>NC_090984.1:24823327-25439041 GCF_041146395.1 Eulemur rufifrons | reverse complement strand
ACAGAGAGACCTTGGGCAGAGGGTGTATGGAACTCAGTAAGCACTGGGGCGGGGGGCGGTTTGTAACATTTCAGAGCTGGAATTAGCAGCTCTGGACTGTTGATTGACTGTGGGAGTTTCCGAAGGAGAAGGTATAAAGATGGTAGCCTCACATTCATTGAGCATTTACCATGTGCATGTTACCAAGCACTTTACAGGTATTTACTCATTTAATTCTACCAAATCATGAGAGAGAGGAACTATTATTATCCACCTTTTATGGCAGAGGAAACCGAGGCACAGAGAGGCTAAGTCATTTGTCAAAAGTCACTAGGATTTTGAGTCCAGGCAATCAAACTCCAGAACATGCATTCTTCGCATACGCCACACGGTCTCATTTTCGGTCTGGGTGACACAGCAGATGGGGACACCACCGGCTGAGACGAGGAAGTCAGGAGAAGGAGCAGGTGGGCTTGTGTGTGCAGGAGGAGGGTGCACAGACAAGGTGGTGTTTGGGGCATGTGTACAGTGTGGATGTTCTGCCAGCACCTCACGTGGAGATGTCCAGAGGGCTCGGTGTCCCAACGTGGAGAGGGAGCTGGTTTTCATTAAAAATAATGAAACATCTGTAAAAATACTGCTGGCTGAGTTTACCAGTCAAGCTATTCGAGAAAGGCCTGCTATGCTAGCAAACAGGAAGACCGTGCCCTAGCTGAAGGTTTGGCCAGAGATTTAGAAGGAGCAGGTTCACCAAGGGGCTCAGGCCTCTGGAATGCTGAGTACTGCAGGGAGACCCCTACACAAGAGAGCAGGACCAAGCCTCGAAAACGGAGGAGGGAAGGAACGTGCCCCTCATTCCAAAGGGCCAGAGCTTCTCAATGCTGCCTTCCCATTAAAATCACCTGGGGAGTCTTTAAAAGTGCTCATGCCCAGGCTTCACCCCAGAACCAATTTAAATCAGAATATCTCACCGTGGTTCATGGGTCTAGGCAATTCTAGAGAGCTTTTAAAAACTAGATGTGAGCCCAGGGTTAGGATCCACAGCAAAAGGAGGGGGAAGGTTTGCGTTGGAGATGGTCAGAGAGCAGGATAAGTAAGAACTAACACTTACAAAGTACTTTTCAGTTCATAAAGTACTTATATATACGTGGCATTCCTACCCACTGGTGGGACGAGGAAATCGTGAACCAAAAAGAGAAATGATTCAAGGTCAAACAGTTATTTAGTGGAAAAGCCCTGAACAGAACTCAGATCTGCTGACCCCAAATTCATAATGCCACACAGAGCATTACTGCAGACAGAAGGCCAAGTTCATCTGTGTTTACATATAAAGGTGAGGGTGTAAGTATTGTTTAAAGTAGTTATGATCCAGCTAAAGAGAGAGCAGCAGCTTGTGTGCTGGAGCATAACAGGGTGAACAGCCTGAATATTACCAGGCCAAGGTGAGCTGGAGAAGCCCTGATGGCCCGATGGCCAAGGAGCAGGTGGGGTGGCTACAGGGAAGGACCGGGCAGGGGGCAATGGGAGCAGAGTCAGGGAGCCCTGGCATTGCTCAGGGTCAGGAGGCCTGGCAGCCTGGGGTCCAGACACAAGCCTCTGGGCTACCCACAGGTGGTAGTGGTGTATCTAAGAAACTTCTGGAGGCATTTACCTGTTCACAGGAATTCCAGTTCACAGGAATTCTCCTGGGTCTTAAGGGACATACCATCTTACTATGCACACAGTAATTGCCTGCTAATTTCCAGAGAGCTGTATAATTTAGAATACACCATTTTTATTCATTTTTGTAATTGAGGTGACTGTTATTTTCCTACCCCAGCAGCTTCAAGTGAAAACCTGGTATAATATACCTTCTATGGACACTGAGAGTAAGCAAAAGGTGTCTAACAAAATGCCTAGCACCTCTTGTGGCTATTTCTGTTTTGAATGTGGGTGGTAAGGTGCAGAAATGTTGAATACTGTGATGAATAGAGTCAGACCACTAGGTCCAAGCTAAGCTCCACCAACCCAGCCGTTAAACCCTGGATAAGTTAGTTACCCACGTAAAGTCTGTTTTTTTCTGGTATCATAGAGAGATAATACCTGAACCTTTCTCATGTGGTTTCTGGAAGGTTTAAATGAGATAATGCATAGAAAGCTCCTATCATAGTCCCTGGCACCTAAACACTGTTCAATAACTATTAATACATTCTATGAAATCCCCCAAATAGCAAGTGGATAAGCCAACACTGGGATCGAGGCCCGTGCTCTTCCTGCTGCACCAAGGTGGCTCCTGATTTTAACGACACTAACCCAAGCAAGGAGGAAGAGGAGCTGACATCTATGGAGGGCCATCTGCATTCCAGATGCCAACATCACCACAGAGCAACTCACAGGGACGTGATGAGCCTCGACTGGTGGGGGGTTAGTAGCCTTCCCAAGGTCACAAAACAGTGAGAGATTGTCCATACCAGTGGTTCTCATGCTGGCCTGCTGCAGAACCATCTGAAGTACTTGTTAAAATCCAAATTCCAGGCTCTTCTCTGGAGTTTCCGATTCAGTAGGCCTGAGAATCTGCATTTCCAACAAGTTCCCAGGTGAGGTCAGTGCTGCTGATCCTTGACCCTGACTAGAGAACCATCAGTATATACCCAGCTGCCTCTGCTCGATAAGATCAGTTGTCATGGGACACCTCTCAGGCTGCCAGGAGCCCCAAGGAGAGCCTGGGGGCTGCCCTGGGGTACAGCGAGGAAATGTGTCTCTGCTAAGCTCCTCAGAGCTTCCTGACACACACGCAAAGCCTCATCAGATGGGCACAGACTTTTGTCAGGTACAGTCTATGACCTCAAAGTCAGCACTCTCAGCTGGGTGTTTTATTATTTATTCACTTGACAGGTAACATACATTTGGTCCTATAAGACACCATGCTATTGGCTTGACTACTTGCCACTGCACAAGAGAACTCTGGGCTCCCAGGAAGCCCCTGCACGGCCTATTGAGGACAGCTCAGTCACTGCAGGGAAAAAACCGTGTCCAAAGAAGCAACCTGCTCCCCAGGGAGCCTCTGTCCCACAGCCCTTTAGAGCCACCACACTCACACACGTCAGGCATCATCAGAGTAATGGCCATGCTGGGAGCGATGAGTGTTCTGAACTAGAAGGTGGTCTTAAAACCATGGTGTACCAGACAATTTATATATATTACAATTATATAAATTAAGAGGACTACATGTATACAAAATCCTTCAAAGGGGACTGAATTTCATTCTATATCGTGCCAGGTATTTGTCAGAACCTTGAAAACAAAAGTAGCTTTCAATGGAGCTACTATTAAAAATAGAAGGTATTTATACACAGGCCCTGCTCCTCTCGTGTCCGCCGTGAAATCCCCTGGTGTTGTCAGGGCCCCTGGGCAACCTCAGCACCCCTACAGGCAACCTGTCTGCAGTCTGCGTCTTCCGAGAGAGCAGGGGACTTGCGCCAGGGCTTTTCTCCTGTGTCCCCATCTCGGCCTGGCGGCGCCTCCGAACCCAGGGGCTCCCAGAGGGAGTGATGCTGCTGTCGGAGGAGTAATCCATGCACTTGCGGAAGATCTCGGGACTGGTGCTAGAGTTCAGTCTACCCTCCTCGGCCAGGGGGGATTTTCTGGAGACACCTTTGCGTTGGGCCAAGGGGCTGCTCCAAGGACTTGAGCACGGGGAGGCGTTTGGGCTCAGAAAGAGATTCTGGTGGCCAGAAGGGCTGAGCTTGTTGGTGGCCACGTGCCGTCGGCCAGCCATAGGGGACGTGGGATTGCTCTCGGGGTCGGAGGAGCTGTTGGCAGAAGACTCGTCACCCATGTATTGAAGCTCCTCCACTCTCTTGTTGAGGGACTTGTTCAGGTGGATGCTTGTAGTGGGCTCCTCGTCATGGTTCTTGTCTTTGGGAGCTTTCTTTTTGGGTGGCTTCATACCAATCAGGACAGCTTTCATGTTCTCTTTGCCCTGAGATTCCGTGATCATGAACTCATGGGCTCTGATGGCCGCTTCTACCTCCTCAAATTCCACGATGGCACACTCCTGGGTCCCCACTTGGCTGTAGCGACTGCTGATCCTCCGGATGTCAGGAGGCAGCTCTCTCCCAGGTTTGAGGATCCGCACTGAAGAGATGACTCCAAAGGTCCCAAAGAGCTTGAGCAAGTGTTCCATCACCTTCTCCTGCACCCTTCCATTCTTCTGCGGGGTGGCCAGTGCCCACAGCTTGGAGGACAGGTAGAGATCATAGACCAGGAGCATCTTGCTGGGGAGGTTCTCGTTGGGGAAGAGTGGGACAGGAGTGGTCCTCCTCACCTTCCGGTGGTCCTCATTCAACTCAAGGGTCACTGAATACCTCAAGGCATATGCTGTGGTTCTCCAGTCCCGAGTAAGGTGTTTCACCTGAAGAACATAAAACAAATCTGAAATGGTGCCTAATGTCCTTGTTCACCTTGTGTGTACTCTATAATCTCCCTCCTTCACTTCCTTATCCCTATAACGCTAGTATCTAGAATCATACCTGGTATGTGTAAACACTCAAAAATCTAGTGAATGAACACACCACTTTCTACAACTTCAAATGAAGGCAGCACAGTTTAGAGCAGCCTTGTCCAACATAACTCTCCATGACAATGGAAATATTCTGTTCTGCACAAGTTTAGAGGTTAAACCCGCAGGCTCTGGAACAAGGCTGTTGTATACACAAATCCAAGGCCCACTTCTCACCGGTAGCAAAACTTGAAAAGTCATTCAACCTCTTAGTGCCAAAACTTCCCTTGCAAAAATAGAGATATTAATAGTGCTGACCGCATGGAGTTGTCATGAGGATGAAATGAATAAATACATACAAACACATATCTATGTACAGACACACACATTTGTACATAAAACTTAGAATAGTGACTAGCTAACAATGAGTCCTCAATAGCTATGTACTATCATTATTTCAAATATTACATGCTATCGTTTTGATAGGACGTGGAGATTTTAACATTTAAATGCTTCTCCAAAGCTGTATTTCTACACTTCTGCATTTGATACAGAGAAGGTTCCAAAAGATCTTTCACATTTCACAGCAATATCTCCTTAGAATGACGTGGGCCATTTCAACCTGGAATTAAATCCAATTTAGGCCTCACGAGGAACAAAAAAAATAATCCCTTCCTCCTCCTCCCTTGGTGGAAATTGTGTGCATCAGTGTTGCACTATATGAAAGTTATATTTATATTGTAAAACAGTAATTTTCTAGAGGCCCACTTCCGGTGAAGGGAATGCCAGGGGGGAATGAGTCATCCCAAAGAAAAGGTGAAAGTGGGTGGGGTGGGTAACCTGAGCCAGGAATGGCAAGATCGCCCTGAGTCCTCTGAGGCCAGGCCAATGTAGTGGCTTTGCAAAGGAACCAGGAACTCCAGATGTCACGGAGCCTAAAGCAGGAATTTCAGGACGCTCAAGAAGGGAAGGCTCACTGCCTGGGCAGGGTGGGGAAGCCTGCAGAGCCATCAGTGAAGGCTCCTAGGGACAGCACTGTCCACTCCAGCCTGTGGCTCTGCATGGACCGGACTCAGGCTTAGGGTGCAGGAATCAGGAGAGTCATCTACACACAATCAATGGGCTGATCACCACGACACAGGCCAAGGGCACAGAGAGGCAGGCCCAGGCAACGGGGCAGATTTCAGGCAAACAGAGTCCACTCAGAGTCCAGAAAGGGTGAGGACGATATGAATAAATGCAGGTCAGAGGAAGGTGGTGAGAAAGCCAGGCAATAGCTCTTCTGGGCATGAAATATGGTGGAGCCTTCTCTAAAAACTGCTGTGGATGGAGCACTCAGGAGAGGAAAAGGAACTACCTCCTAAGCCTGCAGCCTGAGCAAAGAGCATCTGAGAAGCAGGGTGCTGCTTTACTCAGAGGGCTGGAGACATCTGTGGAAGATCACATCCTATCTCGAGAGAAGCAGGCTCCGGCAAGGGCTGAACGTCCCTCCACAGCCAGTAGCAAGGTCCACTGGGAAATCTCAGTCTCAGTCTGAGCATCCTAGGCCTGTGTCTGTGACCCTTCACAAGGAGTGTCCAGGTACCGCCTAAGAAAAGGAGCCAGGGAACTTTGGTCCTTATGCAATCACTAGAAGAACTCTGTAAGATTTTCAGAAACTTTATAATTTCCCTACATTTGTTACCTTTGTCATATATGTTTCCTTTGTGAATAACAGGAAACCCTTTAGAGAGAAAAAGGTGTTTGCTCTTATTTTGGAGGTGTTAGGGAGTCTGTCTCTACTCTGCAGTTGGTTTCCAACAAAGAATATTTCTGAATAGATCTGTAAACGGCAGCATAAAAAGAAAAGAAAAACAGGTTGACTCCTGGGGCCCCTGGGGAGGAATACAGAAATCTGCAGGATGATTCCACCGGCTGCTCATTTTGGGATCCCCCAAAACACCTGCTCACTGTTCTCTGGACATCGAAATGCCCCTTCCCTTCTGTACCTTGAAAACTCCTTCTCATCCTCCAAGAGCCTATTTCAGTGTCGCCATCTCTGGGAAGACTTTTCCATTCTCCAGGGAGGGTTAGTTGCTCTGATCAACTAGCTCCCAACAGTACCTTATTCTCTTTTTCATTCTGTCTGTGGCCATATTGTAATCTCTCCCCGATCTCTCCCCTGTATTGGACCATGAGCTTTTCAAAAGCCAGGGGACTCCCATACTCATTCTGTATGTTCTGCACCTAACAGCAAACGGAATGAATATATCTGATGAATGAATAAAGGAAGAGAGTGAGAGAGCAGGACAGAGCACACCAGTGGGCGAGGGAGGGAAGAGCTCCAAGGGGAAGAGCTCTCCTCCCGTGCTCTCTGACAGAGTACACAGACAACTTGGCTGGGACCCACTGGTTACGCATCCCGTTATGCAACAGGCCACGTGGTGCTTTTCCGTTCTAGTAAATGCGCTTCCCTCGGGGGACACACGGAGCTCTGATTCCAACTGGTCTGTGAACTGTCTGAAAAGTAGAGAGTTCACAGCCCAGATACTGGATCTGCCCACAGCAGGGACAAGCAGTGTGCTGCCTACACAGCATCAGTCATTAGACATCTCGTATCTCTATTGTGCAGACGAGGACGATGGTGTCACACACGGCAGAGCAAGCTGGAGTCGTGGAGAAGGCTCATCTCCCAGAGTTCTGGGTGCTCATTCTCTCCCCTTATTTACTCAACTTGACAGATGCAAAGCTTGGATTTCACAGAATTCTAGGCCTGGCAGGTGTCTCCCAAGGCCTCCGAGTCCCCTTGTCTGGGCCCAGCATCCTCCTGGCCACCCACGCGCCTGGCAGCAGTGCCTGAACTTTCCTAAGCACAAATGATATTGTTTCGTAACTGCTGCCAGCTGCGATGTGTCCCTTTGCCTGTGACCCTTTTCACAGTGTGGGAGTATACTCTTACTGACAATCCTAAATTCCTTCTCTTGGCCATTTTTCTCTTTTTCAGGCCTCAGAGATTTAATTTTAAAAAACTGCTAGTCATCAGGCTTCAAGGAGGTAAAAAAAAATGTTCAGAACCGTAACCCGAAACACCCTGGAAATCCTTGAAGCAGCTTGCGAGAACCACGCCTCACCTTTTTGAAGGACGTGAGTAGCTTGACGCTCACGTATCCCAGCTTGTTCCTCCTCACGTGCTTTAACAGGAAGGCGTCCTTCTCCAGGTTTTCATCCGAAAAGTAGAATTCAATCTGATCCACCAGCTTCTTGATTAAGTCCTCGTCCGGTGGCTGCCACTCCTGCTCCAGGTCCTCTCGCTCGTTCTCGCCCCCGCTTGTCGTGGCGCCACTGGGACCAGAGGAGACACCAGGCGTTAGATGTTGAACTGTGTCCTCCCCAGACTCACATGTTGAAGTCCTGACCCCCAGGACCTCAGAATGTGACCTCATTGGGAAATAGGGTCATTGCAGACATCATTAGTTAAGATGAGGTCACACTGAAGTAGGATGCACCCCTAACCTGAGATAACTGGGGTCCTTCCAAAAACGGGAAATTTGGACACAGACCTACGCACAGGGACAGCGTCACCTGAAGACAAAGGCAGAGCCTGGGGTGATGTAGCAGTACCCAAGGAATGCCAAAGATTGCCACCAGAAGCCAGAACAGATCCGTTCCTGGTACCCTGAGAGGGAGCGCCACCCTGCCGGTGACACCTGATTTCAGGCTTCGGGCCTCCAGAGCAGTGAGACGATACATTCTATTGTTCTAAACCACCCAGTCTGCGGTATTTTGTTATGGCAGCCCTAGGAAACGACGCTGGGTCACACCTGAACGGGACTCCTCAGAGGCAGTGATCACACGGCCACAGAGGGACAGCTTTTGTCTCCAAGCAGCTAAGAAATCGAACTTTTGTTTTCAACAAGTAGGAAGGATCATTAAGATAAAATAACACCCTCTGCTAACGTTGAGTTGACGTGGTGCTCTGCCACCGGCAAAACGCTTTTCACATATCTTATTCTCCCCTCCCTGCTCCATCCCCCCAAAGCCTGATTTCTAGAAGATAGATAATACAGCAGAGTAACTTGATCTTTCAACAAGATCCTCCATCCTTGTTACAAAACAAAAGCATGACTTCTTAGCCAGTGGGTACCAAACCTATCCCTCTGTGGCCATGTGATCACTGGCTCTGAGGAGTCCCGTTCAGGTGTGACCCAGTGGAGTTTCCCAGGGCTGCTGGCTCTAAGAGTCCTGGTTCTGGAGTTAGACTGCCTGGGTTCAAATGCTGGTACAGGTTGCGCATCCCTTATCCAAAATGCCTGAGACTAGCTGTGTTTCAGATTTTGGAGTATTTGCAGAATACATAATGAGATATCCTGGGGACAAGACCCAAGTCTGAACACAAAATTAATTTGTGTCATATAAACCTTATACAGATAGCCTGAGGGCAATTTTATGCAATACTTTAAACAATTTTGTAATGAAACAAAAGTTTGTATGCACTGAACTGTCAGATAACAAAGGTGTCACTGTTTCAGCCACCCATGTGGACAATCTGAGGCATCGTGTTGGCACTCAAAAAGTCTTGGATTTTGGAGGATTTCAGATTTTTGGATTAGGGATGCTCAACCGGTATCACCTTTTATTAGCTGCGTGAATTTAGGCAGGAACTCTATTGCGCTGCACCTCGTTGCCATTACCTGTAAACTGAGAATTAGGATAGTCCCTATCCTGATGAGATTGTTGTAAAGATTCAATGAATTAATACACGGAGATATCTACAAGAGTGCCTGGTTTACCCTTAGAGCTCAGTAAGTGACATATAAATTCCTTTCCTCATTCACAAAAGGCAGATCTAGGATTTAAATTCCAACTCTCTGTCTCCAAAGTCAGCACTCACATTACGCTCTGTTTTATTGGGATCCTGCGTTGGAATCCGGAAACACAACCCATCATCGAGGCCCTTCTAAACGAAGCTGTGACCACCAGCCTCTCTGCCTGGACACACTTCCCCTCTCCCTCTCCCTGAGGATGTTAGGACAGGAGAACAAGCCAAAGCAATCCTGGGAAAAGCCTCTTTAGGAAAGCTAATCTTTCATAAGGAGATTGTACAAATTTCAAAACCATAAATATTCAGAGAACGTGCGGATTATCCACAACCTAGTTGACACCATTATTAGAAGTTAACAGAAATCTGTAAGTAGGTAGTTATAGGAGTTGGTTAAACAGCTCAATAATGTCACAGCCAATAATGTCAACAGGACCTATTACTGTGATCATTTAAAGCTGGAACATACATATATGTCCTTCAACAAAATTTTCACTGGCTCTCAGCCTCAATAAAAAAAAGCAACTATGGAATACTCAAAATGAGAGGAAATATTGATTATTTTGGCAAGACAGAAAAAATTAAAGTCTATTTAATAATTTTTCAAATTCAGAAATTATAATTAGTATAAAATATAGGCATTGGTTGATTAAAATATGCAGAGTTTTAGTTATTTGCCTGTACGCAGCCTGGAAATGGTTTTTAAAATATCTTACTGATGTATTTACCTTGATGTATCATTCTTTCTTTTCTTCCTCCCCCCATTTCTAAACACAGGTATTCCCCCAAAGTCTATCCTGATTCTTTAGCCCTTGGCAACGTCTACACTTCAGCCCCTATAAACTCCTTCAATTCAAATCTGCCTTTCTTCTCCCCACCTGCTCCCTACTTTTCTCTCCTTCCCGAGCTCCAGTCCTCAATTCATACCTGCCTGCCAGACATTTCCACTAGAACAATCTGATATTTTATCAAATTCAATGTGTCCACAATGAAACTTATCACCCTCTGCAGAACTTGACCTCAGGCAGGACTGAAGCCTGGGCCTGCCAACAGGCATTCTTTCTGGCAATCTGACCTTCCTTTCACACAGTCTCACAGTAAATCCATAATGCATCGAGGGTGACTCTGCATCAGTTATATGCATCCAGTGAGCGCACAGGCAGGTAGCCAGAGATTCCAGAACAGGTGGGTGGTACTGCAGAGGTGACATGAAACCCCTATTAAAGCATAGAGGTGAAGTTCTTGCACTTGGAGGACTCTTCCCTCCACATGGATTCTGTCGTCGGCAGCTGTGCATCTCCAAAGGGGAATGTTAGAGGAATTAGAAAGCCTCTATTGTATTTGGGAGCATGCTGCACTGTTTCCTGGTTTGTATAACAGCCTTTGAAAAGGAAAAGATCCTGCAGCCTGAGCAACAGCAAGATCCTGTATCTACAAAAAATAGAAAAATTAGCCGGGCATGGTGGTGCACGCCTGTAGTCCCACCTACTCGGAAGGCTGAGGCAAGGAGGATCACTGGAGCCCAAGAGTTTGAGGTTGCAGTGAGCTATGATGACATCACTGCTCTCTAGCCGAGGTGACAGAGCAAGACCCTTTCTCGAGAAAAAGAAAAAAAAAAAAAGAAAAAAGGAAAAGATTCTTTATCCTTTATGAACATTAAAGTATACATCCTTTAAATGAGTATTGTCAACTTTTTGTCCGTTACAACCATCCACTGATAACCATATATCTTCCCTCCCAATCCACCCAAGTACTTTCCCGAGTCACTCTTCTATGCCCTTAAGCTGAAAACCTAGGACGCATCCTTAGCCCTCTCTTTTGCCCCCACATCTAGTCAGTTATCGAGTATTGATTTCATTCTGCAGTATCTCCCATCCGTTCTCTCTTTTCCATTCCAATCATCCTCATTACTTCTCCCTTACACACTATTAATAGCTCATCAAAGAGTGATTCTAAAAAATTAAAGTAATAAATACACATAGCAAAAATGAAAATAAAATAGTAGGGAACTTATAAAGAAAGCAACAATTCCCACTCCACCCTTCCTCCCCAGAAGCAACCTCTGTTCAACCATTTAGTTCTTAGGAGAGCTGTCTCACAGCTCTATAAAATATGCTTATAGCTCTATTTTTCACTTATCAATTTTAGACATTCTCTATTGAAGTCCTATTACATAAAATAAGGACTTGGGATCACTTATGGCCCCAGACCCCTTCTTTCAATTTTTAAAATTTTCTTTTATTTTTGGTTTTTCTATTAGCTTTCTATTTGTGTTTTTAAATAATACACTTAAAACGGTTTCTTATTCCATCAATACTGAACGATATTTTTCAATTCCTCATTACATATGATGTGCATATTATTGTCCTACCTTCTTCTCCACCTCTGTTTCCATTTCCAACCTTTCAAATTCTATTAGACATACTTTTATTTCATCTTGCCATAGTTATAATGTTTCATTCTATTCTGTAACTAATATTCCATATTTTGTCTATAGATAGTGAAAATTGAAAGTTAGTTGTATTTTATTATTATGACTATGTCAACATTGTTTCCTGCAGGGTGAAGTCATTTGCTAAGATTAAATTTCTTTTCTTAGAGTCTTATTAGGTGACTGACCATCTGGAATGATGCTTATAAACCTCTGTGTTTATTTTTTCTTTCATATTATCTTTGTCTTTAGTTTACATGCTAACAGATTTCCTTCAAATTATCTTCCAACCTCTCCTACTGAATTTTTAAATTTCAATAATTATTTATTTAATTTCTAAGAACTCTTTTTGGTCCTCAAATTGTTTCTTTCTAAGAGCTTCTTGTTGTTTGGGGGATGCCATATCTTAAATTCTCTCTCAGGGTACTATAATAATTGGAATATATATTTCTTAGTCTTTTGTTTCTAATATCATCACCTCCTATCCTCTGGGATTGGTTCTTCCATTTAACTTCCATGCCACTGATTTTCTTCATGTAACTAATAAATAATTTACTTTTTTCCTTATTAAAAAATGTTAAATAAATTTATTTTAGAATAGTTTTAGATTTACAGAAAAGTTGTGAAAATAGTACAGAGAGCTCCTACCTATACCCCAGACTTGCTCTATTATTAATATCTTAATGTTAGTATGGTACATTTGTTACAACTAATGAATTAATAATTACACATTATTATCAGCTAAAGTCTATACTTTATTCAAATTTCCTTAGCTTTATCCTAATGTCCCTTTTTCTGCTCCAGGATCCCATCGAGGACACCATATCATATTTAGTTGTTATGTCTCTTTGGGGACCTCTTGGCTGTGACAGTTTCTCAGATTTTCCTTGTTTTTGATGACTTTGACAGTGTTGAAAAGTACTGGTTAGGTATTCTGGGGAAGGTCCCTCAGCTGGGACTTGTCTGATGTGTTCTGTCATGATTAGGTTGGGATTATGGGTTGTGGGGAGGAGGACCACAGAGGCGAATTTCCATGCTCAGCACATCATATCACGGTACACACTATCCACGTGAATTATCACTGTGGATGTTGACCTTGATCACCTGTCTGAGGTACTGTTTGTCACATTTCTCCCCTGTAAAATTACTCCTTTTTTCCCCACTTCCATACGGTGCTCTCTGGAAGAAAGTCACTATACCTAGCCCACACGTGAGGCCATTCATTTTGAGGACAGAAGGTCTGCACTGCTTTTTCTTGGTGCGTTGTGTGGGTTCCCTCTGCAGTAGTATATTCCTGCTGGTTTTCTCCCTCGGTGGCTCTATGTATGCGGGTGGGGCCCCTAAATTGGGGCCTATGCTCAAATGAGGAAGGCTTTACTCTGCAACTACCGGCGCTGCCTTAGCATCCCTAGATCTATCTCCGTAGTGAGTTCATTCAATTCCTTTAGAAAATAATCTTGTTTCTTTTCTTCCCCCTTGGAAGTACGAGGTATGTTGCCTGCTACTTCTCACTGACAGGCAGAGAGGCTGGGAAATTGCTCTAAAGGAAGAATTTAAATGACCTCTCAGATATTTGCATCCCTTTTCACTCTTGCATCCTTGGCATAGTTCCCAAGCAGAGCCTTTCTAGGGTTCTGTCTTCCCACCTTCTGCCACCCCCCCATGTCATATTTTGGGATACAGCCTCCTCCATATTACATTACTCTGTGCCGTATTACATGTTTTGAAGAACAGCTATAATATGCCACTGCTCTACTTTAATAATAACAATAAAAGGTTTTCTATTTCCTATTACATAAAATCGAAAGTCCTTAGCTCCTTATTCAGACTCACTTAGAATCTGGCTATAACCAGCTTCTACACTTATTTCCATCTATTTCTTTTCAAATCCTTTGCTCCAGGGAAACAGAAAGATAGTTCCCTGTTAAGTATCACAGCTTTCTGCACTCTATGCCTTTGTGTATACTGTTCCTGTCTCTATGAACGTCCTGCACCTCTTTCTCAGGTCCAAATCCTAGCCACACATCAAGGCTCATCTCAAATGCAACTCTCCCAGGAGGGAAATCACTTCTACTTCTAACACTTGTCTATATTTGTATCATGGTTACATGTGTGCATATCTTATTAGCACCCTGAACCCTAAGTTGAGAGTAGGATTCATATTGGTTTTTTTCATTCTATTACCGTCCCAGAGCCTTGCCAGTATGAATTCCTAGCAGGAATTTTAAAAGCATCATCGATATAAAGCAAATAGTTTCTGTAAGGATAAATCACACTTATCAAGATCCTTTGAGGGAGGAAGTATGGTTATGGATAAATTTGTTCTTTGTGGACTTTCAAGAAGACTTGAAAAGCTTTTACACTTAAGACTTTTTTAAATAAAAAATCATAAATTGGCAATGGTGATGAGGTCTTTGTTACAGCTATAAACCTGGTAGAAATGGAAACAAAGGGTAGAAGTAAGGGGTACATTTTATAACAGATAATTGGGTTCCATGAATCAGTGTTGAAATATTTATCGTATTTGTAAATGACCTGGAGAAACAAAAATTATTTGCACCCTAAAACCTCCCAAAGCTGCTTTTCTTGTAAAAATACCAAGCTAATCTGGATACACTGATTGAGTGGTTAATCAAACGATACCTTCCAAAAGGAAAATATTCAAACTAAAATGGTGCAGTAATGAGATCCTTTCTATGACTTTCAACCCAGGAAAGATTTCTTGGACTCAGCATCTATCCTTGCACGTGGTCTATTATGGTGCTTTGACCACAAGACCAGGAAAATAGCGGACACCAAGAAGGAAGGTACTGAACACAAAGGAGAAACATCATGTATGAAAAACACCAGAGTCCAGTCCCATCTATGTGAAGTTTCTTTTGACTCACCTCTAGAACAAGACAATGAATCCGAAATGGTTCAAACAGGGCAACCAAACTGATGATGCACTGTAAAAGCACGAGGGCAGATTCAAACGACCAAGGTTCTTGACTGAGACAGGTTGAAAACATACACAGGTATGTTCCCAACTTTGCAAAAGACATGTCTCTACTACAAAAAAAAAAAAGAAATTATACGGACAACTAAAAATATATAGAAAAAATTAGCCGGGCATGGTGGCACATGGCTGTAGTCCCAGCTATTCGGGAGGCTGAGGCAGGAGGATCACTTGATCCTCAAAAAAAAGAAAAAACACATATATTTCTTAGCTCTGTCCATTAAAGGTCCCGAAAGCAACGATGCCCCAGCAGAAGTTAGCACTCTTAATCGCAGGTCTTGGTTTCTAAATACTTTCTCCTACTAGCATTTGAAAAACCAGGGATTCCTGTGGAAATGGCCGGATTCCACGACTGGAGTAGGAAAAGTATAAGCCTGGAATATCTGGTACCAGAAAGCAAGGAAGTGCTCAACTAATGCTCCAACAGGACACACTGAAGTCAATTGAAGGGGCTCCCCTTGCTACATTATAGACATTTTGAGCATCACAGGTAATGACTGTGACTAATTATAAAAGTGAATAAATAAAAATCCATGAATCACAGAAAGAGGGAGAGTGTAAGCTTGAGGGAAGACCCTCATTTAAATTATTTGGTGTGACCATTATATCAAATGATCTCTTTGGCCTTTTTAGGAGGAACTCTTGTTCAACCCAGATAATAAGGCAAAGCTATTTTTTGTTTGGTTGGTTGTTTGTTTTTTTGGCCACCGCGCCCAGCCTGTTTTTTTTTTTTTTTTTTTAACAAAAGAATGCCTGTTAATAAATGTACAAAGAATGAGAAAATTAGAAAATCATCAATTTGCAATCCCTGATTAAGTAACTGGCTCAGGTAAGGATCATTAATGGATGCTAAAACCATCAGGTGAAAGGTCATTAGTCAAAGAATATTCACAAGAAGACTGGATAACCTGGAAGAAATGAATAAATTCCTGGAAACAGGCAACCTACCAAGACTGAATTATGAAGAAATAGAAAATCTGAACAGATTAATAATGAGTAAGGAGATTGAATCAGTAATTAAAAACCTCCCATCAAAGAAAAGCCCAAGACCTGATGGCTTCACTGCTGAATTCTACTAAATATTTAAAGTAGAACTAATACCCATCCTTCTCAAACTCTTTTAAAAATGCGAAGAGGAGGGAATACTCCCAAACTCATTTCATGAGGCCAGCATTACCCTGATACGAAAGCTGGACAAGGACATACACACAAAAAATTACAAGCCACTATGAACACAGATGCAAAAAATCCTCAGCAAAATACTAGCAAACTGAATTCGATAGCATGCTAAAAGGATCATTCACCATGATCAAGTGAGATTTATCCCTGGGATCCAAGGATGATTCAACATATGCAAATCAATAAATGTGATACATCACATTAACAGAATGAAGGACAAGAGCCCACACATTACTTATTAACTGAAAAGGGAAAGACACACCTGGACAATGGAGAAATCTCCTTAACTAAATGGTCACATTTAGTATCACTGATGGTGATGTCTCCTGAGGCGATGCAACGTGAAGTCCAAGGCATGGCCTATGAAGTGTCCGTACCAAAATGTTTAAACTCAATCCATCCAGTCCTTAGCCCTAACTTCCAGTTTATACAAAGCACATGGTATTATACAAAGGAACAAGTCAAACGAGACCACCAGAACACCAGGCCAATCCAAAATATGAGACATTCAGTGAGACATCTGGCCTCTTGTACCCAAAATAGCAAAGCATTAGGGGGAAAAATGGTGGCAATGTCCTAGATTACAAGATTCTAGAGAGACATAATAGGCAAATGCCTCAACCTGGATTGTACTGTGGTTTGAGATGGAGAAAAGAAACAGCTATGAAAGACAACTGTGGAACAACTGGAGGAAATTTGAACGTGCAACTTGGCTATTAGATTATTTTAAGGATTATATTAGGGAATTGTTAATTTTCTTAGTTGCAATAATAGTGTTACGGTTTTGGGGGAGTATCATTATTAGGAGTTACAAAATGAAATACTTAAGATAAAAGTCTTCTGTACAATAAACTTTCAAATAGTTCAGAGAGAACCAAACACATTATAAATCCATCAAACAAGTATGGCAAAATATTAACAATCTAGATATGGCTATACAATGCTCCCATACTATTTTTTCACATTTTCTTTACATTTGGAAATTTTTGTGTCAAAAAGATGAGAATAAAAGGAAAGACCTTTTTTTAATGAGTAAGATGTGGGGAAAAGACCACTGAACATTTAGAGGTTGTAAAGACTTCTCCTTATTGTGAATTTATTCCTTGTTCCCCTGTGTAAGCCAGGTATTGGGCTAGGCATGAAGATAGGGAGAGAACTAAGACAGGGCCGCTGCCTTCAAGGATCTCACTGTCTACTGGAGGAGAAACACAAATATTTTAACACAGCGGAGTTGGTGCAATGATAGGGATATGCATTCATTCAATAAATACGTATAGAGCACCTACTATGTGCCATGTGCTGTGCTAGGTGCTGAAGATACAATGAGAATGAAGCAAGCGTGGTTCCTGAATTCACAGAGTTCCTATTCCTGTGAGGGAACAGAACTACAGAATTATGACTGTGGGAAGTGCCAGGTGTAAAATCTACAGCAACACAGAGGAGAGGAAACACATCCAGCTCTGAGTGGGGACTGGGGGTGGTGGGGAAGAAGCAGTGAAGTTGTAAAGGCTGGCTAGATTTCAGTCGATCAAAGGACCTTTAGGTGGGCGTGCAGAGGCATGTAGACACCAAACAGCCCCCTGTGCTCAGGAAACTAGATGGCACTGCGGGAACAGGAATTGTTAAGCCAGGCAGGGAAGGAAGCAATGGGCTGAGGGCATGATGTGGGTGGGTGTCACATCTTAAAGAGATTTAGGAACCTGGGCTTTCTCCTGTAGGCTCCGGGAGCCAAGAACGTTCACATAAGGTGGGGGCAGCTGCCATGCCAGGCTGGGCCCAGACAGGGTACACTGTGGATCCTGCTCTTGGCTGCATCTCCTTGTGCTTGGATGCCTGCCTGTGGGGCTCTGTCAGCTCCACTACCCCAAAGGGCCCCAGGGGTTTTCTGGGGTCAACTCTATGCCAGTGGGCAGCGGGAAGTGCTTCAGACCAAATGCTCCATGAGACTCAAGCCACTGGAGCTGGGACAGAAGGGCAGCTCTAGAGGGACAGTATGAAAGGTGAAGGCAAGAGGACCACTCATATTGAGGATCAGTTTCCCCTAGACCTCCACAGGGGATCTTTTCAGGCCCAAGAAATAATTAGGGCTTTAATCCTGGCTAATGAAACAATCTCAAAAATTTAGCTCTCACAATAGGGATGGCTTTTGTCACAGTCACAGGCAAATAAAGTCACAAGGATAAGCCACTCAGGGCTACTTTTCATGAACTCTGAAATTACTGACTTAGTGACTGCCTCCTGAAGACTCTGAGCTGTCAGTGACTACGGGTTCATCATATTTATGCTCTCAGTACTTAGCACAGAGCTGAATGAATCAGGCTTTTTAGTACATAAAATGCTGATATATCTACTGTGTCATATGCTGTGGTCTAGCTTTCCTGCCCTAAATGGTTGGGCTGGACTTTTCCTCTCCAATATTTGTCTCTACTGGTCTGTCCTGAATCTCTGGGTCCCTAAGTCTGACCTTGTCAACTGGGGAAGGGTCAGCCAGTTCTGGGGAATGGCTCTGGCCCCAGTATTCTCATACCCTTGAGTTTAGTATTCCCCCTATGAAGTGGACACATGTCTGCCAAGGAATAATCCTGCAGAGCCTTAATGGCTAAAAGCGTGTGACAGAGTCCCAGAAAAAAGAGGGCTCTTAATAAATGCCTGTTGGCATTTACCAGAATTTGCAAGTTTTCATTTCCTTACTTTTTTTTTTCTTTCTTTCTTTCTTTTTTTTTTTTTTTTTTTTTGAGATGGAGTTTCACTCTGTTCCCCCCCCCCCCCCGCCCCCCGCTAGAGTGCAGTGGCCTCATCATAACTCACTGCAACCTCAAACCCCTGGCCTCAAGCAATCCTCCCATCTCGGCGTCTCAAAGTGCTGGAATTGGAATTACAGGCGTGAGCTACCAGGCCAGACCCCCTGCTCTCATTTCTATGGATACTCCACGCTGCATCTTCTTTCAACAGCAGGAATAAAACCTCAGTCCTGAAGGGCCTGGGCATTAGCATACACAAGCCTAAGGTGTCTAGGGACAAAGCTCAGGACCCGAGGGCAAGGGTAGACAGGTGCCATACCAGCTCTAAACTACCCAAAACCCAGGACCCCAAGCCCAAGCAGCAAGATGATGATGCAGGCACAGATGTCAGGTGGGGAGGGCTACGTGAAAATGGGAATCCCTCAAGGGGGAGGATGTAAAGCAGCAAGCCCTGTACCCATCCAAATCAGGGAAAGGGCGCTCTCTACACCGTGAAATCACTCCTAGAATCCCCAATCAGCAGGTGCCAGCTGTGCCTGGCCTGCTACCACCCAGAGACTGAGCGAAGCCAGCTGGACTCAAGAGCAGACAGGACGATGATGGCAGTAGGCTGGGGGACCACTCGCATGGGGAGGTGGCCCGGCCTCACAGGGATAGGCTTTGGGGGGGTCTTTAGGGGAGCTCACAGAGGGAACGTCTCCCCTAGAGGAGGGGGTGGCGAGGATGGCCCTCGAAAGTCTTCCTCCTGGATCCCAAAACATCCCCACTTTCAGGCCCCTCAGATCCCCGCCGCCCTAGAAGTCCCAGTCGGGTTACCGAGCTGCGGACGGGGGCCCCCACTACAGCCGAAAGCCGGTTCTGACTCAGTGGGACGGCCCAGAGCTGCCTCCCCGGCCGCGGAGTTGTCGCGCCCCGTGAGCTCCCCGAACTCGCGCGCGGCCCGGCGCCCCTCGGGCCCCACCTCCGCCGGGCCGCGCCGCGCCTACCTGTGCCCACGGCTCGGCTCCTCCTCGCTCGCGCTGCCCCAGCCAGGGCTGAGGTACCGGCCCGGGTCCCCGGCGCCACGCGCCTCCGCCCCCTCCTCCTCGTCCTCCAACTCCTCCACGTCCTCGGCCTCCTCGATGGCGACGCGGATCTGCACTGCCGCCTCGGGCCCGGGCCGAGCCTCCTCCGCAGGCTGGGCCATGGCTCGGGGGCTGCAGCGCCGCACGGTCCCCTCGCCGCGAGCCCAGCCAGTCGGGCGGCGGCGGCGGCGACTGCGACGGGGGCGGGGGCGGCGCGAGCGCGCCCGCGGCTCGGCCCAGGGGAGGGACGGGGGTCGCGGCGCCCCGCCCCGCGCCGCCGGCGCCGCCACCACCGCCCAGACCGCTCGCCGAGCGCCGCGCGGGCGGGGCCGCCGAGGGGAGGCGGCTTCCTCCGTTCTCCTGCGCCGCGGCCTGCCCGGGAGCGAGCCCCGGGACCCCGGATCCTTCCCTCTGCCCGCCGGCTGGCTGGGCCCCCGCCTGCCGCCTCCCTCGCGGCCGCCGCGCGGCACGTCCGACTTCTCAGTCTGTGCTTGATCCCCGGGATGGCGGGCACCGACAGCAGCGTAAGGGGCTCCTCGGACTCCTACGTGTCTCCCCGACTGAACCGCCAAGATGAGAGGCGATCTCCATCTTTAGTCTGTTGGACATAACCCCCTAGACTGTGCGTCCTACGAGGTCAGGGACTGGGATTCTACCATGCGCCGTACCAGTGGTTCTCAAAGTGTGTTCTCAGACCAGCGGCACCAGCCTTACCTGGGAATCTGTTAGAAATGCATGTTCTCAGGGGTCACCCAGACCTCTTGCATCAGAATCTATGCTTCAGAACTTTGTGTTTTAAAGTGCCCTCCAGGAGATGCTGAAGTTCACCAAAGTTTGAAAGCCACTGCCCTGCACATAGTAGGTGCTCATATATTTTTCAAATGAATAAAGGGAGCTATTGAAATATATAGCTTCATATATAGCTTTGTGTTCATATATAGCTTTGAGTTCCGTCTCAACCCTCCAAGTTTGATCCAGAAACTAGGGACAGGAGCATAGAAATGAATAAGACCTGAATCTGCTTTCATAAAGCTCTTCATTTAGGGCCTTAAACATAATTTATCATATTAATTTGTCACAGTAAGATCCAAAAGAACAGAACCCTGGACCAACACATTTGTTTTGATATAGGGACAAAAGTCAGGAGAAGTTCAGGACATGGAGTCTCTTGGAGGGCAGTGTGTCCTTGCGAAAAAAACACCATGTATAGGGACCCAGGAGAGACCCAGGAGCCTAGCAAGGTTAGCCAGTCTTCTCAAGGTTTTAGAATCTGTGTCCTTTTCTTTGTCAGTCTCTCTTTTGATAGAAGAGGTCCTAGAATGAGCAAGTGAAGGAAGAGAGAGACAGTTGGTGCTACTGCTGTTTCTGCACCAGAAGTTCACAACCCTGGGGCTGAGCTACCAGGAAGAAGAGGTGAGAGGTTGAGAATATCTTTTCCCAGCCAGCTGCACCTTCCTCTAGGGCTATAAAGGTTATAGAACCTCTACACACCTGTAATGAGGCTCAGGAGGAGAGAGATTTGCAGCAATCTCCATGCCTTCTGGTCTGATATCTTAGGTTCCTCAATCTCACAAAACAATACCTCTTATCTCATTTAAATCATCCTGTGTGGCAAAGACATCAGGGATTATTATTCCTACCCATAATAATGGTTCACATTTGTACCAACTTTTACGGGTTATGAACAATTTATACACATCATCTCAGGTTTTCCAAATGCCTGATCAAAAAAGTCCCCTGGGGACTTTTTCAAAAATATACTTTGAGAACTAATGGTAGGTAAATCTGGTCTGCAGAGTGTTTTATTTGGTTAGAGTTTTGAAAAAAATTAGTTGAATTTATATGCCCTTAGATCCAAATATATCTGCCTATATTGTTTCTGATATTGTTTATTTCTGACTCCCCATGAAAGAATCTTGGATCTAGAAAGGATATCAGACATCATCCAGTCCTGAACTCCTCCTGGTAGGGAATGTATACCCCCAAGAGTACAAACCTTTCTGCCAGGGCCCCACAAAGTCATAGGAAAAATATAGGGCATCTTTCTGGGATATTGATTTTACTCAAATATCTGAGAAGAGCTGTAAGATATATATATTAAAACAATTTGGAATATCAGTAAAATTGAATACAAAACTTGCACAAAATTTTTAAGGCAAATTCACTTAAGTTTCTCATTTGTAGTAGTTAGCTTGGCATGATGCTTAGAGGAGGGAAAGACAGAAAGCCTCATCTGCATTAGAGGTACTTCTGGGAGGAGTCCAACTCAATGATTTTTTTCAAATGAGGAGAGTGAGTCCCAGTAGGCTTGCAGGGAAGGGCCTCTTTTTCTACTTTGTTGCACCCCGCATTTTATCTAGCAGGGAGCCTTGTGTCTAGGAACACTTGCTGATTTGATTTGATTTGTCCTACCCTCACACCAATCATTTGTGTCACTGTGAAGGAATCGGGGCTTTAAAGGGCCCCTTCTGATGTCCAGCTCCTTCCTCCCCAGAGCCATGGCAGGGAAGGAGGGCACTCCCGCCCACGCCTGTCCTGCGCATCACTGCAGGGAGTTTGCATCACCACTGGGATGATTAGCAAAGACTCTTTAAACAAAATCATGACCTCAGCCTGGAGTTGGCATCATTCCCTTTCCATGGAATCTTGAGGGCTCATTTTTATAGTGAACTCAAAATGGGAAATAGCTTTTTTCCCTGTAGTTTCTGAGGATGAAATAGGAAATATATTGACAAAGCATGAAGATGGACCGAGGTTAGGTTGAAGCAAAAGCTCAACCCTGAAAGACCTTTCCAATATATAAAAGGATGTTGTTCAGAATCAATTGGAAATATTTTTGAGCATGTCTGGCACTAGGATTGGAAACCAAGAACTTGGAATAAGACATTAATGTGGTGAAATTGGGATGGGGCTAAGTGTTGAAGTGTTGTTGGGGGGTGCTCATTAAAAGGTCCGATTTGAACTGAAGGTTAGGAGGACATTTTTATTTACTCATTTAATCATTTATTTAAGGATGTACCAAATACGAGATGCTGTGCTATACTCAATTTTGTAAAATGCCTAAGACATGATCCATGAATACGAGGAGATGGAGGCAGCCTGGAAAAGACAGCCATCAATAATAAGAATATGCCTGCTGCACTAAATGCTATAACAGAAATCTGTACAAAGAGGTGCAGCCAGTGTAAACTTCTCCAAGCTTACTAGAAAAGCTCACACCTAAGCATTAGTGTATAGTGGAAAAAGCACTCACTTTGATATCAAATAGACCTGGATTCAGACCAGCCTCACCACTTCTTAGCTTCAAAACCTCTCTGCTGTTTAGTTTTCTTACCTGTAAAATGGTCTGAATGATCCATACCTAATGAGTTGGGCACACAGATAAAATTAGATTTTTTTTGTAGAAAATGTTTAGCACAGCATCTGGCCCAAATGAAATGTTCAGTATATGCTAGTACATCATGATGTGGCTTTGCAGGTACCTCCACACCAGGAAAATCTTAGCCTGAATGGAGAACACAAACATTCTGGTTGATAGATATGTATATTCCTCCATTGTAAATTCATAAATTGTTTTGTTTTGTTTTGTTTTCCTGCCTAGATGCCATACTCTTATAAATTGAGGTAGCCTTTCAGAGTCAACTTAATTCTGAGTACACTGACAAAACGGAAAACCTCTCTGGACCCAAAATCAGCATCTTACCATAGTTTATTTCTAACTTCAATGAGAACTAAGATATTTATCCATAGATGTGAGGTTTCTTATGAGACTTGTCCATTAATATCTATTCTCTCTTGTTTAATATCAATCCCCAGTTTTAGATGGCTGTATGGCCACCTGATTAGCAATTACATTTCTCAGCCTGCCTTGCATGTTAGTATAACCATGTGACAAAATTCTAGCCAATAAGACATGAACAGAAATGTTTTCTGCCACTTCTGGGTTGTGTTTCCCTGGTTTTTCCTCTACCCACTGGCTGGAGCAGCCTTGTTGGATGCAACATGGATGGAAACCACATGTTAAGGACACTTGAGCCAACAAACAAGCCCTGGACTTGTTTGGTAGACCATTATTTGAGAAAAAAAGAAACTCACACCTTGTTTAATTCATTGTTTTTTGTTGTTGTGTTTTTTTTTTTTTTTAGACAGAGTCTGGCTCTGTTGCCTAGGCTAGAGTGCCATGGCGTCAGCCCAGCTCAGCAACCTCAAACTTCTGGGCTCAAGCCATCCTTTCGCCTCAGCCTCCTGAGTATCTGGGACAACAGGCATGTGCCACCATGCCCGGCTAATTTTTTTCTATATATTTTTAGCTGTCCAGATCATTTCTTTCTATTTTTTTTAGTAGAGACAGGGTCTCACTCTTGCTCGGGCTGGTCTCGAACTCCTGACCTCGAGTGATCCTTCTGCCTCGGCCTCTCAGAGTGCTAGGATTACAGGCATGAGCCACCATGCCTGGCCTTAATTCACTGGTTTTTGAGATATCTTTGTCATAGCAGCTTAGCCTATGTCCTATCTAATACCCAATATTAATACCTAACACTGATACTAAGATTGAATGGTATAACACATGGAACTACCCTAGTTCAGGGCCTAGGATATAATAACCACTCAGTAAATTGGTGTTGAGTTTGAATTTTAGAAATTTGACAACTTCAATATTTATTGCATGATGAAAGTGTGTAAATGATATGGTAAGAATAATAAGGGATCCCAAAAGGAATAGAATATGGTCCTCCCTATTAAAATAAGAGCTTATGTTCTAATGGGGGACTTAGATTCCTTCTTCTCACCCCTTGACAAGAATAGCATTATCAGCATTATCAATGGAAGCTACAAAGAGCAAAAACAGTGGGGGATTCTTAAAGGCCTTCAGCTACTGTCTCCCGCTCCCCTAACTTTGAGGTGCCCCACCCCCGAAAGCTACAACATCCCAAGTTTGGGTCCCATCATTTAAAAATATCTTGCTGGCCGGGCGCGGTGGCTCACGCCTGTAATCCTAGCACTCTGGGAGGCCGAGGTGGGTGGATCGCTGGAGCTCAGGAGTTCGAGACCAGCCTGAGCAAGAGCGAGACCCCGTCTCTACTAAAAATAGAAAGAAATTATATGGACAACTAAAATATATATATACAAAAAAAAAAATTAGCCGGGCATGGTGGCGCATGCCTGTAGTCCCAGCTACTCGGGAGGCTGAGGCAGTAGGATCGCTTAAGCCCAGGAGTTTGAGGTTGCTGTGAGCTAGGCTAACGCCACGGCACTCACTCTAGCCTGGGCAACAAAGTGAGACTCTGTCTCAAAAAAAAAAAAAAAAAAAAAAATCTTGCTATTGTAACATTATTTTTTATAGCATATTATCAAATTGTTTTGGCACATACTTCAGAGAGTATATTCAAGTTTCACCTGCCATTTGTGCCTTGTGGAGGACTAGTTTATCAAACTGATGGTGAGTGTGACATATTAAAAATAGATGGGTTTTATTTGGGGGAGGGTGAGAGAAGGGCTAGATCTCAGAGAATGATCAGTAACCACAGGTATAAAGGTGATTGGTAGAAATGCCAAGAAGCACAGGCAAAGGTACCCATTCTTTTATTAAGGGAAAACCTAAAGAACTTACACAAACCTGGACCACACGGAGCTAGAGAGCCAGCTGCCTACTGCACTCCCTACGAGGACACACAGCAGGAATGCTGCTCCCTGGTCAAGGTGAGGGCTCCGTTAGGTCAGCAATTCTCAGCTTTGGTTGCACATCAGAATCACCTGGGCAGCTTTTTAAAATTCTGATGCCCAGGCTGTACTCCTGCTCAACTAAGTTCCGGGGCTAACACTCAGGCATCAGGCATCATATCCAGCTTTCAAAGTTCCCAAAGTGATTCCAACATGCAGTAAAAGTCAAAAACCTCTGTTAGATCTTCAAGCTCATATTTTTCAGGCACCTCTGGACAGATCTGGAGACTCTGGCTACTGGTTCACTTGATCGTCAGGTGCAAGTAACCAGCAAAATTCAACCCCAGCATTTTCCTAGAGTTTACTGAGAGAATGGGTGACTCATAGATGAATTTCTCTTGTGTACCATTTCTTAGCAGGAGGAGATGTCAGATCAGGCTGCTGTGAATAGTTGTGCAGGTTGTGCAGAAGACAAGGATGGTTGGCAAAAGGGATGAAGCGGCTGAAATTACTGCCTAAACTCTGTTCACCAAGCCATCACCCTGGCCTCAAACTTGGTGCATCTTGAGGGGGAAAGAGTATCTATTTCTAATTGTCACAAAAGAGCTAAAGTGGCCCTTTGTGCTAATAGTGGCCCTGGTTCAGTTCTGCCTAAGGTAGAGGCAAAGTGAGACTCAAGGAGCACTTACATCAGAACTACAAGGGAGCTTATTAAAATGCATATTCTCGAATCCTCACCCGAGATCTAAAGAATCAGATCTCTGGGGATGGGGCCTAGGAATCTGTGTATTTAACAATGTCCCAGTGGTTTCTATCAAGCTGAAGTTTGGGGGCCTAGGGTATAACATGGTCCTTGGATGAAAATAATAAATTGAACACCTCCCACATGCCAGGTCTATGCCACCTTTCAAGGATCTAAGAGCAAATAAGACCCCATCCCTTCCTCAAGTATTCTGGTCTAGTTGAAGACAAAAGCTTTGGGTCCCAGGAAGAGCCCAAACAGTCACCTCCACTGGGGTTGAGATGGGTCTGGCATATTCAGAGAACAGAGAACCAGTTAGCAGATTCAGAAATCTCTACAGGAGGGACCAAAGCTCCTCCCAGAATAGTCATCCCAGGGCAGTGTGAGCCAGGCACCACAAGCCTGACCCACTAACAAAACCTCTATTGTCAGAAATGACAATGATTTGGGGGACAGATTAGTGCCTGACATGTGTTTCTTTGCCTGTGGGCCAAGGCCCTGCTACCCAACCGTTGTGGCTATATATCTGAGTCTCCTGGAAAGCTGGGAGAGCTGTTTATATTAAAACTGAAAGAGCTGGTTCCCTATGACTCTATAAACTATTTGAGCAGAAGGAATATGACTTTGGGTCCCACTACTTGAAATTGAGGGAACACATGAAGAAGGGAGGCATTCTTTGCCATTGCACAGAACAACATCCACAGCTTTGGCCCCTCCTGTGCTCCTCATCAGCTGCAGGAGGAGCCTGTGGTGCCTGGTGGACACAGCTGTGCCCAGGGACATGTCAGCAGTGCCCAGTGGACAGGGCATTGTCTCGCAGAGAAGGCTGGAGCAGTAGAGGAGGGATCACCTGCAGGCACCAGGTGGTAACTAACTAGACTTGCCTATGAACACATGTGAGACACCCCCAGGGAATGCCCACAGATATGTGAACAGCATTTGGGGGGCTAGGATCATGTGTTAATGGCAGTAGTGCGTGAGAGAGGGCAGGTGGAAAGAACTCAAAAACCACAGGTGACAGACTCAGAAGACTCAGCTCCTCTTCATTTGTCATCCCTTTTGCAGCAAGGACTTGGTGCCTGGGTGACTTCTGCCCAGACCAAACACTTCAAAGACATTAGGGGGCTTGGATGGATCAGGGTTGAGAAGGAAGGATCTGGACCCTGGCGTTCTCGAGGTAGGAGGAGGAGGTGGGGGTTATTTCCTTTGCCTGGCCTGGAAGGTCTAGTGCATTCTCACTCCTGCCTGCCTTTCCACCATCATTTCACATCCGTCTCACCCTCGCTCTCTCTGCTCCAGCCATACTGCACTCTTCTCAGTTGGCTCCAAGACACCACTCTTCTGCCTTTTAAACATGCTGTTTCAGATGCTGGAGATGCTTATGCTTATTTGCCCCCTTCGCCTGGCCAACTCCTACTAATCTTTTAGGTTTTAGCTACGATGTCACTCAGGTGGACCTTTCCAGGTTCACCGGTTTAGTGTATGGGAAATTCACTGCCATACATAAACTCAGATGTGGCGAAAATGTAACTCTTTGGGATGATGGGAACTGAATCTCAGTTTTAGTTTGGGTTCTTGCCATTGAAATTCCAGGTGTCTAGTCATCAGTATATGTAGGAGTCTCTCTATTGAGATGTGCATGTCATCAGTCAGGGGCTCTCTTAGCTTGCTTCAATGCCAAGTTTGAGGCATGGGGATCTGTGCTAGGCTATGATCCCATGTACCTAGAGCCAATACCAGTGGCACACAATCATTTTCCTCCTTTTTCCCCTACTTCCATTCTGGGAGGATCCTTTTTCAGTTCATGGAGAAGTTTCTCTCATCTCAAACCCTATTCTGTTCAATGGTTGCTGACTTCTTTCTCAAAACTTTTTATTATAGTCATAAATACAGAAAGGTTGAAACAATAATAAAATGAACAGCCTTATACACTCTACTGGATTCAAAAATTGTTTTAAAATTTGTGATCAGCATTTCCTCACCTCTATGTACTTCAGCCTATGCCTTCTAGAAAGGACATACACCTACATAACCACAACCTTGGTTGCATCTGACAAAATTGTCAATAGTTCCATAAAATCATCTAATATCTAGTTGATATTCAAGTTTCCCACAAATGTTCCATTCCAAGAATGTTTTTTATGCTTAAAAACAAAAACCAGGATGCAACTGTCACCCATTCCATTTGCACTTTATGTCCTTCTAGTTCATTTTAATCTAGAACAATCCCTCCACCTTTTTATATTGTTGTTGTTGCCTCATGATATCGACTTTGTGAAGGATTCATGTTAGTTATCCTAAAGGACTTAGGCTTTTTGAAAACAAAAGTCAGAGAACTCTGCGCCAGACTTTCCTGGAGTGAAGAAGTGTAACCAACCTGTCTGGTTTGTTGGGGATGGAGGGTTTTCCCTGGCCAGGGGATTTTTATGGTGAAAACCAAGAAAGTCCCGTACAAACCAGGATGAGCTGGTTGCCCTAGAGGCAAGGAAGTACAGAATTGGATATTTGCTTAAGTGGTTGCCAGGCATAGGGTGAAACACTTAAAAAAATAGATTAATCCAGTATTACACAGCCACACTTGATTAATAAATACCCTCATATAATCCTGTGGTTACCCTTTTGCAACACACATCATATTTTTGACCCTATTTAATGTCTAAATTTCCCGATAGATAAACTCCATGAAAGCAGGGACATGCATATCTTTCTCATTACTCTAATCCTACTGTATGTATACCCATAGTCCTGGTACATATTAAGTGTTTATTAAATATTTACTGATTGAGGTAATGATTGAATTATGTCAAGGTATTTCAGAACTGAATGAATAAAGTGAAATTCAGCATCTATTTACCGAATGCCCAGCTAAGAAATTTTTAAATAGTAAGATTGCAGCCCAATAGTAATCTCCATAGCACCTATTCACTGGGCATTATTAGGTGAGGTGCCTGCTTGGAAATCTTAACAAGCATTCTGTGCAATTGTCCTGGCCTTACAGGTGAGACTCCAGAAGTTTAAATGATCTTCAAGATCAAATTCACACCTTAGCTTCTAAGTCCTCGGTGTCTTCTTGCAATGAGGGGATATAGATAAGGGTAGGGGGATATCTATTAATAGGAATCTGGAGACACTTAATGCATTGGCTAAGCAGCACTGGCTAAGCAGCACCAGGATCCTAAGGAAATCAATCACATCTTAAGAAAATTCAATTAAATCAGGTAGAAATTAACATAATAATTCCATTCAGTCCTTGTCCCCTTCTCCAGATTTGAATCCCTCAGGGTCATTAAATGATTGGTTTATGAAAGACCAAAAAGAGGTTGAGATTGGGAAGGCAGTTGAAATATGGTGTAATTCTGGACCTGGCCTGAACTCCAGGTCAACTCAAGGCCAAGGCTGGCCTTCAGGAAGTCTTCAGGGCTGGGGATTTGGTGAAAGACTGGAAGTAGCCCTGGGTACCTCACCGTAGAGAATTTACTGCGAGGTTGATCTGGGCTGGAATCTGGAAGGCCCAGTGCCCAGGACCGTCAAGGTCCATGTGGAAGATACCATATCTCAATGCCTGCTCTCTCATTCCTTTCTCTCTCCCCAGAAGAAAGTCTAGGTGAGACCCAAGCTGGCTCATGGAGGGCTGGCTTTGTGACAGGAATCCTTATTTCAGACACTCTAGGGAAAGAGGTATCATAGCATAGGCACCAAACTATCAAAGAAAGACTGATGGACAAGGGCATAGAAAAGAACTTTCTAACTGAAGGAATTTTGAAATACATGATGAGGTTTGTTTATTCTTTCTGAGCATTAACAGAATATTATTTGTGTCCCTCGCACTAGGGACACCAGAGTACAGTAAAGACGACGACAGGAATGACCGTTTATGGAGCAATGACTGTGTGCTTGGCATATGACCTCATTTAATCCTTGAAGCAGTCCCAAGTCCCAATGATCCCAATGAGGTATTGTTGGGAAACTGAGGCTCAGCAAAATTAAATGACTTGCTAGAGGTTTTATGGTTGGGGTGTGGCAGAGCATAAAGATTCATACTTATGCTGTCCAACTCCAAGTCTCACCTTTCCTACAGCACACTGCAGTCCTCTGAAGATGCAATGGACCTAACAGTCCTAAACAGCCTCAGAAATGGGGGCATTATCAAATTCAGGTAAAGAAGACAATCATTGCTGCTATGCTATTTGAAGGGCACTGGAAAGACTTTTTGCTTCCAATTTTTACCACGCCTACTACAACACCTGAAATCTTGGCATGCATTTCTTTGAGATGAGTATTGGGGTCATGCCTCTCAGAGCTATTCCAAGTGAACTAGTCTGATCTAGACGTGGTGGGGTAAGGTGCTCTGTTCTCCCTTCTGCCATCTCTACTTTGATACATCCCAGATGCTCCAGCAGCTCCGTTTCTCACCATCAGCTGTGAACTTGAGAGCATTGTGTTTTTCCTTCTCTTTGGCTTGATTGTCCTTCACCCTTGGGGGATGGGGAGGAGGTGCTAATAGCTTGGAGAGTGGCCAGACTATTCCATTTTGCAATCTCCAGCCACAGCTGCTGAAGAAACTTAAACTGTGTTTTCATTCAGTGGGGAAAACATGTTTTGTTTTACATTCTTGCATAACCGTGAAACATCTGGGGTAACTTAGTTTAAAATTTCCTTCCAGTATAACAGTTGGGCTAAATGATATAGAAAAATTTTCACTTTGAAATGTAAGATATAACAGTGTAATAAGTCATTATTACATGCATTTGGATGCATACCCAGTAGGGAGTCATCCAGTTCTTACCACTCAGGCCTTCTAAACTGAAACCCATTACTTTTATGGTATATTACATTGTTCCTTATATGTGGTCAGGGCCCAGAAAATGGTATTTGGGCACTCAAAATCAGGGAAACACTGTGAGGGCTTAGAAAGGACTCTTCAATGCTTTCAACTGGTGGTTCTCAAATTTGAGGGTGCATCAGAATCACGCAGAGGGCTTGTTAAAACTCAATTGCTAGCTCCTATCCCCAGAGTTTGTGATTCAGTAGGCCTAGGGTAGGGCCTGAGAATTTGCATTTCTAACAAGTTCCAGGTGATGCTGATGCTGCTGGTCTGGGGACCCTGAGAATCTCAGCTTTAAACTTTGGTCAGCCCAGGTGAGCAATCAATTATACAATATATAAGGGAGTGGCAAAAACTATTTACTGTAGTAATGTTCAGTTTCATGTTTTGCACTGTTCTTCTAAATAGGTAAAAGCTGGTGTTAAAATGAGATTACTACACTTAATCATTGCTGATGGGAGTACATGTTGGTAAAAACTTGCTAGAAAACAAAATGGCAGCAAATATAGGCATTGATCTAGTAAAACCCACTTCTAGGTATCTCTAAGGAAATGATCAGAAGTATGCACATAGATTAAGGTACAGAAACGTCTATTGCAGCATTATATAAAATGGTAAACATTTGGAAATCACATGAATATCCAACAGTTTATAAATTGTAATGATATCTGTAAATGGATTATTACGCCACCTTCAAAGTATTTAGGGAAAATTTTTAATGATAAGAGGAAATTCTTGTGATATGTTACTAAATGAAAAGTCCAGAACACAGAGCTATATATATAGTATATCAACTATATAATACATATATACTGCTATAAACATCATATCAACTAATGAAACACATTAAAGTGTTAACAGTGATGATTTCTGGATGGTATTGTATTTGCACTATAGATGCCTATCATTTCTTCCCTACCTAATTTCTAAAATAATCTGTCCCACATATAGCCTCCCTGCTCCATAACGTCCTCCCCCAAAAGGGGATTTTTAGGCTACCGTATACGAACCAAGTGGTCCCACCCTTCCATTGGTAGGTGACTGGCCACTGTATGGACATCTGACCCAAGGTGAACCCATCAGAGACTGTCTATCAAAAATTGGACCGTTAAACCCAGAAACTGTGGTTAGCTAGCTGTGGGTACATATGTGTAAGTAGGGCTGGTGGCCGTCTTAGGCTGTGTACAAGCAGAGGAGGCTACAGTAGAGCTGCTGCTTTGTCAGTTATTACCATCAGTACCATACGGGCTCAGTAACCAAGCAGCACATACATGCAGGAACTCATGCACACACACACAAATCCTTCTTAAAAAGCAGGGGATGGGGAAAGATTGTAGATATTAAACTGTAATACCTTTGTCCCTGTTATGCTTCCAATAATCTCCCTTTTTGCTTTGAGCTAATGAGAGTGGGTTTCTCTTCCTTATAATTATGTCCTAAATTAACAGGCGACTTTTATTTGTTTATTTGTTTTTTCTAAGTCTCCCACACTGAATGTATTTCTTATTTTATTAACAGGAAAATATTATTAAAATTAAAACAGTGAGCTGCAGCTGAAAAAATAATTATTCAGTGGAAATGATTCCTACTTAGTTACTAGCTCCCCACCTCCAGACCCTCTTATTTTTGACATTCAGAGCTTCAGAAATGGAGAGGTTTTCTTTGCTTTCTTTCAGTTTGGTACAAAATCCAGGGGACAGTTTCTTTAAATTTTGAATGTGTCAATGCAAAATTATTTTCCTATATTGAGCTAACAACAGCAAAGCCTGATGCAGAATAAAAGATGTAGAGCGTAGTTTTCTCCATTGATTTATAGACATGAAGATTGGAATAGATGAATCATCAGCAAATTGAATTGGGAGGGATTTCTGCAGAGCAGCCCACACTGTCATAAAAATACTGCTGCAATATCACACTAGCTCAACTGTGGTTTACCATTTTTAGAAATATGAGTGAATGCAGTGTATTTGGTTACCACTTTTTGGTGACATTTCAGGTTCATGTGAAGTTGTATCAATACCAAAGAGTGATACAGTTTAGGACAGGACTATTTGGAATAAGCCCCATTATGTAATGCTTTTCCCTCTCAAGGTCATCATCTTAATTTATTCCTCACTGGGAGTCAAAGTCTAACTAAAAATGGTTGTAATTTGTTTTAAAAATTTTTAGATATGCTGTAAGATATTTGAGGGAAGGGAATAATTCTGCCATGCTCAGTCTTATGCCCAGGTTGTTGCATGAGTGGGAAAAAAAGTCCGTATTGGTGCTAAAAGATGAACCTGGGGGATAAGTGCTTGGAAGTAACTTTCCAAGGGGTTCAGTTTGGGGACCCAGAATTGCGGTTTAGAAACTTGGGATGAAGTCGAAGATTAAGTTGTGATGCACTTTAGGGTTTGCAAAAGTGTATGCACTCTAAAAGGAAGAGACAATTCTTAAGAAGGAGAAAACTATTCACTTTTAAAAAGGAGGAAACTTAGACCAGAGAAGTTCCATGAGTAGTATCTAAGAAAGCTGTCACGTCCATTGAGGAGAGTGATTTGGATACAAAGTCATGGAGAGCCTGGAGAGAAAGAGGACCTTTTTTTTTCCCTAAGAAATTCCAAGACCTGTGAGAGAAATGACTCTGGCTCAAAATATATTATAAATTCGACATAAAGATGGATTGCCAAACAGAGGTAATTTAAGTCTACACCTGCAGCTGACCCAATTTTATATAACAAGTCTACTCTGCAAAATTACTAAATAAAGCTATTATGATAGAAGACTAAAAAAATGAGAGTCACCATGAGGCAGGAACAGGAAAATAGTGATTGCCATTCCCTTAGGGAGTCTTTACCACTGGTATATCAGGTCGTGTTTGCTGCATAACAATCTACCTCACAATTTAATGGCCTACAACACAACTGTTGATTCCTCTCACAGTTTCAGGGGCAGGCTTCGCTGATCTGCTGGGCTTACTTGTGCTTCTCAGTGGGCATGTAGGAAACAGCCAGGTGATCTAGGATGGCCTCCCTCGCGTGGCTGGCAGCTGGAAGGCTCCTTGGAAGGGGCCGGCTGCTTCTCCACACGGACTCTCATCATTATCAGGCTAGCCTGGGCTCATCCACATGTTAGTTCTAGCATTCCAAGCACAGCAAGAGGACAAGCCCAATGCTCTAGCACTTTTAAAGCCTCAGTTTGTATCACCTTTGCTAAAGTCCTATTGGCTAATGCAAGTCACATGACCAGACCCAAAGTCAGGGAGTGGAGAAATAGATTTTATCTCTTAATGGGAGTGGAAGAATTTTTGGCCATTTTTACAACCTATCACAACTAGATAGTAGGGTTAGTAAAGAAATAAATCAGTAGGTATGTGGAACTGTAGAGAAAGGATTGGGAAGTCAAGCGTGCAGTCCTTGACTGTAGAAACTCTCCGTTTCCTGGGTGGTGTTAGCAAACAGTGTCTGAATGTCATTCAGTCCAGCTAGGGAATCCTCTGTTTAGGGATTCCCTTGGATTATTTTACTTCAGAGCCCAATATTACTCTGAAAAGAACTGCAAACACCATCTTGGAATGATCCTGAAGTGTCCTGAATGTCTGGGATCCTTCTGTTCTGAAACAACCAGGCAGGGACAATGTCCTTGGGATACCTGCAAACCCATCCCTGCTGGTTCAGGTGGGAAGGAGGACCTACTTTTTCTTCTCAAGGGCAGAGATTAAGAGCCAGGAGGTGCAAAGGGTGGGTAGCAACGATAGGGCAGATTCGTTGTCTGTCCTGGGATCAGGAACAGGAAGGATGTGAATGGCAAGCCTGCTCCCAGAGGGAAGCAATCAAATTGATAGTTTGATAACAAGCTGGAGAATATGATCTGCAGGAAAGGTTAGGGAACATTTAAAGGGCAGATGGAAAAAGTCTGACAGTCTCCTGAAGCAGTTTGATTTTTTTTTTTTTTTTAGGTGATAAGCTAGGGAAAATTCTAAACTCAGCTCTGCCACTAACCAGTTATGTGAATGTGGACAAATCATCTCATCTAATTCTCTCATTGACAAAATGAGGCATTTTGACCGGAGGATTTTTCCAGCTCTAACATCTTCAGGGAAGCTGGAGAAAGAAAGGGACTGACATATACATGAAGGGAATGAGTCCATGTTAGGAGGGATCCCCTTCAGAGAACAAATACTGAGGAAGATTTGCAATGTCTGGAGCTTTAATAACATGATAGGTGCCTACCATTCATTCAACAAACATTACTGAGCACCTACTGTTTACCAGGTATTGTAGACAGAGCAGTCGGTGAATAATAGCAGCTTACTCCTGCCCCTGTGGAGCTTCCAGGATCATCTGGGTTTGAGCAAATGATTCTAGAGACTTGCAAGGACATGCAGCTTCACTGTTCAATCATTTCTGATGAAGAGCGGGATTGGGTTTGCCAGAAATGGAGAGACTGGACTGCTGAACAATTGCAGGCGGGGATTGCATCAGTAACTTTTCTGATCTTCAGTTTCTTCATCTGCAAAAGAAAAAGCATCAACTAGATCCTCCCTAAAATTCCATTCAGCTCCAAAATTCTGATTTGGCTGCCCAGGAATTCTTAGGTGTTTTAGCTCAGCAACCCCATCTAGTGTCTCTGTGAATTTAGTAGAAAACATCCAGTGTACTAACCAGTGACTGAAAATTAGAGGCCACTAAAGAGACTCGATATAACTGAAGACAGGCTTCAGAATCACAATATACAGGTAAGAGCTTGATAATGATTATAGCTACACTCACATGATGTTTACTATGTGTCAGGAGCAGTTCTAAGTGGTTAGCATTCATTTGATTTTCATGACAAACCTGTGACAGAGGCACTAATAACATCCCTACTTTATAGGTGAGGAAACAGGGCACAGGAAGGAAAAGGAACCTGCCTAAGCAAGTGGCAGAGCCAGAATTGAAGCCCAGGTAGTGGGCTACAAAGTCCATGCTCTAACCACTATACTTTCCCACCTCTAGCTAAGAGTTATGGAACACTTACCACATGCCAGGCACTGTTCTAAGGGTTTTGCATATTGTAACTCATTTAATCCTCTCAAAAAAAATATGATGTAGGTACTAAAGTCACAATTTTACAAAGGAGTAGACTTAGGCCCAGAGAGATGAAGTATAACTAGTCTAAGCTCATATAGCTGATAAGTGGGGGCACCTAGATTCAAACTTCAGTATTCAGCCAGGGTGAAGGGAGCATCCAAGCTGTTGCCAAGTCCCTAGAATTTTTTCTCCCACTTTCATGTCACTGCTTCATTATTCTTCATACAGAAAGGGAGGACGCAAGCATCAAATGCCAGACAGTTTGGCGTTTTTTTGAGCTGATTATCTGCAGAGCCAACTCTTGAATATTCTGAAGCTGTTAATTCAATTAATGGAGAATGCAGGCTTGTGTGCATTTTCTTGTTCTCTCTGCTTCCCATTTTGGAGCAATTGTGCCAGATAGATAATGAAGACATTAAGTGCCACAGGAGGTTTACAAGCTCTCCTTTAGGGATCCTACATCATGGTTTCAACTATCACTTTTATGTAAATGCCTCCACAGACTCCATCTCTGTGCCTCACCACTCTAATTGCCTGAGAAACACATCTGCTTTTCTGTTCCATTATCCTCTCCAACTTAACGTTAGTATTCACTTAGCAGACACTTATAAGCCTTTACTATGTGTGAAGAACATATGGAAACCACTTAGGTCCTTAGAGCCGTGCTTGGCACATAGGAATACTAGTGAGAGTTAGCCTTTGCCTTCAGGTTGTACAGAGTCCATGAGGGAGACTGGTGAACAGTTATTTACAACACAAGGTGATAAATGCTATGATGGGCTAAGCATGACATGTTTCGGTAGTATGCAATGACATTTCATCCAGTCTTAAGAGAGGGAAATGGATAGGGTCAGGGTGGGTTTCTCAGACCCTATTGTGTTTACTAATGATACTGCCATTTTTTGTTACCCACGCTGGAAAACTCAGTCACTGTTTACTCGTTCCTTGTTCACAAATCCAGTGTCTAAATTAATCATAATGTCCAGTCAATTCTTCCTTCTCAATAGTGCCTCCATTTTTTTTTTTTTTCTTTCCTCACTCTAGGTCAATTTTTTATCTTCACAAGCCGGGACTATTGCAAAAGCATGTCATGTCATCTTAACTCTGACAAATTCTCTCCTTTCCAATTCTTCCTGCACTATGCTCCAGAGTCATTTGCCTAGCATACTTTCCTGCTCAAAAATCTCAAAAGTTCATTCAATACCCAAAGGTTAAAGACTGATCTCCTTGTTCTGGCAACATTCTGATCTTCTGTCTGAATCTCTCAGAACTCCCTTGAAATTTCTGCCTTCAATCTAATCATGCCACTGTCCTTCTAGCTCACTCATCCTCTGCTTTTTATGCATTCGTGCCTGGGTTGACTTTTTATTTGCCTTCAGTTCTTTTTTCTTTTGTTTTTTGTTTATTTGTTTTTAAAGCATATTTTATATCCTATTTCTCCTTAAAGGCCCATTACAATGTTAACTATTTGATGAAGCCTACCTTAAAAAAGTGTAGAATTTATTGTTTGAACTAGTCATTTGGGCAATTGGTTATGTATTGCCTTTTCTTTAATCAACTTTATATAGGTATAATTTACATACAACTACAATGTATATATCAATGTGTGATGCTCATCATATCAGGATATAAAACATTCCATCATCCCCAAACATTTTCTTATGTACTTTTGCAGAGAGCATTTCCCTGCCCCAGTCTTAGGCAACCACTGATTTGCTGTTACTATAGATAAGATTTCTCTTCTCTAGAATTTTATACAAATGGAATTGTAGAATATGTACTTTTATTTGAGTCTGAATTTTTTTACTTACCATGTTTTCAAAATTCATCCATGTAGTTATGTGTATGTTTGTTCTATTTTATTTCCAAGGGAATTTTGTTGTATGGATATAAACAATTTGCTTATCAACTCTCCTGTTGGTAGACAGCTGTTTTCAGGTTTTGGATCCTATGAGCATTTGTGTAAAAGTGTTTGTGTGGACATATATTTTCTCTTGGGCAAATACCTAGGAGTGAGATTGCTTGATTGAATGATATGGGTATGTTATCTTTACCGAAGTTTGCCAAACTGTTTTCCAAAGTGGTTGTAACATTTTATGTTCCCACCAGCAATGTATAAAAGTTCTAATTGCTCTTTCTCTCTCCGATACTTACTTATTTTAAATCCTTTGCTTTTTCCATGTTGTAAATGAAGTTATTTCACTTTCCAATTGTTCATCATATAGAAATAAAGTTGATTTTTGTATGTTGACCTTGCTAAATCCACTTACTGGTTCCAGTAGGCTTTTATTTTTTTTACATTTCTTAGGTGTGTCTATGTACATGATCATATCACCTATAAAAAGAGACTTTATTTCTTCCTTTTGAACATTGATGCATTTTCTTTTCCTTCCTTTCTTCCTTCTTTCCTTTTTTTTTTTCTCCATTATTGCACTGACTAGGATCTTCAATATAATGTTGAATGGAAGTATTCAAGAGTCAACATCCTTACCTTGTTTCTGTTCTTAGGGATAAAGCTTTCAAGGGAACATTAACTGTGATAATATTGGTATAAACTTCCTGGCTGCTATTAGGTCGAGTAAGTAAATTCCTTTCTTTTCTTAGTTTGCTGGTAGGTTTTATCATGCATGGATGTTGACTTTTGTAAAATGTTCTTTCAAAATCTAATGAAATGGAATGATTTTTCAACTTTATTCTCAAGGTGGTGCGTTACATTGATTGGTTTTTTAATGTGAAATCAATCTTGTAATGCTGAGCTAAACTGTACTTGGATGTGATGTATTATTTCTATAATATATTCCAGGATGTTTGCTTTCACATCTATGTTCACAGGGATGTTGGCTTGCAATCTCTTTTCTTAAAATGTCTTTGCCCAGTTTCGGTAATAGGGTAATGCTGAACTCATGAAAGTGTTCCCTAGTCCTTTTTTCTTGAAAGAGCTTGTGTAAGATCTTTCTTGTTTAATCGAATATATAAGTGAAGTCATCTGGGCCTAGAGTTTTGTTTGTGGAAAGGATTACAATTGCAAATTCAATTCCTTTAATAGATATAGGACTACTCATTTTCTGTTTCTTCTTGTGCCAATTTTGATAGCTTATCTGTTTTCAGTTTTAGAATTTCCATTTGGTTCTTTTCTTTGGTTTCAGTTTCTTTGCTGAGATTCCTCCCATCTATTCATTCATTATTACTCTGTTTTCCTTTTGGAACGTATTTATAACAGCTCCTTTCAAGTTCTTATCTGCTAACTCCAACTTCTGGTCCTCTTGGGGTCAGTTTCTATTGATTCTTTTTTTGTCATGATTACAGGTCACACTTTCCAATTTCTGCACATGACTAATAATTTTAAATTATATACTAGACATTTTGGATGACAAATTCTGTTATCTTCTTCCAAAGCAGTTGAATTTTGTTCCAACAACTGGACTCAAACTCCAAACTTCATTTCCACTGAGGTGGGTAGTGGCTAAGCTAATACTTCCAGCTGTCACTTTATGCTGGTCCCCCTGTGGTCACAACACCAGGCATCACTCAGTGACTAGTCAGAGATTGGGTGGAGCCTATAAGCAGATTTTGGGCCCTCTCCCTTCTGGTTTACTCTTTTCCGTGACTTGCCCCATCACCTTTCGCTCTGGAAGCCCTGAATTCTTACCACTGATTCCTCAGACCAATAAGACTGAAGCTTTCCAGAATTCCAGTAGATGAATATTTTTGACTGAATAAACTTTACATTCACATACTCGATGTGACTCCCTTCTCTCACCTAAAGTACAATCATTCTTCATGTGTATCCAACTAAGTTTAAGAAATAAATATTGGCAAATAATTAAGCCATCAGAATACATTTAAAATAGAATTTAAGCCTAAAATAAATTAAAAATTCCTGATTGTAGCCTCTAATACCTTAGCATGGTCCGGTCCTACATACCACTCCAATATTATAATTCCCTGAATATTTCATTATCTCCAGCCACCCTAGTCTTCTTGCTGTTGCTCAAACATACCAGAGCACTTGCTGTACCTATCATATGGAATGCTTTTTCCTCCGATCATTACATGGTTGTTCCTTCTGATCATCCAGGTCTCTGATCATATATACTCTCCTCACAGAGGCCTATTCTGATTACCCTGCCTAAAAGAGCTCCTCAAACCAGGTGTGGTGGTTCATGCCTGCAATCCCAGCACTTTGGCAGACTGAGGCAGGAGGATCACTTGAGGCCAGGAGTTCAAGACCAGCCTGGGCAATATAGCAAGACCCTCATCTCTAAAATAAAAATAGGCTGGATGCAGTGGCTCACGCTTGTAATCCTAGCACTCTGGGAGGCCGAGGTGGGAGGATTGTTTGAGGTCAGGAGTTCAAGACCAGCCTGAGCAAGAGCAAGACCCCATCTCTACTAAAAATAGAAAAAATTAGGCAGGCAACTAAAAATAGAAAAAAAAATTAGCCAGGTGTGGTGGCATGCACCTGTTGTCCCAGCTACTCAGGAGGCTGAGGCAGGAGGATTGCTTGAGCCCAGGAATTTGAGGTTGCTGTGGCTAGGCTGACGCCACGGCACTCTAGCCTGGACAACAGAGTGAGACTTTGTCTCAAAAAAATAAAATTAAATTAAATTAAAATTAAAAAAATAAAAATAAAAATAAGTAAGTAAAAGAGCTCTTCAGCAGCAAACTTCTCCTTCCACCCCAATTATGCTTGAACATGTTATCCTACTCTATTTTCTTCAAAGCACTAATTACTATCTGAAATTATTCATTCATTTCCTTGTTTATTACCTGGCTCCCCTACTAAAAGGTAAGTGCCAAGAGGGCAGAATCTTTGTCTGTCTTGTCACCAGTGTATCCTTAGTGTCTAGAACAGTTGTCCGGCACAGAGTAGATGCTTAATAAGTACTTACTGAATAAATAAATGAAGAATGATATGGGGAGTGTTGAGGTAAATCTAACTTTTTCCCTATCAACTGGCAACAAAATAAATGAAGATAATTAAAAATATTTATACAAATATTAAATGGTATTATAGAAACTATAAATTCCTTACATGTCATTTAAAATAAAACCAGTATTTCATTTTACTGTATATGGCAGTGAAACATTACATCATATATTGTAAAATCATGTGAATCAACAAACCAAGTATAAATTCTTAATTGGTGGGAGAAAAAAACTAAGTGCATAGCAAAAAAAGTACGCATATGGCTGTCAAAGTTGTTTAACATGTAGAAATGAAGTAGACTCATAGGAGTGAAATTTGGGGATGAATGGACATGTAACATTCATAACAGTTTGAATGAAGGAGATGGGCTATTTCTAAGCTCAAAGCACAATAGGTACTTATTGACAAATATTTAGCTTCAGAAGATCTATATGCTTAACTTTCAAACATAATGCTCTCTTAAAACATGAAACAGTCATCTCAAATTCAAGCCAAAGCAGCAATAACAATAATAATAATAATGCTATGTGTTACACAAGCATTGTTCAGGCTCACAACTCCTATACTTTATTATTCTTTTTCTTAAAATTAAAATTACACTATTCAAATGAACTCAGACATAAAATTATCTTTGTAAGACAATCACTTTGGTGTACTATTTAAACCTTCTAGGATAAAATGCATGCAGATTCTTCCAATCATGCAGAACTAACAGGACATGTGAGGTATAAAAATGGATATTTACTTTTATTATTCTCGACAGAAGATCAGAGTTATAATAAGTTTCTCAGAAACTATTTTAACAATTTACTTCATGGTACAAGATTGCCATAGAAATTTTCCTGGTGAATGGCAGATGGCAGCTAATTTTGCATACTTATTTCCCACATGTAGAATTCAACAGAGAGGTGCTGATAAAAGAAAAACTGACTCCTACAAGGGGAATGTGTTAGAAATGTAATACTTTTTTTTGCATGATGTTAATAATTCCACTCTAAATTAATCAAGATAATTAATTTGTTGCAGTAGGAACTGAGGCAAATAGATTTCATTAGCAAGGTAATCTAAGTATGTGAAACTCTACCTCTAAATTGATTCCCTTTGAAAATTTTCTGTAAGAGCTTTACCTTCACCAGAAATGTTTACAGGGACTGATCCATAAATCTCATAGTGTTACAAATGGACAAACAAATAAATAACATATCTTCACTCCCAAATCATTTAAAGCTATCAGGCTTGGCTGTGCTCATTGTCATTGCTCTTTACCTTCAAATTTAGAAGAATAGTGACATTCTAACTGGTGAATGTCAAAGAAGTCCCATAGAAGCATTACTTCTCAACTAAGCTTAAATATTCAATGCTTAATTTTGATCACGAAATGTTGTTGCTACTATGGTTTTGTTTAATAACCTGATTTCCATCAAAGAGGTAAAAAGAAAAAAAAAGGTGAAAGTAAGTGGGTAAGGAGCTTTGTGGACAGATTACTTTCATTATCTTGGCAAGGAGGCAAATTTTTGCCTTGCAGCTAAACAAATTTTGCTGATACTCAACTGCCAAATTATCCTGAAGTGAAATATTTATAATAGCAAAGAGATAATTACGTGAGTAAAGATTTCAAAATCTATAGCACATCAAAGCATTTGATGTTGTGTTTTTAACATGTCTCTTCTTTCACCTGTACAGCTATATAAGACAAATCACTCTGCTCACTCTTGATATCTGTTTCTGAATCACTGGAGTCAATGTCAAAGAGAGAGGAAGTTCTAGACCACAATTCATCTGTCTGAGTAGTTGCATTACACAGTCGTTTTCCTAACACTTTCACTTTGGCCTGAATACCTGAAAGAGAATAAGCACAAGTACCTATGAGTTAGGCTTTGCTTTTCATATATCTTTAATATACAAAAGATCAATTCAATTGATCAATCCACTGAAGATTCAAACATACCCACACTACGGTGAGGGGGCCTTTTCAGAGAAATTTGTGTACTTTTATGCACTGGGCCTTCTTCACAGTGAGTAGGTATTGAAGTGACATCATTAGGTAGATTATCAGCATGGACTTGTGTTTGTATAACTTCATTTTCACATGCAATCTAAAAATATAAATCAGAGGAGATTTATGTCCAAGGTAAGTCTACTTTATAGAGTTTCATCTTTCAAAAGTTACAAGTAGTAAAAGAGTATATAGATAGTACTTTTCAAGGTCATATATTAGTAAGGCTGAAGTTCCAACCTCGGCAAGCTGGATCCATAGTGCAAGCTTCTATGAACTCTGCCACATTGTTCTTTACTACCTATAAATCATAAATTCTGGTCAAGCAGAAATATTCAGGCTATCTGCTTACAACTCGTTTTTTCCTCTTAAATCAATGGCTAGAAGAGATAATACTACTAGTATTAAATTATTTGATATCTTAGCAGCAATATTATTCTAGAAAGCCTAATCACCAATCCTTTATAACTTATGGAGAGCTACTTTAGTAAGATAATATGAGTGGCTTTAATACTTTCCTGAGAAAAATTACACTGTGAAATGGAAATTTTGATTTGTGGGGTAAGTAATAAGGGTTAGAAGTAGAAAGGAGGAGGGTTGAAGGTGACATAAGACTGGGTACCTAGAGATTATGTGGAAGAGGCTAAAAGATACCTAGAAAAGGTAAGAGGGCCCAAGGGAAGAGAAAATAAGAAGTGATAGAGAAATGAAAACAAAATTAAAGTGTTCAGCAATTTTACCTATAGCTGTGGTAGTAGCAACTGCCTTTAGACCATTGAAAAAATATTTAGTAGGCATCTTTGGTTGCTGTATCATGGGCTATTAAAGAAACTTTGAGAAGAAATTCTTGTGAAGAGTCCCTTTGTAACATGAATTATACCTAACATTATTGAGGTTTTAAATAAAAATTTAAAGGGCTTATCTTTATTTGTTTTTACAAAATCATGACCAATTTTTACTAGCCACATCTACATCTAAGCCAAGCATTATAAAAGTCCAGAATAAGTACATACTTCTTTACAAAAAAAGATGTATCTCTGATAATATGGAGTTTTAGGAATTTAATCAGAGTTTAAAAAATAACTTTTGTTCCCTTTATAACAACAGTATATTTTTCACTATGAAAAATTTGCACCATACAGAGAAGCAAAAAGAAACTATTATAATTTCAAAATTATCATAATTTCATAATCCATAGCTAACACTTTACATTTTAATGTGTTTTTGTCTTTTGTAGTTTATAAAAATTGGGATCATACAGTATGTTTTATAACCTAGTTTCCTCCCTTAACATATGTTTCTATGTTATTAAATATTCTGCATATTAATTTTTATGGCTGCATAGGAATCTCTTATACAGATATACTATAATTTATTTTTAAAAATCCATATTACTAGAAATATTTGAACATAAATCTTCTGTGTACATATCTGATTGCTTCTTCAGATTAAAAGCTTAGAAGCAGAATTTCCAGGTATGTATTAATCTGCTAGAACATCAGTCAAAAAAAAATCTAGAATGAGACAGAAAAAGACAAAAGGAAAATGGAAAATATAGAAAAGTTTATAAGAGACAGAGTGGATAAGATGAAAAGGTAAAATGGGGCAGAAGCAATATTTGAACAAATAAGAGCTGAGAATTTATCAAAATGGTATTAAGGCATGGTTTTACAAAAGTACTATGAACCCTTTTTATTTATCAAAATAAAAACAAAGGAAACCAAACCTAGACACATTACAGTAAAACTGGAAAACAAAGGGAAAAACATAATAACAGCTAGAGGGAAAAAGATACATTCCCTTTAAAGGAGTAAACATAAAAGTTTAGTAATGAATGGCTAAACTCTTGAGGACAAAGAAAGATGGAAAGTAAAAGGATGGAAAAAGATGTACTATGTAAACACTAACTTAAAGCTGGTGTTGCTACATTAGCACTATATACCTAATAACATAGCTTCAAAATATATACCACAATAATTGTTAGATTATATATGTACATTCAAAATCACAGTGTAAGACTGTAACATAACTTTCTCCATAATTAATCAAATAAGTAGAGAAAAATTCCATAAGGATATAGGAAATTCAAACATGAGTAATAGACATATATGGAACACTGTACCCAACTGTATAACGTGCACTTAAGTATATATGGAACATTTAAAAACTGACTATGTTGGATCTAAGTCCCAACAAATTTCAAAAGATTAAGTCCATATATTGTATTTTTCTCTAGCAACAGTGTAACTGACCTAGAAATCTGTTATAAAAATATAACTATAAAATGCCCACGTCTGGAAACTTAAAACTATACTTCTAAATAACCCATGAATAAAATATAAAATCACAATGGAAATTAGAAAATATTTTACACTAAATAATAATAAAAATGGTCCATATCTAAAATTCGTGGCATTCAGTAAAGCCATGCTTAGATGGGAATTTATAGTCTTCAATGCACATATTAATATAGAAAAATTAACTAGGCTTCATTAATTTAGATTGGGATTATTAACATCACACAAAAAAATATTCCACAAGATATTTCTAACATATCCCCATTTCAGGAGCCAGTTTCTCCTCGATCAACACCACTCTACTAAATTCTACATTTGGGAAATAAGCATGTGAAACAGCTGCCTCATCTACCACTTACCATGAAAATTCTTTAAATCAATGATTAACTTCTCAAGAAGTTAAAGAAAGAACAGGAAATAAAATTTTAAAAAGTGAGAGAAGGGAATAATAATAGAAATAAAAGAAAAAAATACCAGACAGAAGATCAACAAAGCAAAGTTTGTTCTCTGAAAAGACTAATAAAAATTGATAAGCCATCTGGTGAAGCTGTTCAAGAAAAGAAAACAATGAAAAAGGAAAAATTACTACAGATCATACAGAATTTTAAAAACTAAAAGATTATCACAAACAGTTTTGTGTCAATATATTTAAAAATTTAGATGAAACAGAAAATTTTTAAAAAATACAATATCTCAAAGAACTAAAAATAGAAATATCATTTGATTCAGCAATCCCACTATTAGGTGTCTACCCAGAGGAAAAAAAAGACATTCTATAATAAAGACATTTGCACTCAAATATTTATGGCAGCACAATTCACAATTGCAAAGATGTGGAAACAAACCATGTGCCCTTCAATACATGAGTGGATTAATAAAATGTGGTACCATGGAATACTACTCAACTACAAAAGACCATGGTGAACTAGCACCTCTTATATTATCCTGGATAGAGCTTGAGGCCATCCTTAAAAGTCACAAGCATCACAAGCATGGAAAAACAAGCACCACATGTACTTGCCATGAAATTGGTACTAACTGATCAATATTAAGGTGCTCACATGGTAGTAATACTCACTGGGTGCTGCTCAGGTGGGAGGGGGTGGGGAGGTGGGCAAACTCACAAGTAATGGATGCGGAATGCACTGTATGGGGAAGGTCATGCTTGTAGCCCTGGCTTGGGCAAGACAAAGCATTATATGTAACCAAAACGTTTATACCCCCATAGTATTCTGAAGTTAAAAAAAAAATACAATTTATCAAAATGGCTAAACATAGAAACAAAAACTGAAATTGAATCCATTATTAAAAATCTCTCCACAAGAAAAACTCCTGGACTAGGTGTCTTATCCATGAATTCTACCAATATTAATACCAAATTTATTAGTGAATATATAATGCCAATTTATATTAATATAAACATTTCCAGAGAATGAAAAAAGAAGGAACAATTCCAAATTGGTCGGCATAATCTTCATACCAAAATCTGAGAAAGGCATTTTAACAAAGAAAACTATAGACAAATTTTACTCATGCACACAGATGTAAAAATCCTAAATAAAATGTTAGCAAACCAAATTAAGCAATATAAAAAAGAATAAAACACTTTGACCAAATTTGGTTTATTTTACCCATGTAAGTTTGATTCTATATTTCAAAACCAAGCAATGTAACTCACTACATCGACAGAATAAAATATATGATCATCAATAGATTCAGAAACATCATTTGATAAAATTCAATATTTATGATTTAAACTAGGAGTAGAGAAGAACATTTCTTTTTATGACAGCAGCTACAAAAATAACTTTAGTAAAAATCATACAAATGGGGAAATATTAAAGGCTTTCTGTCTGAAATTAGGAATGAGAAAAGGATTCCCCATCACCAGTTCCCCACACTGCACTGGAGGTTCTAGCTAGTGTAATAGGAAGAGTAAGAAGTAAAAGCATGAACATCAAAAACTCTTTTCAGATGATATTTTTGTACATGTAGAAAATTCAAAAGAATTTATAAGTTATTGGAATTAATAAGTGAGTTTAACAAGGTTTCTGGATACACGTTCAACAAAAATCAATTTATCAACATATATTTATAGATTATAAAATTTAAAATACCATTTATAGTAGCAAAATCAAATACCTAGGAATAAATCTAATGAAAGATATATAAGATCTCTACATAGAATGCCATAAAATGTTTTTAAGAGAAATTTAAAAACTCACACAAATGGAAGGATATGTTCATGAATTAGAAGAAATTGATATTGTCAATATGCCATTTCTTCCCACAATTCACTGATAAATTCAATGCCGTTCCAATCAAAGTTTCAGTAAGTAATTTATGGAAATTGATGAACTAATTCTAAAATGTATATGGAAACTTAAAGAGCCCAAAATAGCCAAGATATTCATGAACATGAACAAGAGGAATTAATCAACTGAATATTCTTAATATACGCCTAAGTAATTAAGACACTGTGATAATGATGCAAAGATAGGCAAACAGATAAAAGGAACATAATAAAATATGTGGAAACAGACTTATGCATATACGGACACTTGATTTATGACAAAATTGACACTACAGGGCAATGAGGAAATAAAAGATGCTGAGTCAATAGGGTATGTATATGGGGAAAAATAAAACTTAAATTCTACCTTACACCATACACAAAATTAATTCTGAATAGATTGTAGATCTAAATGTAAAAAATAAAACAACAAAGTTTATAGAAAACAACATAGTAGAATGTTTTAAGCATTGGGCATAAAAAGATTGCTAAATTGGACTACATCAGAATTAGGAACTTCAGTACATCAAGAGACAAAGAGGCAGCCCACAGTGGGTGAAGATAAAAACATTTAACTGACAAAGAACTACAAAGTAGAATATATCAAGAATTCTAAATCAACAAGAAAAAGATAACCCAACAGAAACAAAACAAAACAAAACAGGAAAACAGGCTAGCTTTAAACTGGCATGTCACCAAAGAGGCTATCCAAATGTCCAATTAACATTAGAAAAGGTGTTTCCTTACTAATTTCATTAGTAATCAGGGAATGCAAAGTAATAACACCACTACACGCCCTGCAAATGGACTCAGATGTGAAAGACTAGCGATCTCAAGTGTGGGCAAGAATGTGGAACTATTTAAATCCTTATACAGCTGGTAGAAGTGTAAACTGGTACAACTATTTTAGAAAACTATTTGGTATTATCCATTAAAGTTTAATATAATACTATGACCCAACACTTCTACATATGTACCCTCAGAAATGTGTGCATGTGTGAACCAAAAGACATGTGCAATAAAGTTAATGGCAGTATTACTTACGATAGCCCCAAACCCATAACAACCCAAATGTTCAACAGTCGTAGATGGATAAGCAAATTTTGGTATATTCATAAGAATGGAATACTGTATAGTGATGAAAACTACTGTTACATGCAACAATATGGATGAATCTCACACACATAATGTTGAACAAAAGAAGCCAGACACAAAGAATGCCTACAGTATTATTATATTTATATGAAATATCAAAAAAAGCAAAGTTGGTTACCTTTGAGGAGAGGGGAGGGGCTGGGGTTGGGATGATATAGGGACTTCTGGGGTATCAGTAATGTTCTATTTCTTTGACCTGGATTGTGGTCAGTTTGTGACAATTTAATGACTTTTCCACTTAAGATTAGTTCACTTTTCTGTATATTTGCTATACTTCAACTAAACAGTTCAAAAATTCAGTTGGATTTTTTTAGAGGGTGTAGAATTAACAGTTATGGAAAATAATAATCATAGCTTTATGAGGCAAAATATCAGACAGGGCATAGTGGTCCTCAGAGCCCCTTTCTTTCTGTGGAGGTGGGCTCTTCTAAAGATACGAAACATTCACACTTATATTTATCTATATATAGTACGAAGTACCCAGAATAGCATCTGCAATAGCTCCTCAATAAATGTTATAGAATGACTAGAAATTTGATTTTTAGTCATTTGGTCCTGGGATTGGGAAAAAACAACATTGAGTGGGAGAGGGAGTCAGAAGTGGCACAAGCAAACTTTCTTAGTAATGTTACTAATAATAGGCCGTACACTTATTGTCATCAACTCAATATAAACTTTTTTTACCCTATATACTTTTAAAGTGACTATCATTAGAACTCACACATAGTTTCCTACTAACTCAGCAAGTATACTAATGTAATATGGATTGTTAGGAATGTTGGCTGGATACATTTACTGGAAAATAGATTTGGCATCTATTCTGGATGTTTCTTAATGATTAGCCTTTGCTGTATTATAAAATCTTTGGTTGTTTCACTAGCCTGGTTTTTCTTTTCCCAATTTTTGATTAGGTGGTATAATTATGAGGAAGAAAAATAGTGTGTGTGGCACATGTTTAGTATTTATCTCTCTTACTACATTTTCATATTTATATATATAGATGTAATATATATGTTTGAGCAAAGTTTGCATAGGTAGTGATGGTGGACAAATGGTTCAAGGAAAGGGTAGATGTCTTGACAGGTATGCAGCTTGGTGAGAAGGAAAACTAGCAGAGAAAAATTCTATTATAATGCAAAAATTGTTCTTTTAGTCACGTCATTCCACCAAATATTTATTGAATTCCTTAAATTTGCAAAATATTGTTCTAGGCACTGGCAATACAATGGTGAAGAAGTCATATATGATCCCTGCTCCTAGGGAGCTCACATTCTAACGTGAGAGACAAGCATTAAGCAGACTACACAATTATTTCATGACAATTGTGATGAGTGCTGTTGAAGAATCTGTGCTATTGAAGCAAATGGAGTATATGAAGAATGAAAGTATGTAACTAGGGGATCAAGGGGAAAGATGTTTGAATTGATTTTTAAAGGAAAAATACTTAATTGGTGATGATGTGGAATGGGACAGGCATAATTCCAAGGTATTACATGGAACAACTGAGAAAGTCTTGTTGGTAGTTAGGAATACAGCTTGTCCAAGTACTGAAAAAACCAGCATGACTGGTGCACAGGGAGAAACAGGGACAGTGGCCTTGGATAGGGCAGATGTGGCACTCAAGGGACATGCAGGGACATGTTAATTGTGTTAATAATTTTTTCTTTATTCTAGTTATTGCAGGATGCTATTAAAGGGTCTTATGCACTCACCTCAATGGAGGAAGCAGATTAGTATTATTGGATCTAGAGTAAGGATTACAGGCCCTTGAGGAATTTAATACTAACCCCCTGGATGATCTTCCTCATGCATAAATTGTGGCTTTGGACTAAATGAGCACTAAGGTTTCCTTCAGCTCTAAAATTCTATGAATACCTCTGTATATTCAAACCCAAAATGTCAATTACAGGTCACTTGACTTGTTGGTGAACTCTTCCCACTTCTAGAAATAAACATCTTTTAGATCCAATTATGAACCATAATTTAATCTATGTAATGGTGATAGGACTGAAGTTTGATTACCTCATAGAAGGTTTGGAAGTCTTTAAAATGGGAAGTGGGGAAGAACGTAGTAGTAACTAGATGCAAAATAAGTATAATAAATGTTTATAAGGATTAGAAAAGTAGGCCGAGAGGACAAGAAGTTAAAATTCAACTCACCAGGAGCATGTAACTTAAGGCAGCTAGTATGAAAAGGAAGCTTAGGGTTGGGGATTGTTTATTAGCAAGCCCCATCTTTACCTGTAGCTCCGCATTTCCTTCCCCACATCATTTTTGACATTTAAACTGACTTTTAATTTAAGCTTATGTAATACTCTGCAAACACGGTTTCAAGTACCCCAGTTCTTGAGATTTGCTCAAATTAAACCCTTTCTATTTAAAAACTCTGGAGAAGTGAAGGCAACTCAATACTCTTAAGGACAAGACTCTGTGTTTGTGTGAGTTTTGGGGGAGGCGCAGGTAGAGGGAATTGAGTCACTTAATTCCAAAGTGTTAATGCTAAATGGGACCTTGGAGATCACTTTTAAAGCAAACTCCTAATTTTGCAGGTGAGAAAACAGAAACCTTAGAGGTGAAGTGCCTTCCCCAAGGTGACACTAAGTGAAAGAACCTAGCCACAGCCTAGGGGTCCTTCCATGACCCTCGGTGGACTCTTAGGTCTCTCTTTACCTGTGAAACCGCAGCCCTCTTCCCTCTCCCGGAGGAGATTGGAGCCTGAGCAGCCTCAGAATGCCTGGCTGCCTGAAGCTTTCCACCCTTTTCCGGGCCGCCCGCTAGGTCTCCCTCTTCTTCCCCCTTAGGTGCTGGGGCGGGCACCCGGTGCAGGGTGGGCACGGCGCCCGCCACGAGCCTCAGGCGCTGGGAAAAGCGCAGGTTCTTCTGGATAACCGAAGAGACGTCAAAACAGGCCGGGGCGAAGTGGTCAGAACAGATGACGGAGCGGTCATTGCCCCCGTACCAGTCGGCGCGGCAGCCCTGCACAAAGCGGTCCCACAGCAGCCGCACCGCCCGATCTTTGGGGAAGCGGAACAGCGACTTCCCAGATTTGGTGGTGTTGCCGCAGTGGGCGGCCACGCACCGGGCGGGCATGGCGGCTGCCTTCGATGCTGGGGAGCCGGGGTCCGGGGCCCTCTGCACTCGTGCACGCTCCTCACGACAGCCTCGGCGAGACAAGTCCTCTTTTCACTTGTCGACTCCGGTTCGGGCCTGTTTCTTTCCCTACCTCTGGTCACCGGAAGTGTCGAACTGGGGCCCCAAATGAGAGAGTTCTTTGATATCTTCCTCCTTTTCGTCCTTCCTGCAATGTTACCCCGAGAGCAGGTGGACACAGGCACTGGGATACAAATTTCCCGCGGGCCGCGAGGAAGTGGGCCGTAAAGAGGAACGGACCGGAAGTGGTGGTTAGCGCAGCCACCGATGTGGCCAGCCTCTTCCCGGTCTTATCCTCCTCCCAATACTCCCGCTGTTTTTATGAGGCCGGGAAAATAGAACGAAGAAGTGCTGACGCACTAGACTCTCAAAAATACAACCAGAGGCTATAACAACTGTGTTGCCCTGTGGATTTGGGAGAGGACCACACCGGAAATGGTAGTTTCCATGGTAACCCTGAGCGGGGTTGCCTGGGAGATGACCTCTTTCGGTCTCTGAATCTCTGCTGTAGCGTCACCTCGAAGGCAGATCTAACAGATCCTGGACTGTCTCCTGCCATGATTCCCGGGAAATACCGCTCTGTTTCTGGCCGGGCTACGAACAACGTAAGCTGGGCTTCCTACTTTCTCTTTCTCCCCATTGATAGCGTCCTTTCTGACTGGCGCCTTTGTCCTAGGTGATGGGCTGTATTATTGGGACCAGGACCGCTGGGTCTACTCAAGCTATTGTCTGACCGAGGGTTGGGGTTCGTGGGCTGGAACAAGCCACTTGGAGAGCATTTAATATTGTATGATGGATATTAAAGTCTTGTCCAGGATCTGGGCTCTCCAGAAGGTGGAGCTGGTTTGCAGTAAAAAGCTCGGGTTCATTTAAATTCCTTTACCCAGTCAATTCCTTTTTCTTTTCTTTTTTTAATTGAGCAAAGAATTTATCATTAGACACTCCTACCTCCTTCACCTGCCCCATTGAGATATTTGTTTAGACCTGAAATGGCAAATGTCGAAAGCCTGAGGTACTAGAGGGTTAAATTGCTGCCGACATTTTGGAAATTAAATCAGTGAAACCTTTTAATTCTTAGACGTGATTTTATTGTTTTCAGCAAATCCCCAGAACATGTTCATTTACTTAACAGAAACAAACAAAATTCGAGCATTCTGTTCTATTCTAATTTTTTGTTATATCTTTATCTGTATCATTTTGGGGGGAATATGTGTATGTATATTTAAGTTAAGAGCAAATTTTATGGTTTAATTTTTACATTTCAGGTGAACTGTGGGCTTCATCTGGTTATTCAAACATCATCGCTTCCTGAAAAAAACAAAGTAAGGTTTAAGGAGATTGGTATTTAAATTGAAGATAAATTGTTTAATATTCGACACAAAGAGCAGCATGATTAAAGAGTAGATTCTGAACTTGAAATTTTAAGTATATATATTTTGGTTTCCAATATAAAGCTAATTTTTCTTTTCTGTCTACATAAAGCCAAAAATAGCCCTCTTTTTAACACTTAATGTTATTTCATTGTTTACAAGAGGTGAGTTTTTGACATTTAAATATTTCTGAAATGAGAATCTTTCTTAAAATTGATGGCATGTCGTAGTTTAATTGGGAAAGTTTTTTCTTTCTTAATAGTGGGCAAAATAATGGTATGTCTTACTACTGATGACACCTTAGAATGGATAAAATGTGGTAATTTGGGAGGGCATGTCTACACATCCTGTTTAAAATTAGGGAAGAAAAAATAGGTTAACAGTGGAAATATTTTAGGCTTAGTGTTATTTAGAAGTTAAGATATGAAGATGAGATATTTTGTTGCCATACTGTTGGCCCATAATATCTCTGGCATTTTCAGAATTTCTGGCTTTTGATTTAATTTTTGAGATTTTTCAGGTAAACCTGTTTTTCTTTTTCTCCTGTCTCACCTGAGCACTCACACTCAGCCACCTCCCACACAACTACATCTCAAGACACAACATGCTTTTGCCTCCTTCAAATGATCACAATTTACTTGTTTCCTAAAACGCTGTTAAATAGATGCCACTGGAGGAACTCGGAAGCGAAGGGAAGAGTTTATAGGTAATAGCATGAGGAGAGTAAGAGGGCATGAGGAGGATACCATTAGCTAAGCAGGTAGTAATTGATTACATGATATATGTATATGAAAATGGTGAACACTTAGAAAATAGACCATTTAATCAAATACACAGCAGTTAGCTAGATTAATTGAAAATATTCTTTATTATATTTGGATATAATGGATTCCCTCCAAATCTTTCCTAATTAATTTCACTGGACAAATCCTTTTCTACCATTATTATGTTTCTAGGAGCTATGTGACTTACCCAAATTCTTTTCAAACTATTCATGTTCTCTTGTGTGGACATATATTCTGAGAAAATACCTTTAAGTTATATATATCCTAAAGATGTAATGTTTATAGCATGGATGAACGAGAAGCATTATAATTCTTTTAAGTTATATATTTAGGATTTTTTGTGGCTAATCATAAGTTGTTTTAGTTTTTTTTTTTTTCAGTCCTCCTACCAGATAATTATTTTAAATCAATTTAGTGAATACCCTCTATGGACAATTTAAATATACAATTTTATTATAATTGGACATTTAAAGGGATTATACTGATCAAAACAGTGATTTTTTCCAACAACATTTTGCTTTTGTTGTGTGCTTTTTGTTTTTTATGGAGCAAATGATTCTCTCCATCACTGTATTTGTAGTGAGAGTGTGGAGAGATTGGAAATGGCTCAGATTGGAGTATGGTTTCATTTGACCTCATGAAATTGGCTCTGATTTTATGTGTGATAAAATACACATAACATGAAATTTACCATTTAAACCATTTTAAGGTATATAATTCAGTGGCATTAAGTACATTCACAATGTTGTGCAACTGTCACCTCTCTCTAGTTCCAGAACTTTTTCATCATTCCAAACAGAATCCCAGGACCCAGTAAGCAATTATTCCTCATTCCCTACTTCCTCTAAACTTCTGGAAGCTATAAATACACTTTCTGTCTCTCTGGATTTGCCTATTGAAGATATTTCATATAAATGGAATCACATAATATGTAGCCTTTTGTGTCTGGCTTCTTTGACTTGGCACGATGTTTTCAAGGTTCATCCATTTGTAGCATGCATCAGCTATTGTATATTGTTTAATAATTATCTTCATTACTTACTGTTACTGTTAAATTCATCTCCAAATATTTTTTTCTAATGTTTTTCAGGTTGAATTCAAGCTAAATAAAGAAACGCCATCATTCCCTGGTAGACTCTTACAACATGACCTTGAAAGAAACTACTCAAGTAGGCAAGGTATTATCAATGAGCAGAGATCAGATATGGTTCTGATCTCTGAAGAATATTAATTGTTTATAATGTTGAATTACTAGATCTAAATAAGTTTGAATTAAAAATGAAACGGTTCGTTACCAAATTGGTTTGACATTTGTTTAAATCAGAATTGATTTTGTATGCATAGCAAAGTAGATTATTTCCAATACAGAAAGAGCTATTGTTATTATATTTTAGTTTGAGGGTGAGCTATGCACTAGAGAATAGGAGAAGAGTGTTCTAAATACTGTATTAGAACTAGGAAAAATGGCTAATTAGTGAGAGTAAGAGTATGGGAACACAAGTCTTTAGGAAATAAGGAAACAATAGAAAGAATGGAAAGTTAGGAGTAGAAAAGATACAGTCTCTTTGTCTTACTAACACATATAATTAGAGATATATTATATTAAAGGCCTTAAACTTTGATGAATATCACTTGGGATCTTCTTAAAAATGCAGATTCTTAGTGTTTCCTCTCCATCTTCCCCATTCCCCCATTTTGATTTTATAGGTCTTTGGTGGGATTTGGATATGTGCATTTTACTAATGCCACAAGTGATTATGATGGATGTGGTTTGTGAATCTCCTGTTGACAAGGACTACCTTATATGATCTGATTATATTTCTGAAATATATTTTCAAATCAAGGAAAAATTTCCTTCAGCACATTTGAATCTTAGTTGGTTGCTAACAGCTGTTAGCTATTTGTAATGTGCTAGTTTTAAAAACTTCAAAATCCTTACATAAAGTACTGGTTCTACCTCCTAGGAGTTTGTATGAGAGGGCCATTGAATATAGGCCTTTCTAGATTGTTCATCTCATTACTGTATGAACATATGGTAAGTTTGAATATTGGCTAACTTTCCCTTTTCGTTTTGTTACTTCTGGGCCTTCCTCTTGGGCCCATCTAATCTGACATGTCTTTTCTCTTTCCTATATTCTACAATCTTGTCTTGGCCAGTTGCTGGACCTGACATCAACCTAACTACAGTTCCACAGTGCAGGAAGCATCTGTCTTGCCTTCTTTTGTTCAGTTCAATATATATTTATAAAGTGTGTACTGTGTCCCAGTCGCTGTTTTAGGCACAGAGTTACAGATATGAACCTGAAAATTCTCAACTAGGGTTTTTTATGCTTGCATTGTGAATTTCCTTCACATTTTTGATAACAATATCTTAATTTTTTTTCCCAAATCATGAATCAAACTTAAATACTTTCCCTAAGTTTTTCTTGAGTTAGAGTAGGAGTTGTTATACAGATTATTGCATGGCTGGCTAGGTAAATTTATTCAAGCAGTGAAGTATTATTAGATATTTGCTAAAGGGGAAATAGTATGGATGCATTGAATTTTGTGAACCTGAGAGATGAATAAAATCTCGTATATAAGTAATGACTCACATAATACAAATTAACTCTTTAAGGAAAAATAAACCTAATTGGTTTTTTAATTAAAAACTTTTATTCAAAATCATTTTCTGTAACAGGATACTCATTTGATATGTCTTAAATGTGTACCTGGCTGTTTCCAATGTGCCTTTTCTATCATTCTAGGAAGTTTCATGCAAAGAAGACTACATAATGTATAGCTATTTTCTTGACTTTTTTACTCAACTTTTACCTCTCAGGGTGTAAAAATTTGGGAAAATTATAACTAGCACTTTCTCAGGAAATGTTTAGGGACCTCTGCATGATAAAGTGCATCTTGATGCCCAATCATAATAGTTAATTTTAGCCTGTTTCTTATTTTTCAAAATTAATCAAACATATCATAGCCTGTCAGTACAAATTAACCAATGAGACTCTTAGTCAAAAGTAAAGAAACTTGATGTTTTATTTAAGCTGGTTAGTCTAAAACTTGATATGTGATTTCTTTTAGACTTTTTAGAATATTGTTAAGAGTTAACCCCTGCATCTTTAAGATTTTGTAAGAGTCAGATATTGCAGAGACTACTTTACAGTAAAATCTCAACCTGAACTTAATTGATTCAGTGCCTTAAGTAAGAATTTTAAAATATGTTCGCAGAGAGGAAGAGGCAATGCTTGGCTCTTAAGATCATCATAAATCACTGGAAAAATCTAGAATCAGGATTTTGCTTACCAAAACAGTCTCAAAGATAAGGCAGAGTGAACACACATATGTGGCAATGTACTTACCACCCATCCACCCGTCAGTCTATCTGCCCACCCATCTGTACATTTATCCACTCATGCATCCATCTACCCATTCATACATACATCCACCCATCCATCCATTCATGTTTCTAGGGTGCAGTGCAGTGAACATTCTTACCAAATTTAGACTTTGAGATACTAGTTATAAAAGAATTCATTCAGCATCTTTATACCAAAATGCAAGAATTTCTGATTTTCTTTTTTAACATAAATAACACACATAAACTAGATTCCCAATTAAGTCTTAGAAAACTGGAAAAACAATTAATTTATCTACTGATTGCCTACTGTATTTAGATTCTACCAAGAATATAAAGGATGTAAAATGAGGTCCATCTCTCAAGGAGATTATAAATTTAATTGGGAAGACAAGGGCTACATATATAGAAATTAAATAGTGATATGAGAAATAATAACAGGAATTATTTCAATTAAAATTTTGCCACATAGTGATATAGTTTATATGTGGATATCTATCCACCCACATATATATGGGGATATTTTAACCACAGATCCCTCTGGTTCCCATTTAGAGTGGTGGTCCCCAACCTTTTTGGCACCAGGGACCATTAAATGGAAGACAGTTTTTCTATGGACCAGGGTTGGGGTGGGGGTGGGAGTGGGGATGGGGAAGGTGGCGCTCAGGTGCTGATGCCAGTGATGGGTAGCGTCTGTAAATACACATGAAGCTTGGCTGGCTTGCCCACCGCTCACCTCCTAATGTCAGGGCGGTTGAGGGGCTTTCCTAAGTTTCATAGAATACAATTTTTCCTGGGGGGTGGGGGGGCGGTGGAGCTCTGCGGCCTGGTCCCTAACAGGCCGCTAACTGGTACCAATCAATGGCGCAGGAGTTGTTGACTGCAGATTTAGAGGATCTTGTTTGTGGTTTTCAAGGCCTTTCTACCTAATCATTCTTGTCTCTTGCTATTTATTGTAAGCTGTAGATCACAGTGATAGTAAGTTCATCATGCTGTTAGTGATTATGACTCCTGTGTAAAATAAGAGCTGAAAAGTGTTAGGATAAAATTCCTTTATTCACTGAGTGTAATTGAAATTTACTCTTTCATGATTGTTTCTAAATCCCAAGTCTTATGAATTATAAAGTTTAAGTCTGCCTCTTAAATTGAGGATTGGCTTGAACCCTTAAAATAATTCAAAAAACCAAACTCAAATGCTAACAAGAGAAATCAAAGTTGTCTATTGTTTGGAGTTTTTCCTTTTTCTTCTTTAGCTGACCAATTAATCTTTAATCAGTTAATTTTTAGACTACAGTTAATCCTTAGTATGCTTTTTATTTGTTTTGTGTTTTTTAACCATGTAACTTTTGATTTCCAAATCAATTTAATGAATCATGATTGCTGGGGTATCTTGCGAGCAGGTGGTCATGTCTTAAGATTGGTTCATTGGTGGACATGATGTCAATTCTGAATGGTTATATTCTAGATCATCATCGTCTTGATATTTCATGATATTCAGAAAAGTGAGATGTGAGCACTGATTGTTTTGTTCAAGAAACTAGGTGTGAGATACTTTGGTTTATGCCTTGCAGACCTGAAGAAGCTAGCAAATGCCATTGCTTTACTTTTTAATATGATTTGTATGGAACTTGATTTTAAGTTGTCATCATATTGTCTGATGTCCTCCCAAAGAGTATGTTAGGTTCCTAGACTTGGTTTTCATCTTTTCACCTTATTGATTAGTTTAAGCAGCAGAATTTTGTGGTAACCTCAGGTTCTATTTTACTACTTATTGCTCCCTTTAAACACTCAACATCAATTGCTGCTTTCAGAAGATTTTCTCTTTATAGAAGAAAATTTCGTAGATTTCCTCTGGAATTCAAACTGTCACTCAAATCTTACCTCGTTTCTAGAACTTCCCATCATTTCTTCTTGCCCATTCTACATTCTTCTTGTTATTTAGACTATATCTTAATATCCACCTCCTCAGAAACTCATCTGTAACCATCTTCATTAAGTGATAAATAACTAGGCATGCTTATATGCAAATATGTAAATAGGTATTATTTTTTATTCTGCATTTTATGTATGTTGTTCTGTTTAGTTTATTAATTTCATATGTGTTTGCCTGCTAGATTGGAAGCTACTTAATGGCAGGAAAACCAACTAACAGCCTATAACTGTCATAGGGGTGTCATATGCCCTGTGGACCCCAACTACAAGTGTACTGGATTTATTGATACCCACGTTGGTATTTTGGCAATATTCTCTACTAATAGTAGCTGAACATACAAAGAAAAAATGATGATGCGAGGTTTACATCTGCTATCCAAAACTACCTTTTGTGTATTTTCTATAGTAAAGTCATGTATTGCGTAGATTTGTGATAAACTTTTTGATATTTTGAAGGAGATGGAAGAGTAATAAGTCCTTCGCCTCGTAGTAAATCATCATGCATCTCATCCACAACAAATGTGACAGAACTATATGGGCTGGAAATGAAAACTGCCACGAGCTCCTTATCAGCATTTGGAGATTCTTCCATTCAGACATCTTCAAAGTCCAGAATCCGGCAGGGCTGTCATAGTGCTGGCCCAAATGTATCTGGTAATGAGGGACTATCATCTCAGTTACAAGAGAGTTAAAATTTAGTACCAAGAGTCAGGATTACAAAGGGTTGAAGATAGCACTAGAGTAGTGTTCTGTACTTTCACCCAATCTCTAAGACAAGGGAAATATTATTTGGCACACACAGAACACATAGTTTAGGTTTTAAGGAGGAAAGAAACAAACTCAAATATAGTAATTAACTTCAAATAGAGAGAACTATGGAAACTTTCTAGATAAGATATTTGTAGGTGCCAAAGTTCTCCAAATATAAGGTGACTTTAATTTCAAGATTTTAAAAGGTTTTTTTCTTAATCAAGTAATTTGTATATCATTTTTAATAGGTGATCATATTAATTTGGTGAGCTCATCAATGCCATCATTTCCTATTCTCCAACGTTCTTCTGAAGAGAAAATTCTTTACTCAGACAGGTTGACCCTAGAAAGGTGAGGACAATTTATTTTATTTTCTTTTTTTTGACTAGATAATACATAGATATGGTACAAGGTTTGAAAGATGCAAAAGTCTGCCTGCCTCCTCCTGTTCCTCAGCTATCCATTTCTCCTATCTAGATATAGTCACTTTTTACCAGTTTTTTGTTTACCCTTCCAGAGGCATGGTGAGGAATTTTATATCTATATAATGTAAAAGAGATTGAATACTATAGCAATTCTAAAATCTGACATTGACGAAAATGGATTTTAGGATAGAAAAAACTTTGCAATATAATCCTTACACAGGCTTGCTGGGCCTTTCCGTTCTAGTTCCCTGTTACCATACTGGCCTCATCTCTTCCTACACTCTCATTCACTCACTCTGCTTCAGCCACACCTGCCTCGTTGCTGTTCCTTAACCACACCAAGCATGCCTATACTTCAGGAATTTTGTACTTGCTGTTTCCCCTGCCTGGAATTCTGTTCCTCCTCATATCTGTAGGCTCACTCCCTTACCTCCTTCAGGTCTTTACTCAAATGTCATCATCTCAGGGATGATTTTCTCTGGCTGCCCTCTCCAAAATTGCAACCCCTTCCACTGTGATAGTCCTAGCCCCCTTCTCTGCTTTATTTTTCTCCTTAGCATTTATCAACCTCTAACATTAACTGTTCACTTATCATGTTTATCTGTCTCCTTCTACTAGAATATAAGTTCTGCAACCAGGAATGCAATTCTGTGTTCTTGGCACCTAGAACAGAACCTGGTACAAAATAGGCTCTTGATAAAAAATTTTTGAATAAATGAATATATTTAGGACTCTATGCCCATTTTTATATCTAGGAAGATATCCACAATAGGATGTTAGATGAAAGATCTCAACTCTTACCCTAGTGGTATAACCGGCAGAGAAAACATCTCTGCTGTACGTATCTTTAGCTTAGCTGTACACACCTGACAACAAATTATAACAGATCATCTGTGTTTGTAGTTGCAAAAAATATCTCTGGAGAGTCTAACATGTTGTTTTGTAGGCAAAGGGCAGTATCTTTCATAACATCTGTGAAATATTAATGGTTTTTGAGATTGTGATGTTAGTTAATATTTATAACTTTCATGATATCGTTTTAATGTTTTGAGGGATTTTGTGGTAATTTTTTTCTTGGTCTTTACAAGTCCAGTCAAAAATAGTACCTTAGCCTTCCAGTTTTCGTATTATTTGATATTAACAGGAGCCAGTATTTGTAAGACTGTGACATAACAAGTCAGGTGCTTCTACTGTTAGTAGCTCATGGTAACTCAGACAAGTATGATGATGGCTCCTCGGCAGCTTGGGCCTCTGGAGTGGAGAAGCAAATTTTGATCAGGTGGAAACTTGCTAATCAGGAAAGTCAGGACCAAAAGAACTGATTCTGCTTTAAAAGTTAGTTGTGAAATAGCAGAATTGCAAAGATTTCATAGGGTTAGTTATAGTTTGACCAGAACCAGCATGTATATCAAGAAAGTTGGACTAGCAGCAAAGAACTAACTTAGGGATCATTATTCGAGAGCCAGTGGGTAAAGGCAGTGAGTTCCAAAGGCAGATCTACCATGCTGTGTGGCTTCTTAGCTGAGAGACTGAGGGGTCGAGAGTAGAATCCAGCGCTGAGAAGAAATACTTGGAGGAGCTAGGCTCTGGCTGTTCAGGGAGGTAAGGAAGGCCTGCAGTATTAGGAAGGCAGCCTTTTGGCACCAAGAAGGAAACAGAAGCAAAAACTTTGTCCAATAGATGTGTCAGTAATGGGGTTAGGAGATATAGCAACTCAAGAGTTTTGTGGGTATAACAAACTCTCTCCTTGAGAGCACTGGGTCATTGATAATTATGTGTGTTTGCTTGCTTGTTTTGGCGGAATTACAGGGATTCCTGGGGTTAAGGAGTATATAAATGAGCTTTGGAGTTGGAATTTAGCCACTATGTTTGGAATCTGAGAAAGTGTCCTCATTTCAAGCTACCTACAGTAATTTATGTAAGAGGGAGATCAGAGGCTATTTATTTTCCTGTCTCAGTGAAGATTGACACAAGAATTGGATGAAATAGAAGTTAAGGGTTATCAGTAGGTTTAACTATGAGAAGTAGAGAAAGACTGAAGCAAGAAAAATGATATAATTTAAGTTTTTTGCTAAGTGTGTGTACAAAGATATAAATTTTAAACTAGAATACTCATAAATTATTAATTTATAATTTATAAACCCAAAGTACCAACTATGGTAGAATAATTGAATGCATGAAATGAATTCTAAATATCAATCACACATTAAAAAAACTATTGCCTAATATTTTTTACCTTTCCTCTTATTTTAAACCAATTTCTTCAGCACCTATATTTTTAAACATTATGTCTTTGTTAGCCATTAACATTCATTTTTTTTTCTGCTAATCATTCTTTTTTTTCTCTTTATAAGGATGATTCTGATTACTTCCATAGTTTCACTTATCCTTGTAACACTCTGGTTTATTTTCTGTAAAGCTTGATTTAGTAACTTGATTTTTACTGAACAAATTCTTTCTTATAAACCTCCCTATTAGAGTTGTTCACACTCAGAACTGTATTTTCGTTGAAAACTCCTTTTAACCTCTCAGAGTAGAATCATTCAGTACCTCCTTTCTGCTCATATTATTATACCAGCAGAATTCTTAAAAGGCCCTGCACTTATTTACTTCACATGTAATATATGTTTTTGCATAAAAGAGGCCTACTGTTTTAAATATAGCTAAAGGCATATATTTTTATGGTTTCAATCTACCATGTAGCTCTCTAAATGTTCCTCAAAGTTCAAAGTTAGTGTTGAACATGTAAACATATTTTGTTCACTAAGGACCACTTACCATTAATGGATTTCAGGATGAATTTTTTCTTTTTATCAAAATGAGCTGCAGATGACTGAACTTCTTGCTCTTTTGAAGATATCATCCAGCTCAAGAGTCTGTAATTCTATGAAAGATCTTTTTATATGGTTTTTCTCCCACAAATTAGTTGCCTGGGCAATCTTACATCAGTGGATTGATGCCAAAGGCACTTCTCTGGTTTATGACATGGTTCTTTCTACCATCTAAACTTCTATAACAAAAGGTAATTACATTGGGTGTTTTCTGATGTTAAGTCAATTTCATGTGAAATAATTGATACTTGAGATTTTTTTAATACAATGAGAACTTAGACTTAATTTTAATAATTATACTTGTCAAAATCTATTGCCTGTTTTGTGAATGATTTACAATTAATATAGGTCACTTAATTCATGGGGGTTGGACGTGGTCCAACTTATCTTTTTCTCCTCACAGAATGAGAGTACAAAGATACTAATAATATTTGTGAGAAAAGGTAGGCTGCTGAATCAGAACCTTATTAACTTTTAAAAATTTTTTCTAGGCAAAAGCTGACTGTATGTCCTATCATCGATGGGGAAGAACACCTTCGTTTGTTGAACTTTCAACACAATTTTATCACTCGGATCCAAAATATTTCTAATCTACAGAGGTTAATATTCTTGGATTTATATGATAACCAGATTGAAGAAATTAGTGGGCTTTCTACTCTGAGATCCCTACGTGTCCTTCTGTTGGGGAAAAACAGGTATTCTTTATAGAGCAGTTTTTGTTTATAGCCTAATGTTATATGTAGGACTAATGTTGAGTCCTTTGGTATGAAGATGGCAACTCAGAATTAAATAATGCTTAAGAAACTAATTGACTAACGTTTTTGAAAGAATATTTAAATGGATTAAGATTCAGTCATAATTTGTTTCATGAGATTCAGTATGATTCTTTTTCAGATGGTAGTTTCAGTATGTATTTAATATTATATCCTATGTGAACTTCCCCAGTTCCTTTTATATAGCTCTTTTATGCAGTGCAGCTACACATTCCTGACTCATTTCTTTGAGATTTATTCATGACTTTTCTTTTTATTCTCCTTGACTGGATAGTTTTTGCAATGCCTATAAGAAGGGCTGTTTAGCAAAATCTAAAAATGATTTTTATATTTTTAAATTATAAAGTTTAGATATAGCATTATACCCAGGTTAGGTTCTCCTACCCCGTCTTCACTCTGTGTGATCCCCGCCCCCCACCGCCCTTCCCCCAGCATGGATTTTGGATTACTTCTGGAAGGGGGAAAAAAGTTATATCTTTTCCTCACCCATTGCAAGGCACATGGCTGACATTCCTATAACAAACACAGGTTAACAAGGGAAAATCATAACAAATTCATTTAATATGAATTTTCTGTGACACAGGAGCTGTCAGAAATGAAGACCCAAAGAAATGGGGAAAACTGTATTTTTATGCTAAGGTTTGATGACAAGTGGACAGTTGTTTAGAAGTATGATTACACAAAAAGGGGGCATGATACAATGATAATAAACTAGGAGAACTTAGCAAGACCAGTTTGTTCAGATTCTTCTTGGCATCTCTGTGTCTTCATTCCTTTTTGGGGGGTATAGGACAGGATCCCTCTGGAATGAGGGTCTTATGACTTACTTTCAGGGGAGGTAGGTCAGAGAATTCTTTTTAGGGCTTCAGGGGTAAAGGTTAGAGAGTGACTTTCCTGCTTTTGTGGTTTCCTTAATTTCCTTCAGTTTAAATTACTCAGTACGCCTAGGTGCCATAATTTAGGGTATTGTGTTCTGAGCCCTGACAGTCATTATTCCTACCACCCAATGATAATATATTTTTTCCAAGATCATGTCCCAGAGTTCTAGACTCTTATCGTTCCTCTGTGGTTTCTTTGAAAGTTCCCAATAGTGTGGTTTATCACCCACAATTAGTTCAAGTGTTAAATTAAGCATGTAGTATGAGGGAATTTGGGGGGTGTCTTAGTCTGTGTTGCTATAAAGGAATACCTGAGGCTGGGCAATTTATAAAGAAAAGAGGTTTATTTGGCTCATGGTTCTGCAGGCTGTGCAAGAAGCATGGTGAGTGCTTCTGGATGTTCCCATTCATGGTGGAAAGTGAATGTGAGCAGATGCGTGTGGAGATCACATGGTGAGAGAGGAGGAAGAAAGTGTCAGGCTCTTTTTAACAGCCAGCTGTGGTAGGCACTAATAGAGTGAGAACTCACTTACTCCCTACCATTCCCCTATATCCTCTATTCATGAGGGACCTGCCCCTATGACCCAACACCTCCCATTCGGCGCCACCATTGGGGATCCAATTTCAACATGAGGTTTGGAGGGGTCAAGTATCCCAACCATATCAGAAGGATTATACAATCCTAAAGTATTAAAGCTTGAAGTGACCTCAGAGATCAGCTTTCTCATTTTACAGATGAAGAAATGGAAAGGTAAAGTGACTTTTGCAAAGTTACAAACTCTATATAGAAGGAGTATGCCTGCCACCAGAGAAATTCATTGAGTAAGGTGAGGAGGGAAGTTCATTTTTCATACATTTAAGGCATTCCCTACTATGTATTCCCTGTTATCTCTCCCAGAGATTTTACTAGTTTTTGATCTATGGAGTTACTGATTTCTTTTTCTAACTTACATTTATTCTTTAATACTATTGAGTTTTTGTACTTCTTTTAGTCCTTGAGTTAAGAATGTTTTCTAGTGATATTTTTAATTTCCTCTGGTTTTAAATGTAGTATCTAACAGCTGCCTCTGGTTCCTACCATTTTAATTCATCTCTCCATCTCTTCTCTCTTCCTACTTCTGCTTTCACCTTCTCTGGCTTCTCCGAAATAAATTTTTAAGTTGTTGCTTTTTGTTTTTTGTTGATAACTTGTGCCTTTAAGGCAACAGTCTGTCTGACCTTCTGACTTTATTTGAGGTCTCTGTTCTTCCAACTCGAATGGACCTAATGCCTTTCTACTATATCCTCATCTTGGTAAAGTAAAAGGAATCTAATGCTGTCTCTTCTTCCTCCTTCTACTCCTGCACCTTCTTTGTTTGTTTGTTTTTGGTCATATTTTACTTTATTTTTCACATAAAGAAAATAGCTGTTAAACAAATCAAAAGAAAAGGAGTCAGAAGATAACTTTGTACATTCTCCCAAATTGTATGTTTCTAAAGTATCAGTAAAATGCAAATCTGATCCCTAAAACAAATGCCAAGTGCTCTCCAGCCAGTAGACTTTGTTACAGCATGGAGCCTGTTAGCTTTGAAGATGCAAGTCTATCCTGAGGCAGTCCTTGTGAGCATTAGGCAAACCCAGCTGAGAAGGCTGGTGAAGAGGGAAGCACATCTGCCACCCTATCTCATGTTTGTCTTGGATGACTTGGTGCCCCCTGGTGGTAAAGTCCAGAAAGGTTTCTCCATTCCCACATTGCAAAGCACTGCACCATCTTTTAGTCCAGGACATTGGAACCATATATGGAAATCCAGAGTAACCAGATGCCTCAAGATTCAGGCAGGCTCAACATAGATTTCTATTCAAGAGCTAGAAAGACCTCTGCTCAGATTCTGTATGTGAAGTTTCCATTGCTACCAAAGAACTCCCAACTCCACTTTGCTGTTGAAGTTCCTGCCCTCTAATTTTTCTTCCTTCAATATCCCCTGCTTATCCTCTCTAGAACTTCTGGTGCCCTCGTAATTACAGACTAATGAATAGAACTTATCTACATTTTCTTCTGATCATCTAGGATTGTGGATACAAAACTCTGCCAGATCCTGGGATTCTCTGTGCCTTTCTTTCTGACTCCTTGAAGTTTCCCACTTAAGGATTTGTCTCTGACACCTGAAGAGCTGAGCCTTTGTATAGATCCTGTGGTAGAGTCTTTATCCCAGCATCAGTGAAATAATGTGGCCTGCAGAGACAGCTCCAATATATCCCTAGAGGTCTGCAGCTGCTGAGGTGATAGGCGAGGCTAGTCTTTTTCTAGTTTTAGTTTCCGTTCAGTGGGAGAACTTCTTTTTTTAAAAAATCTTTCAGGTTACATTGGTGTTAATGTAAAAATCAATCAACTATTTGGGCACTGAGTAGGATTCTGCAAATTCTTCATATCAATACCTAATCTGACAAGTGGCCCTAAAGTCAACGAAAGCCTTCATTTACCTCAGAATTCTTTAGAGTTGGATGAGTTTTTAGGTCATTTCAGGTGTGGGGGTGGAGAGAGAATTTATGGCAAAGGCAACTTATGAGAACAAGATAGCAAGATTTTTGGTTGGTCTTGAGTTTAATTGATTGAGCTACTTGTCTATTTTCTTTTCTATTCACCTGGGCAATCAGAATCTGAAGGAAGTATGAGTCATAAAGCCAATATGAGTCAAAGCTAAAAGAATGCTTGAAGACCCAAAAAAAGGGAATGAGTGTGTGAGGCATTCTGTGGGAAGACATATTGCACGTGAAGGTTTCTGTGATCGAAGTGCCTTAAAGGTGCTCAGGGTTTCTGATAAACACAGAGACAGTCTACATTGATTTTCCAGATCAGAGAACTTTAGGCTGAGATAATCTCCATTATCCTTGGTGTAGAATTTTCAAAATTTTAAAAATATAATTCTCAGATACCTAGATAGTAATCACAGGCCAATGTTTTAATTAACTCAATAATGTGGGAAGCAGCAGGATGACAAAGCTGGTTCAAAGGAGGACAAGAGAAACTGAGAGATAGTCACTGGTTAGCAAGCCCTCAGAAGTTTGAGAACCACTGTTTTAGGGAATGTGAGCTTGGGAGTATAAAGGAATTGAATAAAAAAGTCTTCTCTACTAGCTGTGAGATCAGATTGCTATCATAAAACATGACTGTCCTAAACCATTTTATTAGGGTACTATAGTTTTCTCCAACTATTCTAGATATTTCAAGAGCAAAGCAGAAAGAGGAATAATTTTGTTGAAAGTTTTGTCTGTTTTCCCATAAAGTTGGGCTAGCCAAGTAGCTAGAGATTTAAATGGTAGATAGGATAGTATTAAATGCCTGGCTCTGGATGAAGTCTAATGAAGAATTCCAATGAGTACAGAAGGATGCTGTTGGTTTGGATGAAGTGACATAGGGGTGTTCAAGATACAGGGTACTTTCTAGGAAAAGAGTAGATTCTGCCAGTGTGATGATGTGAGAGAAGAGACTGATGAAGAGGTTGTGGTCATAAGGGAGTGTGGTATCTTTGTGATAATGGAATGAGGAGAAGTACAACCACATGGTGATGATACATGGTGGGTTTATGATAAATAATTTTATAAATTAAATTGAATTAATTGGTTTGTGGTGGTATGATTCTTGATTTGGCAATGATACAGGATGGCTGAGGTCAAGAGGAGACAGATATTCACGAAGTTTAAGTTTGCATTATTTTAAATAGTGATCAACATATATATATATATATATCATATAAATATCATTCAAGGGATGATCTAGGTTCTGGAAACTTTAGAAAGATTGAAATGGTTCTTTGAGGCAGTAAGCAATGACAACAGGAATAAATAGTGATAAATATATGGTGATAAAGATGGGTTTTGTGAACTTTATTTTTTGTCCTTTCCTTGATTGTTCTCATCTCTCTACTGAATAATGGTAGTAGGAGAAAGTAAGATCTATAGAATGAAGAACAATAAAAAGTAGGTGTTTGGTTTTGTTAGAAGAGTCCAATTGGAGGAAATCGGGCAGGTAAAGTAGCCACACAAGATGGAAATGAGGGAGACAATGGGTAGGGCTAACCTTTAGGGGATATAAGAGGTGACATTTTAGAGATAAAAGTTTGAGTTTTTATTTATAGCAAAGTTCTAGCTTTTTATAAGATGACAAATCAGAAATTTCAAATAAATATGAGTGTTTTGCAAACTGAGCAGTCTAGTAGAAAGCATTTAGGTAGTGTGTAATTTCTCTCTGTAATAAATAATTCTATTATGAATGCCCTTGTACATAAAACTCATCCATTTAATAATTAATATGTTCATTTATTCAATAAACAAATAATTAATCGGGTGCCTACTTGGTACCAGACAGTGTTATGAGTGCTGGGGATAGAGTAGAGAACATGTCAAGGTTTCTGCCACCTTGAAGCTCAAATTTTGGCTTGGTAAGAGAGAAATTTTAAAAAGTAAACCCCAAAATAATATAATTTTGGGCAATGACAAATGCTTTGAAGTCAGGTAAAGCAGAGAAAGGAGAGAGTAGGGGGAACAGGAAGGAAAAGCTGTTTTAGATAGGGTCATCTGGTGGCAACTGTAAGATGTTTGAACTGAGACCTTAATAATGTGAAGGTGTGAACCCTGTGAAGTTTTGGCAGCAGAATATTAAGGCAGAAGGAACAGCAAGGGTAGATACTTTAAGGAGGAAATGACCTTGTCAGGTTAGAAATACAGCAAGTATGCCCCTGTAGCTGGAGCAAAAAGAGTGAGCCTGTAGTAAGTGATAAGGCTGGGTGGGGGAAGAGTCAGCAGCAACATAGTTTAGTGCCTTGCAGGCAGAAGTAAGGAGTTTAGATTGTATTCTAAGATGAAGGGAACTGCCTTGCATAAGTGCCTTGACCCAAGGTTCTTAGAAGTAGAATTGCTCTTTTCTGAAGGTAAACATTTAAGCTATCTTACCCCTAGTGGTATTGCATCTTTAAAATTATAATAAATCAAAGGGAAATATATTATTGTTTAAGATACAGATTGTTAAGGTGGGAATTTATATGCAGGATGACAAAGAATTCTCGATACAAAGATTAGGATAGAAAGAAGAAAGAAGATTATTTACTTTCCCTGAGAGAAAATGGGGAGGGAAAGGGCTTGGCACAAAGAAAGAAAGAGAGAAGTGCTGAAGGCCTTAAGGCAGAAGGAACAGCAAGGGTAAATATCCTAAGGTGGAAATGACCTATATAATGTGTATTATAAAAATACACAGCAGCAACAGAAGGCCTCAGGATTTTTATGGGGAAAAAGGGGAAAAAAAATTATTGTGGCAGACTGATAGCAGGAAAATGACAGTAGGAAAATGGCTGTGGAGCTGCTGTGTCTGGTTTTTCTTTCTTTTTTTTTTTTGTTTTTCTTTCCTCTTCTCTTAGAGATAGTTTTATCTGGCCAGATGGGTCTGGTGAATGTAAAGGAGGATTTATACTTCCTTTCTGTATGCTCAGCTCTTTTCAAATGCTGTGAAAACAGTCTTAGCAGGCAGTTAATTAATCTTAAAAGACAGGTGATTAATCTTAAAGACTAATACCTAATAAACTATCTAATAAACTAGTTTAGTTTTCTCTGTTAGATAGCTTATTAGCAAGGCTGTCCTTTCATATATATTATAACTATATATATATAGAGGGAGAGAGAATAAATTTAAATGAGTTACATCTTTATACCTTAGCATGCTTTGATTTACAGAGAGATGTGATATATCCATATTTATATTCTACTTACTCTATTTGTTCTGATTTTCAGAATCAAGAAAATCTCAAATCTGGAAAATCTAAAAAGCTTAGATGTCTTGGACCTTCATGGAAATCAGGTATGATAAAGCCCTTTCACTCCTTTTTTAAGAAGAAGTCCAGAAAATTGGTATTATAAAAGATATAAAAATCATACTTACATTGAATTATTTTACCGATGCACTGGAATTTCTAAGATATTAAGCTATTCATATAAGATTTGATAACTCCTTAGCAGTAAATGACAGATAAAACTTATAAAACATTGGAATCCTTAGTTATTATAATTTTATTTTTTATTTAGTTTTTTATTAACTTATTTTTATAATACACATTATATTATCCAACCAATCTGGGCTCCCTATTCTGTTCAGTCAATTTGTCTATTGCTATTCAAGAACTAGAATATTACTGACTTTCTTCTACTTAGGTGTTTCTTTTTTATTCTATCTCCTTATTTCCACCTCAGAGTTAACCGCTATTCTGGATTTCACATTTTTCATTCCTTTGTGAGTTTTTTAGTTGGTTTTATCACATGTAGATATGTCTAAATAATATATTGTTTAGTAGTATTATCTTTTCATTTTAAAAAAGTATCATACTAATTGTCATCATCTAGCGTTTGCTTTTCAGATATAGTATTATGTTACTGAGATTTATCTATTTTAAGTAGCTATAGTTTCTCAGTTTTCACTGTTATATGTTCCATGGCAAGACTATACAGAAACTTTATTCTCCAGTAGCTTATTGAGAGACATTTGGGTTGTTTCTTGGTTTGTTTTTGTTTGTTTCTTTGTTTTATTTTGTTTTTTGCTATTATGAATACTACTTCTAAGTACTTTCTTGTACATGTCTCCTCTTCTACATATTCCATACATACCATAGAGCAGTGGTCCCCAACTTTTTTGGCAACAGGGACTGGTTTCATGGAAGACAATACTGGGGATGGGGGTATGAAGTGTCATGGTAGGAGGAGGTGTGGTGCTGGAGAGTTCAGGCGGTGATGTGAGGCCTGTTTCCTAACAGGCCACGGACCAGTCACAGGCCACAGCCTGGGAGCTGGGGACTGCAGCTCTAGAGTATATATCTGGGAATGAAACTGATGAGTCATAGGCTATTTAAATGTTTAACTCCAAAAGATAATGCCAAATTGTTTTCCAAAGTGGTTATACCAGTTTATATTCCTCCCAGTAATATATAGTCAGTCCTGTTGCTTCACATCCTTTTCAACATTTGGAATTATCAGACTTCTTAATTTTTGCTGATTGAATTGGTGTAAAGTAGTGATGCTTTGTGGTTTGACTTATATTTTCCTGATTACTATACAATCTGAGCTCCCTATTCTGTTCAGTCAATTTGTCTACCTCTATGTCTGTCTGTCTTAATTTCTATATCTGGTTTATTATGTTCCCCCACTTTATTATTCTCTGTCAGAGCAACTTGGCTTTTTTATTTTATCCCTTTGCTCATCCATTTACATTTTTATCTTTGAAACGTATTTATTTACAAATAGCTACATGAGGTACATACTCATGTAGAAGGTAAAGTCTCTTCTGAAGTAATGAACCTATATTCAGGGATGATCCAGGAGTCCTTGCCTGTTGATGAACAAGAGCTGCCACTGCTGCTTGCAGTTGGTCAGGTAAATACTCAGTATGATCTTGCTAGGCTTTCTAACATCTGTTAGTCCCAATAGTTTTATTGAAAGCTAATGTAATTAATAAAAACCTTAATAGATCTAGATAGACCACATCTACTAGGTTCTAATCTATTTCCAGCCCAATGTGTGTGTCTGGATGTGCATGTAGTGGGAGGAGTGTTGGTATCCTGGGAATTGTCCAGCTCTGCAGGCTGGCTAGGGTCAGTCCAGTAGAGGGAAAGTTTATCCTATTATATAGTGGTGGAAGGGGAAGAGGAATTAAAGGGTACTGACAATAAAAGAATATCATATGCAAAAGCACTGAGATTAAAAACAATATAAGTAATTTTTACCACTAGAGAATTGAACACGTATAGAGGAACAATGAAAGAAGAGGCTAGAAAGGTAGGTAAAGGCCAGATTATGGAGGGCTTGGTATGCCAGGCTAAGGAATACGTTTTACGTATTTAATCTTGTAGACCACTGTTTTAAAATTTGTTTATAACTATTAGTGTTACATTTTATGGTAGCAATATTTTTCTCAAGTTTATTTTAAAATGTATATATGAGAAGTAATAAACATATTTATGCATTTTTCAAATTATAATATACCTTTAAGAATTCATGGGTACTACCCAAGATCTTCCAGAATGCCTGATAAATGAACACTGTAATATTTGAGCTATACATTATGTTTAGGCATTATTTACCAACCATTATATTGATGAAAAAAATGCTTTATTCCTTGTTAACTGACTTGTGTTTACATATTATATAAGTCAGCATATTTTATTCTGCATATTAAGATTAGACATTTGTACTACACAAATTATTCTCAAAGTTCTGTAACTACAAGAAGTAAGTTTAAAGTGAAAATATGAGTCTTGCTTCAAAATATATAAATCCAATAAGCAAAAATTTGGAGTATTTCAAAGCAAAGATATAGTCTTAGTGACACTAGGTTTCTAAAAAGTTAGGAGATACACTATTCAAGATGAAACAACTAATTTCTAACTCTAAAAATTTAGCATCAGATAGTAAAAAGCTAAAAGAAATTAAGTGGATATTTTTTGTCTTTTAAATTTACTACTATGTCTTTATCCAGGCAGGGCAGTCTAGGTTACTCTTATATATGAGGATAAGACTGGAGTATCCAGCTTTCCTAGGTGCATTAAGAAGCCCTGCTGTCTATCTTGGGACTCTCTCTAATCACCATGACCCATAATCAGGCTTTCCAACATTCCCATCATCTTTTCTTCTTGCTGTGAAGTATATCAACCAATCAAGAACTACACTCTGACCTTCCACTACCCTTTGCCTGAAGCTTCTGTCACCCAATCTATTCTTGTGACTTTGTCCATGGCTGCAATGAGTAACTGACTTTATCCCATAGCAGTTTACACAATTCTGGCCTTTCGGATTGCAAACCAAGAAGCCAGACAATATCCCTAGTGATTTTTTAAAAAATTACAGGTTGATGCCTATGTATAAGAATTAACAGTGTTTCTTTTCAGACATTTCAAACTAGAAGGTAATTCAAAAATACAGCCATTCTAATAGTAAGTCCTACCAGGACCATGTGAAAGAGTACTTTTCTAAAAGAACTGTCCAGAACTATTTGCAGAAGGGAGAAGACACACTATGCAGTTCATACAATTGTGCCCTTTTATATGTTTCTTGAGCTCAGGAAAGTTTTACATATTTAGACATTGTTTCTTTCCCATTTATGTTTGTTGTCTCTACATTGTTTGTCTTCTATATCCCCCTTTTATCTTTTATTCTTCCTATATGTTTTTCCTTGGTATTTTGGGAGGATTTCTCAAGCTTGCAATGACATTACTAATTTCTTTTTTTCTGTGGTGTCTACTTTGCTTTTTATTGGTTTCATACATTTTGAATTCTATCACTTATTTAGTTTTGAAATGTTTTACTCTATGTCTTATTACACAGTTCTATCATTTATAAATACTCATAACCTTCTTTTTCAACTTTTATATAATTTTATTTCACTTTACATTAGATAAATCTTAGAACTAATTTTAAACATGGTCATAGGTTGTCTTTATACATTATTATTGAATTTACAATAAACATACGTTTCTCTTTTGGAACCTAGATGGAATCTAGGTGGTATTTCTTGAATGTAAGGGAGAATCCAAATAACAACATGGAAAATAGATTATACATCTAAAAATAAGTTCTTTTAGCTGACATCTGCTTTGAAGTGTTAGATAAAAAATTTCAAATATACTGTGATGGGGTACAAATGAGCAAATTAATCTCTGGTGATTTTGAAATTCATTTTCTTAGTGTTCAGAATAAACATGTTATATGTACAACTCATTATTACTTAAGTACATTATATTAAGAGGTTGATGAAGTCTTCCACCAGGACTCCTGTGTCATGCAGAAACTCATCCTGTTGTGCTGTGCCTGCTATATTGTAGTAGTGGGGCTTAAAATCATGCTGAGCTCTCATCACTTCACGGAATTAGTTTGTACTTACCTTCATCTTAGTAGGCAACTCAAACTCTGCTGCAGTTCAGTGCTTATGTGCATATGCATATTCCATAATTCAAGTCCTCTTGTTTTAAACAATTGGTATCTACCATATTGTACCCTGACTAAACATCTATCTAAACTGAACTATCTCCTCTGAAGCATTTCCACTAATAAAAGAATATCCTCACCTTCCCCTGGGGATCCTAGTTCCTTGAATCTTTCCATTCAGACTCTTGACCACTCTCAAGAGTGGATTTTGTAGTATAAATAGAATTGAGAAGGAGAACTTGGTATTCCTTTGCCTTGCGTTTTCACTCAGAGGGCAGACTTGCTTTGTCAAAGCATTGTAAGTGTATGCCTTGGACTCACAGTACATTTCTATCTGGCAGGTAATATGTAACCTTCATAGGACCTGGCACAGTATTGGGCTCTTCGAGTTACCCCAGACAGTGGACTCATTGCTTATTTGATGAAATTTACTTCAAATATTTACTATGCTCAAATTTTTTTTTTTTTTTTTTTTTTTTGAGACAGAGTCTCACTCTGTTGCCCGGGCTAGAGTGAGTGCCGTGGCGTCAGTCTAGCTCACAGCAACCTCAAACTCCTGGGCTTAAGCGATCCTACTGCCTCAGCCTCCCGAGTAGCTGGGACTACAGGCATGCGCCACCATGCCCGGCTAATTTTTTTGTATATATATTTTAGTTGTCCATATAATTTCTTTCTATTTTTAGTAGAGACAGGGTCTCACTCTTGCTCAGGCTGGTCTCGAACTCCTGACCTCGAGCGATCCACCCGCCTCGGCCTCCCAGAGTGCTAGGATTACAGGCGTGAGCCACCGTGCCCGGCCTCAAATTTTAAAATATGATCTTTTAGTTAATTTTCACATGACTTCATATTATCTTCAACATGGAAATAAGAAATAGATTCTTAAAAGTCTGCATATAAACTTGTCACTGAATCTAATGACTTTGGATACTTTATTTTTACAGTTTTTAGGACATGCATACTGAGAGTTTTGCCTGCTAATCTCCCCTCACCCATTTTTTGACAGATTACCAAAATCGAAAATGTCAATCATTTGTGTGATTTGAGAGTTTTAAATCTTGCCAGAAACCTTTTAAGTCACGTTGATAATCTCAATGGGCTGGATTCACTAACTGAACTTAACCTGCGACACAATCAAATCACTTTTGTGGTAAGTATTAAAATGGAACTGATATGTACTTTCTGGCTTTCTTTCAAGTAAATGAAACAAATGTCATAGCATGGCTTTATGCAAAAAAAAATCTAAGGTTATTTAGTTTTTTTTCTGAATTTGAATTGTGGATATAATTATTAAGTTTTGTAGTATGTTGATTTGGAAAGTATTGAGGTATTTTCTTTTTAAAAGAATAAATATAAAATTAGAAGTGTTATCACTAAAATCAGCTAGTGTAAATGAGTACTGAATCATTTCCTGTTTTGTCATGGTTATAGAATTAATAAGAAGGAAGCTTATTGGTGACTGAAAGTTGAGGAATTGTTGTACCGAGGAGAGGTTGAGGGTTATGAAAACACAAATATATTTCCTTTGCAATTTTTAAAGAGGCAGTGGAAAGGGCCTCTTTATAGGGGGGGCATCAGAGGCCTTGTATAGGGGGACATCAGAGGCCTAGTCCTGGCTTCACCGCTTTTTAGCTGTGTGACATTAAGTAAATTGCTTTAACTCTCTGGGCCTCAGTTTAGCTTTTTCTAAAATGAGCACATTGGGCTAGTTTGGCTCTAAGGTCTTTTTTGGCTTGTTGATTCTGAAAAAATATGTAAAGATGATAGAGAACTGGCATTGTGAACAGCAGGAAAAGAGTTAGATTGTGGGAGCAAAAAATTACAGAAACAGGACTCTGGAACTCTGAGACAAACTTGGTCAGATTTATGATTTTTGCTGAAGGTCAGCAACTAAATAGCAGCTTGATTCTGAGGTATTTTATATTTGTGTATGTGTGAAGAGCACTGGAAATATAGCTGTTCAGCTGTATAATAGGATAAAGGGTAAGAAAAACATTATTGGCTCTTTTAACAAGTTTCCTTTTTCTAAAAGCCATAAAGAAACTGCATTAGGTTCTCTCTGGTATCATTTAAGTACTTTGAAAGGCACAATCTAACTCTTAACTCTTTTAGGACATTAAGTTCCTTAGTAAAAAATTAAGTGTACTGTAAATGGTACACTTGAAAATGTTGGGGAACAAGATGATGCCTTATCTCTAGGCCTCATTGTACACATTGGTTTCATTTTGAAGTTTTCCCAGAAAATGTGAACCAGGAAATACTCCTGTCTTCTAGGAGGTTAGGAAAACTTCAGAACCTTCTCCAAGGCATGGATTTATTTCAGAACTTCTAAATTATGCCAAGCCCTCCCCAGATTGGATATAAACATTAGAACTGTAATGTTTATTTAAAGAAGATATCCAGAGTCCAGACTTAATCTGTCCTTAGGACACTGGGTCTGGTAAGATTCCACAAAGCTTTGGTAGAGTGGGGAACAGAATCTAGTGGCCCTAGTATATTCTTGCTTATACTTTGGCTTTCGTTTGGAAAGTGCATAATGTATATCCAGGAAATTGCTTACTGAATTTCCCATTGAATATTATGTCTAATCATTACTGTTATGGTTTAGGTGGCAGTAAACATCTTATAGAAAAGGAAGTTGTATTAATTTCTAAGAGTTAAAAATGATACTTAATGATAAGTATCATGCATATTAATACTAGGAAATTATGAATATACATATAAGGCTAAATAAGAAACTTCATCTAATTCTTATTTATTTATTTTTGAAAGCATCCTTTTCATAAAAGATCCAAGGGACTTTTTAATCTGAGGATATAGGGTTTTTTTTTTCATTATCTTTTCTGATCTCTAGGGTCAGTTATCACACTTACTCTTTTTGCTTTTTTTTATTTCATGATTTTGATTCTCCTCAATGGCTGATAATCCTTAACTGAAGGATTATGTTAAGTAGGTGTCTTGTGTCTTGTGCTGTTGAATAGGTATTTTTAACCGCGAGATCTCTCTCTAGAATTGTCACTAGATTTGTGTAAGTAGTGATGGACTTCCCTTTAGGGTGAGTGGAAAGAAAAAGGCAGGCTTACTCCATACCAAAATAAGAAAGACTTTACTTTTGGGGTAGAAGGACTTTATTTTCATTTGTTCCAGGTGAAACTGCCATTTCTTGTTTTTCTCTGATTCTTTTGTAGCAGTTATTGATTATCACCATAGATAAAACATCCACTCTCCATCCTTCCTTGACAAATAACGGCTTTGTTTAGAGAATAGTTCCTGAGGCTCTACTTGAGGATTTCTTCAGCCGACTACTCTGTACATGTTTATGTTCATGACAAGCGTAGGAGTAGGGTGGGTTTGTTGGTGTTCCAAAAATAGCTGTTGAGTAGACAGATCTTTAGTTATCCACCTCCTTAATTCACCAGTTCATCATAGTCCATGCCTGCTCCCTGTATGCACTGACTGCATGGAGTAAGATGGAATTTGGGCAGAAAAAATTGTTGCATTTGAATGCAGCATCTCTCTTGCAGTTCTGAGCTATGGTTCTCCTCACTCATGGTAATTTCCAATTAGATCCCATCAGCTTTCCAGCTGTCTGAAATTCATCAGTAATGTTGGTCTGTTAATGACAATTCTGTTATTTTTAGGATTTCTATGAATTTACTCATTTTAGTGTATTTTTATTGCTCACCCAGTGACTCTTGGGAAAGAGGGGAAACAAATGCATTTCCTACTTCACCATCTTGAACAGAAACCTTCTCTGATGTTTTTCCTGTAGAAAGTTATTGTTTGTTTGTTTATTCACCAGTCTTTTTCTTGGAAATTTTATAAATTTGAAACCAAAGTATCTTTTTAGCTAATATGGTATCTTTCTCTTTAAAAAATTTATGAAACATTTCAGACATCCTCAAAAGAATAGTAAATAACATTACCGACATTTGTATATCTACCAATCAGCTTAGTAAATAAAAACCTTTCAGGCCGGGCACGGTGGCTCACGCCTGTAATCCTAGCACTCTGGGAGGCCGAGACGGGTGGATCGCTGGAGGTCAGGAGTTCGAGACCAGCCTGAGCAAGAGCGAGACCCCGTCTCTACTAAAAATAGAAAGAAATTATATGGACAACTAAAATATATATATACAAAAAATTAGCCGGGCATGGTGGCACATGCCTGTAGTCCCAGCTACTCGGGAGGCTGAGGCAGTAGGATCGCTTAAGCCCAGGAGTTTGAGGTTGCTGTGAGCTAGGCTGATGCCACGGCACTCACTCTAGCCCGGGCAACAGAGTGAGACTCTGTCTCAAAAAAAAAAAAAAAAACCTTTCAAATATAGTTGAGGCCTCATGTGTAACCTTCCCCCATCATATTCTCTCCCTCCTTTGCAGAGGTAACCACAATTCTGAATATGATGGTGTTTATTCCCATGAATATCTATTTCTTTTTTCCATATCTGTAGGTATCTCTAAATAATATGTAGTAATTGTTTTATATACTTCTAAATATTCTATAAATGGTATCATCGTACTGCACATACATTCTGTAAATTGTTTTTATTGACATTATGCTTTGAGATTTATCCATGTTGATACCTATAGTTATTATTTGCTAATTTTCATGATTATGTAGTCTTCCATTATATGATTATAATTAAATATTCATTCTTCTCTTCATGAATAGTCATGTTTTTCCAATTTTTGTTATTACAAAGTGGCACAAATGACATTTTCATACATTTATTTTTGTGCATGTGTGTAACAGCTTTTCTAAGGACACTATTTTAGATATTTCTGGCCATAATCTATAGTAATAGATAAAATTTACATTGGAACCCAGTTATTACATACATATTTACATGGGTATATTATATATAATAGAAACAAGCATTTCATGAAACTATATTTACCCTTACTGCGATCCGTTCCAGTATATCCTATTCTAATCTATCTCATTAAAAAATATGGTCTCAAAAATAATGTTGGTCTCAACACGCTAAACTGATTGTTTGACCAATGAGAAACTGGTTGTAACCTGCATTTGAAAAATTATGTTCAGTGGTAGATACTTGGAGGAAGCATTGTTAGGTGGTGGGATTATGCACATCATTCACTTTATCCAGTATCACCCAAATTTCTCCAAGGTGGCCATACCAAATTGCATTTCTGTCAGTATCACCTGAGAGTTCTGTAACTTCACATCTTGGTTGACACTTGGTTGACACTTCTGCCAGTCTGTTAGCTAAGAAGTTGTATTTTAATTGGAATTTCCAGTGAGATTCAATGCTTGTTATCTTTTTTCTTTTTTGATATTGAGATTGCCTTTCCTGTGAATAGCCTTGTCTTTTACCCATTTTAATGACAGTTTTTTTTTCCCTGTTGATCTGTAGTATTTCTTTTATTTCTGCTTTTGAGGAACAGTAATGAAAATTATCAATGTTTTTCTTTATTGTTTCTGCTTTTTGTTTGAAAAATCCTTCCCTGTAGGCTGAGGATATAAAGTTATTTTTCTATATTGTCTAACAAAAGCTTTAAAGTTGGTTTTCACATTTAGGTGTTTCATCTGTTTTGAAGTGGTTTTTGTCTGTTATATGAAGCTGAAATTCAATTTCATTTTTGTTTCTGGTATGGATAACCAATTGTCCCAACACCATTTATTGAAAACTGGATTATCTCTGTCCCCCTTCCCTGTCCCTTTGGCAATATCTCCCTCTATCTATCGAATTAAGTTTCTACACATGCATGGATCTGTGCCTGAGCTCTCTGGTTTAATTGATGTCTATCCATGTGACAATGTAGCACATCTTAATAACTGTAACTTTCTATTATGTCTTAGGAGCTAGTATTTGAGGTTTCTAATCTTCCCTTTCTTTCCCTTGCCTTCCTTTCTTTTTCCTCCTTTTCCCCTTTCCTCGTTTCTCCTCCCCTTCCCCTTACCTCCTCTCCCCTCCCCTTCGCTTACCCTTCATTTCTTTTCCCATTCCCCTTCCCTTCAGTCCCTCTTCTCTCCCCAACCTCTTCCCTATCTCCCTGCCCTTCCTCATCCCCTGCCCCTTGCCCTTACTCTTTCCCTTCCCCTTGTTTCCCTTTTCCCCTCCCGTTCCCCTCCCTCTTCTCTTCTCTTGCTCTCTCTTCCCCCCTCCTAACCTCAGTCCCTTCCTTCCTTTTAAAAGAAATCATTTTGGTCCTTCATTTTTCCACATACATTCTGGAAATAGCATGTCAACTTTCCTGAAAAACCCTACTGGTCTATTTCATTGGAATTTCTTTGAATTTGAAAACAGTTGACATTTTTGTGGTATTGAGTCTTCCAGCTCATTTAATGATTTTTATGCTTTTCTCCATGGATAGTGTAAGGTTTTTTGGATTGGCTGACGCCAGAGAAAGAAAGACGAGCAGAGTTGAAAAGGATAAGTAAAGAGCTTTATTGGAGCGCTCCCTAGTGAGGGTAATGGGTCCCAAGGGAGAGGGGGCCCGTCGAGGTTGTCAGGTCCGGAGGGGGGCTGGGCAGGGGGAGAGAAACCTGAGAAGTTGCCCCGCCCAGAAATCTGAGTGGGTATATATATGTTTTTTAGGGCTGAGGGGTGGGTTTTTTTTGGTGGAAAGATTTATGGCGGGGAGAGCAAGGAATTTTCCGTTGCAGTTTTAGGACAGGTGTGGAGAAATAGGAGGGGCTGGTGGTATGGGTGGACTCCAGGAACCGTGAGGGACTCCAGGAGCCGAGACCCTTGTCAGGGTAACCATCCAGGTGTGGTTATTCTTTTAACTCAGCTGGGCCTAGCAGGCATTGTTCTTGGCAGGTCTTGTGGGCTTTTTCTTTTTTTTCATTAGGGAGGGGAGGGGTACCCACCACCAGCCTTACAGATAGCTTATATGTTTTTTGTTAGATTTCTTCCCAGATATTGTATACTCTTTTGTTGCTATTATAAATTTTTTGGTCAGAAATAGATTTCTTACTGTTGCTGGTATATGGAACTACTGTTGATTTTGGTTCATTGATCTTATATCTAACTACCTTGCTCTGAACACTTAATTATAATAATATGCCTATAGATTATCTTGAGTTTTCTATTTAGACAATTATAATTTTTTGCAAATAATGACAGTTTTCCCCTAATCATTGTATATTTGTGCTATAACATGAATGTTGGTGTCTCCCAAAATTTGTATGTTGAAACTTATTCATCAATGCAATAATATTAAGAGGTAGGGCTTTAGGAGGTGATTAGGTGAATAGGATTAGTGCCCCTTAAAAGAGGATTGGGGGAACTTGTTTACTCCTTCTGCCATGTGAGGACACAGAAAGGGCCATCTCTGGGGAATGGGCCTTCACCAGACTCTGAATCTGGTGGCACCTTGATCATGGACTTCCCAGCCTTCACAAATGTGAGTAATACATTTCTGTTGTTTATAAATTACCTATTCTAAGTTATTTTGTTATAGCAGCCCAAATGGACTAAGACAATTTTATCATTTCTTCTTGTTTGACTGAGCTACACAAAAGCTCTAGTACAAGGTTGAATAGAGAAGTGAAACTGGGCATCCTTCTTGATTCCTGATGTTAAAGGAAATTTGTCATCAGCTATGTTTGCTAGATTCCATGTATCAGTCTGAAGAAATTATCTTCCATTTTTAGTTTGCTTAGAGTTCATATTAAATGATAGTTGGATTTTATTAAATTATTTTTCTATAACTCTTGGGTTGATCATATAGATTGTTTATTAAATTTGCAAATTATATTAGGAGATTTTGTAATTATAAGTCATTCTAGCATTCTTGGTCATATATTATGAGCTATATTTCATATACATTTCTAGAGTTTTTTGCTAACATTTTATTTATATTATTTACATCTTTGATAAATGAGATTGGCTTATAATTTCTTTTCCTTTTATTCTTTTCTGGTATCAATGTTGTACTAAAGTCATAAAGTAACCTGGGAATTGCTTCCTATTTTGATACTCTCTGATTTCCTATTTTGGTTTCCCATTTTTAATAAATCTCAACTTACATGAAATAAAGGTGATTTGTTCTTGAATATTTGGTAGAATTTATCTGTAAAATAGTCTAGGTAGTTTTAAGCTATTGACTCAGTAACAGTAATGGGTGTCTGTTTTGATGTTTTGATAGTTTCCTTTCATCTAAGTTCACTTTTTATTTTTTATTTTTTTTTGGTTTTGGCTGCTCTATCTTAAGTCATGACCCCTTTGTCACTTCTAATAATGTTTATTGATGCTTTTTTTCCTCTTGATCAATATTGCCTGAGGTTTGTTTATTTTACAAGTAGTTTCAGAGAATCAGTTTTTGGTTTTGTTGAACTTCTTTATAGTCTTTTAAAAATATTATTTTACTGATTTTTGTTCTTGTCTCTCTTATTTTCTCTATTTTCTGTCTCAAGTTTTGTGTTTGATATTAGATATGTTAATTTTCAGTCTTTTAAGTTTTCTATATGAGTATTTAAGGCTACAAATTTCCCTGTAAGAACCACTTCAGCTTCTTCCCACAAGTCTTGAAATTTAGTATTAATTTAGTATTTTTATCATTTAGTTCTAAATGTTTTCTAATTTCCATTATGATTTCTTCTTTAATCCATGTGTTATTTAGAATATATCTTAAAATTTTGAAATGTATGAATTTCTTATTCTACAGCTATTCTTTTCTAATTTAATTGTATTGTGGCCAATGAATGGAGATTATATATAATTGGTTCTTTGAAATTTACTAAGATTTTTATTTACTTCTTTATTTGTAGTCAAAGCTTACTATCAATACATTTGTCTAGTATTCAATCAGTATTCTGAAGCTGTGTTTCTAGGTGCATACACATTTAATTTCTCTTCCTGGTAAATTGTTCATTTTATCATTTTGTATTAACTATTACTAACTCCTTCATTGAGCAAATATTTTATGAGCATGGGCTATATGCCAGGCACTGTTCTAGGTAGTTGGGAAATATCAGGACTCTAATAATATTTATTGCCTTAATATTCATTTAATCTAATGTTAATACCAGCACCAGCTTTCTCTTGATTATTTTTTTCTTGGTATATTTTTTATTTCTTAACCTTTAAAATATTTTTTAATTTGACATAATTTCAGAAAATGTTGCAACAATAGTATAAAAAATTTCCAGTACAGAATGCACCCAGATTCTCTAAATGATAACATTTTGCTATATCTGCTTTATCCTCTCTCTCTCTCTCTCTCGCTTACTTTCTCTCTCTCTCCTTCCTTTTCATCTATCAGTTTATATATAATTTTTGTCAACTATTTAAGAATAAGTTACTGATACCATATGATGCTCTTTATTGCCACATACTTCATAGTATATTTTATAAAAACAAGGAATTTTCTTATATAACCATAGTATCATCAAAATCAGGAAATTAACATTGATATGATACCATTTATCTAATCTATAGATCCCATTTGGACTTTGCCATTTTTCCCAATAGCATCCTTTATAGCAAAAGAAAATCCAAGATCATGCATTGCATTCAGTTGTTAGGTCTCCTTAGTCTTTTTTAATCTGGAGGAGTACCTGAGTCTTTTTTTGTATTTTGTGACATGGACATTTGTGAAGAGTACAAACCTGTTATTTTGTAGAATGTCTTAGTGTCTGGGCTTGTCTAATGATGTTTCCTCCTTAGATTTAGATCATGCACTTTTGGCAGGAATACCACGTAAGTTAATTTTCAACCTTTCTTTTTATAAAGAACACGTGGCTTGTTTTTTAAACATACAGTCTGAGAATCTTTTAACCAGAGCGTTTAGTCTATTATACTAATTGTGATCATTGATATATTTATATTTATTACTTTGATGTTAGTTCTTGTTTTCTATTTATCCTGATTTTCCTATGCTTTTTTCCCCTTCCGCCTTATTTTGGGTTGATGGAGTTTTCTCTACTCTTTCTTATTCATTTTAATGGCTACTCTTAACCTTTTAAAATATAGATGTCACTTAAATCATAGAGTTAATATATATCTCAACCCTCTTCTCAGGTAAGGCCCTTAGAATCATTTAATCCAACAACCCCTCCCATTTTACATGTTTTTGTTGCCTAGTATTTTCTTTTACCTCAAAACCTAGACATTTTAATTGTGGTTTTTAGTCACTTACTCATTTGGGTTCTCCACTCCTTTCTGCATCTCAGTCTTGTCTTCTTCCTAAAATATATTATTTAGAAAAAGTTCCTTTAAGGTGACTCTGGTAGTAGTAAACTCTCTCAGTTTTTGTTTGTCGAAAAAGATATTTATTGTGCTTTTATTCATGACTGATGGCTTTACTTGATTGACGGTTATTTTTCTCCCAGATATTTGAAGATCATATTCCATTGTCTTTGAGTTTCTGTATTGTCATTAAAATTTCTACTATCATTTTTTTAAATGTGTGTGTGTAGGGTATCTTCTTTTTCTTCCTCTGGTTGCCTTTAAGTTTATAAGATTTCTTTTTGAAGTCCATCAAATTCACTATGATGTGTTTAGATGTGGTACTATCATATTTTATCAATTTGAGACGCACATTTTTCCATGTTTCTTCAAATCTGAGATGTGGATATGTCTTACAATCTATGGCACTTTATAGTCACTGTTGAACAGGCTATAGCAATTTCATTACCTAAGTATATGTGAACTTGATTATAACTGTTTTTTTTTTTTTTTTTTTTTTGAGACAGAGTCTCACTCTGTTGCCTGGGCTAGAGTGAGTGCCGTGGCGTCAGCCTAGCTCACAGCAACCTCAAACTCCTGGGCTCAAGCAATCCTCCTGCCTCAGCCTCCTGAGTAGCTGGGACTACAGGCAATCGCCACCATGCCCAGCTAATTTTTTGTATATATATATTTTAGTTGTCCATATAATTTCTTTCTATTTTTAGTAGAGACGGGGTCTCGCTCTTGCTCAGGCTGGTCTCGAACTCCTGACCTCCAGCGATCCACCCGCCTCGGCCTCCCAGAGTGCTAGGATTATAGGCGTGAGCCATCGCGCCCGGCCTATAACTGTTTATACTATTGTCATTTCATTTGTTGGTAGTACATGTTTTGAGTTTAATCACTGTTCAAATGTATTTTGAAAGATTACACCATTATTTGGCATTGAAATGAAACATTACTATGTATTCAAAAAAGCATGGAAATAGAGTAGCAAAGAAATAAGTTTTTCATTGGAAAGATGACTGCATTCCACCCCTTTTTGCTATTAACAATCAAATACTTTAAAATGAAAATAACCATATAATGGTGAAACTGTGTTACATTTTGTAACTGAGATAGGTTTACAGAGGTTGCTTATCACATGTCAAGCAATGCAACTGAAGGCAGGAGAAATTGAGCAAACTCTTTGGAATAGATGAAAGAAATTTCAAAATAACAAGAAGCCGTGTGAAAAAATCATGTTATGCCTCCTTTATCTTACAATATCAAAACATACAGAATGTGTATCAGTAGTTTGGCAGAAAATCCCAAGGACAGTAATGGAGCTCACTTTTAGGATATATTACATTAATGTTCTTAATAGCACAGAAGACAATATCGTGTGAAAAGCATGGACATTATTAATTGAAAAGTGATTCTGAAGTTTAACTCTAAATGTGAAGACTTCCTTTATATTTTATTGAGGTATAATTAAGATACAGTAAAATGCACAATATTAACTGTACAGTTCAATAATTTTTTTATCTGAGTTCTTTCATGTGAGTATCACCCAGATCAAGATATAAAACATTTCTATCACCCCAGGAAGTTCCTTTTGCTTTTTCCCATCAGTACCTTCCCCTAACCCACAGGTATTCTAACTTCTATACCTATGGATTAATTTTGCCTGATTTTGAACTTTATGTAAACTGTATATATTAATATAAAGGGCATGTACTCTTTTGTGTACTTATCATAATGTTTTGATAGTCATCCATTTTGTTATGTGTATCAGTTTTTTTAATTGCTGAAGTGTGTTCCATTGTATAAATATAATACAATTTGCTTACTTATTTTTCTGTTCACAGATATAGTGGTTATTTATAATTTAGGGCTTTTACAATTAAGCTGTTATGAATATTCTTGTAGTCTTTTATTTATATATTTTTTGGGTGGACATATGCACTCTTTTCTGTTAGGTAAATACATAGGAGTGTCATTACTAAGCCATAGGGTAGATGGATGTCTAAATTAATTAGAAACTACCAGTTTTATGAAGTGGTCGTACCATTTTACGCTCCCACCAGCAATAGAGAGTTCTAATTGTTCTACATCCCTGCCAACATTTGGCATTGTCAGTCTTCATAATTTTAGCAATTCTGTGATTCTCATTGTAGTTTTAATTCACATTTCCTTCATGACTAATGATGTTGAACATCTTTTCAAGCATCTTTTCATCTTTTATGAAGTATCAGTTCTAGTCTATTGCTCATTTAAAAAAATTGCTTTATCTTTTTATCATTCTAAATTCAGGTCTTTTAATGTATTTAGTGTTTTTTCTCCATGGCTTGCCTTTTCCCTTTATTAACAGAATGTTTGATATGTAGAAGCTTTAAATTTTAGTGAAGTACAATTTATCCATTTGTTTTCTTTTATTATAGTGTCTTTTGGGTCCTATCCCAATATCATGACTATGTTCACCTATATTTTCTTCCAGAGAGGTTATAGTTTTACTATTCTATTTAGGTCTATGATCTATCTTTAATTAAATTTGTGTATGCTGTGGTGTAGGAGATCATGGTTCTTTCTTCCCACATAGGGATACATATTTTCTTCATTACCTTTTATTGAAAAAGACCTTCTTTTCCCACTGTATTGAATTTGTGTCATTGTTGAAATTGAATGAGAATCAAATGGGTCTTTTTCTGCACCCCCTGTTCTGTTCCATTTCTTTATCTACCATAATGCAAAACCACACCCTAGGTAACTACTCTTTCATGATAGTAAGTGGAGATATTTTGGAAGTTCAATGAATTTATTTTGCCTAACTTTTCATGTATGCATAAGAATATTTGGTTAAAAAAAATCTGGTTAAGTAACTCTAAAAGAGCTCTTTTAGTAATAATGAAATAAAAGTTTTAAGTGATAGATTATACTACTATAGGTTAATCTTAAGTTTATTTTCCCCCAAGTGGTGTATAAAATAGTTGTAAGATAATAACAAATTTGATAAAGTACAATAATTTTATTAGCATACCTAATGTTTGTGTTACCTGAATGCAGATTCACATCTTTTATTAATTATGGGAACATTCTGAGTCTTTATATTTTCAAATATTGTACCTTCTGTTTTCTCTCTTTCTACTTCTTAAACATCTATTGGATCCAGTATGGACCTGGTAATTCTATCCTTTGTTAATCCCTCTTTTATAATCTTCATCATTCTTATTTCTTTCTGCTGCATTTCTGCATTCTTATTGATTCTTGGGTTCTACCTTTGAATGCACTTTCTCCTCAGTTTGATCTGATTTTCAGTCCATCCATTAAGTTTTTTATAATCACCATAATTTTTTGTTTCTAAAAGTTCTGTATGAATTTTTTCCATAAATGCTCAGGTTTCTTTATTTCTAGTACAGTCATACCTCAGAGATATTGTGGGTTCATTTCCAGACCACAGCAATAAGGCAAATATTGCTGAAATATGAAATTTTGCTTTCTCGGTGAATATAAAAGTTAGCTTTACATTACACTATTGTCTATTAAATGTGCAATAGCATTATGTCTAAAAACAATGTACATACCTTAATTAAAAAATACTTTGGTGCTAAACAGTGCTAACGATTATCTGAGCCTTCAGCAAGTTATAATCATTTTGCTGGTGGAGGAAAGGTCTTGCCTTGATGTTAATGGTGGTTGCTGAAAGGTTGGGCTGGCTGTGGCAATTTCTTAAATTAACACAACAGTGAAGTTTCCTGCATTGATTGATTTCTTTTTATTTAAAAAAATTTACGGGGTACAAATATTTTTGGTTATGTGCATGAATTGTATCATGCTGAAGTCAGGGCTTTCAGTGTACCTATCACCAGAGTAGTGCACATTGTATTCAGTTGATAGATTTTTATCCCTTACCCCCTCCCATCTTCCTCCCTTCTTAATTTCCAATGTCCATTACTGCTCTTTATGGCCATATATATCCTTTGTTTAACTCCCACTTATAAGTGAGAACATGTGGGTGTTATCTGTTTGTTTATCCATTCCTGAGATACTTCACTTAGGATAATGATATCCAGTTCTACCCAAGTTGCTGCAAAAGACATTATTTCATTCCTTTTTATGACTGAGTATACTCCATGGGTGTGTGTGTGTGTGTGTGTGTGTGTTTTCTTTATCCACTCATCAGTTGATGGGTACTTAGGTTGATTCAGTATCTTTGAAATTATGAATATGCTGTGATAAACATTTAGGTGGAGGTGTCTTTTTGATAAAATAACTTCTTTTCCTTTGTATAGATACCCAGTAGTGGGATTGCCAAATTGAATGGTAGTTCTACTTTTAGTTCTTTGAGGAATTTCCATACTGCTTTCCATAGTAGTTGTACAAAGTTTACATTCCCACCAACAGTCTATAAGCATTCCCTTTTCACCACAACCACGCCAATGTCTTTTGTTTTCTTGACTTTTTAATAATGGCAATTCTGACAGGGGCAATGTAGTATCTCTTTGTGGTTTTAATTTGCATTTTCCTGATGATTAATTGATGTTGAGCATTTTTCATATTTGTTGGCCATTTGTCTATCTTCTTTTGAGAAGTGTCTGTTCATGTCTTTTGCTCATTTTTTAAGGGGATTACTTGTTTTTTTCTTGCTGATTTGTTTGAGTTCTTCGTAGATTCTGGATATTAGCCCTTTGTCAAATGTATAATTTGCAAATATTCTCTCCCATTCTGTAGATTGTCTGTTTACTCTGTTGATTATTTCCTTTGCTGTGCAGAAACTTTCTAGTTTAATTAAGTCCCATTTATTGATTTTTGTTGTTGCTGAATTTGCTTTTGGGGTCTTACTCATAAATTCTTTGCCAGCCAATGTCTAGAGGAGTTTGTACTACATTTTTTTTTAGAATGTTTATGGTTTCAGGTCGTACATTTAAGTCTTTACTCCATCTTGAGTTAATTTTTGTACATGGTGAGAGATAGGGATCCAGTTTCATTCTTCTGCATGTGGCTATACAGTTTTCCCAGTACCGCTTATTGAATAGAGATTTTTTTACCCAGTGTATATTTTTGTCTGCTTTGTCAAAAATCAGCTGGTTGTGGCTGTATTGTTTCATTTTGGGGTTCTCTATTCTGTTCCATTAGTCTATGTGTCTACCTTTATATGAGTACCATGCTGTTTTGGTTACTCTAGCTTTGTAGTATCATTTGAAGTCAGGTAATGCCTCTAGATTTGTTCTTTTTGCTTAGAATTGCTTTGACTATTTGGGGTCTTTTTTGGTTCCATATGAAGTTTAGGATTATTTTTTCTAGATCTGTGAGAAATGACATTGGAATTTTGATGGGAATTGCATTGAATCTGTACATCACTTTGGGTAGTATGGACATTTTAACAGTGTCAATGTTTCAAATCTATGAGCAGGGGATCTTTTTCCATTTGTTTGTGTCATCTATGATTTCTTTCATCAGTGCTTTGTAGTTCTCCTTGTAGAGATTTTCACCTCCTTGATTGAGTATATTCTTTGGCATTTTACTTTCTTTGTACCTACTATAAATGATATTTGAGTACTTGATTTGAGTCTCAGCTTGGCTGTTATTAGTATATAGAAATACTATTGATTTGTGTACATTGATTTTACAACCTGAAATGTTACTGAATTTATCAATCGTAGGAATCTTTTGGTGGGGTTTTTAGGGTTTTCTAGGTATAAGATCATATTCTTGACAAACAGAGATAGTTTGACCTTCTATTTCCTCATTTGGATGCCCTTTATTTCTTTCTCTTGTCTGACTTCTGGTACTATGTTGAATAGAAGTGGTTATAGTAGACACTCGTGTCTTGTTCCAGTTCTGAGGGGGAATGCTTTCAACTTTTCCCCATTAAGTATGATGTTGGCCATGGATTTGTCATATATGGCTTTTATTATTTTGAGGTATGTTCCTTCTATGCCTATTTTTATTGAGTGTTTTTATCATGAAGTGGTGCTGGATTTTATTGAATGCATTTTCTGCATCTATTGAGATTATCATATGGTCTTTGTTTTTATTTCTATTTATGTGGTGAATCACATTTATTGATTTGCCTGTACTGAACCATCCTTCCATTGCTGTGATGAATCCCACTTGATCATGGTGGGATATTTTCTTAATGAGCTGTCAAATTCTGTTTGCTAGTATTTTGTTGAGGATTTTTGTATCTATGTTCATAAGGGATATTGGTCTGTAGTTTCCTTTTTTTGTTGTGTCCTTTCCTGGCTTTTGTATCAGGGTGATACTGGCTTCACAGAGTGAGTTAGGCAGAATTCCTTCCTTTTCAATGTTATGGAACAGTTTCAGTAGAATGGGTGCCAATTCTTTGCAGGTCTGGCAGAATTTGACTGTGAGTCCGTCTGGTTTGGGGCTTTTTTTGTTGGGAGAGTTTTTATTGCTGTTTTCAATCTTGATACTCCTTATTGGTCTTTTCAGGATTTCTATTTCTCCCTGATTTAAGCTTGGGAGGTCGCATCTTTCCAAAAATTTATCTATATCCTCTAGATTTTCTAGTTTGTGTGCATAGAGGTTTTCATAATAGTCATGGATGATATTTTGTATTTCTCTTGTATCAGTTGTAATGTCTCCTTTTTAATTTCTGATTGAGCTTATTTGAGTCCTTTCTCTTCTATTTCTGGTTAATCTAGCTAGAGGTCTATCGATTTTGTTTATCTTTTTAAAGAACCAAACTTTTTGTTTCCCTGATCCTTTGTATTGTTTTTTTGTTTGTTTGTTTGTTTGTTTTTGGTTTCTGTTTTGTTTAGTTCTGCTCTGAGCTTTGTTATTTCTTTTTTTCTGCTGGCTTGGGTTTTATTTGTTCTTTTTCTAGTTCCTTGAGGTGTGACATTAGATTGTTAATTTGTGATCTTTCTGTCTTTTTGATGTAAGCCTTCAAGACTATGAACTTCCCTCTTAACACTGCTTTTTCTGTATCCCATAGATTTTTGGATGCTTGTATCATGTTTATTGTTCAGTTTGAAAAATCTTTTGATTTCCTTCTTAATTTCCTCATTGATCCAAGAATCCTTGTGCAGCAGGTTGTTTAATTTCCATGACTTTATATAGATTTGAGAGTTCCTCTTGGAATTGATGTCTAGTTTGATTCCACTGTGATCTGAGAAGATATATGGAATGATTTTGATTTTTCTGAATTTGCTGAGACTTGTTTTGTGGCCTAACATATGATATATCTTGGAAAATGCCCTAAGTGCTGATGAGAAGAATGTATATTCTGCAGTTTTTGGGTAGACTGCTCTGTAGATGTCTGTTAGGTCCATTTGTTCTAGAGTCTCATTTAAGTCCAATATTTCTTTGTTGATCTTCTGTCTCAATGATCTGTCTAGTTCTGTCAGTGGAGTGTTGAAGTCCCTAGGAATTATGATGGTGCTGTTTATTTCTTTGCTTAGATCTAATAGAATTTGTTTTATGAATCTGGGAGCTCCTGTGTTAGGTGCATATATATTTAGGATTGTTCTATCTTCTTGCTGAATTGCTCCCTTTATCTTTATATAATTTATCTTTTTGTTACCATTGTTGATTTGAAGTCCATTTTATCTAATATGAGTATAGATATTCCTGTTTGCTTTTAGTTTCCATTTGCATGGAATATTTTTCTCCACTCCTTTACCTTGAGTCTATGAGAACCCTTGTGATTTAGATGGGTTTCTTGGAGATACCTTATACTTGGAGTGTGTTTTTTCATCCATTCAGCCAGTCTTTATCTTTTAAATGGATCATTAAGACCGTTTACTTTTAATGTTAGTATTGATATGTGAGATACTGTTCTGTTCATCATATTGAATGATACCTAGTTGCTTTGTTTTTTCCCTTGTGCTCCTGTTTTGTTAGAGTTGTGAGCTTTAACTTCTGGGTGTTTTTATACTGGTGGGTGTGGATTGTTCTGTTCCACCCACGTATAGACCACTTATAAGCATTTCCTGTAGGGCAGGTCTAGTGGTGAAAATTCCCTTAGTGTGTGCTTGTCTGGGAAAGACTTTATTTCTCTATCATTTATGAAACTCAGTTTTACGGGATAAAAAATTCTTGGCTAGTAGTTATTCTGTTTAAGAAGACTAAAAATGGGACCCCAGTCCCTTCTGGTTTGAAGGGTTTCTGCTGAAAGATATGTTTTAGTCTGATGAGTTCTCCTTAGTAAGTAACTTGTTGCTTTTGTCTTGCAGCTTGTAGGATTTTCTCCTTCCCTTTGACTTTGGCCAGGCTGACAACTATGTTTTGGTGGTGTTCACTTTGTTATGAATCTTCCAGGTGTTTGATGTCCATCTTGTATCTGGATATCTAGATCTAGAGATCTATGAGGGAAGTTTTCCTCAATTATTCTCTCAAATTGGTTTTCCATGCTTATTGCCTTTTCTTTTTCTCCCTCAGTGATACCTATGATTCTTATGTTAGCTCACTTTGCTTAATCCCATTATTTCTTGCAGTGATTGTTCATTCTTCTTTTTTCTTTTTTCTACATTTTTAACTGACTGGCTTACTTCAAAATCCTTGTCTTTAAGCTCTGAGATTCTTTCTTCTGCTTAGTCTAGTCTGTTGTTAAAGCTTTGTGCTGTATTTTGAAATTCCCTAAATGACTCTTTCATTTCTTTAAGTTCTGTTATCTCTTTTGTAATATTATTTCTCTCTTTAGCGAATTTTTTGTTCATGTCCTAAATTATTTTTTGATTTCTTTGATATGGGTTTCTACCACCTCCTCAATTCCATTTATCTTACTTGCCATTCGTAATCTAAATTCCACATCTGTCATTTCAACAATTTCCTTTTGGTTGGAGTTCATTACTGGAGAACTATTGTAATCATTTGGGGTGTTGAGACAGCCTATTTTTTCATGTTACTAGAGTTTTTATGCTGGTTCCTCCTCATCTGGGGCCTCTTCTCTCAGCCCCAAACAGATAATAGACATAGTGCATCTCTTCTTCTCGCTGGAACCTCTGTTACTCAGTGATGATAGGGATGGAGCCCTGGCCGCTGTGCTTGGGTTCTAATCGAGAAGCTTGATCAGGCTGGGCAGAGCACCTGTGCAGGATAGAGCAGGTCCATGGGACACGGCACTCACATGTGTGGGCTTGGGCAGCAGCGGTGCTGGGTGAGTGGGCAGGGAATGCATAGGGTGTGTCATGGGTCCATGGCATGCAGTCTGCCCAGTTCCAAACATGGCAGCTGCACTGGCTCTTGCCCTTTGTCCTGCTTGGGGCCTCCCAGGTGGTGGTAGAATTGGTGGCAGTGGTCCAGCTGCCCTGATGGTGGGCAGTAGGTGCCAGGGCTACAGGTGTGTACTCTGCCCGGGGCCCGAGGTATAGTTGAGCGGGATCACTCAGGCCATAGCAGCAGGTGCTAGGCCCATGGTCTCCTGTTTTGCCTAGGTCCCCTGGCAGTGGCAGCAGCAGGGGTGCAGGTCACTTGCTCATGGGGCATGCATGAGCACCGGGACTCCCTGTTCTCTCCCTGCCAGGCAGGGGCAAGGCGGGGCAGCAGTCATAGATAGATCTGACCCCTGGGCAGAAGTAGTATTCCAGGGTTGGGATGTCACAATGGCCCATCATTCCAAAATAATTATATCATGTTTTTTGGATAAGCATATTATTGAATGCTAGCTCCCCCAAAATGCCACCAGAATAATCTGTTGATAAAGCAACAGTGAGATTAATACTTATTGGCAAGTAAAAGCATACTATCTTGACAAAGTCTTGGTCAAGGGCAAAGGCAGGAGATTTATTTTTAAGATTTCTTAGAGTTCTGGTATAGGATGGTCCTTTCAATGCAGAGGCTTAATTAAAACTGATAAATTTATGTTATAAGAGATTAGGATTGGTTGACATAGGAAGGTGAGGTTTTCAAAGTGAGTCTTAAACCATGATGTTAAAGTTTTGTTTTCTCTGGGGTTAATAACTGTCTCATTTTCTCCATTAATACAGGGTTTTGTTTAACTATCATTAATTAATATTTAAACTCTCCAACAGAACTCTAAAATTCCTCTTTGTGTGGGCAAATATGTCAGGTAATCTATGTTTCATTTTCCTTCCTTGGAGATATGCCTCTTAGGGCCTCCTATCTTCTGTCTCTAATGTAGACCGGTTGCTCTTAGCCCTGCTATACAGATGTCATCCTTGTATTTCTCTTTGCTTCTCTTGAATGGTGAATCTTACTCTTTGGATCTTATGTGTTAATATTTTCTATCTTTTGTTTACTCTTTCATATTAGAGAAGCCATCCTCTAGTAGTGTTATACAAGTCCTTTTCTATAAATAATCCATGTAAATAATTGATATCATGAAAATGATGTTTTCTTTTTGTCTATTTGTAATGCTAGAATTTATTACAAAAGTATATCTCCGAATTGCTAGAAAAAGTTACCATTTTCTTACAGATGAAATTTGGAACAATAGAAAATGATTGTGGGTAATTTTGCTTTTTAAAGTTCTAGAAAGGCTATCTATATAAGTGGCTATAGGGATATATGTAGTTGAATTCCATATTTTAGTTTTTCAATTTGTTGTGAATATTTTTTGTAACTATCAGGTAATGATGTTTAATAATTTTGAAAATTTGGTAAAGACTCATAAATTTTGTTTCATAAATAAAGATAAATACAAAACATATAATTTTATCAAATTAACTTTGAAAAACCTTTTCTCAAATAATTACAGACTGATGTAATTTGAGTTTAGATTTTAATTGCAAAAATTATGTCTTAAAAAGTGTCTATAGTCTCTGAAGCTGGTGTGCTGGAGCTCAAAAAGTCAAGTGTATGTTTTTAAAAAGACACCTTGATTCAAAGGAGATCCAGGCTACTGTCTCTCAGTTTCTAACATTTGGGTGTCAGTAACAATGCTGACAGGTAGATTCTAGGAAGAATTTGGAAGAAGAGAGTCCCAAGAGTACAGAGAGGGCTCTCAGTTAGGCTATGACTTCATGTTTCTAGGAACCAGATAGGCAGCAAGCTACCATTACCTTTGGAAAATAGGGCCCTGGAATAAAGTGGGTCCTACCACTATTCCATCACTCTTCCCCAATTTTTGTGCACATCAGGGAGATGTGGCTGAAAGAAATGATTCAGGAAGTCTGTTCACATATAAAGCCTATCACCCACTGAGGGAAATTTGGCTGCCTTCCTGTTTTCTACAGACCTATTCCTTGACCATGAAAAGCTCTAAAAATCACTATCTCACATCTGTCGTACAGGCTTTTTAGGGATCGTTATGAGAATAATGATGTCCAATGAATGGACTGCATAGCCACTGTTTTGATCATGGGCAATGGTATGCATTTTACACTATTTAGGATCCGAGGGATTGAGAGAAGTTTGGAGAATAGGATGGAGAAGGCAGGAGAACATCTTAAGCCTGATTCATTTCTCCTATGCTCTCTCAAAAACCATTAAGAAGTGGCTCTGCCACAATTCTATCACTTTTATATTTTCTTTGTTCAACAAGCTTTTTAAAATGAATAAATGTAGCATTTTGGAAAAGATAGGCTTGTCTATAATTTTAATGCACTTGCCTAAACTCTTACTGAGGTCTTAGAAATAGTAATTTTTAAAGGGGGGAAGGAAAGGAGGGAGGAAGAAAGATGATGATTTATGGAAACAGTAAGACAAATTTTGATTTAGGTTTACGTATTGGTCACAATAATATGTAAATATATTTACATTTGTATTATTTAAATCATATAACTGGGAATTACTATACATGATACTATCCTTAGTGATAAAAAACATTTTATATGAGAAGTGGCGGTATGTAATATTTTAAAGAGCAGAGCACTGGAAGGCAGAATGACTAGAATCTTGTCCTGTCTTAGCCTCTAGGACAGTACGCACTGCTGGGCTACCTTCCCACCCCACCCTCCTCCTGCCCCCGCAGCAACCTCAACTGTTCACGTTTCCTCATGTGAATAATGAAGTTGTAGACTGGGTAATTGCTAAGCTTCCTCTCAAGATTATGTTATCATGTTATACATTTCAGAAGGTTTGTGTGTTTTCACTTAATGAAATAAGGTAGCGTTACTTGTATTTTGTGATTTTTAAAAAGTCATTCGGGCGTAAACATTTCAGTATTTGTGAAGGGTAACTATTTAAACAGCAGTGGTGTCCTTTTTGGGGTGCCGTAAGTAAATATAACAGGGTAGATTTCCCTTGCAAGAAGCTCTTGTATGTGCTTAGATTGGAAATTGCCCTTACAGTGCCCTTTGGTGACATTTTTTATGATCTATTTTTAGTTTTATGGGGGGAATTGTCAGTGTATTCTTTCATTTGTAACCGAGTGGCATATTTCCTAAGGTTTGAGAATAGTGAGGTAAATAGCTTTGAAATTCTCACTATTGTTTAGAAGGCTAATTGTATAGATTTAAAATTTAAAGCTTTTGAATGGCTTCTTTTTAAAAGTGATTTTTACCAAATGTTTAATCATACTGTATTTGTGCTACAGTTGAAATGCTGAAGTAGCATTTTGGCATCTTTCCCAAAAGCATGCTTAAAGCGGCTAGCAGCAGCCTCTCTCCCTGTCTCCTCAGTGCTTTTTACCTTGCGAGTGGTGCAGCTTGTTCTGCGGATGTACTGAAACCCTCCCTTTTAATCTGCAGTGGAGAAGAATGGAGTTCAATGTCCAGTAGAAATCAATCGTGTAGCAAGGTTGCAGTAAATAGAAATGACTATATATTCCAACAGCTGAGCAAGAAGACATTTATAATATTTTTTTCTTTCAACTGATAAATTTTTGCTTTCTGTTTCCTTCTAGAGAGATGTGGATAATTTGCCCTGCCTCCAACGTCTGTTTCTCAGCTTCAACAATATATCTAGGTAAGTGGAAACTCCCAACTTGTCATTTATTAACAACTTGATTGTGTGGGTTCTAGCACTTTAAATTAAGATTGTAAATACCTTGGAGAATTTTATTGACATGGGAGATTTTAAATTGTAAAATGATATGACAAAGTTCTTTGTGGAAAAACGAAGCTCTTGTGTGTATTATTACCTCTAATGCTAAAATGATGACATTAGTATAACGTGCTTTTTATTTAATTATACTTTAGAGTTATGCTTTTGTAAAATATGTGTATGTGGAAATTTCAACATATATTTTGCTGTCCTTTGTTTGACATTCACTGCACTAGTCAGTTGAATTAGAATTTCTTTCATAAATTACCATCTATAATTTCTATAGCTACTAAGCAATTTTAATACAGCAGGCTATATTTGTCACCGTGCCACTTGCTAATTAGGCCATAACTGCCTTCTAACTTAGTATCCTCACTTAGAATTAATACTGTTAAGAGACAGTATATTAGAATGTATAAATGTATAAATTTAGTTTTACAAAGATTTGAAGTGTATCATCCTTTTTATTGTGATAATGTCTCATTCAGTGTCAATGTAGAAGGTTTCAGAATTGGAGTGGAGACATACAGTCAGACTTTTCAATGTAAAAGGACCCTTACTTCCTTAATTTTTCATTTTCCTCTTTTCCTCTAAGCACTTAGTTTGTACTAGGCTTTATAATTATCCCTCAGGTCTTTATTTTCATTTCAAGGCTGTTCTTTGAACTTGCTTTTATAAGAGGGTAAAAATTAAATAAAAAGATTTAGAGAATATCTCTTTCTGAATTCTATGTCTGTGCTTCTGTATTAAAAAACAGTTTCATTTTTGTACATTTTCTATTTGCATCCTTTTTGTCCTCTTTCAGACTTAAGTTTTAACCCTATCTTCCTATATTATATCTTTAAAGACAAGAGATTATCTAAAGATGGTGAGCTTTACATATAGGCATTAGTTCAAAGAAAATACCCTTAATCTTTCTTTTCTGTGGAAAAAAATATTAAAGTTTTCTGATAGACTTTTCATATTCTTCTTAGTTTATGTTGAATGCAGTATTCTAGCTGCCTTTCTATCTTGGTGGGTGGGGAGGTAGGATTTCTTTTCATTGACAATGAAAGGGACACTCAATTTTCTTTAGGAAATTCCTCCTTAAAAGCCATTAACAACTGTTTAGAGAAGATAGTTTCATTCTTACAATATGAAATATTAGCTATTTTTAGGATGCTGCAAACCCCTAGATTTCCCCAACGTGTGGTAGAACTCATTACTTCATTTGTTTCTTATCTTGAATATAGGGAATAATTTAAAGAGCGATATAAATTTGGTATAGCAGAGTTATGGTGTTCCCACATCCCCAGGATATTTCTAAACTCCTTAACTCCTGGCTCTATAGGAAGTTGGTTTTGGTTGTCTGTATCTGGGAAATTTTCTTTCTAACCTAAAAAGGAATTTCATCCACCCTGCAAAGTAAAGTTAAGATTATGAGAGTAATACTTATAACTTTGTTTAAAAAGCATGATTTCTCAAGAAATAGAGGTAGAAGTGAGCCAACAATTTCAAGGCTTTCATTCTCTCTGCTTTCTCTGTGTTTCCACATAGACTTCGTCCTGTACCTTCCTCTAGTGTTTCCAGCTGATCTGCTTTTGAGGCAGAGTACATTTTTTACTCTGTTCTTATTGATGCTTGTGGTCCAGGAGGTTGTATAGTGAATATATTGGGTCTGAGGGGGGAAAATCAGAGAGAGCAAGCCTTGATAGCTGGGCTATCAGACAACCTGAAAATATAACCATAGTATATTTTCAGGGCCCAGTTGTTCTACTATGTCTTGGCCTAATAGAGCTGCCGGGTTTTACAGTGCCAGCTTTCTGGAACCTATCCTGTATGGATTCTAATTCAATAGTTTTAGCTTGGGCTGAGGAATTTGTATTTTTACTAAGTAATACAGCTGACTTAAAAATACTTCAAACTCAGCGATCAATTTAGTGATTTAAGACCAGGAAAATTAAGATGGACTAGAAAATATCAGAACTTGCCATACATCCTAAGGGCAAAATATTGTTTCTGTGTATTCTAAGAACTTGCTTTGGTGGGTCCTCTTTCATTTCATTACTAGGTCATTTGGATCATGTTTAAAACCTTGACCTGTGAGGCTTAAAGCCACAAGCGACCAAAGTTATCTTTGCAGTTTGGACCTCCAGGTCAGTTTATTGATTTCTCAGTAGGATCTTGCCCAGAACTTCTAGAGAAACTAAACCTTTCATTTACGTAGTGGGGCATATCAAGGGTAAGTTAGTGGGTGTGGTGAGCGCAGGCAAGGGTATAGGCAATAAGGAACTACAATACCTGTAGGGCATTTAAAAACAATAATAAAATGAACAAAAATAATGTTGCTTTTTATTATCATCATGCACTGGAATTTCTAACCCATGTCAGTGATAAAATACTCCTCCTTGCGAGGGTGGACCTCTCATACCTCCTTCCTTACCTTGGTAAGACAATATTATTTAGACTCAGCTTTCTCTATGATTTCACTGAAAATTTTAAACTATTTAATGTGTTTGCTTATGGTTCAAGGTCATTGAACCAAGCTCTGGGGTGTGACTTTTCCTTCATCACCATTCTCCAGGATAAGATTATCCTCCAGGCTATTTTCAAAATTTTACTGAAAATGGTTTATAATTTTACCTTTATCAGGAAGTCATTCTCCTTGCATTTTTCTTAAGCTATACTTCAACTTGGTAAGTCACTCTATATATCCAGAAAAGAATCTGTTTCTATTTAGGAAAGTCAGAGAACCTCAGACTGCCCTGCAGTTGTCTCATTTAGTACTAGTTAGTATTTTTTTTTTTTTTTTTTGAGACAAAGTTTCATTCTGTTGCCCGGGCTAGGGTGCCGTGGCGTCAGCCTAGCTCACAGCAACCTCAAACTCCTGGGCTCAAGCGATCCTCCTGCCTCAGCCTCCTGAGTAGCTGGGACTACAGGCATGTGCCACCATGCCCTGGCTAATTTTTTCTATATATTTTTAGTTGTCCAGATAATTTCTTTCTATTTTTTTAGTAGAGACAGGGTCTCGCTCTTGCTCAGGCTGGTCTTGAACTCCTGAGCTCAAATAATCCGCCCGCCTCGGCCTCAGTATTTTAAGGAGGAAATTATTTCACCAGCCTTCAGAATGCACTGATATCTGCTATGAGCTCAAGTTGTTACGTAGTATTCCTGTAATTGAGATATAGGGCTTTACTCTTGTACCTTCTAGGATTGGAAGTGTCACTTAAAGTCTTTTTGGCATGAAGTAAATTTATTTTCTTTAGTTCTAGTTTCTATCATACTGTTAGAATGCCTTCAGTTTTCCTTTGTTAACAGATAACCAACAATGTGCATATCTTCTTACTAACTGAACAAAACAAAGGAAATCAACTATTGACAGATTTTTTTCTGACTGCTTGCTAAGAAAAGTTTTAAATTTAAGAAATGATTACATACTTGTCAAGGAAATTTTATTATCATGACCCATTTGTCTACTCAACCCCTCTTATGAGGTATTTACTGAATGGTTGACATGTGACTCACCTTCAGACAAACATTTAATTGCATTTTTCTAAATATTATGGGCATCATCTAAAGAGGACCCATAAAAACAAGTTCTAAAAATAGGGGCATTTTTTTTTTTTTTTTTTTTATCCATTGCTGATTTACTCTTTTCCTGTGAGCAAAATCCCCTGAGTATGGTAAGACACATAGTTCCTTAGTAAGTCTGACTGTAAAGTCTAGCTCTAGCTTTTGAATTCTTTTAGACAGAAAATAAGTGAAAAGAGATATCCATAACTAATGATAGATTTGTTCCACCCCTTAGAAAAATAGACTTTGAGATAAGATAAATTTGTTTTATCATGATCAGGGTTGATGTGATTATTGGATCTAAATTTGTTTTATTTAAAACATAGCCCTTTTACTAAAATAATTTTTATGTACTCTTCATTGTGTATCTTATTTCAATATTGCATTATTATAGTGCTGTTTTTCCTTTTAGAGATCAAAAGTAGAAATTATTCTAAAATATTATAAAATAGAAACATGTTGAGAATAAGTTGACTTCGTTTTCTTCATTGTTTTTATTTATTTAATTTTAAATCTTTTAACGGGCTCTACTTAGGATTTTGATGTTTGGCAGAAGAAGTGACAATAATGGTATTTGGTACCCAAAACAAATACTAAGTTGTGATCTTAAAGCTTTTATAATCATATTTAGACAGATAGATTATGTGCAGATATAGTATGTAGAAGCATTTTAAGGAATTTGAGTTCTAGAAAAGTTTTTTAAAGGTCAACCTAATTAAAGCAACCAGTATAAAGTAGATACTGTTATTGGAAATTCATTGCAGCAGAACAGAATGGCGTTTCACTTGCAGTTTAAACTTTTTGTTTTCTTCATTGTTTTTAGTACATTCATTTATTAGATGTCTGTGCTCTGGTTGTAATATTAATACTTTGCATATTATAAAGTCTTATTTTAATTTTTATATGCTAAGTTAAGGATTACATAGTTTAGCCAATTTCCTCTGACTACTGTTTATTTTTGTTTTGTTGTCAAAATTACTTTTTATTTCTGTTAGTTTGAAGTATGCTTGTTGAGCTCATGCTAGATGAACTACTGAGTATGGATAGGATATTATCACCATATACTCTTGTCAAGTGGCAATATTATTGAAGACATTGGAGATTTTCTTCTGATTTAAGAGAACTAGCGTTACTGCCATTTACATAATAGGTAAATGAACATTAGAAATTAACTTCTTTATATTCCTTATTCATCTTTATAGTATTTTGCATAATTATAAATTCTATAATTTTTGCTTTAAACTAGTATTTTAAAGTGACAGAATACATTTGCTTCATATCTTCTAATTTACTAAATTGTATATAGAGTTTACTGCCAAGAGAATAGTATGTAAGTAACGCAAATAGAGGTTAAAGGCTTCATTCAGATATGTTATCAGGGGGACCTAAAAACCAGGTGACTCTCTGATTGAAGCAGAGTCAGAGTTTTATAGAATATTGGAAAGTTGAGTAAGTGACCTTGTAATTTTATCTTAAGCAGCAGTTTTTACTTAAACTGCCACTCACCATTAGGAGTTTTCCTGTTTTCATGCCTCTTGCTTGAGTTCTCAAACGTCAGAACAGTGTTTTGTGAGGACAGTTTTTGCAAGCCTTGCAGTTTATCAGAGTCAAAGTTCATGGGGCTGCGGTGGTAGACAGATAAAAAGAAAGAAAAGGGAGCAAATGTATAAGGCAATGGGGAAACTGGGGACTTTCTACTTTGTTTTATTCCTTTCGCGTTACCTTTGAAGGAGAGAAAGGTAAAAAAAAAAAATCTAATGAGTAGCAGTTACTTTTTAACTATTATTATAGACCTTATTTTATTATGCTCTGTCAGCATCTATAATCATTTAAGGCATTAAATCTGTAGGTACAAATGCTGTCATGGACTTTAATTATAACATTATGAAGTGGAGAGTGATAACCATGTGTGCTCTCTAACTGCCTTTTATAAGTTGTTAAAATTAGTTTTCCCAAATCATAGTTGTTTTCAATTCAAAGATTGCCTTTCTTCAATGGACATTATTAGTAAATTGAACAGTTTCTCTACCTGTACCTTCTCAACCAACTTATAAATATACATACGATTTTGAACTCATAGGAAAATTTCTGGATACTCTTACTATAACATTTCATTTTCACTAGTGTAAAAGTTGTGTGTGTGTGTGTGAGAAAGAGAGAGAGTTTTTCTAAAAGAAGGCACCTTGAACCAAAATTAAACTAAGGCTCTGGGAGCAGGCGGTTTGCACACATTGTGTCAGTCTGGGTTCACACATGCATAGTTGAGAGGCTGATAGCTAGCTATTCATGGCAGTGAATTAGCATTTTTAAAAGCATTGACTTACCAAAGGTCCTTTTGAGTTTTGTTGATGTGAAGGTCCTAGAAGTTGCAGGAAAATTTTTGGTGCATAGTACTAAAGGGAAGGACCATGAGCCTTAAAATTACTTATGATTAAATATTGGGTGGTTGTTTCTAGGTTCAGAAACAAACATATATGATGAATTGAGACCAATATATGTTTTATGATTTCCTTTGTATTTTGTTCTACAAATGCAAGAAAATCCAAAGTATATTCAGAAGCAAACTTAAGAAATAAATTAATTAAATCCAAAATGTATTTAGAAACAAAATTAAGATATATAAGTAGTTTTCTCTAGTGCTAATTCATGTACTTATATTGTAAAAATACTCCCAAAAGGGATATAAGTAGACTACAATAAGAATCACAAATACAATAAACATAAACATTTAAAACAGAGGTAAATGAGAACAAAAGCCTAATAATATTGAAATGACTGAACAAATTAGTCAGTTAATTTCAGGAAAGAAACAAGTTAAAAATCAATCATTCCAAAACCCCCTAATGTATGCTTCTGTCTGCAAAACATTCAAGTTTGATCTATTGAAGGAACTGATGTTTATCCTTTATGATTCAATGCAAACCCTAAACAAGGGGAATTATTTCCTTTTCTACTACCTCTATAATACCTCTTAGAGTATAATAATATCTGTTTTATGTATGTCCAGTTAGGCCATGTTCAACTTATTGTAGTATATGTCGCATCTAGCACAGAGTAGGCACACAATTGTTATTGGTTTTAATTAATGAATAAATATAGTCAAAATTTAAATCTGATGTTTTTCAGTATCTGTAGATAATTCTTAACAGTTTATTCAACAGGTTATCTTATTTAGTCATCTGAGGATTCAGTTTGCAGCTAATTTATCATGGCTGTCCTTTGGAATATAAATCTGCTAAAAAGTAAATAAGACAAAGAAGGCAAAGTAAGATTGTTTTACGTTCAAGTTGGTTGATTGGTAACACCTGTCTCAAGATCCTCAAGACCAAAGACTCTCTTCAGTGGTTTAAGGTTTTAGAGGTATACTTTTTGAACAGCTAAGTAGATTTAAAGTTGCTTTTTGGAGAAAAACACAGATACTGCTTCAAGTAATTTCTAAATCATCTGATGCCAAAGATAAGCTTGCTCTCCATTAGAGCAAAAATATCTGTGTGATTTACATTTATATAGATTTTTAATCTACATATCTATGTATATATTTACATTTACATAGATTTTTTATACTTTTTAAAGTCCTTATCTACTAATTCCAATATCTGTGTCATCTGGTACTGTTTCTAGTGACTTTTATTCTTGTTAATATGTGTTAGAATTTATTGCTTCTTCCTCATCTGATAATTTTTTTATTGTATTCTGGGCATTGTGTACATTGTTACGAGTCTAGATTTTGCTGTCTTAATTTAAAGATTATTGAGTTTTGTTCTGGTAACTTCTGGAGAATAAGGTTGATACTGTTGAGGCTTATTTTTAGTTTTTTTTATGGCAGATCTATAGTGATACTTATTCTAGAACTAGAGTAATATGTTTTTATATCTATATTTATTTTATTATGACAGTATACATAAGATTTCTGGATCATAGGCAAACTGATTATTTACCTGCAGAATATCTTGCATTGGTTTCCCTTGCTCCATTTTATCCTGCAGGGCTATGTGATGAGGGCACATGTCACCTACATGTATGGGGGGATCTCTGCCACATGAGAGGAACCCCATATTATTACTCTTGGAGCTTATATAGGAACTGCTTATACAACTGCATCTCCTCCCCTCCAGAGCAGAGAGAAGGGTGTAGAGAGAGACAGGCAGAGAAAGAGAGAGACAGAGAGAAAGAAAGAGAGAGAGAGAGAACAGAGAGAAACTGAGACGTAATATATTTCCTAATGTAGACAACTGTAAACTTACTAATGTAAACAAATCCTCTGTAAGGGAAAAAGGAGGTCTCTTGGCCAATTATCTTTTGGAATGTAAACAAATGGCTCCAGATTTTCTTACCTTTAAAATGTAAATGTGTAGCTCTGAGAGATAACTTTCTATATCTCTATTAATGTCTCTATCTGTTCAGTTACCCATTAACCCGGTTGCCAATTTTCTTTGCTCAGAAAGCCTTCACCACGCAGAAATGTGAAAATGTTTACATTGTGTTTTGACATAGAGTAGCCCTACACCTAAGGCATGGCCTTTCTGGGACTTCAAATGTATAATCTGAGTCTTTGGTGAGGTCTCTTCACTCTATTTGGTTGGAATTCCAGTGTCTCTCAGCTCCATGTGTCCTATAGATCCTCTTTTCATCTCATAGCTCCTTAATAGTTATATTTTGTTAGGCTTTGTGGGGTCTCACCGTGTGCACCCTGTGTATGTGTTTCCCAATATTCAGCCGAATACTCAAGATAGTCCTATGCAGACTTCTGGAATTCCCTCTCTACAAAGTTCCCTCCTCTCCATTCTCCACCTGTGAAAAGTTGGCCCTCTGTATCCCGAGAATACTTTTGATCTGTGAGTTTGGTTGCAGGTGCAGAACCACCAGTGAAGAGAACCAACTATATTTATTGAAAAAAAGTCTGCCCGTAAATGGACCCATGCAGTTCAAACCCTGTTGTTCAAGGTTCAACTGTAATTTAAAAGCTGTGTTAACTTATTTAGGAATAAATTTATAAGGATTGTATAGTTCTTTAGAAGCTGCTGACTTTTGATGTTTGAAGGGGTGATTGATAATCACACCCTTTCCCTTCTGCTCCAAGTTTTGCGTCGTTTGAAAGATACAGGAATCAGACAAATGGAGTTCAAAATAACAGAATTCAGTTTAGATGTGTACCTACAGCCGTCCTAATACATTTCTCCTGAATTAGATTTTTGACTCACTCTGTCACTAGCAGAGGAATTGGAAAACTGAGAGCTGCTTCCCTAGGAGGAGTGGAAATGAATAGAACCACCCCAATCCTGGAGATTAACTGGTTTAAAAGAAAAAATAAGAGAATTTGGGATTATTACATATGCACAATGACTTTTTCCCAATCTCTCCAATCAGATAAATCACTTCTTCTTTTGGGAGTTTACCTTTTAAGAAGTGTGTGTGTCAAATTTTCAAAGCATCAACCTGATAAAAATATCTTACTTATTGAAAGCATATCCTCTGTTGTCAGAATTGTGGGTTTTGTCTCCAACTCTAAAATGTATATGTATGGTTGTTTGGTTGGTTGGTTGGTTGGTTAGTTGTTTGGTTTATTGCTTCTGGATACCTTGGAACCAGTTATCTCCATTAACTCATTGTGTTTTCTAAGGGTACAACAACATCTATATTTTAAAGATCTTTAAAGAGAAAGGAATTCTAAAATGACTGACAAAATATATGCTTAACAAATCTTGGGTATCAACATCATCATTATTACTATTTATTACTTACTTTTCTTTATGGTCTTTAATGTCTTCCCCATAGTCAGGGCAAGTAGGAAAAAGAAAAAAACCTACGTATTCAATGTGAAATTTCCATATAGTCATTTGTAAGAAAGAGGATTTTACTATTTGTCTGTTAATATTTTTTTTAAATCCATACTATGAATATATTCTATAAAAGGGAATTCTACTGAAGGTTACTTCTTCCTATTTTTTTTAAATTTATAGCTATTGAGTCTTTTATTAATTCTAATTATAATAAAAATTCAAGGAGGTCATTAGAGTCTTATAATCCATATAAATTTTATATAATATGTCTTATATTTTGCTTATGTACTTTACATACATTTGCATCAGTAATTATTATGTTATTACATAACACAAAATGTGCTGGTCAATGGGAATCTTAAATAAAGTACTAATTGCAGCATGAGTATAAAAAAAGAAAGAAGTGTGTGTGTGTGTATGTGCATGTGTGTGTGTAGGTTATTAGATGGTTTGAATTTGTTTCTTTCTTCACATTTGTTTTTAGTATTAAAGATGACTTTTATGGAGGGCTGAAGCTTAACTTGGTCAGCAAGGAAAATAATTGCCTGATCTTGAGGGGTACTGGAACTGGTTAAAAAAGGAAGGTATTTTCTCCTTTAAAAAATCTTGCTTACATGCAAAGGAGTTGGGATTCTCTATAAAAACGATTCTTCTGAATTCTTGCATTGAAGAGAAGTAAAACTGTTAGGCTTGTTTATACTGGGTACATATAAAAGCATCACAGTGACTTAATTTTATACCCCAAAATATCTTACAGGGTTGTTCAAAACTGTCAACTAGTCGCTATTCTCTGGGCATTGTTTTGTTTTGTATTTAAAAAATTATTTTTAAATTAACACAAGTTGTATATATTTATGTTATGCAACATAATTTGATGGGTATATCAAAATATCATGATGTATACATTATGGAATGACTAAATCAAGCTAACTAACTTTACCTCACATGCTTATTTTTTTGTAATGAGAACATTTAAAATGTATCTTAGCAATTTTCAAGTATATAATACATTATTATTGAATATAATTCCCATGTTGTACAATAGATCTCCTGAACTTATTCCTCTTGTCTAACTGAAATTTTGTTTTCCTTGACAAACATCTGCCCAATAACCCCTTTACCACCCCAGCCCCTGGTAATTACCATTCTACTCTCTGATTCTATGAGTTCAACTTTTTTAGATTCCACATATAAGTGAGATCATGCGGTATTTGCCTTTCTGTGCCTGGCTTATTTCACTTAGCATAATGTCCTCTAAGTTTGTCCATGGTGTCACAAATGACAGGATTTACTTCTGTTTAAGGCTGAATAGTATTCCATTGTGTGTGCATATTTGTATCACATTTTCTTTATTCATTTTTCTGTTAATGGACACTTAGGTTGATTCTATATCTTGGCTGTTATGCTGCAATGAACACAGGTGTGTACGTATCTTTTCAACATACTGATTTCATTTCCTTTGGGTATATATCCAGAAATGGGATTGATGGATCATATAGTAGTTTTACTTTTAATTTTTCTAGGAACCTCTCTACTATTTTCCATAATGGTTGCACTAATTTACATTCCCACCAACAGTGTACAAGAGTTCCACATCCTCACCAAGACTTACATCTTATCTTGTTGATAATAGCCATCATTGTAGGTATGAGATGATATCTCATTGTGGCTTTTATTTGCATTTGCTCAATGCTTTTCTTCACATACCTCTTGGCCATTTGTATGTCTTCTTTTGAGAGATTTCTATTCAGGTCCTTTATTCATAAAACTTCCTTCTTATGGCTTAAAAAGAAATTGACAATGTCAGTTAGAGCCCATACTTTTTAATCTAAGAATCTCCTGGGAAGCACTGACTAAAGCTGGAGACAAGTTTAATAATATTTTTCTACTAGTTTCTTTGAGTTTGTTTTGGGGACTTGCTTTTTTGCATTTCATGGGTATTGGCTTGTTATTTTCCAAAATGGCCCACCTCAGGGATTATGAGAGTGATGCCAGTTTTTTTTATAGCTGGGTGGCTTTAGGATCTAGGACTATCATAGGGATATCCAGAGGATGCCTCATTTTTACCTCAATAGTGGTAGCTAGTAACTGATCCTCCTCCTTCATATCCTTTACTATTTCATTAAAATGTCTTCTCCATCTGTTTCATCTACAGAATTTAATTTTTTTCCCACTGGTTCTTGAAGAACATTGATTATGTATCTCTTTGTATAAAACACCAAATAAGGTATTGTGGAGAGTGACAGAGGTTAAACATATGGCTTTTGTTTCCTCTGAGTGTATAATGACAAAGAAAACACAAAGACATGAGTGACAGAAACATAAATCCTGTATCTTGCAGACAAGTCAGAAGGCTGAATATCACAGTCTATCACTTAGTAGCTCCGTTATAAAGAGTACTTCATTCCTGATTGCTCTGGCAGAAATTTCTGAAGGGACTTAGTGTTCAAAATTATGTCCCTCGACCAACAGGGTTAGCATCACTGGGGAGCTTATTAGAAGTCCAGAATCTTAAGCCCTACCCTAGACCTACTAGATCAGAAATGTCATTTTAAAAAGATCCCCAGGTGATTCAAATGCACATTACAGTCTGGGAGGCAGTGCTGCAGAGGATTCTGATATAGCTTATTTAGCTCAGGTGTCCAGTTGGAACAAATCACTCTGGCCAGGGACATCCAGGACATACTGAATGCTCAATCCTGGGACATATGTTCCCTATTCCCTAGGACACTGGGGGTGGGATCAGTTTGTGGATTGGGTTTATTACAGGAAAGAAATGTTCTACTATCAGGAGAAGGGCAGCTTTGCAATAACAATTTGTCTTCCTTTGTAAACAAAAAAAGACAATAACAATAGAATCTATTAAACTTATTTCCTCTTTCACATCTTTGCTCACATTAATGTTAGAGCTAGCTGTTCCCTAGCCCCTTCACTTTTGGTCACTTCATCCCATTTCCTGGCTCTGTGTGTGTGTGTGTGTGTGTGTGTGTGTGTATTCATGTGTGTCCTACTTCCAATCTTCCCCACCCCTCAGTGCCATCTGTCTGCCTGACCTAGATATCAGAGGTTCTTCCTTCTTCCACAGCATGGTTCTCCCATCCCTTCTCAGAGAGTCATATTTTTCAAATACATATTAATACATTAAGCATAAGCACACATGTACATCTGCCTAAGTCTGACTTCATCCTTCACGCTTGGTAGAGTACGTGTGCTTCTCCCACTGCCTTTCATTTTACCACTAAGGTAATCCTTGAAGTCATGGTTTTTTAAGCTGTGAACTATCTGTTAAAATGCGTTTGTATTTACTAGAGGGAGTTATACTTTTAGCCCTCAGGAATTATAACTCCATTAGGATATTTTTGCATATAGGGAACAAAAGAGGGTTATGATCCTTTATTATTATTATTTTGATGCTCAAATTTTCACTGATTTCTCAAGTTGGCTCCTGTAGTCTTTTGATATGTCCTCATCATTCTTTGAGTACTTCCTTCCTTTCTGGAACAACAAGATGTCCCAGCCTCATCTTGTACTTTTATAGTCCTGGCTCTGGAATCAGCCATTTCTCAAAGGAGTTTTACTTCCCTTTAGTGGAGAATGGTATTTAGAAACCAAGATTTGAGTAGTAGGTGTGCTTATAGTTATTGAGGTATCCTTATTCTAGGCTGTCTCAGTGGATAAAATCAGCAAGTGTGTGTGTATGTGTGTGTGTGTGTGTGTGTGTGGTGTGTATCATATTTCTTTGTCTATCTATGTATATTAAAAGCTATGTGAGAAGGTACACAGTTTCAGCTGTAAGATGAATAAGTTCTGGAGATTTCGTGTACAACATGGTAACTATAGTTAATAATAATAGTATACTTGAAATTGCTAAGAGAATAGATCTAAATGTTTCCAACACACACACACACAAATAGTAACTATATGAGGTGATGGATATGTTAATTGTGGTAATCACTTTACGATGCATACATATATATCAAAACATCATATTGTATATCTTAAGTACAGTTTTCATGTGTCAAAAAATAAATAGAAACACTTTCTTTCCTACCAAAACCCCCCACAAAAACCGAGAAGAACCAAACCAAAACAAACAACTGTGGCTTCATACTGATACCTTAATGAATTCATCCTGAGACTTCTAATTACAATCCAACATGACAGGGCTTATTTTAACCATCCACTTCCACCCCCTTTCCATATTAATAGTTATTTTCTGACATTGACTCCCATCATATAGGATAATATATTTACTTATTTGCTCAGTCCTTAAATGTATAGAAAATAGTTTCAGAATTACTAACCCATACTTCTGTGTGAGGGGGCAGGGTTCAAAAATTGCATTGGTTAGTTCTTCTCCACCATTTTCAGTATGAACAGTAAGGTTCATTTGTTTCTGTTTGTATTCCACTTTTTGTTGTTTTTTCCTCTCAACCTTGCTAATGTGGTATTTTTATTTTTTAGTCTGTGTAATAGTAACACAGTTCTAAACTTAAGAGCTATACAAAAAGGTATCACTCAAACATCTATCACTCCCTCATTCCTTCTACCTATTTCAACCCCTTTCCTTTCCATTCTGTTTGCACCCACTTCTGTAGATAACCAATCTCATAAGTTTCTGTTTTCTCTTTCCCATCTTTGTTTTTTGCACAAATCAGGAGATACATGATTTCTTCTGGTACTTGCATGGTTTCAATTTATACGTTAATATCTGATCCATTTGGAGTTTATTCTTTTGGATGGTGTGAAGTATGAAGCTAATTTAATTTTTTTTAATGTCTATACATGTGTCCCAGAGCTATTTACTAAAAAGCCCACATCTTTGTCCCAGTGATTTGGAATGCTACCTTTAATATCAATTTGTCTAACTCCATTAAGAAGCTTATTGGTTTTTTGTTGTTTTTTTTCTTTTAAGAGACAGGATCTTGCTCTGTCGCCCAGGCCAGATTGAACTGCCAGACTCGAGGGATCTTCTTGCCTCAGCCTCCCCAGTAGCTGGTACCACAGGCACACACCACTATGCCTGGCTATTTTTTAAACTTTTTGTAGAGTTGGTACCTTGCCCAGGCTAATCTTGAACTCCTGGCCTCAAGTGATCCTCCTGCCTCAGCCTCCCAAATTGCTGGGATTACAGGCAGGAGCCATTGCACTTGGCCTTATTGTATTTTTATTGGGATTGTATTAAATTTATAAATTAATCTAGGGAAACTGATCTCTCTGTGTTAAGTCATTCTTTTTTTTTTTTTTTTTTAGACAGGATTTTGCTCTGTCTTCTGGGCTAGAGTATAGTAGCTGTGGCCTAGCTCACAGCAACCTCAAACTCCTGGGCTCAAGCAAACTTCCTGCCTTAGCCTCCCAGGTAGCTGGGACTACAGGCGCACACCACTATGCCCAGCTAATTTTTCTATTTTTTGTAGAGATGGGGTCTTGCTTTTGCTCAGGTGGTCTCGAACTCCTGGCCTCATCCTCCCACCTCAGCCTCCCAAAGTGCTAGGATTACAGGCATGAGCCACCATGCCCAGCCTGTTAAGTTATATTATCTAAGAGCAAGCAATGTATTCCCATTTAATTCAATCTATTTTTGTGTCTTTCAGATGTGTTTTAAAATTTTCCTCATGTAGATTTTGCACATTTCTTATTGTTTATTCCTATGTATTTTATCTTTTTTAATATATATTATATAAGGGTTTTTGGTACCATCATACCTTCTAACTGGTTATTGTTTTTGTATCTGAAGGCTATTGATTTCTCTGTGTTAATTTTATATCCTGCTACCTTACTTAATTCTTCTATTGATTGGGTTAGTTTTATCATTGACTCCCTAGGGTAGCACTGTCCAATACAACCTTCTGTAATAATGGAAATATTCTCTACCTGCTTTGTCCAATATGTTAGCCACTAGCCACATGTAGGTATTTGAATTTAAATTAAAAAGTTAAATAAAATGAACTATTTAGTTTCTCAGTCACCCTAGCCATGTATCAAGTCTTTAATAGTCACATGTGGCTAGGGGCTACCATATTGGACACTACAACTCTATGTGTTTCCAGGTATGCTATATATCATCTGCAAATGTAGTTTTAGTTTTTTTCTAATTCTTATACCTATAATTTATTTCTTTTATTTAACTGCATTGGCTATTACCTTCAACAAAATGTTGAAGAGTAGTTGAATAGTGAGTACACCTGCCTTATTCCTGATCTTAGCAGAAATGCCTCAAATGTTGCCACATTAAGTAAGATGGTGGGCTGGCTTTAGGGCTTTTATTTTTCTTTAATCATGTTAAGAAAGTATCCATTAACTTTTGTTTTCTTGAGTATTTTCTTCAAAAGATGGATGTTGAATTTTTTCAAGGGCTTTTCCAGTATCTATGGAGATATCTATATGATTTTTTTCTTTAGATCTGCTAATATTGTATATTGTATTAACAGATTTCCCAATATTGAACAAATTGCATTTCTAGAATAAATAGCACTTGGTCAAGGTGTATAATTTTCTTAATATGATGGTGAATTTTTTTGCTAATATTTTACTTAAAACTTTTGCTACAATACTTACAAATGACATTGACCTATCATGTCATGTTCTCTTTTATAAAAGTAGGTTTGGGTGTCAGTGTTATACTTGCTTCATAAGAATAATAAGTTTCCTTCATTTTCAATGCTCTGAAACAATTTATAAAGTATTGGTACTACCTGGTCTTTGAAGGTTTGGTAGAATTCCCTAGTGAAACCATTTGTGTGTGTGTGTGTGTGTGTGTGTGTGTGTGATGTGTATATTCAGAGAACTTAGATTGGCATCATATACCTGATTCTTTGTAGGCCAGATGGTCTCTGTTTCAAGTCCTTCACTGCTTTTGTAACACGAAAGTATTCATAGACAATACATAAATGAATGGGCAGGGATGTGTTCCAATAAAATTTTATTTATAGACATTGAAATTTGTATTTCATATAATTTTCACATATCATGGCATTTTTGTTTTGACTTCTTTTCGACCATTTAGAGACACAGAGGCCATTATTAGTTTGTGGACCATACAAAAACAGGTGATAGACCATGTTTGGCTTGTGGGCTATAGTTTGCTGACCCCTAGTCTTTCTGAAACACTTTATGTTTACACGCATACACAAATGCATATATAGTCATGCATCGCGTAATGACATTTTGGTCAACAATGGACTACATATACAACGGTGTTCCTGTAAGATTATAATATACCTGAAAAATTCTTATCACCTAGTGATGTTATAGCCATCATAACATCATAACACAACCATTACTCATGTATTTGTGGTGATGTTGATATAAACAAACCTATTGCACTGCCAGTCATATAAAAGTATAGCACATACAATTAAGTACAGTGCATAATACTTGATAATAAGTGATTATGTTACTAGTTTATATATTTACTAAACAAGTTGTCTCTCAGAATCTGTGGTGGATTGGTTCCAGGACTCCCCAGGTATATCAAAATCCACTGATGTTCAAATCCCTGATATAAAATGGTGTAGTATTTGCATATAACCTGCGTACGTACTTCCATATACTTTAAATTATCTCTAGATTACTTAAAATCCCTAACACAATGTCTACACATCATTTCATTCTTGTAGATTCAGTGTAGTACTTGTCACACATCAAATTCAAGTATTGCTTTTTGGAACTTTATAGAATTTTTTTTTCCAAATATTTTCTGTTTGAGCTTGGTTGAATCCATGGATTTGGAACCCACAGATATGGAGGGTCCTATACTTTTTATTATGATTTTAGAGTGTACTCCTTCTACTTATTAAAAAAGAGTTAACTATAAAATAGCCTCAGGTAGGTCCTTCAGGAGCTATTCCAGAAGAAGGCATTGTTATCATAGATGACAGCTCCATGTGTGTTAAAGCTCCTGAAGACTTTCCAGTGGGACAGTTGTGGTTTGTGGTTATAAGTATTCAGGAAAGAATTTTCCTTCCCTTCTACTTAGCCCGAAGTTTTGAGATAGGCAATATTTCTTGGGTAGTAGCTAGGAAAGTTTGTGATTATTTCATTGCATTTTGAGGGTCTAGCCCTTGGAGTCCCAGATTTTTGGGTAGGTGTCTAGTTAGACTCTCCAACTTGGGTGGCCCCCAGGACTTTTCTTCTGTCCTCCAGCCTTGAAGATCATGTAAACCAAAGCTCAAGTTCATTGGATTCAGCAAATGCCCTCACAACATGAAAGATCAGTTTCAACATTCTGTTTACCTCTCTGGGTTCCCACCTTTACTCTTTTCTTTTCTTTTTGTCTGTGTACTCCTCATTTTTTAAAACAGGTCATGGATGCATTTGAGGTTTTAAAAATATACTTTATCCAGCATTTTTAGTTCATCATTCTAGCAGAAATACAAGTACCTGCATTATGAACTCTTTTCTTTAACTGTGTTTCACTCCGTAATACTTAATTGTATATTACCTTATAGATCTTTCTAGTTATTTTAGGTTTGTCAGTTGTGTATATTTTAGTCCTTGTGAACACATTTGATAATTTATTCTACTGTTCCATTTCATTTCAGCTCACTAGGCACATAGAAACGATTCAGTAAAATTCTCACTGATTAATATAAAATAAGTGAGCTTTTCATTAAGATTATTTCAGAGTTCATGGTACCTTTTTGGTATGTAAGAGTAAAAAAACCCTTTTTCTGAAGTACCTAACTTAGAGGAGGCAAATTTCTAATTGGGGAAATTTGACTGATATTTGGGAATTGTTAGTTGAATATCTATGTGACATACATGCATGTATGGGAATTTTATTTCTTTCTTTGTATTTTAAGTAAGCGTAAAATGGACTAAAATATTTTCTTTTCCTTTTGGGATATGAATTTTGATCAATAGGGACAGATTGCTTCTCCATAGGTTCTTTAGCAGATAGGAAGCAGATGTGGCAATGTGAGGAGACCTCTAGGGGAAGAACAAATGTATGAGTAATCTGGAAAAAGATTAAAGTGAAATTATGAGTTGAATGTCAGCCTTTGGACCAAAGCTTTTCTGTTCTTAGTACTCTGAAGAGACAAGGGCAACTGAGTGTTCTTAACCAAAAGAGAGAGAGACTGTTGTTAAAAGCCAGTATTTTACTGTATTTATTGTTTTATTTCCAGGTTTGTTTTTTTATTTAAACAGTCTGATTTTGATTTTCTTTGGTTAGGTCGGGTTATAACCCTTCATTATCCTGTATTTGTACTTAAGAGTATTGTTTTATTTGGTTCAAGAATGTCTTTAAAATAATATGCACTTTATCAGTACGCTTCTAGGAATGTCTGGCATGTTTATTGGTCAAATGCCTTGCAGATGGAAATGAAATTTTGTGAGGAATCTTCTGGATCAAATACAGATTTATTTTTACTTTAATAAAACTATTCAAAGCATAAAGACTTTACTCTGAGTGTCAACACTAGCAACTGATCTGGGAGTAGTTGCCAGGATAGTACCTGCCGAAGATTGCAATGATTTTCCCATTCCTTATGTCTCCTTTTTATTGTGCTTGAATTACAGACATAGACCATATGGGTATCTACAGTTCTTTTTAGATCTCTGAAATACTTCATAATGACTACATTCACTGGGCATACTATTTTCTTCTATATATGCAAACATGTTTTTATTTAATTTAATTAAGATACTGTTTAGTTTTGTATGTAACACCACCCATTATTAGACCAATTCCATTGGTAATTATAAGATCAATTCCATTCCCCAAAGGAATATTTAAGAGATGGGGCTGGGAACAGTTACAATCACTTTAGTTTAAAATTATACTTAGCAATAAGTCATAGACTCTCTGCAGTCTAGCTTGTAAATAACAACAAAATTAGAATCTATCTATAATAAAATGAAGTTGTTTAGTTTTTCCATGTTTCTGGACATACTGTTTCCATTTTTCAATGCATTGACCTGATTAGTGATGTATATTGTGTCATAATGAATCTTGAATATCATGTTATTGTTTAAATAATAATTCTGAGACTAGTATAAGAAAATTCACTTACTATTTTTTTTTTATCAAGGAGAAACTCTTTGGAATCATTTCAATTCATCATATTTTTTCATTCACTTACCAAAACTTATTGCACACTTACTAAATTATAGGTCCTGAGTTAGATATAGGACCAGTGGTTATAGTACATTTCTGGCCTTCAAGAAGCTTACAGTTTCTCTCTATACAGTTAGGCTAGGCAACTGAAGGAAAATGCTTTTCAACATAGACAATTTACTGGCTCTGTTACCTGTGCACCTCACATTAGTTAATATCTCAAGGGTTAAAATTAATAAGCCCATCCTATGATAGTTGGAGAAAAACTTAATGAAAGCCCTTTTAAAACATGTTCTAATAGCCACTGGCCACCAGCGTAACAGTGTTCCAGGTAAAGGAGACCTGATAGATGAAAAGATAATCTGTCAAATCTGTATTTTTTATCATTTAATTTAAATTTTCTCTGTAAATCAGTTTTTAAGATATAATTTACATGTAATAAAATGCACTCAATTTAAGCATAGAGTTCAATGAATTTTGACAAAGTATGTACCATTGTAACCACAGCCCGTCATTCTCCTCAGAGAGAAACTTGAATGTGATTCTAGATTCCTCTCTTCATCACATCCAAATGATTACTGATTTCTGTTCATGCTATACTCTAAACTTCCTTAGAACCTATCTCCTCTTTACTCTTACAATTTCTACTTTAGTTTTTGATATGTTAGCCCCTTACTATTTTTCGTCTCTCTTGCTGCAATTCTACTTTATAACTAGTTTTTGACTCTTTTCTTTGCTTTATACTGTCCATGATGTTACTTAGATGTGATTTTTCTAAAATGCAATTCTCATTACATTAGCCACCCTTAGTTAAAATCTCTTGATGACTCTTCACAGTTCCCATTCTCAATCATTGATTTCTGAGAGAGAAAATGATATAGATGGCAACTGATTTGATGATGACGTCATTTATCAGATAGGAAATATACATAGAGAAGCAGATTTGTGGAGGGAAGGTGATGAGTTCACTTTAACCATGTGGAACAAATAAAATGTTGTCTTCACAAGCCTTTGTATTTGATTCAAGTTTTATGTAAACAACTATGGGAGAAGGAGAGAAACATCTTTTAAACAGCTGTCTCAAAGACCAGCAACTGTTCAGAGATTTTTATACTAATGAAAAAAATGAAATTTGATAATGCTAAATAGGAAAAGAATTACAATGTTTGTTCAAGTTTGTGTAAACTTGAAGTGATTATTAAGTTTAAATCTATAAATTTTCATTTTCACCTGCATATACTAGCCTGTTAAAAATGCCTTCCTGTTATAATCTAAACATCTCTCAAATACCGTGATATGCATACAAATTGTGAAGTGTACCTTTTAGATTGGTAAAGATAAGCTCTGAGGTAAAATAATTAATAGCAGGGTATCTTTTTACCTTGAGTGTAAGGAAAATATATGAGAAATATTTAAATATGACAATAAAAAACAGTGAATTTATTCTTGCTGTAGAATTTGCCTTACCTGAATTGTTAGCACATAGATTATTTTCTATACCATAAATATTCTATATCCTTTAGCTTTTCTTAACACAGGAAGAAGAGATATTCAATATAGTAACTGAATAAATATTTTTAGGCCTAAGTGTTTATATTAGTTATTCGAGTCACTGAATAAGAATAACAATCATTAGAGTGAATAGAAAACCTATAGAATAGGAGAAAATATTTGCATGCTGTACATCCAATAAAGGGCTCATAATTAAAATCTGCAAAGAACTCAAGCAAATCAGCAAGAAAAAAATCAAACAACCTCATTAAAATGTGGGCAAAAAACATGAACAGAAGCTTTTCAAAAGAAGATAGACAAGAAACATATGAAAAAATGCTCTAATCATCAGGGAAATGCAAATCAAAACCATAGGTGATATCACTTAACTCCAGTAAGAATGGCTTATATCAAAAAGTCCCAAAACAACAAATGGTGGCATGGATGCAGAGAGATAGGAACACTCTTACACTGCTGGTGGGACTGAAAATTAGTACAACCCCTGTGGAAAATAATTTGGAGATACCTCAGAGAGCTAAAAATAGAAATACCATTTCATCCAGCAATACCACTACTGGGTATTTACCCAAAGGAAAGAAAGACATTCTATAAAAAAAGACACCTGCACTCAAATGTTTATAGCAGCACAATTCACAATTGCAAAGATGTGGAAACAACCCAAGTGCCCATCAATACATGAGTGGATTAATAAAATGTGGTATATGTATACTATGGAGTACTACTCAGCTATAAAAAAAAATGGTGAACTAATACCTCTTGTGTTAACCTGGTGGGGACTGAAGACCATTCTTCTAAGTGTGAAGTATCACAAGAATGGAAAAACAAACACCACATGTACTCATCATTAAATTGTAACTAATCAATCAACATTTTTGTGCACACATGAAAATAACATACATCAGAAATCAAGCAGGTGGGAGGGATGGGGAGGGGAAGGGTAAATTCACACCTAACAGGTACAATGCACACTATCTGGGTGATGGGCACACTTATAACTTTGACTCAAATGGTACAAAAGCAATTTATGTAACCAAAACGTATGTACCCCTGTAATATTCTGAAATTTAAAAAAACACACATAATTAATTAAAAAAAAGAATGATTCCAATATAAATGAGTTTTACCAAGGTGCTTTGGGGCATTATTTAGTAAAATGATTATTCCCGTCTTTAAAAAATGAGAATACCAATCAAAATTCTAGCAAATTATTTTATAGATATCAACAAATAGATTCTAAAGTTTATACAGAAAGGCCAACACCTAGAACAGTAACATGATATTGAAGAACAAAGGTGAAGGACTCACACTAACCCATCTCAAGACTGTTTTAATATGGTTAAAATAATGAGATGACCAAAGTATAATTTCATGAATTACATGGTTTATTTCCATACAAAGAGATTCTCTTTTTTATTTACAATGCTCAAAGAGGGGGAGAATAACAGGAACAAATGTCATAGGAAATATGCTCAGTAGACGAGGTACAGTAACATAGTGAGTGAGTTCTAATTTGACCTAGAGTCTAATTATTAAAGTCTAGTTATTCAGTTAGTATGGAAGCAGACCTTTGTGGATATAAAGTCTCACTGAAGTTTGAAGAGTACCTTTGTATGAGAGAGAGGTTCTTGGGAGAGATGGTTTGATCAACACAGCAGAGATCCATGACAACACGCAAGGTCCCTCGACACTAGCAAGCAGTGCCAATGAGGCTTAAGAGAATAGTTCAAAGGCTGACAGAGAGTAGCCCTGCCAAAGCCCAAGCTCTCAATCTCTGTCAAAATCTTGTGTTTAAATGTGTTTTGGAGTCAAGTAGTTTAGGCCAGTAACTCACATGTGTGGTCTGATAAGGGGCGATGTAACATTCTGCCTGGGAGGAGAATTACACTCCCTGTCCTTATGTAGTAAATAAAACAGTTAAATGTTTAAATCATTTCAGAACTACATAACAAAGACTTACTATAAAGCTACAGCAATCAAGACAGCGTGCTATTTTTGAAAGAATAGATACATATCAATGTAATGGAATAGAAGTCCCAGAAATAGACCGTTACGAATATAATCAGGTGATCTTTGACAAAGGAGCAAAAGCCATTCAATAGAGAAAGGATATTCTTTTCAACAATGATACTGGAGCAATTGGATGTCTATATTAAAAGAATATAAACATAGGCCTTATACCTTTCACTAAATTAACTCAAAATCAATCATAGAACTAAATGTAAAACACAAAACTATTAAACTTATAGAAGAAAAGTTAGGAGAAAATCTAGGCAATGTTGGGCTTGGCAATGAGTTTTTAGATAAAAGACCAAAAATATGATCCATGAAAAAGAAAATTGATGGGTTGGACATCATTAAAATTAAAAATGTCTGCCCTATGAAAGACACAGTTAAAAGAATGAAAAGACAAGCCACAGACTGGGATAAATATTTACAAAACATATATCTGATGAAAGACTTATATAGGTAATATTTTTTTTTTTAAAAAAAAAAACCTCTTAAAACTCCACAGTAAGAAAACAAAGAATTCAATTAAAAATGGGCAAAAGAGCTGAAAACACAAAGAAGATACACAGATGGCAAACGTGCATATGAAAAGGTCTCAACATCCTTTGTCATTATGTAATTGCATATTAAAACAATGAGATACTACTATACACCTATTGAAATGGCTAAAATCCAAAATCACAAATACCAGTGCTGGTGAGGATGGGAAACTGAAAGGAACGCAAGATGATACAGCCATTTTGGAAGACAGTTTGGCAGTTTCTTAACAAAACGAAAATAACCAAGTATTACTATATGATCCAACAGTTACACTCTTAGGTATTTATCCAATTAAGTTGAAAACTTATGTCCACATAAAAACTTACAGATGAGTATTTACACAGCTTTATTCATAATCACCAAAAACTGAAAGCAGCCAAGATGTCCTCAATAGGTGAATGGATAAAGAAACTGTGGTACATCCATACAATGAAGTGTTACTCAGTGATAAAAAGAAATGAATTATGAAGCCACAAAAAGACATGGATAAACTTTAAATGGATATTTCTAAATGAAAGAAATCAGTCTGAAAAGACTAAAAATTATATGATTTCAATTATACGACATTCTGGAAATAGAATAACTATAGAGACAGTAAAAAGATAGTGGTTGCCAGGGATTTGGGAAGGTGGAGAGGACAGTTGAATGATTAAAGCACAGAGGACTTTTCCAGGCCCATGAAACTATTTTATATAATATTTTAGTGGTGGATATTGGACATTATACATTTGTCAAAACCCATAAAACTTCACAGCATAAAGAGTGAAGCCTAATGTATGAAAAATTTTAAAAATCATTTAAGAGGTTGGAGGATCCCAGAAAGGAAAGAAGACTATAACAAGAATCTAACTATATTTCAAATGTATGAAACAACCTCCCTAAAGGGGTAGGGGGAAATGCACTGACCTAAATAAGTTTGGAAATGAGTCTGTAAGGCTAAATACAAAAGGAATTACACTTAGGTGTGTGCTTCATTTGATAAAGTTGTTTCCCATTGGGTGTACAGGTTAAAAATTCCGACACTTCTATACATATATACTGGAATTGAATAATTAAGTAAATGGATAGCAGATGGTGGGAGCCAAATTTCTCCTTTTTGGGAATAGGAATTTTAGATCAAGCAAGGGTAGGAGGCTAGAATGATCCATTTAGTAATGGATTGGAGACATCAATAGAGTTGGAGACATCAGTATGAACTCATGTTTAGCTTAATGTAGACACAGATGGTTACAGAGAGAAATATTTACAGATATGTGTGTATACATAGGTTTCAATACACATATATATTTTCTTGCTGTGTCAGCTGAAAGGACCTAAAAGAAATGACACCACAGTAGCAAAATGTACACCTAGCCAGATCTTTGTTTCTAATATTCTCCAATAAAAGAAATTATGGCTCCTTGGAGAAATGGCTGATTCTAGGACTAGGGTGGGAAATATATGAGTCTAGAAAATCTTACAGTGCCAAGTGCTCAAAAAAAAAAAAAAAATCCACATTGATGAGAGTTAAAGGGACATAGGAACCAATTATAAGAGCTTCCAATGGCCAAAGCTGGAATAATTTTGAACAGCGAAGTAAGTGAAGCAGTATTGGATTATAACCCAAAGTATAAAATAAGTATCTCTGAGTCCAAACTGAAATAAATAAATAGACAGACAGACAAAAAAGACAAATCACCTGGAAAGAAGAATGCCAAATAATTTACATAGCTACTCTGTCCTCAAGGATGGGGAGCCTAACTTCCCACTCCTTAAGTGTGGGCTGCACATAATGACTTTCTTACAGAGTTTAGTATGAAAAGGAGGGGAGGGGAGAATAACTTTACATTGGAGAAACCTGAAAAACACCACTTCAGCCAGGTGATCAGGTCAACATCAACAGTGATAACTCATATTAATAGTATATACCTTAACCTCAGTCTAATCATGAGAAAAATATCGGACAAATCCTAATAAAGGGGCATCCTACAAAATAACTGATGAGTATTCCTCAAGACTCTCAAGGTCATCAAAAACAAGGAAAGTCTAAGAAACTGTCCCAGCCAAGAAGAGCCTTAGGAGACATGACAACTAAATGTAATATGATATCCTGGGTGGGATCCTGAAACAGAAAAAAGACACTAGATAGAAACCAAGGAAGTCTGGATAAAATATGGAGTTTTGTTAGAATGCATTGATATTGGTTAATTGATTGTATTATTAATAACAAATGTACCATACTAATAAAAGATGTTAATAATAGAGGAAACTGGGAGTTTATGGGAACTATGTACTATCGTCTCAATTTTTCTGTAAGTCTAAATCTGTTATAAAAAATAAAGTATATTTAAAAAGTGAAAGTATTATTTGAAGCCCTCAGAATAATGTCATGGTTTCTGTCTCTCCTGCAGTTTTGACAATGTTTCCTGCCTTGCTGACTCTGCTTCCCTCTCAGACATCACCTTTGATGGCAACCCAATAGCTCAAGAGTCATGGTACAAACACACGGTCCTTCAGAATATGATGCAGCTGCGCCAGCTAGATATGAAGAGAATCACAGTGAGAACCTTTCTAAAATGTTCACCATATTGTTTTCCTTAGTGTGGATTAAGAAATTGGGGTGCATATTCTTTGCTTGCAATGCTTCTTAATTTTAATGTACTATGACTGTAAACTTCATAATGTAATTATAGCATTTTTACCACCTGCTCCCACCCCAATTTCATTAAATAGGGCTTTTAAAATTCCTAGTCTTTGATTTAAATTAATCGTCATGCTTAGTTTTCATTCTTGTTTAATATCCAACTACTAATTTATTTTGGAATGGATGAGTGAGAATTTCATTAAGTCACATATTGTAAAATGGTTAAGAGCATGAGTGCTGGAGCCAGACTGCCCGAGTCTGAATTCTGGCATGGCCACTTCCTAGCCATATGAACTTTGGCAATTTACCTAATCTTTATATCCCTCATTTTCCTCAAAGTAAAATGGGGATCATAATGATACCATGTCGTAGAGTTATTGTGAAAATAAAATAAAGTACTGAACCTTAGAAGAGTGTGAGGCTCTAGGAAGCATTGTATGGAGTTATTATTATTATTGTTATTGTTGATGTTATAACTCCAAAAGTAGCTCTCTTTTTTTATTCATTCTGTTTGCATGTTAAGATACTCTCTATACTTAGATGTTTTGATATGCCGCTAATCTTAGTGAAATGCTGCACATGATATCCCCCTCTTTTTAGGTGCACAGTGCATATTAGCGTATAGGATCCAGGAAGTACTGTAATTAAAGAAACTTGTCTAATTTTGTTTCATTGTATCCCAATATTGTTTTAATATTTTAATTTCTTAGAAAATACTTATTAATAACCTCATTTTGATAGTCTCTGACCTAGAAAAATATCCTAAGCCTCCACCTGTTTTCTCTCTTCTAGATTCTGCTAATTTTGATGTGGATTCTGATCATCAGCTAGGTTTACTCAGTTGCCAACTGACTTACTCTTTGTATAACAGCTTCACAGAGTGTGCAGTTTTCATTCATACCTCAGCAATATTATAGACATCTAGGGTGGCTAGCAAATATTTAAAAGTGCGGATGAATTCATGAATACCAGGGATCTTCTAGGGTTCTGCCTCTCTGTCTGTTCCATGATGGAGATGTGGTTCTTTGTCCTCTTGGTTTTTTTCAACTTTATACTGTCAACACTGTTTTTTACTTTTGTGGTGACTCTTTACCCATATCTCTAGGTCTTTCTTAATTAAGCATCCTTGGTACTTCTAACTGCTCTTCCTGATAAGATTGATATAAGTGGGGTAAGATACAGAGGTAACCCATTTATATAAATTAGTACTTAATTATATATTATGTTTCTCATAGTGAATTTATATGTCAATCTTGTCTACCCAAATAATATATAGTCTTTAAGGGTAGAAACCATTCTTCTTCTTCCTTACCTGACACATATGGATATTCTATAAGTGTTTATTTCCTTTCCTTCTCTATCTTACTAACTACTGAGAAGTTGAACTTAATAACGTTCAATAAAGACTTGTTGATTGAGGCCGGGCGCGGTGGCTCACGCCTGTAATCCTAGCACTCTGGGAGGCCGAGGCGGGTGGATCGCTCGAGGTCAGGAGTTTGAGACCAGCCTGAGCAAGAGCGAGACCCCGTCTCTACTAAAAATAGAAAGACATTATATGGACAACTAAAAATCTATATAGAAAAAATTAGCCGGGCATAGTGGCGCATGCCTGTAGTCCCAGCTACTCGGGAGGCTGAGGCAGTAGGATCGCTTAAGCCGAGGAGTTTGAGGTTGCTGTGAGCTAAGCTGACGCCACGGCACTCACTCTAGCCTGGGCAACAAAGTGAGACTCTGTCTCAACAACAACAACAACAACAAAAAAGACTTGTTGATTGAGTTAAATTTACCTAACTTCCATGCCTTAAATAAAGGAGAATGATACTATATATAATCATTGTCCTTGTACATCCCATAGGTATGTGTTTGCCTGGTAAGGAAATTAAAGAAGATCACTTGGGATGGGAACAGGGCCAACCTTCTGCTGCACATAGAGCATTAATATCTACAGACCATGTAAATATGGAATATATAAGTATATAGGACATATATATTTAAGATATATAGAATATATATATTTTTATATATAGGATATAAATAGAGAACATATAAATATGAAGTGTATCTGATCCTCCACTGTTTAACTTAAAAAAATTAAAAATAAAAATATTGGAAACAATCTCAAAGTTACAGAAAAGTTGTAAGTACAGTACAAAGAACTTTTTTTTCTTGAACTATTTGACAGTAAGCTGCTGACTTGATTGCCCAACAACCCTGAACACTTTAGTATATGTTTTCTATCAGCAAAGACACTCTCCTACATAACCACAATATAACCAACAAAATCGGGAAATAAACATTGAAAAATTACTAGCATCTAATTCTCACACCACATTCAACTTTCGCCAGTTATATCAATAGGGTTCTTTATACCAAAATGACTCCGTTCAGAATTATACATTGCATATAGATGAATTTTGTTGTCATGTCTCTATAATCATCATTTTTCTGGAACAGTTCCTCAGTCTGTCTTTGATTTTCTTGACTTTGACATTTATGAAGATTACAGGTTAGTTATTTTGTAGAATAAAAATCAATTCAAATTTTTCTGATGTTTCCTCATGATTGATTTTTACTTACAGGGCTTTGGCATAAATAACATATAGCAGTGATTTTATATTCTTCCCATTGCATCCTATCAAGTGGTATGTTATTCATATTATCTCTTTGCTGATTATGCTCACTTTGATTAAGATGCTGCCTGCCAGGCTTCTCCTTTTGAAGTTATTCTAATTCCCTTTGTAATTCCATTCCTCATAAAAGTTTCAACATATCCGTTTATTCTCATGTCGGTATAGACGCATGGTATTTAGCTTCATCTTTTATTTGTAACTTTTTAGTAACTTTAATGTGGAAACAATGTACCCTAAACAAACACCAGCAAACAGCAGCCTATGAGCTGGCTGCCTGTTTTTTATAAGTGAAGATGTATTGGAACACAGTGTTGCAATGATAGAGTTGAGTAATTGTTAAAGTGACTATATGGTTTTCAAGCTGAAATATTTATTACCTGGCTGAAAAAGTTTGCTCACACTTATAACTATTTTTTCTCTTTAAAATACAATGTCTTGATTAAATTTTTGTGTAAATTTGCCATATAAACATTCTAGGTGTGGTGGATCACGCAAGTATTTAATGAACTTCTGTGCATAGAGCTGTGATTCCTAAACTATAAACCAAAGGTGCTGCAGTGAACTCACTGTGGAATATTTTTAATTTTCAAGGGAAACACAGGAGATTTGACATCTGTGAGACACTGAGCAAACTACTAGTTCAAAGTAGTTTACCATTTCAGTATTAGGTCATACTATATTAGATCATATAGTATCTTTGCAAAGCTGAGTTTTCAGTGGTTGTGATAAAAACAAATACCATACCAAAATCGGTATGGAACAGGGAATGAGGGTGGCAGTGTCCAATCTGAATGCTCTACAGTTTATACACATTCCATTGATAAGTAGTTGTGGTTATTTAAGAATGGGATAAATACTTTTCATTTCAGTTTACATGTATTATTTTTTTAAATGGTTGCTAAGTTGCTAGACTATAAATACTTATTAAGTAGTTTGGACCTAACTACTTAGTAAACAGAGCTGTCACATATTTCTTTTGGCCTAGGGGCACTGTGAAAAAACTCCTCAGACGCTTAGGTAACTTGAATTGAGTTTCTGTACCAGGGTGTGTATTTAACACTAGAGCTGACAAGAGCAGAATCACACTCCATGCCCTAAAGTTGTTTGCAGTCTACTTCAGGAGTAGGCATGCAGCCAGATTCCAGTGCAAAATTACAATCTAGAGAGAAAAGATAGCTAGATGGATCACTAGCTATATATGTTCATGTACACACACTCACACGTGTGCATGTGCGTATGCATGGCCACACAGGGCAAAGTGATATCCAAGGACAAAGTACTTGTAAGTCTACCAGAGAAATAGAAAAAGTTCCCAAGGAGAAAATACTTGACTCAAGACTAAAAGAATGGTAAAGAAGAAGGAGGATGTATTTGTGGAGAGTAAAGACATGCAAAATGTAGAGGGATGCTGAGAAAATATAGCAGCTCATATAGCTGTTCAATATGGCTAAGGATTGAGTGTATGTGTGGAGGAATAGCAGGCGACAAGCATGTCTGACAGACAAGGGCTAGGGCATTTTATGTCATAATAAGGAGTTTAGATTTTTGTATTGGACATAATAGGTGAAGCCCTTGAATCAGAGTTTAAGGTAGTTAAATTGGATTTGCTTATTAAAAAGACTATCTATGTGGGTAACAGCCTGGAGGAGAAATTGGGGAGGATGGGATGGGTGATGAGATGAGAAGCAAGGAGATTAGTCAGGGTAAGAGATTTGGGGTATCTGATCCAAAGGAATGGCAAGAGATAATATGATGCCAAATATTGCTGGCCTCAACTTGTAGTTTGCTTTTGTTATCTCTCTTAAGAAAAGTGGGTTTTAGTTTGTAAAGAGTAGAATAAAGATTAATAAGATGAAAGTGATACCTAGGGTAGGTCAATAAGCAAGTTTGACTTAAGGCCCCTCTAGAGCAGGGGTTGGCAAACTAACTGTGAAAGGCCTGATAGTAACTATTTTAGGCTTTAGGGAGCTGTACAGTCTCTATTCAAACTATTTAACTCTGCCATTGTAGTACGAAAGCAGGCATGGACAATACATAATCGAAGAGCATGGCTCTATTCCAACAAAACATTATTTACAAAAATAGGTGGCAGACTGGATTTTGGCCTGAGGGCTAGAGTTTACCATGCCTTGATCTAGAGCACTGAATAAATTGCTGGACCATTGAAAGTTGTATCAGGGAAGTGGTGTAGAATAATGGAGTAGCTGAAAGGAAAGATGAACTAATCTACCTTTTTATCATAAAAGGAAAGATTATAAATTCCACAAATTGTAACAGTCAACTTTGATTATGAAATAAATCTAAATTGATTATTAAGATGGTTTGTGAGCACTTAATGAATTGATCACTAGGAGGCAGCATTAGCTCACTAAAAACAACTCATGCCAGAAAAAACTAGTTTTCTATTTTAGAAATTATAAATAGATCTGCTTAGAGAAGAGCTATAGACAGTGTTTTGGCATTTAAGCAAAGCATTTGACAGAGTCTTTTATGATGTCATTTTGAGTAAGTAACATGGCTAAGTGGACATTTGATTCATTATACCTATAGAACATGAAGTAATGGATCAATGTCAACCTTTAGAGAAATCTGTACTGGCATGCCAAGAGGCTTTTTCCTCTGGCCCATTCTATTCAACATTTTTGTTAATGTCTAGATGAGAACTATTTGTTATTCTGATAAAGTATGTCAATGACAGAAATTGGAGATGTTAGAGATGCTGATATATTGGTTGATCAAATCAAAATCCAAAAGTAGCTCAATAGTCTAGTACAGGGTTTTGGCAAACTACAGCCTACGGGGCAAATCCATCCTGCAGCCTACATTTGTACAGCTCTCAAGCTAAGAATGGGCTTTATATTTTTAAAGCATTGTAAAAAAATAAAATAGAAACAAAGAAGAATACCAGATAAAGATCTTATATAGCCTACAAAATCTAAAACATTTACTGTCTGCCCTTTACAGAAAAAGTTTGCTTACCTCTAGTTTAGAAAAATAAGCAGAATTTAACATGATAAAAAATAGATAAATTGGAGATCCTGGACAACATATTGAAAATCCATAGCAACAATCAAACAAAACAATTCTCAGCACAAATGCAGAGTTTTGAAAGATTAGACATCGCAGCATGTGTAAAAATCATTTGAGTTAGAACTAATGAATTCAAATTGAACTAATTATAAGATGTTATTGTTAAAAGTTAATATGGATTAAAATAATATTCATTTACAGAAAAAGGGAATTCAGAAAATGGAGACAGTAGTTCCTTTATTTTTCTTCAATGGTCAGATTTCACCTGAACTATTATTAGTTTTAGAGTGGTGACAATAAACTGGAGTATTTCCAGAAAATTTGACGTGATTAGTTGACAAAAGAGAAGACATAAGGAAAGTATTACAGTGATCCTCAACTCTTTTCACAACTGTTCAAAAAAAGAGAGAATAGGTACATTTTGAGGGGCTAAAACAAGGACCATGGTATAGAAAATTCTGGGAAGCAGAATTTTCTCCTTTCTAAGGTAGGATTTGCAAATGCAGGCACTATTCTCACAATTCCGGAACAGAAACAGTGTCTAAAGTTTTCACCTCAATCCCACAGTTGGCTTAGTATGGACTTGTTTATAATTCTCTTTCCAAAAAAAAAAAATGGAATAGCACTCATCTCAGGCAGAAGTAAGTTTCCTGTTGTGGTAGACATTACTAATGCTTAGCAATATGTCTTGGTTCTCCTCCTCTTTTTGACATGTGGGAAGATGTTTGGCCAATGAAATGTGAGCAGAAATAATGGATAGCATTTCCAGACAGCATTGAAAAACCAGTGCATGATTCTCATGTTTTTTCCCATGTGGTGGTCATTGTGGAAGCATATAGTGGATTGAGCTGAAGATGCCACCAGATCACAGCACCCAGGAAAATACTTAGCCACTATATTGAAGCCAGTTGCAGATCAAGAAGTAAACTTTTCTTATCATAAGCCAGTGTAAGATTTGAAGTTGTTACAGCAGCATAACCTACCCTGTTCTGGGTTTTTTTTTCTCCCCAGTATTTAACAACTAATATCCCTAGGCCTAAAGTCAGGTGACATAGCTTATAATCTTTGCTCTAACATAGCTATGACCTTGGAAAAATCAGTTTTCTCTGTTAAAAGAGGTTGTTTGGATGAAAAATGTTGACCATCTCTTTTAGAAAAAAAATCTGTGATTTTAAAGTCTGTTTTAATATTTTATATATTCAAAGAAAATAATGTTTATAACTATTCTAAAGTATATTGTTAAAATACAGTTTGCCGTTTGATTTTTAAAATTCCACATAATAAATTGCTATCTATATTAGGACTACTATTAATATTATTTACTTTGAAGCAAAATGTTTTCTCATGTAATATAAGCATTGTTTTAGAACCTTAATAATCTACTAACAGAGTATGATCTAGGTTATCAAACACCTATTAAATCACTGCATTACTTAATTAACTGGCAATAATTTTAATTTGGGGTCTTCATGGCCAAACTGAAATAAGGAAAAAAGTAGATTTTTTTTGTCCCAGATCAATCCCTTTCTTTTGCTACATAAAGGATATGGCTTTTGTCCCAGAAATTGGACTATTACCAAGAAGGTGCCAGAATTTTACAGTTTTTTTCCTTCTTACCAACAGATTTGTAGTTTATCTTCACAATTAGAGGTTTATTTTTATTTCTAAGTTTAGTTACTCTGTAATTATTTGGGTTGAAATATAGCCATCAGATGTATAAATTCTTTAAAACACTCAATATTTGAATTGATTTGGTGTAAATCCAGTTTTCCAAGGTTTAGCTTTCCTTTTAAAGCCCTACTGCTTTTAATAGAAGCTCAAATTCTTTTTGAAAATCTGATGAAATCATGTACTAAGTATGTGTGTACGTGATCCATACAGTTTCCAGTACTGTTTGAAATTGGCTCTTTGAATAGCCAGTCTGTTTCTAGTTCACATTTTATAGATAAGTCAACAATTGAACATCAATATATTTTGCTCTTTTAAAATATTTGTTCTGAAATAGGTTTACTGTATAGATACCAAATCAGTATTTACTGAATAAAAGAATTTAATATAATTATTAAACCAGCTATTTTGTGAAGCTAGGAATCAGAGTTCTGCATTTTTATTTACTTTTTTCTCCTCATTACCTCTATTTAGTTTTTAAAAGTTAAGAATAATTATTTTCCATATTGTAAAAGATACTTTAAGTCCACCAAAAATCACATTAAATTTCCATTCCCTTCAAAACAACTAAATCATTTTGTGGCAGATTACTATGGAATTCTAACCTCTCCTTTTTTTAAGCTCTCTGAAATTAGTAAGCTAAATTTAAATGTATCTTTATTATAAAAAATACTATGAATTGAATATCTAGCAAGACATAGCTTCTGGTCCTGATCCTGGCTTTGTCACTAGCTGTGTGACCTCATATAAGTTAGTAACCTCTTAGAACAGTTTCCTCATTTCTAAAAGTAGAGTCTTCCAGTGGATACTTTCCTAGTTTTTGTTTTAACTCTGTGATATTTTATGTTTGTACATTTTTAAGTATACTTCTTTGAGTCTAAGACTTTTGTTTTTAGGAGGACATTTTCCGGCCCACCCTCTAGAATACATTTTCATAGCCTCTTTGACCTTCCTTAACTCTAACACAACATATTTTAAACATATATTGGTCAGGACAGGCTAGATTGTGCTGCAGTAACAACTTCTCTAACCTCAGTGGATTAAAGCAACAGAGTTTATTTCAGGGTCCTAATACCTTTCTACTCATAATATGTGATCTGGGACCTTTGCCCTATGTTGTCCTCATTCCAGTGCTCAGGCCTTTGAAGTACCTACTATCCAGAGCTTTGCAGATGCTGTGGCAGAGGTGAGAGAGAGAATAGTCGTATCATACATTTTATTTGAAAGCTTCCACCCAGAAATAAATATGTCACTTTTGTTCATATAACATTGGCCAAAGCAAGTCACATAGCCACATCCAGTAACATCAAGAGGGTAGGAAGTGCCTCCTTCTTACAATGTGGCTTGGGCATATGAAGACACAAGAATATTTGTTGAACAGCTCTTGTGACTATCCATTAGGTTTTAAATCAAATATTAACTTCTGGTAGGAGTGTAAAGTAGAACTACATTTATGGAGGACAATTTGCAAACGTGTCAAAAGCCCTAGAAATATGTCTACCATTTGATTTAGCAATTTCAATTTTAGGAAATTATTGAACAGATATAGAAAGCTGTATATTCATTAGTTTATTCCTTAAATGTATATTTTTTGGGTATCTACTGTGTGCCAGGAGCTGACATGATCCATACATTCACAGAGCTTAGTGTACGGGGTGGGAGGCAGAAGGGATCGGATCAGAGATAATTAACATGAAACAGGTCAAGTGCTATGATAGAGAAGTATAGGGTACTATGAAAGCATATAGAAACATTTCTCTTGATCTATTTTACAATTGGCTTATTCTCTCTTTAGCTGTGTATAATCTGCTGTTGAATCCCCCTTCATTGAATTTTAAATTTCAGTTCTTGTAAGTTTTCATTTATAAAAGAGTTATTCTTCAAATCTGCTAAAGGTACCTTTATAGTTTCCTATCTCTGAAGATATCTTCAAGCTTGCCTTTATTAAGAAATTGTTTTCTCACATTGTATCATCATTTTGAGTACCTACAAATCTTTTGGTAATGAAAATTAAAAGTGACATGGTTATAATTTACTCTATTAAAATCTGTCAGTCTTTAAGGGGGGAAAATGATCCAGATGCAACTTCTAAAAATTTGCTTATAATGAATATTGTAAGAAATTGTAATATTTGAGTGAGGGTGTTGGGATTATGACTGATTTTCTTAAATTTTCTAAACTGTAATGTTATTTCATAATTTCTATTTTTTTCAGCTTTATTGAGGTATGATTGACAAATAAAATTGTATAAGGTGTACAACATAATGATTTGATGTATATTGTGTAAGGATTACCACCATCAAGTTAGTTAACACTTGTATCACTCCACCTAATTAACTGTTTTTTTTTTTTGTAGTGAGAACATTTAAGATTGACTCTCTTAGCAAATTTCAAATTTATAATACAAGATTGTTAGTTACAGTCACAATTCTGTATTTCATAGTTTTTAGAATTTAAGAAATGAGACTGGACAAATCAATTTAAAAACAAACTAAAAGTAATGATATTACCTAATTTATTAATATCAATAGAGAGTTTTAAAAGATGTTTATTCTTGTTTTATCTTCAAAAAGCTCTGATTTGCAACCATAAATCAAATCAAAATTGTTAGAAGTATCATTTTATCTTTTTGTGTTGATGATAAAAAGTTTAAGTCTACGTCTAACCATTGGTATATGGTGTACAAAAAAAAAAATTATAGTGTACTCATCCTTTTCTTCTTTCTCTTCTCATTTTCTTTTCCTTCTTGATGAGTTGGTTCCATCTCATCTCCAAAGTTGGGAGTAGAGTTAAGAATGCATAGATTTTTTAGAATTAGGAGGGAAGAAGAAAATAAAGAGAAACAACATACTAATATTTTCTTTGAGGGGAAGTAGTATGCCTCTCAAGAAGAAAACTGGACTTACAGGACCAAAGATACTTAGCATTAAAATTGTTAAACGCTTCATAATACTTTCCAAAAAATTTCTTTTAGGAAGAAGAAAGGCGTATGGCATCTATTTTAGCCAAAAAAGAAGAAGAGAAGAAGCGGGAAAGTCATAAACAATCTTTGCTTAAGGTATTTTCTCTGATGTCTACATGGATGAGTGTGCACACACATACATGCATACACACACACACACACTCACACACACACTAGAACTAGGTAGCTGGAAAAATGGTTTCTAAACTTTGTAAATTTCTCATTCTTATCAGTAGAATATATGTACCCCTAAAACGTGTAGAAATTGTTATCTATAAATATTAAATAAATCTGAACTTAGGAAATACAATATAATGTACATTATAAAATACATGCAAAAGCTAGAAATTTTAAAAGGAAGAGATGAAAAACAAATATAATTAAAATAAATAAATAAATAAATATAATTGAAGTTATAGCATTTTTTTTTCATACCAGTGCATCATCTTGTATGTCCTGTGGCCTATGCATTTCATTTTGGAAAGCACCGTAATAGGCTGTCATCTTTACTGTTATATTTTAAAGAGCTCTGCTACATGAGTTTTTTTTAATGATAGCTTTTAATTTAAATTTTAATTTAAAATGTTTTTCTGTTAGCTCCTCTAATGTAAAAGTGGTAAAGATTTTGAGGAATTTAGGAATGTCAATTTATTTTAAACTGATTTTAACTGATTTTATATATATTACCTTCCTTAAATAAAATATTCTGTTTTTAAATATTTTATATTAATATCACAAAGTATAATAAATAAAGACAGCTTAAAGTTTATAGTTCATATTATATATCACACTATGTTCTAAAATTAAGGACATCATCCTAATTATCATTATTCATTGTTGTCCTATATATGTGCTTTTTTTTTTTAGATTAAAATGGCATTCAGAATTCAAAAAAATGATTAGCCAGGCATATAGGTGTATGCCTGTAGTCCCATCTACTGAGCAGGCTGAGGCGGGAGGATCACTTGATCCCAGGAGTTGGAGGCCAGCCTAGGCAACATAGTGAGACCCTGTCTCTAAAAAAAAAAAAAAAAAAATGACTAGTAGGGATACAAAGTAATATTTAATAACCTTAGGAAATCACAGAACTTTCTGGGGTGATGGAAATGTTCTTTATCTTGATAGGGGTATGGGTTATACAGGTAGACATATGTCAAAGTGAATGAAACAGTATACTTGAAATCTTGGTATTTTACTCTATAAAAACTATTCCTAAATTAACAACAACAACAACAAAACTTGTTTTCAAACCCTTTCAGCTCAGGACTATAACTCAAAAGTAATTAAAGCTATTACTCTATAGGCTACAATTTCCTCCCCTGCTGTTACCTATAACCTCCTAAGTCCTCCCCAACTTTTATCTGTTATCCCCAACCCGTGATTTAACTGTGCCTAAGCCCTCTCCTGACATATCTATCATTTACTGATTCAGTCAACAGGAATTTTTAATCTTTCCTGTATTGGAGTATCCCTAAGGATTGGCCAAAACCTTGTTTATAGTAAATATAGCTGTTGGCCGTATTTTAAAATTTATAGGAGCAAGATTTACCATTGCCAGGTAATGTTATTGGCAAACCATTCTGAACAGTTCATTTAGAAAACGTAGTATTCCTTATTATGTAGTTGCTGCTATCAGATATATAAGCAAATGAATAAATGAAAAATACATATATATATATTATGAAATGTCTGATTTCCTTAAGTACTAAGTTTGACAGTTGATATCGCTGCCATTTCACTTTGATACTTCTTGTTTTATTTTTATTGTGAAGGTCCATCCTCAGTCTTTCAAATACATGTTGTGGCTTGTGATTATCTTTCAAATTTTTTTTTAGAGCAATTCTTGTGAAATCATGGATAAGTCAAAAATTCATGTTATTTTCAAATATGAGTTCTGTCATGGAACCAATGCAGCACAGACAGCTCGAAATATCAACACAGTGTTTGGGAAGGATATGGTTAATGAATGCACAGTACATCAGTGGTTTGAGGATTTTCATCTTGAAAATGAACCAGGTAGGTGACCTGAGACCAAGGTGGATACTGATGAGCTGAAAGCTGCAGTGGAAGCGAATCCATCTCAACCTACATGTATGTGAATTAGCAGCAAGGTTTGACATTAGTATTCCAACAATATTGGACCATTTGAAACAAATCAGCAAGATAAAGAAGCTCGATAGATGGGTTCCGCATGAATTAAATAAGCATCAGAAAAGAAATTATCTCAAAGTTTGCCTTTCTTTGCTGTCATGACATAAAGGCAAACCATTTCTACACCGTATTGTTATACATGATGAAAAATGGATTCTTTTTGATCATCCTAAGTGTTCAACACAATGGTTGGATAAGGATGAAGTGCTGAAACACAGTCAAAAACCAAATATTCATCAGAAAAAGCTACTGGTGTCAGTTTGGTGGTCCAGTGCTGCTATTATCCACTACAGCTTCATGAAACCCAGTCAGTTGATTACAGCAGATGTCCACTGCAGCCAACTGCAATGATGAAATGAAATGATGAAATGATGAGGATGCTTGTGATTAAGCAGCCGAGATTGGTCAATAGAGACAGGCTGATCCTCTTGCTAGACAGTGCTCGACCACATGTCACACAAACTATGCTGCTTAAGCTCCAGCAGCTGGACTTAGAAACTCTCTATCATCCACTGTATTCGCCAGACCTTGCAGCAACTGCCTACCACTTCTTCCAGGCTTTGGACCACTTCTTGCAAGGAAAAATAGTCAATTGTCAACAAGCTGTGGAAAATGCCTTTCGTGATTTCATTGCCACTCATGCTCCAGGCTTCTTCACTGCTGGCATAAACAAGCTACTGTCAAGATGGCAAAACTGTGTCAATACTTTAGGCGCATACTTTAATTATACTGCTTCTTGTTTGAGATATAATAAACTACACTTTTGATTTGAAATTGGACATTTCATATTTAATGACTTTATATATATATATATACACACACACACACACACACACACAGAGAGAGAAAGCTGTCAGATCTGTAGACCACTCTTGTGTATGACAGCCCAGAGCCCAGAAGGGAAGAATGAACAAAGAAATTCCATCAATGATTTGGCTCTAGGCCTGCCAGTATAGATAGAGCCTGGTCGAGGCACCAAATCGCACTTGACTTCACCTTGCAACTGAAATTTTTTTTTTGTTGTATACCCAATTCAGCTGCTTCTTACCATCACCATTTGGGGAAATGTGCCATTAAATTTTTAGCAAATTTTTTTTAATATTTGGAAAGTTTTTTGAAAGCTGTGGAAAGTTAAAGTTCATAAAGTTTCTCCTAAAGTCACGAAATAGACTCTTTAGAGGATTATTTAGCATTTTTATTTTTAATAAAATGAAAAGCATGGGGAATCAGGAGATTCTAGTTCTAGGACTAGCTCAGAATTGGAATCATGATATAATAGAACCTCAGCATTTGCTGAGGATTGTTTCATGCAACCCTACGTATTGATCATTAACAAAATGGCTTGGGTAAGATTTAGAGGGACAGGAAGAGTGCATAGACACATATCTTCTGCCTTATTTCTTTTCTATCTTTCTGTTTTCCTTGTAACCTTGGAAATGAAGAGAAGTGATAGTTATGGCATATACTGGTATGGTCTTGCCTGGACTATGAAGAATTCACTCAAATGGCAGAAGTTGAAATTTGGCATCTTTTAAAATATTTGTCACTTTAAAACAACTTGACAACTTATTGGCATATAGCTATTAGAAACATAATTACAGCTGATATGCCAAATGCCTCTATGATCTTTAAGAGTAAACTCTTCTTTGGGTACCCCTTTCTGCCTTGCAGAATCTCTGGCATTCTCTAGGCTTTCTGCTTCTTTTTTTCTTGCTCCGCAGATGCCTAGAGCCCTCTTGTGACCTCCTCGCCAGCCAGTGATTCCCCACCTGATCCCAGCTGCACTCCTGTCTTAAAATATCTCTTCCCTTTTCCTGGACCCAGTAAAATTAACCATTCTCTTAGTCGACCTGGTATTGATTTGATTTTAATAATCCAAGTAAAGGAAGCTTAACTTTGGCACAGGTATAGGAAAGTGTTTGCATTTTCAAAGATTATTCTGTTACAAATTTGTTAACATACTCAGTGGTATAAAGATATTTTATGCCTTTTTTTCCTAAGCACTGCTATATCTACCTCATTAAGAATATTTCTTTCTGCCAGCCCCTGTCAGCCAGAAAGCCAAATGCTTGGAGCCAATATGAAAGCCGTCCTCCATTAACTCACTGCCCTCACCTCTTTCAAAGTGGCCTTGGTACTGAGTAAAAATAACAGCATTGCTTAGATTAAGAATTGGGTTGGCACAGTCATCAGCAAATAATTGAAATAGAATTCCTTAAGGTAAGATGCTTTTTTATTACAGATTAGGGAAAATATTTTTTTACAGTAGAATAGCAGATTTCTACTTGCTTTAGATAAGGGGGACATAAATAAAATGTCAAAAAGTCTCAAAAGACTTTAAGTGTAACCCACTTAATTATACAGAAAAATTTGAAATATCAAACAATAGAAAAAAAGAACCCAGGCCAAAAACATTTTAAGATAATATCTCACTATGTTGCCTAGGCTGGAGTGCAGTGGCTATTCACAGGCTCAAAGGACACTACAGCCTCAGACTCCTGGGCTCCAGAGATCTCCTGCCTTAGCCTCCCGAGTAGCTGGGTCTACAGCTATACACCACTGCACCCCCAAAAAACATTTTTAAACACAGAAATAGAACTTTAAAAAGTTTACTTTTAATTAAGCAAGCACATCACTCTTCATTCCTAATGCCATGCATACATGCTAAAATCTTAGGTAACCAAATATAGGCAAAAGGTGCAACTGAAAAGAATTATTCTACTTGTATATATGCACTGAGGACAGAGAATCTTCCTAACAGCCTTCACTGGCTCCAGAGCCAGCAGGTAAAGAGGGGTCAGTATTGCACTCAGCCGATTTGTCAAATGGAGGATTGTACTCTTAGTAAACTAGAGGAAAGGGAAAGTGTCTTATTTTCAGCATTCTGATCTAATTGATATGCCACTTAAAAATGTTAACTTTTGATAATGGAAACTATCAGAATAAGGATTACTTTCCTAATTAATATATATAAATTTGATGGAAACATTTCAATCTAGCACAATTTCTTTCAATATTTGAAGTCTTCTTTTCTCAATAGGGTTTGTCTGAGAGAATTGACCTCTGATGCCCTAAGTCAGTGGTTCTCAGCATGAGGTCCATGAGCAAATAACATTAGCAATACCTGGGAGCTTGTTAGAAATGTAAATTCTAGAGCCCTACTCCAAAAACAACGAATCAGTCATCTGTTTCAACAAGCCCTCCAGGAGACTTGAGGTACCCTAAAGTTTGAGAACCACTACTTTAAGGCATCCATTGCTTATAATGAATTAATTTCTTTCCTATTCATCTAAAATTGTATCAGTTATCTAGAGACATTTCAACCTAGCACAATTTATTTTAATAGTCTAGATAATAGTTTTTGATTTTCAGACATTACAATTTATGATATGAAACTTGGAGCACTGATCAACACTCATCAAACTCTCCCGTATTAGATTATTCCACCATATTAGTCCTAATTATTGGGGTAGGAAAACTTAAATATTATTAGTTTTTTCTTGCTATGTTTAAACACAGAGGCATATAGATTTCTGCCAATTTAAAATTTCAGATAACATTAACTAGGTAAAAATTTCTGTCAAATTAAAATTTCAGATAGTGAATTTTCACTCTCCAGTTGGTTATATACTTATTTTTAATAAATTAAGTTTCTAAGGACAAATTATTGCTTATATATAATTTTTTACATTTAGGATGATAGATCATTATTGAGATGTTTGAATGCACTGGGTAAATACAGGCCTTTTGAACCTCGTTTTAGAATATATATAGGGTAGCTACTTGTAAAGAATAGGCTCCTTTTAAACGTATTATAAAAAGGATAAAAAGGTACAAACAATATGCTCCTTAGATGTCACTTCTGCTACAAAAATTGCATTATATAATTCTTGTCACAATTAACTTTTTCATAGGAGAAGAAAAGGCTAACAATTAACAACGTAGCTCGAAAGTGGGACTTGCAACAACGAGTAGCTAATATTGCCACAACTCAAGATAGAAAAGATTCTGACTCTCCTTCTCAGGACCCCTGTCAGATTGATGGAAGCACCATCTCTGCATCTCCAGAGGAAACAGGGTATGCAATGGCATCTTTCAAGATACTAGCATCTTTAGAGAATTGAATATGGACTGGGAATGGGAAACCATTTCGTGTATGATTATATTAATAGAGTAGTTTTCTTAAGAAAATTTACTGAAATTAGAAGTTTAAATTAAGATGAAAAATTGAAAATATAAATCTGACTATAACCTTCTCCTAATTAAAATACCCTTCAGTGGTTTCCTACTTTTCATAAGAAAAAGTCTGGATTACTTAATATAGTCTTTGAGGCCCTCTGCCCACCCCATCTGTTTTCTCCTGCAGCATCAACCACCTTCTTCTGGGACTGCAGCATCATTGACTTTCTTTAAATCCAGTTACTTACTACTTCAGAACATTTCTTACAATAGTGTTTTTCTGCACTGATACCACTTCTCTGCCCTGTGTCTCTGATCCTGCCCTAGCTAACTCCAGTTCATCCCTAGAGATCTTAAGTTTAAACCTCATGTCTCCCCAAAAGCCTTCCCTAACTCTAGAGAATAGATTAGATACCCCTTTGTCTCTCAGTACCCTGCATTTCCCCTTCTTAGTGCTTACCATAACTATAAATAAATAACTAGTGTCTTACCCACTAGAGTGTAAGCTTCATGAGGAAAGGAATTTTGGTTGATTGTCTTAACCGCTGTCGTGTCCCCAACAGCCAGCACAAATCCTTAGTCCTTAACTAGTAGTAGTAAGCAATGTGGCATAAAATCTGAATAATTACCCCAGTTGTGGTCTATATTATCTGTCATTCCAGTGGCTCACAACCATTTTTCTTCTCAGACACATGTATCACATGGTACATGTCCCCAGGTTTATGAGCAATTCTCAGTACACTATCTAGACTCCACATATTTCTCTTCCTCTCAAGAAAGCGTATTGGAATCAAGTAAATGAGAGGGACAAAAAGCATATATATCTTTATAATGTATATATCCTTTAAATATATACACATACACACAGTCATCCCTCAGTATCCATGGGGGATTAGTTTCAGGACCCCAACAGATACCAAAATCTGTGAGTGCTCAATTTCCTTATATAATAAAATAGCATAATATTTGCATATAACCTGCCTGCATCCTGCTGTGTACTTTAAATTACCTCTGCATTAGTTATAATGCCTAATACAATGCTCTATATCACTTCACTCACATGGGTTCAGTGTAGCACTTAGCATGCAACAAATTCAGGTTTTGCTTTTTGGAACTTTGTGGAATTTTTATTTTCTGAATATTTTTGATTCATTTGACTGAATTCATGGATGCAGAACCCACTGAAACAGAAGGCTGGCTGTATTTAAAAATAAAGTCTAAAACTCAAAGGTAGAATACAATTCAATTTTGTTTAATTTGATGAAACCCATTTGTCTTATTACCTTAACCAAACTCTGAAACATATTGTAAACTAAATATAGTATAGCTTTTATTTCAAGTTTATAGCTAGAATTCTTTTAGCCTTTCATATATAAATAACGTAATAAAGTAAATAATTTCAGAACCATTAGAACAATGTTTTAGAAATTTTCTGGACATAGAGCCTGGCATACATTTAGAAAAACATACTTTTTAAATTTTAGTTATAGGATTAACTTATATCAATGTATTTCCTTCAGCTGCCTTGGGAATCTATACCTAGAACTTCTCAGTTCTGTTAGCTAGAAAAATAAGGGAACAAGAATAAAAATTGTGGCCGGGCGCGGTGGCTCACGCCTGTAATCCTAGCACTCTGGGAGGCCGAGGTGGGCGGATCGTTTGAGCTCAGGAGTTCGAGACCAGCCTGAGCAAGAGCGAGACCCCATCTCTACTAAAAATAGAAAGAAATTATATGGACAGCTAAAAATATATATAGAAAAAATTAGCCGGGCATGGTGGTGCATGCCTGTAGTCCCAGCTACTCGGGAGGCTGAGACAGGAGGATCGCTTAAGCCCAGGAGTTTGAGGTTGCTGTGAGCTAGGCTGATGCCATGGCACTCACTCTAGCCTGGGCAACAGAGTGAGACTCTGTCTCAAAAAAAAAAAAAAAAAAAAGAATAAAAATTGTAATAAAGTGATAATTTATATGACTCATATACCATTCTTATATGGCCCTAGAACTATATTTAATATTATGTAAATGTCAAAATATAATTTTACTTGGTTAGAACTATAATACTTTATAATGTTAAAACTTTATAGCATTGGGCTTTAGATTTATGAAATAATACACATCAGTCCTATTTCTGATTTCTCTTTTTTTTTTTTTAATTTTTTTTCTGTTTTTCCTAAAAAGATTTCCCAGGTCTGAATTTATCCAAGTAACCTTGTAAATTTTATTTAAAAATATTAATAAGGTTTTAGAAGTTAGTACTTTAATATGTATGACTTATATTTAGTATTAGGTAAGGGTCTACCTTGATTTTATTTCAATTGACTAGTCAATTTGCTAATAACTTTTCTTAAACTATTCTTTCTTTTTTAATAAGAAAGTCATCTTTATCTTATGTTAAATTTCCACAAATATGTGGATGTATTTTTGGAGTGTCCATTCCATTCTACTAATCTATTTATCTGTTTTTATGCCAATACCAGACTCTTTTGAAAATAGTAGTTTTGTAGTAAGTTTTAATAACTAGTAGGGGAAATATGCTTTCATTGTTCTTTCCAAATTTCAATTCTCACACACATATTCTTCCATATGAACTTTAAAGTTGCTTAATCTAAATAGAAAAGAATTGTTGAGGATCTTATTCAAATCACATTTAAGTTTACTTATTAATTTCAGAAGAATTGACATTATTATGACAATAACATCACTTTAAGAAATATGGTATGTCTCTCCATTTTTTCAGGTCTTGTTTGATATCCAGAGAGAGCTAACTGGAAAAATGTTGAAAGACTGAAGGAAAATTCTGAGGAACTAAATGAGGTTAGAATGAAATTATAGCACCCATAGCCAGAATTGTAGAGTGAGTTTATTCCAGGAGTACAGAGTAACTAAGTATAACAGTAGAGAAGCTAAATGTCTGATGACGAACAAAAAGATAAGGGATCAGAGAGAAGGAATAAAAAATTTCAAGTGTGATGACAAACAAAACATAGAAATGATGAGTCAGATAGTCTAGGCTAGATTTTTAAGAAATTAAAAAGCAAAGGTTGCCAACAGATTGGGAGAAAATTTTATATTTCTGGGACTAGAAGTCTAAGTAACAGTGAAGATGAGTATATAAAGTAAGAGGGTTAACAATGAGCCAGAATAGTGGGAATTTATGTTCAGAGTGAGTTTTTGAGGTTGAAGATTTTAGAGATAGATATATCTAAGTAATGACATTAAGAGCAATATGGAGGCCATTTTTTGGCTGTGGGAATGGGTTGGTGGAGAAGAGTAAAAGCGAAGATCACCAGAGGAGAGAAGATCAGTTGAAACCATTATTGTAGATGTTGAAGTTACTAATGGTGGAACTAGGTGTGGAACCAGGGGCCAAAATATTCAACAACTGACCAGCCTTTTCTCCTTCCAGTCTCTGCCTGGCATCCTGTGCTCTTGTTACAGGACTGTTCACTATTCAGGTTTTACTAGTTTTGGCAGCTGAAGTGAATGCAGGAGTATCTTTTTTTATCAAATGACTCTTTTATGTGGCAAGACTATCTCTGATAGGCAGATTCCAGACTATTAATGTGACTTTCCTGACATTTTGAACTTTTAAAGTGGCATATGGCCAAAAATTTCATGACCTTCTAAAATAATTTAAAATTATAGAGTCTTTACTTTTATGATCTCAAAAACAAGCAATCAGTTCCAAGAAAAAGAGGAAGTATCTGTTAGTGAAAATTGTTGTGCCTTATACTTACTGCCAAGAGTTTCAGAATTTTTATTAGGAGTTTTACAAAGTCAGAGGCTTTTAAACAAGGAGCACAAAAGAAGAGTTTGAGAGAGATGGGAAAAGTGATGTGTGGATTCAATGGAGAGATTGTTAAGAGTAATGATGAATCATTAGAAAAGAGATCCACAATTTCTGGCAGAAGATTTACTTTCTACAAATATAAGTTTAAAGTGCCGTGGAAACACTATGACGTTCTCTTGGTTTGACCCTTTTTTAATGACCTGAAAACTAGTAAATTGAGGAGCCACAGAAGATATTTATATATGGAAGTGGAAAAATAAAACTTTAGGGACAGACAGTGAATAATGGTAGAGACTATAATGCAAAATCAGTTACTTATAACTTTTAATGATTGCAGATTTTCCTTTAATTTCATTTGTAAATATGTGATTCCTATAAAATATCTTACATCTGAAAGTTAGAAATATTTCTATAAGAGCTTATTATCACTTGTGTTTGTCTAAACGAGGGGCTCTTAACCAAAGGATCCAAATTGGTTTTTTGAATTGTAAGTCATTGTTTTACTTGACCTCCCCACAGCATTTGGCATAGTTAACACTCTTCATTCACTTTATTTTCCTTATACTTATGTGGCTACTCTTTTTTTAAGTATATTTTACTGATTCCTTTTCTACCAAATATTTAAATGTATATCATGTGATTTTTTTTTTTTTGGTAAGATTTAGATATACTTATTGCTATAATAGATGAAGATTCAGCTCATTCACCTCCTTTCCTCCCAAAACTATATCTCTGTAGTTCTCTCGTTGGTAACTTTTATAATGTATAATTAAATCTCCATTTCTTGTTCCATCTGCTATAGATGGTAGCTCTCAAGTGTGCACTGTTCAAGATGAATCTACCCTTTTTATTTCTCCCACTTTATACATTGCAAATTATATCAGCTGTACTTTTCTAATTTTCCTTGTGATTTCTTCTTTGATCCATTGGTTGTTTCAGAATGTGGTGTTGAATTTCCATATATGTATTAATTTTCCAGATTTGCTTGTGTTACTGATTTCTAGTTTTATTCCATTGTAGTCAGAGAAGGTATTTTGTATGAATTTAATCTTTTTAAATTTATTAAGACTTGTTTTGTGGGCTTAAAATGTTCCATGTGCACTTGAGAAGAATGTATATTCTGCTGTTGCTGAGTGGAGTGTTCTGTATGTATCTGTTAGGTCTGGTTGGTTTATAGTGTTTTCAAGTCTTTTCTTTATGGCTGATCTTCTGTCTAGTTGTTCTATCCATTATTGAAAGTAGAGTATTGGAGTCTCCAACTATTAATGTAGAACGATTTCTCCCTTAAATTCTTTCAGTTTTTGCTTCCTGTATTTTAGGGGTTAGTTGCATATATGTTCATAATTATTATACCTTCCTTATGGATTCACCCATTTTTCAATATAAAATATCCTTACATGTTTCTTGTAAAAATTTTTTACATAAGTTCTATTTTGTATGATGTTAATAGCCACCCCAGCTCTCTTTTGGTTAGGTTTGCATGGAATATTTGTGTCTATCGTTTCAATTTTAATCTATTTGTGTCTTTTAATCTGGTAGATAGCATGTACTTGGATCTTTTTTTTTTTTTAAATTCAGTCTACTAATCACTGCCTTTTAATCGGAGAGTTTAATCTATAAAGTCCTGATAAGGAGAGACTTATTTCTGTCATTTTTTTGTTTGTTTTCTATGTGTTGTATATCTTTTTTTTTGTTCCTCAATTCCTTCATTATTTTCTTTTCTATTTAATTGATTTTCTTTTAGTGTACCGTTTTTTAATTCCCATTTCATTCCTCCTTAATATATACTTTTTAGCTATTTTCCTGTTACCCTGAGGATTAAAATTAACATCTTAATTTATAATAATCTAGTTTGAATTAATACCAATTTAGTTATAATATTATACATCAACTTGTTTCTATATAGCTTCCCCCCCTTTATTTTGTTATTGTCACACATTACGTCTTTATTTTTTTATTTTATTTTTTTCTAATTTACTTCAGGATATTATGGGGGTACAAACATTTTGGTTACATGTTATGACTTTGCCCCACCCAAACCATGATTTGGGGTGTGTCTTTTCCCCCCTACAATGCTCACCGGGTAAACTCATTAGTTGTGAGTTTACCCACTCGCAACCTTCTAATCCCTGGAGAATATTACTACTGTTTGAGCACCATAGTGTTGATCAGTTAGTGCCAATTTGATGGCAAGTACATGTGGAGCCTATTCTTCCGTTCTTGTCATACCTCACTTTGGAGGATGGGCTAAAGCTCTATCTAGGAAAATATAAGAGGTTCTAGATCACCATCATTTCTTATAATTGAGTAGTATTCCATTGTATACATGTACCAAATTTTAATAATCTACTCATGAATTGGTAGGCACTTGGGTTGTTTCCACATCCTTGCAATAGTGAATTTTGCTTCCATAAACATTCGGGTGCAGATGTCTTTATTATAGAATGTCTTTTGCTCTTTTGGGTAGATGCGTAATACTGCTATTGCTGGATCAAATGGTATTTCTATTTTTAGCTGTTTGAGGTATCTCCAAATTCTTTTCCACAGAGGTTGCACTAATTTGCAGTCCCACCAGCAGCGTAAGAGTATTCTTGTCTCTCCACATCCTCGCCAGCATTTGTTGTTTTGGAATTTTTTGATAGAGGCCCATCTCACTGGGGTTAGGTGATATCTCATTGTGGTTTTGATATGCATTTCTGTAATGATTAGAGATGTTGAGCTTTTTTTTTATATGTTTGCTGGCCATTATTCTGTCTTCTTTTGAAAATTTTCTGTTAATGTCCTTTGCCCATTTATTGATAGGTTTATTAGATTTTTTTCTTGTTGATTTTTTCAAGTTCTAAATAGATTCTTGTTATCAGCCCTTTATCGGATGTGTAGAGAGCAAATATTTTCTCCCATTCTGTAGGCTGTCTGTTTGCTCTAATGATAGTTTCCTTGGCTGTGCAAAAGCTTTTTAATTTGATCAGGTCCCACTTATTTTTGTTGCTGCTGGGATTGCTTTGGGGGTCTTCTTCAAAAATTCTTTGCCTAGACCAATGTCTGAAAGGGTTTTCCCTGCATCTTCTTCTAGGATTCTTAAGGTTTCATGCCTTAGGTTTAAGTCTGTTATCCATCTTCAGTTGATTTTTGTAAGAGTTGAGAGGTGGGGATCTAGTTTCAATCTTCTGCATGTAGCTATCCAGTTTTCCCAGCACCATTTATTGAAAAGAGATTGTTTTCCCCAGTGTATATTTTTGTCACTTTGTCAAAGATTAGATTACCATATGCGGATGGTTTCATCTCTGGATTCTCAGTACTGTTTCAAAGGTCTATATCTCTGTTCTTATGCCAGTACCATACTGTTTTAGTTACTATAGCCTTATAGTACAGCTTGAAGTCTGGTAGACTGATACCTCCCAGTTTGTTCTTTTTACTTAAGATTGCTTTGGCTATACGAGGTCTTCTCTGGTTCCATACAAAGCATAGAATTATTTTTTCTAGATATGTAAAGAATGATGATGGTACTTTGATAGGGATTGGGTTGATTCTGTAGATCACTTTAGGTAATATGGACATTTTAATGATGTTGATTCTACCAATTCATGAGCAAGGTAGATATTTCCATCTGTTTACATCTTCTACAATTTCTTTTCTTAGTGTTTTGTAATTCTCCCTGTATATGTCTCTTAAAATTACATCTTTAAACATTGTGTATGTATTAACATAGATTTTATAATTATTTCATGTATTTGTCTTTTAAAACATATAAAAAAAGGAATTACCAACCAAAAATACAGTAATTAATATTGGCTTTAATTATATACCTATGTAATTATCTTTTCTGCTGTTCTGTATTTTTTCATATGGCTTCAAGATACCATCTAGTGTTCTTTAATTTCAGCCTAAGGGATTCCCTTTGGCATTTCACATAGGGCAGATGTACTAGCAATGAATTCCTCAGCTTTTGTTTATCAGGGAATGTCTTAATTTCTCCCTTATTTTTGAAGTACAGTTTTGCCAGATACAGAATTCTGGATTGACAGGGTTTTTTTCTTTTTTCTTTTTTCTTTTCAGCACTTTAAATATATCATCCACTACCTTCTGGTCTCCATGGTTTCTGGTGAGAAATCAGCTGTTATTCTTATTGAGGATTCCTTGTATGTGACGAGTCATTTCTCTCTCACTGCTTTTAAGATTGTCTCTTTATCTTTGTCTTTCAACAGTTTAATTATAATGTGTCTTAGTGTGGGTCTCTTTGAGTTTATCCTAGTTGGCGTTCATTGGGGTTCTTGGATGTGTTGATTAATGTTTTCTATCAAATTTGGGAAGTTTATGGCATGTATTTCTTCAAATTTTCTGTTTTTAAAAATATTCTTTCTTCTTAGGTGGAACAGGAGCAACGTATGTAACCTGAAATTCTGTATCCCCCATAACAAGATGAAATAAAAAAAAAAAAATATTCTTTCTTCTTTTTTATCTTCATGTCTGTCCTTCTGAACCTCTCATTATGTTTATGTTGGTATGCTTGATGGTGTCCCATAGTTTTCTTAGATTCTGCTTGTGTAATTTCATTCTTTTTTCCCCCTGCTCCTCAGAGTATGTAATTTCAATGGATTTGTCTTTAAGATCACTGATTCTTTCTTCTGCCTTCTCAAATCTGCTGTCAAAGCCCTCTATAGGATATTTCATTTCAGTTATGATACTTTTCACCTACAGAATTTCTATTTACTTTCTTTTAATTTCCATCTCTTTATTGACATTCTCTATTTGGTAAGACATTGTTCTGGTTTTGTTTTGTTTGTTTGTTTAGTTCTTTTAACATATTTAAAGCAGTTGACTTAAAGTCTAGTAAGTCTAATGTATGGGCTTTTCATGATCAGTTTCTATTCATTTCTTTTTTTCCTATGACTAAGCTATACTTTCTAGTTTCTTTGCATGCCTCATAATTTTTTTTAAAGTGGATATTTTTAATACTATAACTTGGCAACTTTGGAAATCAGATCATCCCTCCTCCCTAGGGTTTGTTGTTGCCGCTTATTTTGGTTGTTCTGTTTGTTTAGTGACTTTTCTGAACTATTTTTGTGAAGACTATGTTCTTTGTCATATTGTAGCCACTGAAGTCTCCATTCCATTAGTTTAGTGGTCAGTTAGTAATTTGACAGAGATTTTCTTAAATGACTAGAGAAAAGAGAAAAAATAAACCTCTCTCAGTCTTTGCAAATTGGTTCTATGTTGGGGCACTCTTTCAGTGCTTACTTAGGCAGTTTACAACTCTGCCTTAGCCTTCACTTCCTGAAGATGAGCCAGAGGTGATTGCTTAGGGTCTTCTCAGGTCTTTTCCATGCCTATGTCCAGCCCTGGACATGCATGTGCTCTTCTAGATTCCCTGGAATACACAGGGGCTTCTCAAGGCCCTATTCCAGGTATCTCCTTCCCTAATCTCTTCTTTCTCAGGCTTTTTGTTCTGTCTATTGCTTGCTCTACCTGTCATCTTTTACCCCATGTGGCAGCAGCCAATACATTTTTGCCTTTACATGCTCTTCACAAATGCCACTCAGAAGCTACCTCAGCCCTGGAGAAGCACAAAGGCAAGCCCTTGAGCTGATTCTTCAAAGAACCATAAGATATATCAAAACATATAACCACAATTTTTTGAGAATATGGTCTATATTGCTTCCTCTATTACCAGCAACTTACATCAGGAATGCGGGCCGGTCATCTTCAAGACTACCACCAAGCTGGGGCGTGGGGAATGGTAACAGGATAAGTTAAAATGCCATAGAACTGTCTTTTTGAACTTCAGGAGTTTTTTCCTCCATTAAATGTTCTCCTGGCTATTGTAATTTTTTATTAGATTCCAGAGTTCTGAAAAAGTTGATCTGACTTTTTTTGCCAGCATATTTGTTGCTTTTATGGAGGGATGGAGTTTTGGAGTTCCCTATTCTACCATTTTTGCTTCTTCCTTGGGATTCCAGTTTTACTATATTCTTTGAGATGAGGTAAACTTTTATATGTCAAGATTAACACTGTAATAATAAAACTTTGTCAACTGATAGCATTTAAAATTTGAAAACTGATAAACAGTATTTAAGTTTCTATGATGTAACTATTTTAATATTTAAGTAGTATCCTATGATTATATCTCCTTTTGTGCTTCCTAAGTCACTCAAGGAGAATAGCTTAGCTTCAAGGTCAAATGGCCCTCTCTTCATTTCTTCAAAAGTTATCCAAATCCATGCCACATTTTAGTTTGCTTCATATTTGGGCCATGCCTTTCTTACATAGTTTGCCTCTGGAGTTTCTGATTGCCTTTTTTTTTAATTGAACAAAGAAATTTGCTGCCTTTACTACACTTCTAATTTCTAGAATCCAATTTTCTTGAAGCCTACTTTTTCCCTGATCTAATTTAGATTGATTATTTGCTTTTGGACCATTCTTTACAGTCTGTTATTTTAGATTATTAGCAGCCTTTGATTCTCTCTTATATTATGTGTCTTTCTCATATCCTCAAGTATTTCTATTCGCTCAACCTCTAGATGGTAGAGCTCCTCAGATTTCGGTCCTAAACTCTTTTCTCACTCTCGGATTTCCCTCTAAGCAATCTCATACATGCCTTTGACTTTAAATGTGATTTATATGCTAAAGACAACAAAATGTATACCTTGTCCTTTATGGCTTACCCGTTTAGATTCTGTTTAAGTAAAAAGAAAAATCCTTTACTACATTGAGATTTTAAAAATATTCTCTCATTTTGTCTTTCTAAAGGCTTAACATGTGGCCTTTCATATTGAAGTCTTTATTATACCTTGAATTGATGTTCATGTTTGAGGTTAAGGTCTGATATGTTGGGTATATTTCTTTCTCCCACAGGAACTACCAGTTACTCTAGTGCTATTTATTGAGGATTCTTTCCTTTTCTCATTGATTTGCAATGCTACTCTGCCTGACTGTTTTGTTGGCAGTGGGAGAAGTAGGTGGGAGAGTTCTTTTGCAAATCTTCAATTAATGCCCCAGTGTTCAGTCTCACTTTTCACTCCTATCCTTCACCATACCTACTATTCTTTCCTTTCTAGAGTTCTAGTGAGCACTTTGGCTGCCATCTTTTTCTTATCCCCAGTGCATATTTGAGGAGACAGCTCTTTTTTACCCTTCTTCATCACTTAACACTTTTTACTTTGCAGCTTCTAGAAATTTGCTGAAATCTCCTGTTGTTGGTAGTCCTCCCTTATGCTTGTTGTTGTTGTGAGTTTATACCTTTTCAGTTACTTTTCTTCATTGGGGTCCTGGAGGGAGTGGTTTTAAATATATGTGTTCAATCTATCTGCTATTTTATCCGAAAGTACAAAGTGAAGAATTTTAAACATTTAAAGGTTGTGTTACCATATTCTCTGTCTTTAAAAATATAATTAAATTTCTTTTTCTGGGAATGATTAAGCTTCATCTTTCTGAAGGTAGAAAGCTCTTCAGAGGCCCACAAGGTCTTTCCCTTAGTGTTTCATTTTGTTTTTTGATACCACATAAGGTTTTCTATTTTAAATAATCATTTATAGTCTTTAGTATTTTATAATGCCGAAAAAGTGGCTAATTCTTGTGTTACAGTGTCTGTGCCCTTTGGCTTTTGGGAAACAAGTGTCTATGAAAAAATTATAGGCACAAAAAGGGAAGAAAGTCTATAATGATTAATGATTCATTTATGATTTCACTGTTCACTGTACTTGGGATAGCTCTGTAGTAAAATGGTATATAGCAGGTTTCTTTTCCCTGGCAGAAAGGAGAAAGTACTTGGTGTAATGTTTTCTTTGCTTACATTGGATACATGCAGTGAAGCTGGTTTATTTTTGGACATTTCCTGTCTATGAACATTGTGGTATTTTAGCCAACACTACTATAATAAAATATAATGCATAAAATGAATTTCCACACCTATGAATGTTGTAATAGAAATTCATAAAATAAGTTATTATGAGAATCAGCACCACTTATTCATCGGGAAAAGAATCTTCTGAAATATTTTAAATCTTTATGTTCTAGCCTGTTATAAAAAGCTTGAAGGTAAAAAAAATACATAATCCTCCAAAATGTTGTCTTTTTTTCCATCTAGACATTTATGAGTATGTTCTACATTTACCCTGGTTTTTAGGGACTCATTACTTTATTGCATTAAGTTAATCATCCTGTCTTTTCTTAATGTCTTATATTAAGTGAAAAGGCATAGAATATTTTTCTGATTTGTTATTATATAAAGATAAAGTTGAATAGGTGAACATTTAGACTTGAAATTAACCACTAAAGATCTTGAAGAGAATTCTTATTTGATGTCATACTGCCTGCTGTCATATAATTAATGTTTGATTTAGAGAATATATTTGGAAATGCATGGGAATTCATAGGAAAACAAATTTTAAAACATGGATCCTCTGGAGAATACCAGCTTTCTTAGAGTGTAAATTTAGGCTAGACAGTGGTAGGAAACTGGACCGGATGACCAGTTACCCACTCTAGAAATTTCAGTCATACTTAATTCTTCTGTATCCTTCATTCTCCATAGTTAATCAACCACTAAGTTCTCCTTTTCTCTTAAATATCTGATAAATCTGTGTTCTCTTTCATTAATAGTGATCTTGAAAATGTATTGAGCTAAGTATGAGGCACAGTTTAGAATATTATTTCTAATCTTCACAGCAACTCTGAAAAGATACATATTATGATCATCTTATGTACAAGGAAACTGAAACTCAAAGAAATTAAGTAACTTGCCCCAAAAGTTATATGTTTATCAATGGCAGATCTGGAATTTGAACTAAGATCTATCTCATTTTCTTTCCAATACCATTTCCACTACAACATACCATTTTTTTGTTATGCTCTCATATGGACTAGTTGATGCTGTTGCACTGGTCTTCTTGCCAACCCCCTGCATCCAACTTTTCCCTACTACTTCTTCACAAAGTTAATCAACATATGTGTCCGAAGTGGGTCCCTGAGAGCAGAGAGCATATCTTATTCATCTTTGTATTCCCAGCACCTAGATCCATGCATGGCACTTTGGAGGTACTTAAAAACTTGCATTGAATATGGTCTTATTATTTTTTTTTTATTTCAGCATATTACAGGGTTACAAATGTTTAGGTTACATATATTGCCTTTGCCCCGCCCGAGTCAGAGCTTCAAGCATGTCCATTCCTCAGATGGTGTATACTGTACCCATTAGGTATGAATATACCCTCAGTTTTTCCATTCTTATGATACTTCACTTAGTAGAATGGGCTCCAGCTCTATCCAGGATAATACAAGAGGTGCTATATCACCATTGTTTTTTGTGGTTGAATAGTACTCCATAGTATACATATACCACATTTTATTAATCCATTCATGTATTGATGGGCACTTGGGTTGTTTCCACATCTTTGCAATTATGAATTGTGCTGCTATAAACATTTGAGTGCAGATGTCTTTTTTATAGAATGTCTTTTTTTCCTTTGGGTAGATGCTCAGTAATGGGATTGCTGGATCAAATGGTAGTTCTCCTTGTAGCTCTTTGAGGTATTTACATATTACTTTCCATAGAGTATGTACTAGTTTGCCGTCCCACCGGCAGTGTATGAATGTTCCTATCTCCCCACATCCACACAAACATTTATTGTGTTGGGACTTTTTGATAAAAGCCATTCTCACTGGAGTTAAGTGATATTTAAAAACTTCTCAGCCCTACAGGATAAAATCTGACTTTTCAGCCTCATCACCAACTCTTACTCCCCTGTATGTTTCAGTGTTCCAGCCATATTGAAGTTGTTCTTACTTGAATATGTTATACATAATCAGGCTTCTGTGCCTTTCTTCATTCTGTTTTTTCCCCTTCTATTCCTGATGAAATTCTGCTATTCATCTCTCAAGGATTAGTTCAAATGCTGCCTCCTTTTGAAACTTGGCTTTTTCCCTCTACAAGAATTAGTCATTTCTTTCTCTGTGTTCCCAGAGCATATGGTTTAAATACTCATTATATAACAATAAGCACATTGTATCACATTTGAAGTATATATTTATCTTCCTCTCCACCCCCGACCCTCCAGATTGGGAGCTCTTTGAGGGCAAATATGTCTTGATTTATTTTTATATCCCCAACACAATACCTTACACATAATAAGCTCTCCACAAAAAAAAAAAAACCTATTTGTTTAATGGGATGTTGATGTCATTTCAGTTTAAAAATTATGTCCTATGTGTTTATTAGGTTGATTGCAAAGTAGGATTAGAGCAGTTATATTCCTGAAACCATAGTCCAGTAAAGCTGATCAATAATTTTGGTATATCCAAAATCTTACATATGGTCTCAATACTGGTTCTTATCAGCACAGATGATTTAGTGGCCTGTGCCAGAATTCTTAGCACAGTGCCTTATAGATAGTGGGCTTTTAGCAATTGTTTGGTGAATGAAGGAGTGAATTGTGAATGAATGAACAAATTAATATGTATGTATTTATAACTAAAAAGATGTGGACATATCTACTAAGCATGCAAAGATAACTGGAAGGATAATCTCCAACACATGAACAATGTTTAGCAAGCTTTCTAAGTCATTTTTTGTGGAAATCAGAGCACACTTTCCCAGAGCAGCAAATTTATAAACATTGGCCAGAGTTTGAAGCTAAACTCAAAAGCCTCATTCAGAAAATAACTGAAATGAGTTAGGTATTATATGACCTATTTAACAAGTACCATATTTCCCAGTGAAAAAGATGAGCCTGTCTACAGCCCAGCAGACAGACTTTCCATTTGTTTTTACCAAATGTCCATGTGAGATGTATGTAAGTTGGAGATGACTTCTGCTTTGTTTTATAACCATCTTACTGTTTTGCTGAATATAGGCTTATCATTTCACTTATTTTCCCAACAGTTTGTTTGACAAGACTTTACGTAAAATATATAATCCCTGTCTAATGGTAGACTTTTTATTTTGGAATTTATATTAAATTTTTAATCATATAGAAAAAGAAAAGCAACACATTTTCAAATATACGGCATCACTTCACAAAGAATTTATTCATGTTTTTGATACCTAACTCTGATTTCCTATCATTTTTACATTAAAACTAAATTTATTTTGTTGGGCATCATGGCCATCAGGCATCCCTACATAAACTAGCTTTTTTTTTTTTTTTGACCCATCAGCCCAAGTCTCTTTATTGGATCCTGACACCCATGGCCTTGGCTCAGGCATTTCCATTGGTGGGACCAACCCACTGGGTGATTTGGGTATTGAGCTGCTGGTTGGTCCAGTCCTGCTGGATGTCGTCAAGGTGGCAGTCAAAGTCCACAAGATGCTGGTGTGCTTGGCCCTCCAGTAGTGCTCCCACCATCTGCCGTGACTCCCCCGAGTCCCTCCACATCACTAAGTTCTTGTCCTTGGGGACCCAGTGTAAACTAGCTTTATTTTTCCCTTCACCTTCTTTCTTCATTATATGTCTTTGCCTCACCTGGGTAAACCTTCTTGCTAACCCTTATTCTATGTCTGTATCACTGATTCTTCCCCTTTTCTGAAACCACAGCTTATGGTTAGAATAGCTTTCTTAGGATTTAATAGATACTAAAAACTCCATAATTATCTCACTTCATTAATTCATTCAAAAAATATATATAAAGCAAAGAATGTGCTAGGAACTATGCTAAATATTGAATCTACTATAGTAAGTGACAAAGTTCAAGCACTCAAGGATTACAGTGTTTAGTAAGAGAGACAGACAAGCAATAGGTAATTGCAGTATAATGTGGTAAGTGGTGTAATAGGAGTATGCACTCTTTTTTCATCAAGCCTTCTTTATTTTAGCAGCAGTGAAATGCTAACTCCTATCCTCCATTCTATTCCAGTGATGATTATATGGTCTACCTAGCTCAATGTATCACACAAAGCACAGTATATGGAACTAATTCTTATTTTATTTTTATTCTATTATCAGCCTTTACCATTCTAGGATTATCATCCAAGACTGCTCTTATATTACTACTTATTGAATGTTTGATTATTGTCATATAATAATCATTGTCTTAAGCACTAATCTGGTAGAAATAAAGCCTTTTTATATTTTCTTGCTTACATATTCACATAGAGTAGACTGATGTTATTACTTAGCCTATTATTGAATAGACAAATGTGTAGAGGGTTAACTGGTACCTCTGAAATAAGTATGATAAACCAACAGGGTGGTGGTTTATCAGTCTTATCCCTCAACATCAGCATTTAAATTTTTTTTTTATTTCAGCTTATTATGGGGGTAAGCATTTAAAATTTTGAAGATCTTTAATAATTAATTCATTCAGTACACATTGTGAAAAGCTTATTACTAGGCCTCAGCATCCCCAAAGATGAAAAAATATAATCTTTAGTTTCAAGGAACTTACTGTCTGGAATTAGAGACAAAATTGTAAACATGTAATTATTATAATACAGTATGAGAAGTGATGTGTTGGAGGAATGTATAAATGTCCATAGGAACACAAAGAGAAAGACACTAATTTTAGTAGGGGCAGGTAAATACTGTCTGAAAGCAGAAATTTCAGAATGAAAACACATAGAACAAAAGCCAAACTTTGTTTAAGTTTTGAGGTTGAGTAAAACAAATAGTTTTGTCTCTATTCAGAAAGCAGAAATTTTGAATTGGATCACGATACTTCATTTATTGTCTAGCTATTATTCAGGTAGCCTTTTATAGAAAATGTGGCTCCTACTTTGGAAATAATAACAATTACAATATTCAATAGAATGTGTACAGTGATTTTGTGTATGTATAATATAAATAATGGATTCTTTTTTCATTATTTCTTATTTCAAATTGGGGAGGAAATCTTCACAGATTTTACTAATTATAACTGTGGTATACACTTGCAAAATTTCAAAAAACATTGAAGTATTCACAAATAGAAAGAGTTACCCTTTAATCCAATCTCTAAGAGATAAACTTTTTAACATTTATGATTTGTTTTATAAATATATTTTTCTAATGTATGGTTCTTACTATAGAAATTTTTTGACTGTATTTTTTCCAGTCAGAAAATTTCATTGATTGGAAAAACCTATTTGGATTGACATGAAAAGATACCCATGATATGTTAATTGGATTGTTTTAAAACTAAATAAAATATCAGTTATCTTTCATTGATATAAATAATTTGGGTTTAGAGGGTATTTTTTGTTTTTAGTGTACCTCTTTTTTAATTAAAATATGTGATTAGAATAATACAATATTTCCAGATAGTCTATTGAAAATTAATCTTTGGTGCCCTAGTTTTAATTATTGAAATGAAAAAAATGAATATAAAATTGTAAGGAGCTTTTCTAACAGGCCATTATAACATTATAACCTTTTATTTACTTTGCATGATAAAACTTTCATCTAAAGTTATACTTTGGGTTTTCCAGGTCTCTAGACGCAGGACTCACCAGTGCTTTACAAGGTTTAGCTGTCATAGACTCACACCTGGTTGAAGTGGATGGGGACACACTTTCCCTGTATGGCTCAGGAGCACTGGAGTCTCTGGATCGGAATTGGAGTGCTCAAACAGCAGGAATGGTCACAACAGTTTCCTTCACTTTCATAGAATTTGATGAGATCGTCCAAGTGCTTCCCAAATTGAAGATTAAGTTTCCTAATTCTCTGGTAAACATTTCCTTTTAGTAGTATATTTGAGTTATTCTTAGTCATGACTTGTGTGCACAGGCCAAAGACCCATTTTAACTTTTATTTATACAGTTTCTGTCTGGCAGGGAAACTGAGTTTTTGTGTTGATTTTTCTGGAGCTGGCATTTAAATTAGTATTCATAAATGGCCTTGTATTTTGTGTTAATGTTGGAAATGATATCTCTAAAAAATGATCCTCTTTGGAGTAAAAAAGACTAATATAAATTTATTCAAATTACATATTTCTACTTTATAAAGCATTCGACTGTATGCAGCACATAGCCCTATGTATTTAGTTATTGTACCTGGTATTGATGGACATGTATATTTATTATATGATTTTTATAGTAGTCCTCCAATGGCACTGAAAATAATTTTAGTAGCTCATTAAAATTATGTTGAGAAATTGGCCTTCCCCAATTATGGTAGCATTATATTAATTAATTAGTATGCATTTGTAGAAACTGTGAGTTCTACAACAGATTCTCTCTTGAGTTTTTATTATAGTTGTGTTTTTCTCTGTTAGCCAAGTGATTTCTCTTACCCACCCTTTCACGGTGGGGTGTTTTTTTCCCCCCACTTCATCCTCCTTAAAGAAAATAGGTAGAAGTGGAGACAGTGTGTTTAGAAAAGAGCATACAAATTCACAGAGACAACATTCGCGTTAACATTTCGGTTTTAGTGATTTGATTTCTCAGTAGCCAGTTTAACTAGCCTACTTAGTATTTGGCAAGCTACAGGTAATAATGATTAACTAGTTCTTCTCAGGAGCATTGTGAGTCCTGTATTTATAAAGTTCTGAAATTTTCATTTCCAGTGTTTTTTTTAAATAAATTAAATGTCAGTGTAAAGCATATAAAATCATTGTTATGCCTGAAAGAATCTGAATTATTTGATATTTATATAACTTTAAAGAATCTTAGTTTGTTAATAAGTGAGAATGTGCTTTGTAGAAGAAACCACTCAGAATTTACTGTTGAATATATTCCATCAATGGTGCATTGGATAAATTAGTTATATATGTTTAGTACATTCAATTAACATAATTGAAAATATATTTGCTAAGCCTAAGGTTTACATATTTACTTAGGGAATGATCAGTGAAGCATTACTGTTAATATTTCAGGATGGTAAACTCAATGCTGAGATCTTTTTTTGTGTTTTGTTATTGCAGCACCTTAAATTTAAAGAAACAAATCTCGTAATGCTGCAGCAATTTAATGCACTAGCACAACTCCGTCGTATTGACCAGTTGACAATCGATCCTCAAGGAAATCCAGTTGTCAATTTTACACTCTGGAAATACTATGTGCTGTTTAGGCTGAGCCATTTTAGTATGCAGAAAATAAATGGAACAGAGGTAAGCTGAAAACTAAGTGAACTGTAGAATAAAAATGTTCTTTTTTAGGGGAAATAGGTACTAAAAATGGTGAGGAATTTAAGTACCCAGGATATAACTTTTGAGAAATGCTGGTTTTGTTTTTTTTTTAATTATGACATTTAAAACATTAAAATGAAAAAAATTCTATCCAGAAGCCTCTAAAGCACTAAACAAATTGTGAAAATAAAATAGTAACCTCAGGATGAATAGTAAATACTTTTATTGTTTCTTTGTAAGCATTCAGAGAAGTAAAATGGTAAGGTAACAGTGTTTAAAAAAAGAAAAAATAATAACTCTTCCATAGTAATATGATCTTTGTATTTTTCAAAGTGCTTGTAGATTGCCTGGCATACAAGAGGGGATGGGAAAGTAAAACTCAAGTGTCAACTAATAAGGGTCATGGTAGAGGAAGGGAAGAATAAAATGAAAAAAAAAAAAAAAAAAAGAATGTGTAAAGGGAAAGAAGAGTGACTTAAAAAAAAAAAGAAGAGATGAGAAGGAGAAATAAGAAAGAAAGGGAAAAGAAGAGAAAGGAAAAAGAAAAGAAAACAAGCATAAGTCAATGCCAGGACTGCTTTGTTAATAGTTGGTAACAGCTGCCTGTACCATGACTACATTGGATAACTCTGGCCTGGAGCTGAAGAACTGGAAAATTATTAGTGAAAAGTTATTTTTAGATTGATTGTGCTAAGCTTGTCACAAGGGTAATCTCCCAGCTACTCAAAAACCATGTTCTCTTTAAATATTAATTTGGAAAGAAGAGAAAAACCATGCTTCTACCTCTGCTGAATTTAAATAATCCTCCAAAGGAAAAAATCTTTAAAATTCAGAAGACCTCCTTATTGTAAGATGAACTATAATGAGCTTTGCTGGCACAGTAGCTGTATTTCCCTACAGCTGATACACTACAGGTAGGCACCTCTGGCCTAGAACTCTAAGAATTCTTCATACTTTTAGGAGACTGGAGGTCTCTGGATCGGTGTACAAGCAGCCATATGAAATCTGCACCAACCGTGATGTTCCCATGACCATAGTATCAGCCATCTGTTGAAGATGTTGGGCAAATCTAGAATCTTCAGATGACTTTTAATTTCTCCAGCTAGTTCTCAAGAGATGTGGTTTAGCCTTGTGTACTTTTGTGTACCCTTTGGTACTTCCCCAGAGGAGAGATCTTAAGTCCCTTATAAGACCTAATAATTAGTCCCAAAGGTTTCCAAAGTTAGTCTTGACTGGATATAGAATGGTTATTTTGACTATAGGTGGGTGATTCTCCCTTACTAATGGCCAAATTGTCATCCCAATTAACCTTAAATAGTGTATATACACAGATACGAATCATTACCAGAAGATACCCATTATTACAGAACTTTGAATCAGGAAGGAATAGTATAATTATATAAAGTAGAGCAGAATTGTAAAGAACCAATATAATCTTTTTCTGACTTGAATTTCTGAAAATGCCACTGTCAGGGATATTTGACACTTTACTAAAATACCTAAAATACATTTCTCCTTATAAAATCCTTGACAATATAGAGTAATGTCACGCTACTTTTCTACATCTCTTTGTAAAAGAGATAATGATATTGCTTGAAGTAGAATCAAATTGAATTATGACCATCAAGTAGAAAAGATGGAGCAGTGGCCTGCATTGGCCACTAGGTGACTATATTGGACCAAACAACTTAGTTTTCAGCTAAAGGAAGGATTTGAGGGAGCAGTACCCTCGTTAACTATGAAGGTCCAGGGAAGGGAAGCAATTCTGTCTGCACTGATTCATATGTATAAGGTGTTTTTGAATTATTGGTTTTTTTTTTCCCCAGAAAATGCCTGTAAAGTATATTACAGCTAGTGTTAAGAATGAATTTTTTGAAGATCCAGAATTCACCTACACCAGGCTTTCTCAACCTTGGCTCCATTGACATTTTGGGCCAGATAATTCTTTGTTGAAGGGGCTGTCCTGTGCACTGTAAGATGTTCAGCAGTAGTCCCCTCTACCCACTAGATTCCAGTAGTACTCCTCCACCAATTGTGATAACCAAACATGTCTCCAGACATTGCAAAATGTTCCTTAAGGGGCAAAATGACCCCTGGTTGGGAATCATTGGATTAAATAGACAAACCAACAATATTTAAAATGCAAGCAACCCTATTTTATATTAAAGAAGATATGCCTAGATATTAATACAAGGCCTACTTTCAGCTTTTAGTACTTTATTGGTATAGCCCTCATAGGGTATACTTATAACAAATTATTCTTTGTGGGGAGAAAGTCTGATATAAATTTAGAATGTACAGGAGTATGCTCACTAATCCTGTAAGAGTTCCATCTCTCAGAAAGGGACAAATTATCCTTATATAAATAGGAGCAAGGTATGAAAACAATACCTTGGCTTGCCTTTGACACCTTATTGAAATGAATCTATCCCATTGACACTTGGAAGTTTTTCTCTCTAAATAATTCTAATCTAAAAAGTTATAGGATTTCTGAAAAAAATTCATTAAGAATCTAAGGTACTTAAAACATAATTCTCAGGAAACACATCTTCTAAGTCAGCACCAGCTCATCATCCCTGGTCAGCTTCCTTCAACATCAGTCACATTTATACATCTTCATTTTACTTCAAGGAAGAGAAATATCAATGAAAACTCTTCTCTCTACAGCCCAGGAGAATGTACTTTCTGGGTTTAAAAGATAATATTTAATCTAGACATTTATTTGGGTTTATATTAGCTGTATCCAGCTAACAGATGGTGTCATTTTTGACCCCTGTCCATTGTATCTCTTCAGGTGACGCAGAATGATATGATAATGGCTGAAAGGCTCTTTGGAATCCTAGCACATGTAGCATCTTCTGAGTTACCCCAGTACCGTCTGATTTCGATTCTGGGTGATGCCAGGTAAACTTTAATTTATATAGTTTTTATAGAATTACTGTTGCACTAGAAAAAGAAATCAATTTCATATACCTCTTAACTGTGCCATTTATGTATTCCACAAACATGTATCCTAGATGTATTTTGTGATTGGCACTATTCAAAGTGTTGGGGATATAAAACTAAGTAAGACAAAGTCTTTGTTCTCCTGTGGCTTATAATCTAATAAGTTAAAGATACACATAAGCAATTAAAGCACAATAGTTCAGGTGCTGTAAGAGAGGGGGCTATAGAAGCATAGGAGAGACTGCATTTTGAAAGAACATTGAAGAAGGCTTCACAAAGGAGGTAACATTTTATCAAGTTCTTCCAGAATGAGTAGGAATTTTTCAGGTAGAAGATATGGCGTAAAAAGATCTGCAAAAGCACAAGGAATTATAAATAATTCAGTATAATTGGAGCATGGGATGATTATCAATAAGTGATAGGACATTAAGCTAGAAAGATTGTTGTCTGATTTTGAAGGGCTTTGCAATCCATGCCAAACAAAAATGAAAATTTGTGTGTTGTAATGAAGCACAACAATCATGTGATTGAATTTGTTTCCTAGAAAGGCTGCCATTTGAGCAGAGAGAGATTGAAAGACTGACCAATCAAGTCGTGAGTCTATAGTCCAAGAGAGAGATCATGAGGTCCTAAACTAAGGCAGTGAGAATAAAGGAGAGGATAATTTAAAAAACACTTAGAAGGTATACCTAACAGAACATACTGACTGACAGGATACAGTATGGGTAGAGGGAGAATAGTCAAGGATGGTATATCAGCCACGATTTAGTTATAGATAATAGAAGTCACTCTGGTTAGAGTAAGCAAGGTATTAGATATCTACGAAATTTTTGGAAGGGTTGAGGAAGCAGTCTCTAGACTGAGCCTCCAAAGATAACTCCCAGAATGATACCACAGAACAAACCCACCAAGGAAACTGCTACCTTTGCTGTAGTCATGGAGCACTTTGCTACGGAACAAACCCACAAGGAAACTGCCACTTTTGCTACAGTCATGGACGGCAGGAGGCTGCCGTCCTAGCTGTGAGCCCCAGGATCATGCTACTTTAACTACACTGGGGATCAGGAAATTCCCTACTCCACTCCTCAGAACCTGGCTCCAGGGCCATGTTGCCCTGCTATACTTTACACCAACAAGATGGGTGTCTTGTGTGGTATTCCTACTTCTGCCCTTAGCACAGTTCTGAATTCAGATCTTACCCAAGTGTGTCTGATTCATGGAATCTAAATCCCATCTAGAACTCACAAACTACTTTGAAAAAAAAAAAACATACTGAGGGAGGCATTGAATTCAAGAAAAGATGGTGTAGAAATAAATTAGTAAAAATTATAGTTTTCTGGATAAGCATTAATACATAATATAAAAAAATAAATAACTCGAAAATAGAAATCTCAGAAAATCCTAAGAGAATGGAAGTTAAAGTTTGCTAAGTTTCTTTCCCTGTTTAGGAGAGATAATAGGTACTAATTAACAACAAAAATTGATGGAAAAATACATGTTTGACTGTGTGTATTAAAATTTTAAGGATTGCCATTAGAAAAAGATTAGATGTATAATTCTAAATTACTAAAAGAAAAAAAAATGAGTAGCAGAAAGAAAAGAAAAAAGAAAAGCATATGAGTTATCATAATAAATGTTAATGAATGAAATTCTCCCATTAAGAGATAGTACCTCTCAGAGTGAGTTTAGGATTGAGTTACGTGTTGTTTTTGAGAAACATCCCTAAAGAAATTCCTAAAGGTGAAAATAAAAGGATAAAAATATATAATGAGCAAATGCCAACAACAAATATGAGAATATTAATATTAGAAATAATAGAATTGATTACAGTAAAAACTGCAATCTACTAAAAAAGATAATAGTTATGAAACAGCGTAATCAGGATTACAGCTTCTAAACATATTAACAAATACAGGTATACATTGACAAATTCAATTATTATAGTAGATATTATATACCTCTCACATAACTCAGATCAAATAAATCAAAATAAGAAAGAATATGGACGATTTGAATAACACAATTAACACACTTTATCAATTAAATGTATTTAAAATACTATTTCCAGAACCTTATGCACAATTCAGAAAAAAACACATATTCTATTCAAAAATCTATGAAATGGTTGTAAAACTTAAACATATATTAAACTCAAAGAAAATTTCCATGTATCCCAAAAAGCATACTCATATAGATCATATCATAAAATTGTAAATAATGAGTTAGGATAGCAAAAACATGTCTAGTTGGAACTGGGAGGGTGGAAAAAATGGGAAGCAAGTTTCCAGAAAACAAAATACAAGTGCCTTTAACACATTAACTGCCATATGAGTTGTATTTAACTTATGCTAGTTTTGAGCCCAGGGCCTCATGAAGCATATGTAACTTAAACATCTCTTCACCTTGGGAGCTGCAAGAACTATTTTTTAAGTTGCATATATTAATGACTCATGCACAGAAAACTATAAAAAATAAATTTTACATTAAATTAGAAAGGATCATTTTGTTTTTGAAGTTTTCATTCTATCTTCTTAATAAAATACCGTGGAAAAAAATTTTTTTCTAGTGCGGCAATCAATGTGTTAAACTTGAGAAAGAGGGTGTTTGACTTCAATCAAAGTTATAGCCATGCAAATTTTAAAATAATGAAATAACTTCTTGGGGAAAGACTAAAAGTTTGATGATATACAGTGTGATGAACTAGGGCTCTTATATCCTTTTGGTGGTAATGAAAGTTGCTGTAATTATTTTTCACAGCAACTTAGCAATATCTAACAAATTTTAAACATACATGCCTTTTGACTTAGAAATTTTACTTAAAGGAATTTGTTCTACAGATTTTTTTTACATAAACACAAATATATGTGTCCAAGGATTTTCATTGCAGCCAGTATTTATATTAGCAAAAATATGAAAACTTACTAAATGTCCATCAGTAGAACAAGACCAATTACTTGCGGCTCTAAAAATAATTAGATATTCTTATATGAAACAGTTACTAAGATGTCTCAAAATAAAAATGTAAGAGGCTGGGTACAGTGGCTCACACCTGTAATCCCAGAACTTTGGGAGGCCAAGGCAGGAGGATCACTTGAAGCCGAGAGTTTGAAAACAGCCTCGTAGCAAGACCCCATCTCTAAAAAAAAAAAAGGTAAGATATAGAACATTTGTATAGTATGCTTGCAATTTGTGAGAAATGGGGCATATTTTTCAGAGGTATTCTTGTGCTGTTTAAACATATTTGATTTTTAAAAAATGATTGCCTCCAAATGTTCAACTGGGCACACTAGGGTTCCAAAGTGTGTAGTTGCTTACTTTTTACTATATGTTTATATGAACCTCTTGAATTATCTTTTTGGTTTTTGTTCAGTCTTGTTTTTTGTTTTTTGTGGGGTTTTTTGTTTTGTTTTGTTTTGTTTGTTTGTTTGTTTTGAGACAGGGTCTTACGCTGTCACCCAGGCTATAGTGCAGTAATGTCATCATAGCTCACTACAACTTCAAACTCCTGGGCTCAAGTGATCTTCCTGCCTCAGCCTCCTGAGTAGCTGGGACTACAGGCACATGCTACCATGCCCAGCAATTTTTTTTTCTTTTTGTAGAGACAAGGTCTCCATATGTTGCTCAAGCAATCCTCCAGCCTCTGCCTTCTAAAGTGCTAGGATTATAGGCATGAGCCACCACACCCAGCCTGTATTCCTTTTTTAAAAAGGATATTTTTAAAAATACTTTAACTCTTTTAAATTAAAGAGGAAGTTAAAGCTGAAATAATAAATCATATATAAATGGATTTGACAATAAGAACACTATATGTCAGAACCTCTGGGACATGGCCAAAACTGAGGAAATTATGTATCTTTAATGTACTTACTGGAAAACAAAAAAGATTAGAAAGTAATAAATAAAGCTTTTACTTCAGGAAGCTATAAAAACACCAAAGTGAAGCAAAAGAAAATGCGGAAAAGAAGTTTGTAAAGATAACAGCAACTTTAAAAAAAAAAAAAGAAATTGAAAAGATAGTAATTGACCAGTAAAAGCAAAAATTGACTCTCCAGAAAATATAAGAACTGAACTTGTAAACTTTTAGAATTAATCAGAATATATAATAATGAGGCCAGATAGATACTACATCAACATATTGATATAAAAATAATTAACAGTTCCTCATAGCAATAATAAACTATTGAAAATAGTATTAGAAAGAGTATCCCATTTACAGAGGCAAAGAAACTATGAAATACCAGTAAATCCACTGGACAAGAGTGCACACAGACAATTTATGTACAAGGCTGCCATGCTTTATTGTTTGTAGTTGCTCCACTTTGGAAAGTAACTAAATGCCTAGTAATAGGCAAAGCTAAGTATATCATGATATCTCTCCATTATGGGTGCAGTATCCATATGATACAATCTACATTACAGTTGTTACTTGACTGTAAAAGGAGGAAGGGGGAAAAGATTGAGGGGAATCTCCTGTTCTGATATGAAATGATCAGAAACGTATTTAACTGAGTGAAATAAGGCATCAAATGATATTTATATTATGACTCAATATTATAAAAAATAAAATAAATATGTAGACATATAAATACAGAGACATAGAAAGGGAACTGAAAGCATGAACACCTGGAGGGATGTAGATATTGGGAGTGGTGATAGAGTAGTTGAAGAGTAGTTTTCAAGTTTTGCTCTGTGCTGGTATAGTTTGAAAAGAGTGGCTTTTAAGTTTTACTCTACATCTGTACAAAATTGGGAATATATTGACTTCTGTTTCTGAAAATGCTGAGTTTGGTTTTATTGACCATCCCTTGTGTTAAAAACCACTGAAAATGCTGGGTAAAATAAAAAATAAAAACTTCTCCATAAATGTTTTGAGGATTGAGTCCTATGCTAAGAACTGACTTACCATCATTTCGCCCATGTTGTATTGGTCAAAGTGAGTCACAGAGCAACATTTAAAGGGCCTGGAAGTAGGCCTTACATAGCTGTAAAATCATGTTGTAAGGATCATGGATTCAAGGAAGCCATAATATACCCATTAATGTAATCAATCTACCTCAATGATACAGATGCAAATATACTAATTTTTCTGATTAAAAGCCATAGATTCAGACTGAATAAAAAAATGAAGTTCAACTATATGTTGTTTACAACAGATATATCTGAAACATAAGTTTACATAAAGTTGGAAAGTAAAAAAGTGAGAAAAGATAAACAACATAAATACTATCCACAATAACAGCAGAGTAACCATTGAGGACTAAATAGACTTCAAAGTTAAAGCAATACTAGAAATAAAGAGGATCATTTCAAATTGATAATATGTTCAGTTTGCCAGAAAGCCATAGCAAATTTAAATTTGTATGCACCTATTAGCACAACCTTAAAAATTTATAACCCAAAAGTTCCAGAACTACAAATCCACAGTTTCAGTGGGAAACTTTTAATACAAAATATTATAAAGAGGATATAAAATACTTGAACAATATAACAAATTTGACCTAATGGACAGTGATAGAATGTTACCCCCAGCAACTGCAGAACACACATGCTTTTAAAGCATACATGGAACATTTATAAAAATTAACCAAATACTATCCATAAAGCAAATGTCAACAGATTGCAAAGAATTGAAATCACATGGACTGTGTTCTCTGTTCAAAATGCAATTAAGCTTTAACCCAATTATGAAATGATAACCAGGAAATCCCCATATATTTGGAAATTAAGAAACACATTTCTATATAACCCATAGGTTAAAGACAATTTGTAATGGAAACCTGAAACTGCCTTGAACTGAAATATAGTAAAAATACCACATTTCAAAACTTGTGGGATTAAAGTGGTGCTAAATGTAAACATGCTAGCCTTGAAATGAACAGATTAGGAAAGAATAAAGGCTGAAAATGAATGAGAAAAACATTTATCTCACCAACCTAGAAAAAGAACAACAAAATAACCCTGAAGAAAGTTAAAGAAAAGAAATAATGAGGTTAAAGACAGTATTACTGGAAAGTTGATTTGTGAAATGACTAATAAAGTGATAGAAAATGTATGTGGGCATTGTTTTTGTAATTAAAACATTAGATGCAAATATAGATCCTTATCTCCATTTTCTTTACTAAATGAGAAAGTTATACCACCTAAATATCCAATAAAAGTATAATTAGGTAAATTGTGATCTCTATCACAAATTATATTTATTCACTTATTAAAATTATCATTTTTTAATGATAGAGAAAATGCTTATTATATAGCATTAAATGAAAACAGTATACAAAATTGGATGTTTAGTATGATCTTAACTTTTTACAAAAATTTGTAGAAAAAGCCTACAAAGAAGTATGTTGAATGTGAACAGGTCATAGATTTAGGTTTATGACTTATGAGTGATTTTTATCTATTTATTCATACTTTTCAAAATGTATACTTCCCAAAATTTCTAAAATAATTGTGTATACTTTTAAATGAAAAAAGAAGAAATTTTTAAAAAGATATATCCCTCTTCTGCTCCCAATCTTCAGTTCACAGTAAAGTAGTAGTATTACTTCATTTAGAGACACCCTAAGTGGTGGAAACCAGAAATCGACCGTCATGGCGGATGAGTTGCAGTCCTCTGGAATTCTGGGCTAATGGCTCTGTAAGTGATACTGTGAGCACTGTGTATGTTCCTCTTCATAATCGAGTATGGCTTCTTGTTTCATTATTTAACCTCCTACTAGGGATCTTGCCATGACATGCTAACAGTTGGAGGTTTTTTTGGTTTCCACTTGTTTTGTTTTTGCCTAAACTTAAACCAGTATCCCATTACCTTTTCTAGCTCTGAGTAATATGCACTACTGAGGTGCATCATGGAATTATAAACTATTTGTGTGATTTATGAGAGGTAACTAACAGATGTTTTATGGTATATAAAGACTTTGAAATTTTGCCCTACTATATCTTTAATTGGGTTATTTTGTGCTCTGTGATTGTTTAATTTTTGTATTGATTCTTATTAAGGTGAAGTTTGTTTTTCATTTTAAAATGCTTGAAACGTGTATGTTGATGATTGGTTGTTATGGAACAGAAGGGAATTTGGGTTGAGTATTCTAATTAGTAGCAAGATTGGAGTACCAAACTGAGCTCAAATAAATAATAAATTCAAACTCACAAAACAGATGTTCAAAACAGCACGTGCTCCCCTCTAAAGTCAACAAAAATAGACATGTTTTAATAAGTCTGATAAGTAATGCTCTAAATCTCTATACTGTCTTTCTACAGGAAAAAGCAGTTCCGGTATCTGCTGGAAACCAAAGGAAAAAAGCCTGGTATTGTCAATGAAGAAAATAACGACAGCAAAAGACTTGTAGGAGAAAACACAAATCGTGCTACACTAAATTATACCACAAGAGACTTTTATAATGAAAAGCTAGAGGTAAAACTATCATTAATCTGTGGAATCTAGTGTCTGGATATATCTTACATGGCTTGGGATTTGAGGGTTGTACATTGTTCTAGAATGTTTGTCAGCTTTATATACAAAGCTAGGGGACAGTAAGCACCAAAGTATTAGGAAGAAATATAGCCCTGAGATGAAGAAGAGCCCATGGTTCCAATATCTCTATTTCAGCAGAAAAAAAATGTTTAAAAGAAATCTGTACCAAAAATCTAGACCAAAATAGGATCAAGGGTCCTGGTCTATCTGAATTAAGAAAAGGGGTCTAGGCTTGTTGTGAATACTTAAGCAGCCCATGTCAGACCAGCAGAGGACACAGCCGAACCTCCATTTCTATTCTCTTTACTTGGGTCATTGGTGTTTTAATTCATATCCTTCATTCTACACCATTAACTTCTGTGTTCTTAATCACATAGTATAATTTCAACCCATTCTATTCCCAATATAGCTACTTACCCAGGAAAACTAGAAATGATCCCTATTTTTTTTTACGTATTCAAAGGTTTATTGGGGAAATACAATGTTATGGTGCTGTGGTAGCTACAAAGAAGAAAAGCGTACAGTGCCTACCTTGATGGAGCTCATAGGAAAGCTGAAGAAACAGGTCATCTAAATAACAATAGTTAAGATTCTTTTTTTTTTTTTTTTTTTTTTGTTGAGACAGAGTCTCACTTTGTTGCCCAGGCTAGAGTGAGTGCTAGCTCACAGCAACCTCAGACTCCTCGGCTTAAGCGATCCTACTGCCTCAGCCTCCCGAGTAGCTGGGACTACAGGCATGTGCCACTATGCCCGGCTAATTTTTTCTATATAGATTTTTTTAGTTGTCCATATAATGTCTTTCTATTTTTAGTAGCGACGGGGTCTCGCTCAGGCTGGTCTCGAACTCCTGACCTTGAGCAATCCACCCGCCTCGGCCTCCCAGAGTGCTAGGATTACAGGCGTGAGCCACTGCGCCCGGCCAATAGTTAAGATTCTTGAAGTGATTTTGAGGAGACAAAAGGGCAAAAGAACAAGACAGAGATCAGACACATTTATTGAGCATCTATGACTTATGAGCAAGGCACTGTGTGAGGAGATATACCTATATATAAATATACATATATGTATATATAATTATATATCTTCTCACACAGGTTATATATAGATATAGATAAATAGATACAGTGAGAGACATATCTCTCTAGATATACATATCTCTAGAGACAGAGATAGATATAGATATATCTATATATCTCCTCACACAGCTTATATATAGATATAAATAGATATATAAAAAGATGGATAGATATAGAGATATCTACCTATATCTATATTTATATCTATTTATATCTTTCTCTAGAGATAGATATACTAATAGATCTATATATCTCCTCCCACAGGTTATATGTGTGTATATTCTATATATACACACTTTAAATTACATATAATTTAGATGTGAAATGGCCAGACAAGTGGTTTTCAAATGTTTTTTAACAGCTGTGGAATCTTTATTCCAGCCATAATTGTAGTTAGAAACCCAGTATGTCAAAACAAAGCAAAACAACAGAACTATTGTCATTATAGAGGAAAAGTAGGAGACTCAGAGTTTCATTTGATGGGATCTTTATTCTTTTCCTTTTTCCTCAGCCTACTCACAATCTTGAAGTGTCTCTTTGGGACCCATGGGGCTCTAAGGATTACAGCTTGAAAATTACTTGAAAATTCAATGCTGCAATATTTTTATAGCTTCCTTAAAGATGTTCAGATTCTGCTTTAAGTTCTTCTAGAGCAAAAAAAGGTCAATGCTTCATGTGGTAGTTGTCTATCACTGAACAACTCTGAATGTGAAGAAATTCTTGTTCATATTAAACTTAAATCTGCCTCCTAATAACTTTCACTTACTGATCCTAGTACTACCTTAAGTAGTAAAGAGAACAAGTCTCTTCCTTATGAAAACCCTCCAAATACTTGAAGTCAAGTACCCATTTCATCTTAGCCCTCTCCACATTCATACATTCACTCATTCAAAAATCATTTCTTGAGTACCTATCATACACAGTGCACTGTGAAATATATTAGGACTATAAGAAGACACTGTCTTTGACCTCATGGACTTCACATTCTAATGGAGAAGATAGACATATATTGTTATAAATCAGTATATCAAAAGAGTAGAGGAGGGATAGCTAACCCAAATCTTAATAAGAAGGAAGGCTTCCAGAAAAGAGGCTGCCTGATATGAGTCTTAAAGGATAAAATACAGCTATATGACAAAGGTAAAGGGGGCAAGTAGAATAGTAAGAATAAAAGGCATAGAAGTATAAAACAGATGAGGAGAGGCCCAGGAAATATAAGCAGTGCATTGTTATTGAAGTACAGAGACTGAGGTAGATAGTGTTAAAAGATGAGACTGGAAAGGTAGTAAGAGTGAGTTTGAGTGAAAGAGTTTGAGTATAATCCTTTGGTCAATAGGGTTTTCCTGGTCTTGCCAGAGAAAGGAAAATGAAAGCGAAGTTGGTAGAATTATGAGTCCCTCTCTTCCTGAATACAGTTGTATAAGGTGTATGCAGTCCTTCCTTGGTATCCACGGGTGATTAGTTCTAGGACCTCCTGTGGGTACCAAAATCCTCTGATGCTCAAATCCCTCATATAAAATGGCATCGTATTTGCATATAACCTATGCATATCCTCCTTTATAATTTAAATCATCTCTAGTTATTTATAATACCCAATACAATGTAAATATTATGTAAATAGCTGTTATACTGTATTGTTTAGGAATTAATGACAAGAAAAAAAAGTCTGTACATGTTCAGTACAGATGCAGTTCTTTTCCTCATAGTTTTGATCCGTGGTTGGTCGAATCCACAGATGTGACACCCATGAATATGGAGGACTGACTGTATTCAGAAAATCTAAATAAGCTAATTTCCATAAAAAATTTAGAAAAATATCAAAGAGCTACATTCAAAACAAGGACAGCTTCATAGAAAAATCTACCAACTCTTTAAGGAACAAAAAAATTCTAATGATTTTTAAGTTGTTCGAGAGTATTGAAAAAGAAGGAAAACTTTTCCATTTCTTTTTTATTTTTTTATTGATACATAATAGTTGTACATATTCATGGATTACATGTTACATCTTGAAACTAGCACACAACATACAATGATCAAATCAGGGTAACTGGGACAAGATTAACCTGAAACATTCATCATTGCTTTATGAAATTTTATTGAAAATCATTGAAGAAATACTAACTAGATTATTTTTATGGACAGAAACTTTCTACATTGTAAAGATGGCAAATCTTTCTAAATTCATTCAAAATATAAGGCAGTTCTAATTCAAATTTGGACAGAGTTATTTGTGGAACTTCACCAGCTGATCTCAAAAGTTATCTGATAGAACAAAGGACCTAAAAAATACACAAGAGTAAAGGTGGAGAGAACTTGCCTTACCAGATAGCAAGTATTATTATAATGCTATAGCAATTAAGGCACTGTAGGGATAGACAAATAGATCAGTGGACAAAACAGAAAGCCAGAACTATACCTGTATATGGGGAAACTTTATACAGATAGTAGGTATTACAAACTACTAGAGACAGACCATTTAATATTCCTCAGTAATAATACTGAGGAAATGGGATATCCAATCAGAAAAACATTGCACTCTTCTTCGCACCATACAATAAAAAATTACCTCCAGGTCAAATAAAAGCCCAAGTATGAAAAGCAAAACTTTAAAATTCTTATTTTTAAAATAGAAGAAAATCTTTATGACCTTGGTTGGGTTGGGTATGATTTTTTTCACACCACCAGTGCGCAAACTATAAAGGAAAAAATTTTGATAAATTCAGCAGTCAGGCAGCTCATCAGGGTGACTGTGCACTTGTGGCCGGTTAGAAACAATTTGTGAAATGAGTGACTTGGAAGATGATGACCCCCCAGCTTTCTGCTCACACCTTAGCAGCTCTCCATGAGTTTTACGCTGAACAAAAACAACAAACTGACCTAGGTGGGAATGATAAATATAACATCGAAATAATAGAAGAGAATTGGTGACAGGGTCTCACTCTGTCACCCAGGATGGAGTGCAGTGGTATGATTATAGCTCACTGTAACCTCAAACTCCTGGACTCAAGTGACCTCCCAGTATCTGGAACTACAGCAATTAAGCCAGTTTTGGTATAGTCAGGAAATTGCTCTGCGTCTTGCATAAGAAGCCATTGCTGCTGCTGAAGAAGGTGGCAGAATAGCATGTGTGAGTGCCCCCAGCGTTTACCAGAAACTCAGAGAACTGCACAGAGAGAGAAGACTTTTCAATATACATGCTTGAATATGACAAAAGATTTGCCATGTATGGAGAGGAGTTTATCTTCTATGATTACTATAATCCATTGGATGTGCCCGAAAAAATTGCTGCACATAATTTTGACATCGTAATAGCAGATCCTCCCTATCTTCCTGAGTAATGTCTCAGAAAAACATCAGAAACCATCAGGTACCTGACTCAGGGCAAGATTCTGCTGTGCACAGGTGCCATCGTGGAAGAACTAGCAACAGAACTCCTTGGAGTGAAGATGTGCAAGTTTATTCCAAAACATACCCGAAACTTAGCAAACGAGTTTTGCTGTTATGTGAATTATGAATCTGGGTTAGACTGTGGTCTCTAAATACAGATAGTAACAAAGCACAGTAAAGGACCCCTCGCACATTTCTCCTCTCTTTATTTTCTTAGTAGATTGAGAAGTGATAACCTCCTCCCCTCTCCACCAAACACGAGCTGTCTCTGGTCTAATTTTTAAAATAAGGACACAACCTCTCAGTATTGTTTCCTTAAGGAGGGCATCCCTAGAGCTTGGTCATCTTCTGCCAGGCTGAATCCATGGAATTAGAGTTGGAAGAAGTCTTAGAACCTACCTAATCCACTCTCTTCATTTAACATATGTAAAAACAGAAGAACAAACAGCTTTGTGGCTTGCCCAAGGCCTCCTAATTAGACAGGACCTTGGCCTCTGCCTCAGGCCATAGGTTCCCTAAAAATGCACTTCTTCTGTGTGCCTGGCGCAGTCTGGTAGCATCCTAGGGCTCATGAGGCCCCACCCCTGTCCAATTCGAGCCCCTCAAGAAGAAACAATTTGCCTCCATGAGGTAAGCTGGTAATCCAAGGAGCTGGTATCTGAGTGCCTCTGGGAATTCTCCTCCTCTTCCCAGTTCTGGGAGGGCTGAGAGGGTAATGGGAACAGAACCCAGGTGCTCTCGCTCCAAACTGCCTGAGCAGATGGAAGTGCCATCTGTAAACCAAACCCCAGAACCAAAAGGGGGGCTGGGAAATGCGTGGAGTCTCACTGTTGAAAGCATATTCATTGCACACCCACACCACAGAAGACTTCAGCGGCCAGAAAGGATGAACTGTTGGTACATGCAACTGGGATGGACCCCAAGGACATCAACTGAGTGAAAAATCCCAAAGATCACACACTGGATATTTCTAGTTATAACATTCTCAGAGGGGAACAGTTTAGTGGTTGGTAGGGGTCAGGATAGGCGCAGGGGGAGTTCTCTGGTGCTTGCATGGTGGTCTGTGTCTTACCTATCCATAGTGGTGGTTTCAAGCATCTGCACATGTGACAGCATTACATAGAACCACACACACACACACATACACACATACACTTACACACAAATGAGTGTGTGTAAAACTGGTTAACTCGTAATGTAGTCTGTGGGTTGAACCAGTATCTGGTTTCTGGTTATGATATTGCACCGAGGGAAAGTGGGAAAAGGGTATATAAGACCTATCAGTAGTATTTTTCCAATTTCCTGGGAATCTACAATCATTTTAAAAAAAAACTTTCCAAAAAATTTTCAAAAAAAATTGGCAGTCAGGGTCATTGGTTTTTAGCTTTGGGGGTTTGTTTTTTTTTTTTTTTTTTTTTTTTTTTTGTTTATAGAGAAAGGGATAGTCTCTCTATGTTGTCCAGACTGGTCTAGAACTCCTGGGCTCAAGGAATCCTCCTGCCTCAGCCTGCTAAGTGGCTGGGACTATAGGCATGCAGATTTTTAAAAATAGAAATAGCTTCAGTGAAGTTAAATAAGTAAAGTCTTGAATAAAGTGGGTTTGAGCACTAAATAAGCAATGAAAAAGTAAAGATAGGGAATGCTGACTCCTATTTTGAGAAATTTTAAAGGGAAAAGAAAGAATCTGAAGTCCCATAATATTTTGGAAAGAACACTAGGCTAACAATCAGAAGACTTGGATTTGAGCCCCTTATTCAACCGCTTATTACCTGAAAGACCTTGCCCAAGTCTCTTAATCACTCTCTCTTGACTCAGAGCCCAGCATTCCTTTGTTTATACCATGCTCCCCACATCTTGAAAAATACTTAAATCACTGCAGCACAGAGCGCTCAGTCTCTCTCTTCTGTACATCCTGAGATGTTGAGAAAATTAATCGAAGTGAGCTCCTCACAAATCAGGTTAAGCGACCTTTTCATTGTACATGTCATAATTCTGTTACTTGGTAGTTGTCCATCCATTCTCCTAACTCATCTAAAAAAGATTTAAAATGGACATAGAGTCAGAGTGCTGAAAAGCACTTTGTAAAATCTAATCGTCTTCTCAGACCAGGGACAGGGAACCTGCGGCATTAAGGCCACATGTGGCCTTCTAGGTCCTTAAGTGTGGCCTTTTGACTGAATCCAAATTTTACAGAACAAATCCTTTTATTTCTATTAATATATTTTTGTTTGTCTTTTATATTTTTATTTTATTTTTAAAATGAACATATTTAAAATACCAAAGAATAAAATCAGTTTCAATGAAGTAATTATCCCAGGTTGACTGGCACAGTTAGAACAGTAGTGAGCCATAAGGGCTAAACTGATGGCTGCTACATTCATGATTTAGTTCTAACTTCCCCTGCCTGACTGGTGCCACTACCACGAGGCTGGTTGGTGAGAGTTTATGGGAGTCGAGTACACCAGTCTGTTATCAGCTTTTGACAGTGGTGCACTGTGTTTCTATTTGAAGTGGAATTTGTGGATACTTGCACAACTCGACAGTATTTTTTAATTCTATGTGCTTAACAGCCCATCATGTCAAAGAAGACTAAGAGAATGCTGAAGGAAGAAAACAGATTTTTTAATGAGGATTGGGAATTGAAATATTATCTTATTTCTGCTAAACATAAGATGATTTGCTTGCTTTGTGGTACTGCAATATCAACATTAAAGAAATTCAGTGCTCATCATCATTGTAACACTCATAAGGACCACAAATATTTTAAATTAGAGAAGGTGCAAACGGTTGTATTGAAGAAATTAAAAGATGAAAGGCAAAAGCAAAGACAATTCCTCCAAGCAGCAATAAGACCTGGAAATAATGCCACTGAAGCAACTTATAAAGTAGCTTATATACTTGGGAAAAAGGAAAGCCATTCAGTGATGTAGAGATTGTGAAAGAATGCGTTGTCAAAGTTGTAGGATGCTTAGACCCCAATAACATTTCAAAGTACAAACAACTGCCTCTTTCAAGGAGAACCATAACTGATCGACAGCATGAATTAGCCTCCAACTTAACAGAACAACTTCATGCAGTGCTTCAGAAGAAAAATATGTCTTATTTTACTCCTTTGAATGAATCAGCTGGTTCTACTGACTCAGCACAGGTTTTATACTTCATTTGGGTCACAACAGATTTTTTTTGCTATGAAGAGTTACTAGCTTTGGGCACTCTTGCAAACAGAACATGGGGAATAGATATCTTCAACAACTTTCGAGATAAATGTTATGAAGTTGGGCTGAATTTGCTAAATTTAGTGAGTGTATGTACCTATGGTGTACCTTCCATGACAGGAAAACATGAAGGATTTATTTCACAGATAAAAAAAAAATGTATAAACAGATCCAGATGCTCCCATTTCTTTTCATTGTATCTTGCATCAGCAAAATCTCTGTGCTAAAGCTACTATTTTGAGTGACACTTTGCAACAAGTTACACGGCATCACATGATCAGTTTCATAACATGCTAAAGTTGAACGATGAGGTATTCAGTGTGGATTTGCCATATCATTCTAAAGTGCGTTGGCTATCACAGGGACAGGTGTTAGCCAAAATTTTTATCTCTGTGAGAACAGATAGTTAAATTTTATGAAGAACAGAATCAGCAATGTGAATTATTGAAAGAAGATTTCTATAGGAATGCAGCATTTCTGTGTGATATTATATCACATCAAAATGATTTGAATATTTCTTTGCAAACTTTATGCGGCAAAAAATGCAAGCATTTCAAAAAATGTTATCTTTTTTCAAAACACTTCTTCTTCAAAAGGAAATTTTGGATGAACATTTTCCCCAGTTAGCAAAGGTCATTGATGAGCAGGGTGATATATGTGAATCATTTGAAGAATATGCAGCTGTTATAGACCTTTAACAGTGAAAGGTTCAGTGACTTTGAGAATCATGAATCACACTGAAATTAGCATTTCAGCCTCACCTAGTTGATATCTCCAAGGCATCTAAAGAACTAGAGATGGAATTGATTGAGCTCTCAGTAGATTACATTTTAAAGTCATTGTTTGATGCTAAGAAAGACCCAAGTGAAATATGGGAAAATGCAGTAGAATACCCGCACCTTTGGCAACATGCCCCCAAAATGCTTTCTTGCTTCTCAACCACTGATTGCAGCAAATCTACATTCTCCTACCTAACCCAAATCAAGATGCCCTTAAGGTCACAAATGACTGATATGCATCTAGAGGATCAACTGGAACTGGGGACCTCCATGCTGCTACCAAATATTCAAATGCTTTCCAACAAAAAGCAGACAGAACAAAGTCATTAAAAGGTTAGTTAACTTTAAAATTAACAAATAGTTTTCATTTTTTGAAATTATTAAGTACATCGTTAGATTTTTATAAAATAATATACATTTTTAAGTATACCTAATTGAAGTTTCTTGAATGTGGCCTTATTTGATTACAACAAAATTAATGCGGCCTTCCGACATGAAAAGATTCCCCACCCCTGTGCAAATGAGGAAAACCAGAAACTCAGGTGAATTACTCAGGTTCACAGTGAATTATTGACTGAGCTGCCTCTCTAACTGAGACCTTCTGATTGCTGACCTTGGCCTCTTTCACAGTTTATCATGGTGCTTTCTGAAGTCTTCTTGACCACCCCAGTGCAAAGGGCTCTCTCTTCTCCAAACACTAATTATATTTGCTCTCTGACATTTCATTCAGCACTTATTTACTGCTTTATCTCTTTAGTTAGCTTTTTGTAAGTGTAAGCCATCTCCCAACTAGACTGCAAATTCTTCAAGCACTTGATTATTTTCTAGGGAAATATGAATAGATGAAGTTTAATCCTGAGCAAATCTTTCAACCTCTATAGATCTTATTTTGCATTTATAAAATAGGGATATGGATTAAATCCTAATACAAGTACCATTATAGTTAAAATTGTTCTATAACAAACCTCACCATTGACCTACCTTTTTTGCAAACCATCTTCATAACAAAATTCTAGTTCAATGAAATAATATAAACAATATTGTATAGAGTTCATCTCATCAGGATTGAACTTGTAAAATATTTGCTTTAATAATCTCACGGAGATATTGTGAGATAAAAAGGAATAAGCATATGAAAGCATTTGAGAGTGGAAAAAGCATTATTCAGAGAGCCACGACTCTTTGACAGGTCAGGGCAAGAGAAGCATCTCTCATGTGCTCTTAATGGTGTCATCCTGAACGGGCAGAGTGAGTTGTCCTGGCAGAGACCTGATGAGTTACAGGGTATACTGCATGGAGATGCAGAGAAATTGGCTTGGAGAAGAGAAGAAATAATGATGTAAAAATGCTTTCAAACAAATTACTAGATGAAAGGTTATTATAGAAAATACAATTCTGTATCAGCATATTCATAGAGAAACAATAGAAGAACCTATATCAGGAAATTTTAAAACACTAAAAATTATACTATGACAATTATGAAAAGTTTATTGTAATTTGTATTATATATAAATGATTTAACAAAATACATCATTTCATTCTTTTAATTGTTGTTATTCCTGGATTGTTATAGCAGTTCTTCATCTTAATCATATAACTTTGTCTTTTTTAAATTCAAATCCTGTTTTAAGAAATTTAGAAATCTGTAAGAGAAGCATTCACTAAATATGCACTGTGCCTTCTACTTGTATGAATGCATTGCTTCTTATAAAATGTTGCTCAGTTTAGTTACTGATCTCCAGCGATTCACACTTGTTCTTTCTAGGGGCCCCTATATAGCTCAGATTTACTGAGTGTTAAAAAGGAGTGGCTAAATGCTGTTCTCATCGACATGCTAACTTAGTGCAGGTGGCTAAGTCCCAGACTGTAGTATGGTCAGGGTTAGAGAAGTTAGGTTCATCAGAGAAATAGTCACCTGGAAACATTTGTTGTTTATCACCTATCAAAATCCATACATATTTTTATGATAGGTCAACCTATGACCTGTTGTTTTAATACATGACCTGTATCAGATCAGCATGTTGACCCCAGAATGGTGAGTGATTATTTAGAGATGTCTTATATATCATAAGAAAATTCCAAAAATATACCTCTGTTAGGGAAAGTTAGTGCAATGTAGACTCATTGTTAACTTACATTAATTAGTCAAGAATTTAAAACATATTTGAAAAATCATAAACATTTGGAAAGAGAAAAACAGAAAAAAGGAGGAAAGCACACTTACGGTCTTGCAACCTAAAGACAATGACACTTCACTATATTTTGTTCGATAGTTTCTATGTGTTCTTTTTGAATTTTTAATAAAATTTTCAAATATACAGTAAAGTTGAAAGAATTTCACAATGAACACCCATACACCCCAAACCTCCATTATACTATTAGCATCATACCTTGCAACGTACTTGCTTTATTACATGTCTGTGTATCTATCCGTCCCTCTCTCCATCCATCAAGCCACCTTGGGTTTTTAAAATTCATTTTAAAGTAATTGTAGACATGAGGAAGCTTCTCCCAAAATAATTCAGCATGCATATCATTAGACTTCAGTATTTGATACAATTTTTTAAAGTAAAATTAATATACTGAAATATAGATCTTAGGTATAAAGTTGCTGAGTTTTGACAAATGCACACATTCATAGAGCCCAAACTCTATCAAAATTTCATTTTGTATTTTTCTTTTTTCACATAACTTTATAATGTAAGCATTTTTCTTGTTATTATAAATCTTCATAGATGTAATTTAAATGACAATATCTGTGATATTTTAAATTTAACTCTTTGAATTCACCTTGAAATTATTTTGTTGTTTCAGTTTGAGTTAGAGCTATAAATGGATCATTTTCCAAGTATTAATAGTTAAATGTATTTTCTCATTAACATTTATTATTTCTTTCCTCCTTCATTTATGTGAATTACTTCCCTTGTAATTCTGATTATCTAATGTGTTGAACTGATTTTTCCATATGTATTATGACACTTTCCATGATCATGCCTTGATATTCTCCACAAGTAGCAATAGCTAAAATAATGTTGAATGGCTTACATTAAACAAAATGGCTTTGTTTTAGCCTCTGTGATGAAATTGGGGCCCAATGGCTGAATATTCTCTGGCCCAAAACTTCCCCTGTTTTGTTTAGAACCAGGTTTTTTATTTGCAGACTTTCAGACCCAGAAGTTGAGTGGGAGCACTGTTTCTTTAGAAGGCCACATTCTAGGTCCTAGGCTCATATATATTTCTTCTTTCTTCTTGTACACTTTTCCCCAACTTTGTCCAAATGGTCTAGGCCACATAGGTCGGTGTAATGTACCATTTTATGCTTTTCTATAATAGAGAGTAAATTCAGAGTGTAGGTATTTACAGGATTAAATATTATATGGCTATTAACTTATCTCATACCAATTAAAATTATCATTATCAGTACCCTGATACATTTACCACTGGAAGCCATGGGTCTGTGCGTTCAGCTGACTTGTGTGAGCTAAACTACCTAGGAGAAATAGTAGTTATGATTCAGCAATTCCAATAAAGAAACACATCTTAGAGCTATCCAACAGAAGTGGGAGTGGGCTGAGAAGCAAAGAGCTCCTTGTTGCTGCCTAGACTCAAGCAGAGCCCTCTGACAGGTGTGGCTAGGAAAGAATTCCTGCTGTGAGGGGTAGGAGGGGGAGAGGGATGGGGAATCAGAATAAAATTTCACGTTTCTGTGGTTCAGCTAATTGTTGCTTTGACTTTTGGATTAGTTATGATTTAATGCAAAACTTTCTTTTTCCTAACAGGAAATAAAGGAAAAAAAGAAATTCTGCAAGATGTATATAGAGGACCTTGTGAAGGAAGCCACAGAAATCAACATGAAAAATGAGGCTTTGCAGAAGCTTTGGCCACAGATGTTCATTGAGCTTGTTAGGGATGCAGTCATAGAAATCCGCAATAAAAATTCCTATATGAAGCTGTGCCTACAGCAGATAACTGACCAAAAATAAAAATGGCTTTTAGTTACAGGTGATTTTGGTAGTTTTATTTTTTTGAAGGCTGAAAATATGCAGGTTATACATGTTAAAACAACATCACTATCCTGCAAACTAGAAAGACTAGCATCAAAGCATTATTGCCTACTGTTCTCGTAAAGATTAAGAAGGAAAGCAGGAGAGGCAGGATTAATATTCTATATGTAATGACCAAACAACCTTTTGAAGCTAGGCAGTTTTCAGAGATGGCTTGGCACTGCATCTTCGGTTGTTGCTTTGATTGGTGCCCTGCTAGAGCCCAAAGCACGTAGCATTTGCTGATGATTCAGTATGAGCTGCTTCTACCTACTTTTCAGCTGATAATTTTCAGTTATTTGCCTTTTTATTTTATGTCATGATTTAAAAGCCAAAAATATGTTGTTTTTTATGGGTGAAGAATAAACTTATCAATAAATTAGTAAAAAAATATGTTTGCCTTCTTAATCCAGTCAGAATTGTCATATTTATTCTATGTTCCTCTTTAGCTGGGGAAGAGCCCTGCTATTCACCTGTGGAGGCCCCATTCTTCTAGGGATGCATTCTTAGGGCACCACAGAAGGTCCTGGGAGTCACTGCGGGCATAGCATATGAAAATGAGTCAAAACTGAGGTATCGTCAAAACAAGCTCCCGCATGCAGAGCAACCAAAAAAGAAAAAAAAAAAAAAAAAAACATGAGGTATCAAAAAAATGCTGTTTTGAAGGATCCTGAGTGAATGTAAAATGCAGTTACAAGTTAGCAAGTCTGCTTCTGAGAAAGGTATTTCGTTCCATTCTTAGCTACTTACTCTGGGGCTCTTTTCATAGGCATGCTTGTGTACCTGTGCCTCCAAAGTATTAGGGATGCATGGGTGAAAGGTTTTAATTTTTAAAATTTCATTTGAAGATCAAACAAGTAAACAAGATGGAAAAGGGTTTGGCCTAATTCATGCTGGTGAGGATGTTGGTTGGTAGCCTCTTACCAAGGCCAGAGATGATATAATTTCAGAAAAATAATCTTACAGGTCATAAACAGAAATTCTCCAGTTTGCTCAGGTTTTGCCTAGAAGCTGTTATGACTGCAGGACCACCAGGATGTGGGTAAACAAGAATAGAAGATACAGGACAGCAAAGTCATGCAGAGTCACTTGGAAGGAAGCCGGGTAAGCTGCTATTATGGTTCTAAGAAAGACCCACATCCTTAAGATCTCTTGGTCACCCTCCCCCCAGAAGGAGTGCTCAAGTTGAGTAGGTTAATGTAATTTTTCTGAACATGGCCTTTTAAGTCACACTGTCCTAGGTTGACGTCTTGGCACTTAAGCTACCAGTTTACCAGCTTGTGACCTATCTGAACCTCCATTTCCTCATAATAGTATCTACTACAGAAGATTATTGTTTAGGATCAAATGAGATAATGCATGTAAAGTATTTCTCCTGATGCCTGGCACACAACAAACACAATGAATAGAGCTATTATTATTATTCTTTTGGATACAGGTTGAACCGTAGTGTTGGTGCCCTAGGACAGGAAGAGCTAGCTATTGGCATTGCTTTTGATCCTTCAGTCTCTCCAGATTGAAGCATATGGACCATTTCTCATCTGGTAAACAGTAATCTCTCCTGGAATTTATATCTGTTTGGTGTAGAAGTGAGATCCCAGCTTGAGGGTGATGTTGAGAGAAGAACCAAGAATATCTTGTTGGTGGACTCCTAGTATATAGGAAAGACGTAGGACCTTCTGACTCCTCAGGAGTGTGAGAAACTGTTGCTTACTCTAGGCTTTGCAGGTGAACAGCCTAGCTGTTTAATAAATCAGCTGTCCAGCTTCCTGCATGCTGCCTCTCCTCCTCTAACTCTCCCATCCCTAGTGCTAGAGACTTGACCCTCGCATGCATTCTTGGCCCAGTCATTCTGGGAACCTGAGGAACCCTAAGTCAGCGCTCAATGAATTTGCAGCAAGCCTGCCCAGCCACTGCCGGCTCTACCTAGACTTGCTGCTTTAGGCCTAGTAATAGAGTTTCTCTCTTGTTCCTGAAACCAAACTTCCTTACTCCTCAGCTTCGGTCTCTCCTTCCTTCCTACTTGAGTTCCTGCTTGTCTGTCCCCACTATCCCATAATGATTTCTACTTCTTGAATCCTTATTTCATCTGGTCCCAAACTCCCAATGTCTGTGTCTTCTATCCAGTTCTATCCTCCAAACTCATTTTGTTCACTGGAGTTCCTGGGTGAGGATAAGGATGAAAGGACAAGGAGAGCTGGGTCTGCTGGGTCTGGGATCAAGTGAGGGTTCTATGTTGTGAATGAGTGGTGATCCATGGAATAAATTGCCCCTTCTGCTTGGGATTTTCCAAGGTTTTCAGGGAAGGGGAAGAGAAGCACCATCCCATAGTCTGAGACTGTCCAGGCTAGTGTGTGCTGAAGGATTGTTTTTTTCCCAAGAGGGATCTCAAACAGAAACAATATCGTGGTTGCCGCGAAAGTAAAAACATTCAGCATCCCCCATTTGGGAAGATCCTGTATCCCATATTCTGGTTCAGCAACTGGATGTGTAAGTGTGCTGCTAGATCCGGTGCTGGTTACTAAGTGTGCTGATGGATCTGAGGCTAGTTAATGCGCTACTGAGTCTTGAGGATGCTGCTGGTATCAGCTCGCCACTTCCTGAGCTTCATTCCACCCATGGCCTGGCTTGTAAGACAGTGAGGCCCTACCATGCTCCTCCTCATCTATTCCTGATCAGGGCAGGGGATATGCGGGGATTCATACTCTCCTCATGGAGTCACAATAATCATAACAAAGATTCATGGAGTAGTGTTTTACAACATTATAGCCTCTTTGTATGCATTCTCACTTAGTCTCCTAACACTGTGTTATACGCATGAGAGCTATCCCCATTTAAACATTAGAAAAATGAGGCATAGAGAGGTTAAAAAACTCATCCAAGGGTATTTCAGCCAATAAATAGCAGGCAGCACCCACATTCACTGTTAGTCTTAAGGATGTGGCACGTGGGAAAAACTATGATGCCCATAGTCTTTCCTGATCTGCTTTCATGTTTTGCTGTTATGCTGAAGAGTAGCAAATAAAAAATGAGAATTCTCAAATACGTCCACCTATATAGCACATTGCAGAACATTAATAAGTACAGTATAAATACTAACGTAAAATGTATAAGTACACGTTATTTATTGTTTAGTGTTAAATGTATTGAAAGTGTAAAAATATTGCTGGATTCATACCAATAATGTGTAGAAAATCAACCTGAGGAGGAAGCAAGAGCAATAATCAAATGAAGGAGGCCAGTGGAGAGGGTGCTGCACTAATCCAGGCAAGAAACAATGGTGACTCAGATCAAAGTGGTAGCCACATAAGGTGACGGGAAGTGGTTCGTTTTGGGTGTATTTTAAAGACAAAGCCAACAAGATTTACTGATAAATTGGATGTGGGGTATGAGAGACAGGAGTCAGTGATGGCCCCAGGGTTTTTGGCTTGGGCAACTGAAAAGATGAGTTGCCATCCACTAAGATGGGTGCAAGCTGTGAATGAAGCGTCTTTCAGGAGGAAGATCAGGAATTCCATCTTGCATATGTTGAGTTTGAGATAAATATCCAAGTGCAGGTGTTAAGTAGGTGTGGATATAGGAGTTGGGAGTTGAGGAGAGAAATATGGGTTGGGGCTAGAATTATAAAATTTGGAGTCATCGGCATATAGCAGTACTTGTTTATGTTATCTTTATATTTAAGAAAATAAACCTATCCCTTGTTAAATGATTATTGTAGTGTATTTGTCTTTCAATTTTGACTTATCTGTGTTTTTCTTTTTGTGTTGTCTAATCTCTTACTGTTTTCCTATATGATTTCTTTCACTGTAATTAAGCTTACTCAGAGAGTAGATGATAATTTACCTGTATCTTTCCATGTTTCAATTCCATGCTTATCTGTCACTACAAATTTGGTGACAGACCAAAACATATCCTATTTATCTCCTCTTTCGGCAAACCTGAGTTTTATCCTCTCAGCTCAAAGTTTAATATGATATTCTTGGAGAAAACAAAAAGGAAGGAGGGAGGGAAAGAAGGAATGAAAAAATGAAAGAAAGAGAGAAGACAGGAAGGGAGGGAGGGGAAATGAATGAAGCTGGCTAGTTAGTAAGGCAAAATACAAAATAGAATAAAGAGAGACTGCTCAGAAAAATATTACATTTAAACCTTGAAGAACAAAGGTTAGTTTTTGTAACCTGCTTTTATGGGTCAGCTGGAGATAGAGTGGTTACTGTTGCCAAGAAAGTTCAGAGCCAAGTTTGAAACTTGATCACAGCAACTATAGTTAAGCAGTATTGATGGAATATTTGTTATCTTTGATCCTAATTTTCCACTTATGTTTATGTTTTTGTGGTTCATTTATGTGTCTTTTGTTGCAAGCTACCTCGAATTCTTTATGGAATGAGTTAAAGCATGTTTAAAGCTCCAAAGATTAAATGACTCCTAAAAAATAAATTCACTCCTTGGGGAGTGGAATAGTTTTCAGTTTCTCTTCAGGAGACAATGAAACTATTTATTAATTCCTTACACCAGCCCTTCTAAGCCTGAGCCATCAGAGTTGACTTCTTTTCTTTGTTTATCTTGAAATATCTCAACGTGCAGCAGTGCATGTAGAAGAATATCTCAAATAAATACCCTGGATCCACCACTAAGCATTACAGATCTTAATATTCTTTCACATTTGCTTCAGATTTTGAAAATAAAACATTACAGAGATGGAGCCTCTGTGGACCCTCTTCCCTCCCTAAAGGTAATCGCTATCCTGAACTTCATGCTTACGCATTCATGTTTTCATACTGTTCCTATTTGCATAAGTGCATAGGGAGTTTATTGAATTGAGTTTTTATATTTCCAATTTCATATAAATGGTATCATGCGATATGTATTTTTCTGAATCATTCTTTTCACTGTATTATGTTTCTCAGGATTATCTTCATTGATGGGAGTAATTCTACTTCTTCATTTTCAGTGCTATTTGATATTTGGTTGTATGGCCAATGCATGAGATATGTATCTGTTTCCTGTTGGTGGGCATTGAGAAATTTCTAGTTTAAAACTAGTACAGACAGTGCTGCTTTGAATATTCCTGTTCACATGTGTGTTTGAGGGGTACATAATTAGCAGTGGAATTGCTGGGCCATATGCACACATTCAGCTGCAGTAAACATTGTCAAATTTCTTTCTAAAGTGATTTGTTTCAAGTTACACTGCCAGAAGCAGATACAAGTTCCAGTTGTTCCACATATTCTCTGACAACTAGGATTTTTATTTTTTGCAATCTAATGCATTAAAGGGAGCGTGTATATGTGTGCTTGTGTACTTGAGAGTGGCTTTTGTGTGGAGAAGAGATTGTTCGAGAATTTTTTTTTAACAAAAGGTAAATTTTATGTACAGTGAAATGTGCTTATGTGTACAATTTGATGAATTTTGAAAAACACAATCATCATCGCAATTAAGATACAAAACATTTTAATCATTTCAGAAAAGTTCTTTTAGTCAAGCCTTGGCCCTCCCCTATTAGCAACCATTGCTCTGATTTCTTTCACCATTGATTAATTTTGTCTGTTCTGGAACTTTCTATAAATGAAACTATACAGTAGGTACTCTTTTGTGTCTGTCTTCTTTTACCCAACATAATGTTTTTGAGAATCATCCATATTGTTTCATGTATCAATAATTCATTATTTTGTATTGCTTAGTATAAAGATATCACAAATTGTTTAACCAGTCCATTGGGATGTTTCCAACTTGGGGCTCTTATGAATAAAGACATTTTTGTATGAATCCTCTTGTGCAGTGGAGCTGTTGGGTCAGAATAGTAGTAAGTTTAACTTTATAAGAAACTGCCATACATTTTATCCAAGTAGTTGTACAATTTTACACTCCTTCCAGCAATGTATAGAGAGTTCTAGCAGCTCCAGATATTTGTCAACATTTATTGTTATGAACTTTTTTTTATTTTCAGCTATTCTCGTGTGGCCTTGTCAGCCATCTCATTGTTGCTTTGATTTTATTTTACCTGATGTAAAATGATGTTGATCACATTTTTATGTGCTTGTTGGTCATTTTTTTATATCTCCTTTCATGAAGTAAATGTTCAGATCTGTTGCCCATTTTTTAAAACTTGAATTGTGTTTTCATTATTGATTTATATATGTACGTTTTATGTTGTAGGTAAAATGCTTTTGTTTTGAATAATTATGATAAAGTCCAATTCATCAATTTTTATGGCAAGCGCTTTTTATGATCTCTCTAAAAGGATCTTCCTGCCCAAAATTTGCAAAGACATTCTCTTCTATCTTCCAGAGCTTCATAATTGTAGTTATTACATTCAGGACCATGATCCTTCTTCACTTAATTTTTTTGAATGCTTTGAGGTAGAGATATAAATTCATTTTCTTTTCTGCATGGAAACCCAGTGTTTCCAGTACAATTTGGTACAAAAAGTGTCTTTTCCTTCATTTAACTGCTTTGGAAATTATTTTTTTTTATTTCAGAATATTATGGGGGTACAAACATTTTGGTTACATGTAATGCCTTTCTTTTGCCTTTCCGAAGGCACAGCTAGAAGCGTGCCCTTCCCCCATACAGTGCACTGTCTCCATTAGTTGTGAGTTTACCTACCCACACCTCCACACACCTGACCGGCACCCAATGAGTATTACTACCATGTGAGCACAATTCAAAATTGCAAAGATGTGGAAACAACCCAAGTGCCCATCAATACATGAGTGGATTAATAAAATTTGGTATATGTATACCATGGAGTTCTACTCAGCCACAAAAAACAATGGTAATCTAGCACCTCTTGTATTATCCTGGATAGAGCTGGAGCCCATCCTTCCAAGTGAGGTATCACAAGAATGGAAAAACATGCACCACATGTATTTGCCATCAAATTGGTACTAACTGTTCAACAATTTTTAAAAATTAATTGACTGATATATGTGTGGATCTCTTTCTAGACTTACTGTTCTGTTCCATTTATCTATTTTTCCACAAATTTTACTGTACTGTCTTGATTACTGTAGCCTTATCTAAGTCTTGGAATCAAGTAATATAACTCCACAAACTTTCTTGTTCCTTTACAAAATTGTTTTAGCTAGTCTAAGTCTTTGCATTTCTATATAAATTTTAGAATCAGCTTGCTGATTAATTTAAAGAATGACTTTTGGGATTTTTATTGGGATTATATTGAATCTATAGATGAATTGGGAAGGATATTCCAATCCTTGAACATGATATATCTTTTCATTTATTTAGATAATTTTTCAGCAAAATTTTGTAGGTTTCAGTTTAAGATTCTGAAGTAGACTTATTGCTGATCATTTTATGTTTTTTGATATTTTAAAGCTGCAGTCCCCAACCCCCTGGCCATGGACAATACCAGTCCGTGGCCTGTTAGGAACCACACCACACAGCAGGAGGTGAGCAGCAGGCCAGCCAGCGAAGCTTCTTCTGTATTTACAGCCGCTCCCCATTGCTCCCATTGTGGCATAAGCTCTGCCTCCTGTCAGGCCAGTGGCTTCATTAGATTCTCATCAGAGGAGAACTCTACTATAAACTGCACATACGAGGGATCTAGGCTGAGTGCTCCTTATGAGAATCTAATGCCTGATGATCTGAGGTGGAGCTGAGGCGGTGATGATAGTGCTAGGGAGCAGCTGCAAATACACATTATCATTAGGAGAGAGGTTTGACTGCACAATACATGTAATGTGCTTGAATATTCCCAAACTATCCTCCCTCTCCCCAACCCATGGAAAAATTGTCTTCCATGAAACTGGTCCCTGGTGTGAAAAAGTTTGGGGGACCACTGTTTTAAGGGTACTTTTTAAAGGTATTAAAATTTCATTTCTAATTTTTTTTTTTGCTAATACATAGTAATACAGCTGATCCTCATTATTCGCAGATTCTGTGTCTGAAAATTTGTGTTCTCCCTAAAACTTATTTGTAACCCTACATTCATTTGTGCACATGCACAAAGTGATGAAAACTTTGAGCTCCCAACATACATGTTCCCAGCTGAGGTTGAGCAAGGCAACACTTTTCCTTCTTGTTTCAGTTCTCATAACATAAATAAGTAGCCTTTTCACGGTATATTTAATGCCATGTTTATTGCATTTTTGTGGTTTTTATTAGTGACTTTGCTATTTAAAATGCTCCCCAGGGGTAGGGCTGAAGTGCTCTCCAGGGCTCCTGAGCACAAGAAGCTTGTGATGTGCCTTATATCACAAAGAAATAACATGTGGTAGATAAGCTTTGTTTAGGCATGAGTTCCAGTGCTATTGGCCATGAGTTTTATGTTACTGAATCAACTATACCTATATACACACACACACACACACACACACACATGCATATATATTTTAAAAGATGTTGTTAAACAGGAACACACATATAACAAATGTATATATTGATTAATGAAAAATGTTGTCCCAGAGTCTCACAGGAACCTAACCCTGTGTTTCCCATAGGAGCAAATGTTCAGTATTCACTAATTCAGTGTTCAAAGCAACTTTTTCTAAGAATTTCCATTTCTTCCATGTTTTCAAGTTTACATGCATAGAGATTTTTATAGTATTCAGAGATGATATTTTGTATTTATGTGGTTTCAGTTGTCATTTTTCCTTTTTCGTTCCTGACTGAGCTTATTAGAGTCCTTTCTTTTGTGCTTGTGGTTAACCTAACAAGTGGCATGTTAATTTTGTTTATCTTTTCAAAGAGCCAACTTTTTGTTTCATTAATCTTTCATATAGTTCTTTTATTATCAATTTTGTTTAGTTCTGCTGTAATCTTGGTTATCTCTATTCTTCTGCTGGGTTTGGGATTGGTTTGCTCTTCCTTTTTCAGTTCTTTGAGTCAATTCTTAAGACTGTTGATTTGTGATCTTTCTATCTTTTGGATGTAGGTAATTCTGTAGAATTTTCCTCTTAGGACTGCTTTAGCTGTGCCCCACGGAGTTTGATAACTTGTGTCCCCTTTATCATTTAGTTCAAAGAATCTTTTGATTTCCATCTTAATTTTTTCCTTGACCTGAGTATCATTCAGCAGTATGTTGTTTAGTTTCCATGACATTGTGTAGAGATGACTGTTTCTATTGGGGCTGATTTTCTAATTTTATTTCACTGTGTTCTGAGAAGATACATGGTATAATTTCTATTTTTTTTAAATTTGTTGAGACATGTTTTATGGCCAAGCATGTGGTCAGTCTTAGAGAATGTCCCATGAGTTGGTGAAAAGAATGTATATTCAGTGGTTTGGGGGTAGAATGTTCTGTAAATGTCTGTTAGGCCCATTTGTTCTAGAGTTCTGTTTAAGTCCATTGTTTCTTTGTTTATTTTCTGTTTGAAGAATCTGTCATGTTCTCAAAGGGGTGTTGAAGTCCCCAGCTATTACAGTGCTGCCGTTTATCATTTTGTTTAGATCAAGTAGGATTTACTTTATGAATCTGGGCACACCTGTGTTGAGTGCATAAATATTTAGAATTGCTATGTCTTATTGTTGCATTGTTCCCTTTACCATTATATAATGACCATCTTTGTCTTTTATTACATTTGTTGATATGAAGAATTAGTTATCCAATATTAGAACTGCTACACCAGTTTTCTTTTGGTTTGCATTTGCATGGAAAATTGTTTTCCATCTTTTCACCTTGAGTCTGAATGAGTCCTTGTGGCTTAGATGTGTTTCCTGAAGACAGCAGATACTTGACTTGTGTATATTTATCCATTCGGCCAGCCTATGTCTCTTCAGTGGACAGTCGAAGCCATTCACATTTATTGAAAGAATTGATAAGTGGGGTGGATTTCTGTTCATGCTGTTGAGTAAAACTTTGTTGCTTTTTTTTTTTTTTTATCTCTTGAGCCATTATGGTGTCTGGCTGTTGACCTTTAGCTTTTGAATAATTTTACACTGATAAGTTTCTATTTTGCTGATCCATGAATAATAGAGTTCTGAGTACTTCCTGCAGAGCAGGTCTTTTATTGACAAATTACGTCAGTGTTTCCTTGTCTGAGAAAGACTTTATTTCCCCCTCATATATGAAACTTGGTTTTGTAACACTACTGATTTTTGTATGTTGATTTTGTCTTTACTGAATTTGTTATTTATTGTTATAGAACTCATCAATTCTAAGAGTTTTTTGGTGGAGTCTTTAGGTTTTTCTATATATAAGATTATGTCGTCTTCAAAGAGGGGAAGTTTGACTTCTTCTTTTGCAATTTGGATGTCCTTTATTTCTTTCTCTTGCCTGATTGCTCCAGCTATAACATCCAGCACTATGTTGAATAGCAGTGGTGAAAGTGGGCATCCTTGTCTTGTCCCAGTTCTTAGAGGAAAGGCTTTCAGCTTTTCCCCATTCAGTATGATGTTAGCTGTGGGTTTGTCATATTTGGCCTTTATTGTGTTGAGGTATGTTCCTTCTATGCCTAACTTGTTGAAACTTTTTATCATGAAGGTATATTGAATTTGATCAAATTCAATGCTTTTTCTTTGTCTATTGAGATGATCCTATGGTTTTTGTCCTTCATTCTGTTGATATGGTATATCATATTTATTGATTTGCATATGTTGAACCTATATAGCATTATTAATGTGGATTTTAAATCAATATATTTAAATCCCAGTAGATATTATCATTATTTTAAAGTCAGTAATCATTTAGAGCTCCTTACATATTCACCACTTTTTTTGCTCTTCATATTTTATTATAACTCAGAACTTTCATCTGGGATCATTCTTTTCTATCCTAATATTGTATTGCCTTTGGAAGTCTTTAGTGCTATTCTTCTGCTGGAGAACTCTCTCAGGTTTTTTAAATCTAAAAATGTCTTTATTTCACCTTCATATTTTTTTTTAAAAAAAAGCTTAATTGAAATATAACATTCATATAGTAAAGTCTACTAATGGAGTCACTACTGATCTGGAACTACCTTAAACCAGGTTCAGGGCTTCAAATTCTATTTTGTGGTTGTTGGAATTTTATTTCTGTCCCCATCTCTCTGTGATGTTATCAAAACAAAGGTCCCAGTTTTCCAGGATTGGCAAGCAGCACCAGGGTAAATGTGGCTTCTGTGCTCTTTTACCTTTTTGGATTCTTGTTTTTACTTTACTCTGACCTTATAATTCCTTATGGTCTTGTTTTGTCTTTAAAAAATTTTAATATATTTTATCCAGCTGTTTCAAATTTTAATACAGTGGGATAGTTAATTCAAATAACATAGCTCTCCATTATTGGAAACAGAAAATTCCCATATTAAGTTTTTAATCTTTTGCTATTATAATTTCTAAGAACTGTTTTTGGTTTTGTTTGCTTGCTTTCTGAACATACTTTTTAATTAGTATCCTCTACTTATGGATCAATATTTTCTCTTAGCTCTCTCTATATATTAAAGATAGACTTTTTGTTTTGTGTTCTTTTTTAGTTTTCTTATCTTTAGATAGCCTTCATATTCTCCAAGTTGTTTTTTTCTATTTGTTAGTTTTAGTTTCTGCCTTTCATGTTACAGACTTTCCTCAAATATCCTGATTCCAGAATTCTGGCAAATGACTACCAGGATTAGGGCATACTGATTTCTGACATGACCTACCCCTAAGTTTAGGGTTCATGTTCTCTCTTTGAAATTTTGCCACAGTTCTTGATTGCTTTATGGGATTTCACTTGGTAGTTCACCCTAGGGACTTTCACATCCCCTACCTCTTTTCCAACCTTATTTCGGAAGCCCGAATGTATTATTGTCTTTCTGAAACAAAGACAAGTTGAGGCATTGCAATCACATACACTGTGTTGGAAGTCGCAGTGGTCCACTGGGAGGTCACACATCTCACTTCCTTCCCTACTGGCCAAATTGGCTTATCAAGTAAGAATTGGCATATGGAAAAATTTCTGCTTCTTCCAGTCTTTGAGGAAAGCTCTGGTTTTTCTCTGCCCCTCCTGGCTTGCGCTGTTGATAAGTGTTAACTACCTGGGGTAAACAGAGCACATCAAGAGGCTTCTAATGGATCCTCCTTAATACCATGTCTCCATGCTGACAGGACTGACGCACCCCACCCTCATTTCCTACCATGCCCATCGCCACAATCTGCTCTGCTTGGTCTGCTCTTTTATCTTCTGACTTCCAGTGCCCAGGGGGCCCGGCTTCTCTGTTCCTCACACCCTGCCACTCTATTATTTCTTTGGTGTAGAGCCTCATTCCTCAAGATGAGTCTCAGTTAAGACCATTCAGGAATGCAGGCATTCTCCACATCCACAAAGCAGCTTAAGTAAAGGCGGTAGCCTAAATGGACTTTTCCTTCCTCATGCTCAGTCAGAGACATTCAGTGTCACCAGTTCCCAGGGGACAGAATCCCATCATCCTCACACCTCCCAACGTGTTACCCTTTTCTTTACATAGCATGATGAAAAGTCATATAGTCAGTGACTTCATTTTAATTATTTTTATTGTATTCTCAATACCAAGAAAATACAAGCCACCAGTGTTTTTTCTATGAATAGAGCAGGAGTGGATCTCTTTTATTAGCATATTAAAAACTTTCCTTTCTGCATACATAGCTAATAATCAATTCAATCACAACTCTCTGAATGCTTCTTTTCCAGTTTACATCATGGTTCACAAAATAGTCATTGACTAAACAAGCAAACCATATTCTGCAGCCTGAGATTTACCTGGATTTACATCTTTCCCTCCTCCCTAACACACAGATTTCCAAGTTCTGATTCATATCACACAGCCTGGCTTTAATACTGCCGTAAAGCAAAATATCTGCCCTAGGTACATGTGAGAGTAATTGCTCTCCACATTGTATGTCAGTGATAATATGCAACATCTAACAATATCAATTGATTCAGGAATTCAAACTTTCTATTCAAGCAAAATATTTGGCATTAATTTTGTGGCTAGTTTATAATTTCTAGATGATGACATGGCTCGTACCTGTTTTATTCCAAGGAATGCAAGATTAAATAATGCCTCTGCAATTTTAGTTTCTGCTTCACTTTAGCAATAAAGTAAAAAGCACTAGCTTTTACTCTGTGAAAATTCAATTTATTTACCAAACTCTGCATTGTTTGACAATTATGTCAAACCCATAGTGATTGTGAGTGTAACAGACAATAAGCTGAGAGATAGGGAACGAAAGGATCAACAGTTGTTCAATAATATTCAAATTTTATACAGTCTTAATAAAATCTATATAAAACACTTGTACTTCCTAGTCACACTTTTATTTTTCATCTCTTCATGTAAAATCATCTTGTTTGCAGATTCCATTTTCCTAGGACATTCATTTTCTCATCCTTATTTGCACTGAAGTCAGCTTACTATTTAAGTTTAAATTATTTACATTTTATTTAATAGTATTAATTTAATATGTTCATTACTCTTGATCTTCAACAAACCATTTTTGTGAATTGGGGCTAATCACATCCTAATGGAAACAACAAATATGCAGTCCAAGGAAACTCATGCCAGGCACTGTCCTATGGCTGGGGCTATAAAAGTGACCAATTATGGATGCAGCCTCTTAAAATTCATAGTCGAGTGGGCAATAGAATGTAAATGGTAATAAGCTACATCATCTCGAAGGAACTATACTAGCTGATTCTCAGCAGAAAAAACTGGAACATGCACAATCTTTAAGAATGTAAAAACACACAGGAATAAGTTCTAGTGTCTGATAGCACAGTAGGGTGACTACAGTTAACAACAATCTATTGTATATTTCAAAATAGCTAGAAGATTTGAAATATTCCAGCACAAAGCTATGATAAATGTTTGAGGTGATGGATAGCCTAAATCCCTTAATTTGATCATTACACATTATATGCATGTGATACAGTATCACAGGTACCCAATAAATATGTACAAATGTTACATATTAGTAAAAATAAGATAAAAAAAAAAGAATGTAGAAATGAGAACATGTCCCAACTTCAGTGCAAATTATAATTAAAGTTATGTTCCAAATTTGTGGGATATGTGTAAAAATAATTTTTAAAATAGTTTTGGCCCCTGAAACCACCAAACTACCTGCAGCCTGCTCATTTAGACTGCCAGGGTCCATCACCGAGGGGGTTTGTGGAAAATGGTTTGAGAGACACATATATAGGCTTGTGTTTTTGTTTTGTTTTGTTTTGTTTTGTTTTTTAGTATCCTCCTCCACCAGCATAGCAGAAATTTGGTTGGGTGGGATCAACTTTACTTCCTAGATCTAGAGACGGGCCTTGATTGACATAAGCTGGTTAACTTAGCTTCATGCCTCTTGCTACAATCATTGCGTGGTAAATCAAACCTAAGCCAATCAATACGTGGAATTTCTCTAGCATCAGCAATTGGCTCAGGTAGGTCCAATTTGAGAGAGGTGCAGAGGTGTTTTATTTTGTTTTGTTTTGTTTGAACAGATGGGAATAAGAAAGCTCTTCCTCTCTTGCTCTGAATGTGAGGTGTACAAACGTGAAGGCTGGAGCCCCTGCAGCTACTTTGATCCCATGAAAGAAACCAGACACACTGGGAAAGTGAGAACTGAGAAATTACTAAAACATGGAGACAGATCCCTGATTGACCCATGCTTGAAACCCTCCACTGCTCAGCTTTGTCTCTGCTGCATAATGTCTGGGGCCTCAGCAAGGAGGATGTAAAGGCTAAAGTCTGGAATAATCTGGTTTTACTCACTTAATATGTCTGATGGTTGATGCTGGCTACTGGCTGGAACCTCAGCTAGGGCTGTCACCCAGAACACTTACCTAACATGGCCTCTTCTAGTGGCTGCTTGGGCTTCCTCATAGCATGGTGCCTGGGTTCCAAGAGCAAGAATCCCAACCAAGTTCTATCATCTTCTATGACCTAAGCTCAGAAGTCATGTTACATCACTTTAAGATCCAAAAGCACATAGAGCCATCTCTCGACAGGTGGAGAGTATCAAGTCACAATGTCAGAAAAGCATGTGAAATGAGAAATATTGTTGCAGCATTTTGAAAATTACCATTTGCCACACATACCATGCTGTCCTTTGTCTCTATGTCCTTGGGCATTTTGCAACATTTCTTTCTACTTTTTCACTTGGCTAAACCGTACGCAGCCTGGTCTGGATGAGGTGTCCCCATCAGTGTGCACACAGCACCCTGGACTTCTTTCAGAGGGTTTACTTGTAATTTTCTATTCACCTACCTGGCTTCTCCTCCAGTCTATAAGTTCCCTGACCATGTGTGTCTCCTTCCTTCATTGCTGTATCTCCAGCACTTAGCAAAATATCTGCACGAATAATAAAGCTTTATCTTGAGCTTTCTGTAGACAAAGCAGTTTCATTTCAATTGGATTCCTGTTTCAGAGACAGTTCTCAACTTCTGACTTTTAACATCCTTACATCCTGCAGTTTGGAGCCCTATGCACCTTCCAGATGCGAAGTTCAGACTTTTATAAGCCAGCCATCAAAGAGCGTTCTGAGCTACCCTACGGTGGTCCTGCCTGGAAGCCACCCGTTCAGTCTTGTAAGCATCACCATGTGTGCACAGCAGAGCCAGCAGAAAAGGAAAAATAAGTAATTCTGATACTAGTGATAGAAGTGAAACCTCACAGGTGCTACAATAGAATCCAGGATGGAAACCATTAACTATGGTGAAAATGCCATAAAGAACAAGAAAAGAACAAAATGTAAAGAACGTGTACAAAATGCTGGAAATGTATTATCAAAGATGGAATCTAAAAGGCAAGCTACGTTACTATGGATTTTATTTCATTTTTGAGTGCTCTGGAAATGAAAATCCTCCATGATATATAAATTCCTCTGCTGAGCTTTTGGTTTCTTAGTAGATTTACAGGAACACATTGTGCACTAAAACTGAGGACCACCTATACTAAATAAAGTGTGAAGCTCGTAAAGGGTCCACATCAACTCGGCAGGTCAAGTTTAAAAGTGATCAGGTATCTTTCCTGAGAACCAATGTTGATGACAGTGACAGTAGGACATGTGGTCCGGGAGGAAGACTTAAATGCAGCTGTGCCTGAAAGAATAGGGGGTCATACAGGGTGCGTTTGCTTACATGTTAGGTGTCTTGCCAGTCCTGTCATTAGCCTGGGAAGCATTTCTCAAAGAACGGCCTGGGTAATGTGCTAATTACCCTAATTTGATCATTACACTTTGTGTACATGTATCAAAATATCACACTGTACCCCATAAATATGTACAGTTATATGTCAATTAAAAAATTAAATTAACTAATTGATTTTTTATGAAAAGAATGGCCTGGGGACATCCACCTCAGAATCACTGCAGGAGTCTTACAATTCAATTGCCTGTCTTGCCCCATCCCCTCTATTCTCTTTCCTCAGAGCAAATCTCTGTGGGTGGGTCCCAGCATTTTTAACAGGCTCCCAGATGACTCTTCTGCAGACCAAGTTTTGGGACCAGTGCTTTGGTAGATGCTGACAGAGGAGCCATGAGCCCTGAAGTCTAGAAAGGAGTCCACTTTAGCCTCACCCCCCCCCCCCAAGAAAGTCAACCTCATCAGATCCCAGGTGATATAAGCCACTATTAACATGAAGAAATGGTTTTGTGACAAGAAAACAAGAAGAATCCAAAGGAATTTTTAGTAATCACCTTCCAAAATGCAAACCTTACGCATTTCAAATGTCCAAGGCCTATGCCGTTGTCCCCAAGCTGACACTGAGGGAGAGATTTGGGTAGCCATAGCCAGTCTTCTGACAGGTTTTCATGAAGCTCTGTTCACGTGTCCAGCTGACTGTGACACTGGAGCACAAGAAGGAAAGGTGGCCAGTAGCAGAGCATTTTATTAGACTGTGATGCACATGCAAAGGGCTGAGTATTTGTAAGAATGATGTCTGTGGCTCCCACCCTGTGGAATTGGACTGCTGACAGTGGCGGAGACGAGGACGGGGTAGGACTGATCAACTGTGTGCGGAGCAAGTGAGACCTTTGACTTTCAGCTGATTCCAGCACTGAAGGGAAGAAAGCAGAGACCTTTGGGATCATGACTGGGGGGGAAGCGAGATGTAGTAGCTGGAAGTGAAAAGCCTATTACTCTACAGTGGCCAACAGTGTGGACGTGAAGATGCTGCAGCCAAACGTGAGGAGCCTGATGACCAACACCCAATAGAATCGAGCAAAACAGAAAACAGAAATAGGTCTCTCATCCCATAGAGTTCAGTCCTTCATTCATCTATATCCCATGTAATAGATTTGAGTTCAGTTAAAACCATTCAAATCTTGCTGGTTATTTCAGCCAATGAACATATAGGTTGTATTTATGGTCTAGGAAAGAGATCGTATAAACATCTCCCTTTACTTTTTTCTCCCCTTCTGTCCGTTTTTCTTCCCTTATTCTCCCCACATTGCTCTCTCATATCTTCTCATATCTTGCTGCAAATCCTCTCTCAACATCAATCATTGTCTCCATCTCTGTATTCTCTTCCTTTATTTTTTTGTCCCAAATCTCCCTGGAACCCCCTTGCCATCTTTCCTGCCCCGTCCCTTCAGTGCCCTCTCTCCCACACTTCTCATGGCAAAGACACATCCCTCTCCCTCCCATTCCCTTATTCTTTCGAGGTCTTTTTGTCCCTTTGTGTCTGAGTGTCTCCAGTCTTCAGTCTTTCTGTCTCAGTGTCTCAGGCTTCCAAGACCTGCATGACCATTTTTAAAAATCCCTGTGTTACTCTCAACTTCTATGGAGTTATTCCCAGTGGTATTGTGTGCCAAGGCAGGTGAGATATTCTGACAAGCAACAGCTAAGACCCTGTGGCAAGGATGACAGAGGCACGTATCACATCCAGCTCGCCTCCTACTATCCTGAAGCCCTCCGGGCAGGGACAGCACATGGACCATATTAGGAGCACATATGTTTATTAAACTGGACGTTGTTATTGGGGAGAAAGTCTTAGCATCAGGTGATACCATTTACTATAAGAAAAGTAGAGCTCAGCAGTGCTATAGCATCTTTAAATTTGAAAAATCATTAGAAACCATGATTTATATTTTAAAGTCACATTTTCCAATGCAAATAACTCAACAGCCTTGGTAGAACTTTTGCCCATCTCTTTTCATAGGCATCCACCATGTCCACTCTTGTAATACTATTGTCCAGTAAAAGAAACCAGGACTCTACAGAGGACAGATGACACCTTGTGCTGGGAAAGAAAAAAAAAATCAGAATGAGCATGGAATATCCCATTGTTATCAGAAAGTAAGAATCTTTCTTTTAAAAAAATGTTAAAAGCAATACCAAAAAATCCAATTTAAGGATTTCCATTGACCAAGCTGTGACAATTTAAACATAAAATATTATTGTTATTATTTTTACATGGCACAAGTTAAGTCTATGAAGGGCCATGGATTCATAATTATACTCAAAAGAGAAAAATTAGCATAATGTGTACAAAAATATGGTTGAAATGAAAAATGGATAACCAATTATAGATATGTTTCTTGTTAATGGATTTCAACAGGTGAGCACTATTTATACATGGCTATTTTGTCTCTCTCACTAAATTATTGTTTTATAAAAAATGTATATGTGCACATATTTGTTTCTGAGGAAAAATAAACTTATGGAACCAAGTAACCAATAATCCAATGTAACAATAGGAACTCTATCAAAAGAAGGAGGAGGACTGGTTTGGATCATACTGGGATTAATACATAATAATTTAGATGGACAATAGGTCCAACATTTAATCAGGATCAATAATCACACAAAATTACCGAGTAGAAGAAAGATCCTACAGGGTCATCTCAGTCGTTTGGGCTGCTATAACAAGATGCCATAAACAAGCTAACTTGTAAAAAACAGTGACTGATTTCTCACAGTTCTGGAGGCTGGGAATACCAAGATCAAGGTGCTGGTAGATTTGGTATCTGGTGAGGACCTGTTCCTTAGATGGCTGCCTTGTTACTGTGTCCTCACATGGGGAAGGGACAAAGGAGCTCTCTGAGGTCTCTTTTACATGGGTACTAATGCCATTCTTCATCTAATCATCCCCCAAAGGCCCCACCTCCGAATACCATCGCCTTGGGGATTAGGATTTCAGCATATGAATTTGGGGGAACACAAACATTTGGTCCATAGCAAAGATCTTCCAAACAGATGAATTAGTCAAATGTCCCACAGAAAAAGAATACACTACCCAGACCCAGCGTCTCATCTCACAGGAAATGAAACCCACTAGATGGCTCCACTCATTTTAATAAAACACCAATAAGGAATATATAATTCTTTAAAAAGGTAGCAGACCAAGTCAATATATCATACTGATAGGACACTGGGCTGGGAACTTGGCAAAGTGAGATTTTAAAAGTACATCATTTCCTGAAAGACACCAGGTTGTAAAAAAATAAAACCTACGCAAAGGTGTGATCTTAAAAATTGTATTGTGGTAACGCCACCAAGTTAACTCAGCCTGTGATGAGTCCCGCGCCCAGGCTGAAAGTGGGTCAGCTAATAACCCTGGTTCTGCAGCCGTGGCTGCGCCAAGCACGTATGCTTTTTCTTTGGGGCCTAATAATATTACCCCACCCCTGGGAAGAAATAAAAATATATTACTGAAACCCTAGAAAGATATTAAAATAAGTATACTAATATCCCCTAGGAAGGTATAAAACAAGCACATAAATTATCAAAGAAATGAATAAGTCCATTGTTCTGAGGCTTTAGAATAGGTTCAAGTGTAAGTATAATCATAAGCTTTGTAGTCACTGCATTTGTGAAAGTTTTATGACATTTGAAGTGTTCAAGAAAAGCCAGCCACAGTGAATTTATAATTACATTTTAAATGACTTGAGAGAATTTAATCAAGTGATAGTCATCTTAAATTATCAAGATATCTTGTTTTTAAAATATGTATTTATTAGGTATATATATGAGTTCAATAATTTGAGCATAGGATAAAATAGAAGTTTTTAGTTCCTGACAAGAAAATTAAGAAACCTAGGCTGTGAGGTTCCTTCCCCAAAATCAACCCAGAAGAAATTACAGACAGTGAATGAAAACCTTTTTGCCGATTAGAACCACCCAGGGAGCTTTAAAAATCTATTGATAATCGGGGGACTTGCTTGGGTCAATTGCATCGGAAACTTCCGAAGCAGAATCTGGGCGATGGCATTGGAAAAACACTGCTGAAGTCCTAATATGCAGCTGGGTTGAGAAATTGAAAGCGGGGAAGAAGCTACAGTCCAAGGAATGACCATAAAAACTTCGAGAAGGTCTGAGGAGATGCGAGACAGTGGAGAGCTGGTGTAGAAGCTCATAGCAGTCAGATTGGGACACAGTGAGGCAGCAGGTGCAGCTATGGGAGGGTACATTTTGTCCTTATCTGTCTCCCACATTGCTTTGGCAGAATCCTTTCTGGCCCTATCACTTCTATAGAACAGAAATTAGCATCAGCAGCCCAAGTCCCAGATGTGTGTGTGTTGGAGGCGGGAGGTGAAAGGGCTGAGGGGGTGGGGAGAGTATCAGGGCAGTGTCAAGACCCTGCCAGGTGGAGAATCTGGTGACAATATATATTGGATGACTGGCTGCCCTAAGGCACTTGCTTCCTCATTCCGTTTCTCTCCATACCCTCAGCGAAGTGGATTGCAACCTCCTCTGGGAGATAACCTGCTCCTTTCCAAGAATTGAAGGCTGATTCCCCGAAGGGAGGCGATGCCTGGTGTAGTCCCTAGGAATGATGTTGATCTGCGGGTTCTGCGGTGTGTGGTGCTCTCTCTCCTGGAGACCTTCCCCAGCCTGCTCCGTAAATAGTTCTAAAGATCAGTATCACGTAGACTATGCTCTCTGACCACGATAGGATTACGTTAGAAATAAATTACAAAAGAATAATTGTTGGGAGACAATTCTCCATGGGAGACAATTCTCCATGGGTCTGTCGAGTTTCTATATGTCTTCTGAGCAGAGACACTGTCAGCTTTGTTCTGAACTGTCTTTTCAAGGCTGTTTATGTAGCAAACAGCCTTGAAAAATAGAGATAGTATCTCCCTCCCTGGCAGAGAGCAGGTTTGTTTGCTGTCCAGTAAAATGAAGATAATATCTCCCTCTGGGGCAAAGGTTGGGCGAATTGGCTTACAGCCCCCTTATAAAAGGTTGGAGTTTCCTAAGCTCAGGATTCCTCAGCTGTGACTTAAACCCGCCTGCAGCATCCTCCCGGACCCACTTATGGATGAGACTCTTGTGGCCTTGGGGGGCAAGGGGAGCCAATGAGAAAATGAAGTAATTAAGTCCTTTGTCTCTGATCTAGGACTCTCATGTCTTCTGCCAGCATTTGGGAAACTGTGGCTGGCTGGCTTGTTAGCTTGCAAGAAGGATAAAATCAGTGCTCTTCACAGTTCCTGGTAATAATTTTTTTTTTAATCCTGTAAGTCTGGATATGAAATAGCATACAACTAAATGATCTTCAGATTAAAAAGAACTCATGAAGGTATTAAACAGAATAAACTGAAAGCATTTAAGGCAAAATTTATGGACAGAGCTAAAGCAGTATTTAGAGGGAAATTGTAAATTTAAATAAATTTATCAAGAATCAATAAAGATGAAAAACTAACGAGCTAAGTGTTCAATTAAAGAAGAAGGAAAAATAGAGCAAACTAAAAAAATTAAAAAGAAGGAAATATTAAGGGCAGAAATCAAAGAGCAAGAAACACCGTGATATAATATGTAACAACAGTAACAACAATGTATAATTAAGATCAACAATGTTAAAAGTTGGTGCTTTAAAAAAGATAAACAAGATAGTTTTTTGAAAAGGCTGTTCAAGATTTTAAAAAAAAGAATATAATTAAAATGTAGAATGATAAAAGGGAAATAATGGCACATGCATGAGAAATGTAAAAATAATAAAAGAGTATTGTGAACAGCTATATTTTAATGTGTGTGAAATCTTAGATTAGGTAGATTTTATTCTACAAAGTAGTATTTACATTACTCAACAACAGGCACTGACTAATAAAGATGGACACCTGACCCATCAGAAAAGATGCTACCAGGATGCCATACTAGTATGTACTGCCTCAATACCAGCTCTGTATTTTTGGGCTAAAAATTAAATGCACAACTGGCCCAAGAAAAAATATAAATATCAGATATAACAGTAAGCATTTAAGAAGTGAAATGGCAATCAAAGCTCTCCTTTTCCAATGGTCCAGAAAGTTTTCTAGGTAAAAGCTTTATAAATTTGATGAGATCGAAATCAATTGGTTTTATGGGAGGGGGCAAAACAGTGTAGATATTAAAATAGTCTGTGCATTCTATAAAAAAGACATCAGCACTCGAATGTTCATAGCAGCACAATTCACAATTGCAAATATGTGGAAACAACCCAAGTGTCCATCAGTACATGAGCGGATTCATAAAATGTGGTATATGTATACTATGGAGTACTACTCAACCGTAAAAAAGATGATGAACTAATATCCCTTGTACTATCCTGGATGGAACTGGAGCCCATCATTAAAAGTGAAATATCACAAGAATGGAAAAGCAAGCACCACATGTACTCACCATTAAATTGATACTAATCGATCAACACTTATGTGCACATATGGAAATAACATTCATAGGGCATCTGGCAGGTGGGGGGGGGCGCAGAAGGGGATGGGTAAATTTAATGGGTACAGTGTGCCATGTCTGAGGGTTGGGCATGCTTGTAGCTCTGACTTGGATGGTGCAAAAGCAATATATGTAACCAAAGTGTTTGTACCCCTGTAATATTCTGAAATTAAAAAAAAATAGTCTGTGGTTCTCCAAAGGGTCATTGTACACAAACAGGTATACAGTGTATCTATGGTATTAATTTTATGGCTGAAGATTAGAAAAAAAGTATCTTTTTAGATACTTTAGGCTCCAGGGGGAGGGAGAGACCATAATGAAAGGAAGGTTGAGAAACATCCCCTAATCTTATCCAAGAAAATAGAAAGAGAACAAAAGTTCCCAGCTCATTTTAGCATTTTAAGGGTCTTGGAATCTAAAACTGGATAAGAAGAATACACACACACGTATATGTTTACATACACATATATACTTAAGTATTTATATTCATGAATAAAATGTGCCTCTCTATACATACAAGTCATATTCAGTTATAAAAATCAATGCAGAAATCCTTAATATTAGTTCAATTCATTCAACACAGTATTAAAAATATATTATGGGACCAGATTTATCCCCTGCCTTGAGCAGTGAGAAAAACTGGAAAAAATATGTAGAACAACTGTCCGACAATATTGGATGACAGGGAGATCGGGACTGTGATTCAAGAGAAAAGGGGAACAAATGGGATGAATCCTACATTCCCTGTGCCTTCCTACCTGGACTGCTTGCTACGGCCTTGCTTACAGTGCGGACTGTACAGCAGAGTGAGTAGGGAGTTCCCAAGCAAAACACAGTGGTCTCTCTGAGTTGAGGAGCAGAGATTAGAGTTCAGGCGATCTGAGGTAGCTGGAGAAAGTTGTGGACCAGAGTTCAAGAGAAGAGAGAACTACATAGTAAAACAGCTCCAGTCTTTGGTTAATACTAAGATGTATAAGCATAGAGTGAAAATCTTAAAGAAATACACACACACGTACACATTTTTAGTGTATATAAGTATATGCATATATAAAATTATATGAATGCAGATTGTGATAATTAGAACTTTTTACCATTAACCCTAAAACAACTACTAAATATAAAACAAAGAGTTATAACTAAGAAGTCCCCCCAAAAAAGATTCATAAAAATATTTAATTAATCCAAAACAAGTCAATAAAATAGGAAAAGGTTTACAAATAATAGATAGGATAAATACAAATCAACCAGTAATGTGGAACCATATAACCAATTGCATTAAAGGTAAATGGTATAAACACCAAATTAAAAGGCAGAGATTGTGAGAATGAATAATAAAGCAATATCTAACTATATGCTGCCTACACACAATCCATTTTAAATTTAAAGATATATATATTAAAAATAAAAGAATGGAAAAGATACACCAAGATAACCTTGATGAAAATAAAGTTGGAGTAGGTACACTAATACCAGACAAAGTAGATTTCAGAAAACATAATGTTAGCAGAGATAAACAGGGGCATTTTGTAATGATAAAGGGGTCATTTCACCAAAGGACATAACAATTCCCAATGTTATGTAACAGAGGATCAAAATATATAAAATAAAAACTGATAAACCTGAAAGGAGAAAGAGGCAAATTTATAAATATAACCAGAGATTTCGGTATCTTCTTTCAATAATTGATAGCATAAGTAGAAAATCAGTAAAGGCATAAAAGACTTGAAAAACACAGTAAACACCATAAACCAAACTATTTTTCACAATTATATTTATAGAGCACTCCACTCCACAACAATGTAATACACATTATTTTCAAGTGCACAGGGAATATGTATTAAAATAGGCAATATTCTGTGATATAAAACAAGCCTCACATTGAAAATTGAAAACAATTCAATTAATTCAAAGTATGTTTTTGATGAAAATGAAATTTAAAAACAATAAGATAAAGATACTTGAAAAATCCCTAAATATTTGGAAGCTAGCACACATGAAATTAGAAAGTATTTTGAAATCAAAACACAACATATCAAATATTATAAGATGCTCATAAGATAGTGCTTAGAAGGAATATGTAGAACAGTCTCAAATTAGTAACCTCAACTTCCACCTTAAGAAATTGGAAAAAGTAGAGCAAATTGAACCTCAAAACCAGAGATAAAACCAATGAAACCAAACACTTGTTTAAAAAATTAATAAAATTGATCAATCTCTAGTCATTATAGGACAAAAAGAGAGACTACATAATTTAGCAATATCAAGAAATAGGAAGTGACATAATTATAGTTTCTACAGACATTAAAAGGATAATAAGAGAATAAACACTATGAATAACTCTACACACATAAATTTTAAAACTTAAATAAAATGGACCAATTGTGATACAAACTACCAAAGCTCATTCAAGAAAAAATAGATAACACACATAGTCCTATAGCCATTGAAAAAATTTAATTTCTACTTAAAATCCTTTCCACAAAGAAAACTCCAGGCTCAGGTGGGATCTCTTGTAAATTCTATTAAATATTTCAGAAAGAAATAATATTAATTCTACACAAATTCTTCTAGAAAGTTGAGGAGGAGAAAATGCTTCCCAACTCACTCTTTAAGTTCAACATTATTCTGATACCAAAACCAAAGACATTATAATTATAAAAATTTCAGTCCAAAATCCCTCATGAGCATTGCTATGGTTTGAATGTGTCCCTCAAAAGTTCGTGTGCTGGAAATCTAATCCCTAATGCAACAGTAATGGGAAGTGGGGCTTAAAAAATGGTGATTGTGTCATGGAGGTGGAGCCCTCAAAAACGGTTTAATATAGTTATCATGGGATGGGTCAGTTGTCACAAGAGAGGGTAGATATAAAAGCAAGTCCAGCCCCTGGTTCTTCTCTCTGTCTTGTGTGTTCTCTTGACCTTTTGTCAGGTTTTGGCTCTGCAATAAGGCCCTCACCAGATGCTGCTGGTTCCATGCTCTTCGATTGCCAGTCTCCAGAACAGTGAGCTGAATAAATCTATGATATCCTGTGATAGCAACAAAAAACAGACTAAGATACATTTTCTGTGGTCAGCAAGCATATGCAAACTTTTCCCAAAAGACCAAGGGAGCTGAAAGGCTGAAGAAAGAGGCTGCCAAATTCAGTTTCTTAGAGAGAAATATTTACTAGGAACTTATGAAGAGAAGCATTATCTTAGGTGGCCATGAGATGGTGGATCCCCGCACCCACTCACTGGAAAATATACTTTAGATAGCTAGCTCTTTTTTGGTAAAACATGTGCCCCTGGTCATGTCTCACGTTTTCTTGTGAAACTCATGACCACTGGGGAGGTTAGATAAGCATCTTTATGAAGGGGTTTCTATGTTATAGGCATTGTTTCTCTACAAGAGGCTATCTAAACTATAGGCATCTTTTAAAGACCTTGTTGCAGAACACCTTGGTGTGCAGGAGTCAAACACTGGTCACACGGTGGTTTCTCTTCAAGAAGGCATCCCTCTTGCCGTGCAACAGGCTATTTTCCTATAACAAACATAGACACATGAGAATCCTTCACAGTATTTTAGCAAATCAAATCACAACCAAGTGGATTTTGTCTTAGGAATGTGGGGTTGGTTTAATGTTTGAAAGATTGATCAAGGTAATTCACCATATTAAGGACTAGAAAAGAAAAATTAACCAATCATCTGATTCAATGCAGAAAAAGTACTTTGTGCCATCATTCACAGCCTCCCCTGTATCCCACAAACATGGGCAGAAGATCAGGGGACAGGGTCTCTAACAGCCGTGGGAGTGCCAACAAGAATCATCCCTCCATACAGACATCTAGATAGCTTCTGGGTTCACACATCTGGGCTGGATCCACCACCAGTGAGTGGACAGGGAGGGCTTCCCTTTGCCACATTATGGGCATCCCAGACCAGCTCTGTGTCATGGCCCCACCTGCTGTCTGGTCCATCAGAGATTTATTTCCCATTTGCAGCTTCTAGTTTCATCACCTGAGCTGAGACAACAGGATTTCTGATGGTTAGATGCTTCAGCCAACTCCTATTCCCCTTGTTACTGAGACTGGCACCCCAACACCAACCCACCACCAAGGGACTGCCCCCATCCCATTCCCCCGGTGATGGTTAAGTGCTCATTTTAGGGCTTTGTTCTGGCAGGTGATGAGTGTCTACCATTCAATCCACCCACCCTTTTCAACCCATTCCATCCCTGCCATCTTTCTATGTACTCTACCTCGTGCCAATATCTTCTTGTTTTTACTCACAAATCACCCACAATTTTTCACAGAATAATCTCTATACTTTAATAATTCCAAAGCACTCTCTAACCAAAGTTTATGGTTAACAATGGCTCTTAACCGAGGAGAGGGAGCCTGCTGGCAAGGTTGACGAAGAGGACTGCTGTTTTGCATTAAAAACCTTGGAAGCACTATTTGACTTTTTAAACTGTATGCACGTAATTCTTGGGTAAAATAAAGTTACACTGAAAAAGAAAAGTCATCGTATGCTTGCTGCTCCTCCCTGTCCAGGGCCTAATTCAGGCAGCCCTAATCCACCGTGCTGCTCCCTGCCACCGACTCACAGCCTCACAGCGCTCCTCGGTGCAGCGCTCCAAGCAGTGGGAGGGGATTGCACAGCGAGGGTGAGCGGCAGCTGATTCATTTAAGAAGCCCAACTTCCCGAACCCCTGATAGAAACTCTCTTTGGGAACAGTGGGTGCTGTTGACTGCTTGGAGGCGTCATTACTTCAGAGGTCGTTTGTCCTTCCTGTCAGTCTGATTCACCCCCAGCGTGGGGATGTGACCTCTGATCCTTCAATACTTTTCTCTCTGAGAGGAGTAGCAGCATCCTACAGCTATTCCTGCCACGGGTAATCTGACTGCGGTAGTTTAAGCCAGGTAGAGAGACCCTGCATTGTGTCCAGTGGCGGGTGTGGCGCAGGAAAAGTTACAACAGCGAAAGCTTTTACTCTACTCTCCCTCCCATCAGGAAAAGCACTACATTTTTTTTTTTATATTTCCCCTTGCAAATCTCCAGTGGAGGAAGCAGAGCAATCAATCATGTTGTCAACACAAATAGGCCTTGTAAAATTCAAAGTTAAGGTCACTTCTGACAGGTTCCTAGTCTGTAAAAGGAGGGGGGTTAGACCAGATAATCTCTAAGGGTCTTTTCATCTCTCATGTCTCATGACTTTATGGCTTCAGTCAACAGTATGAAACGAGAGTGGAAGGCAAAAGACTCCCCCTAAAACTTAGCACGGGTCCTGGAGAATCTACACGCATTTCAAAAGCAGAGTTGATTTGAAATGCAAGAAGCCCAGATGAATTCTGAACTGGGGTAGAACAACGAGAACGTGCTTGTAAAATATATCACCACCCACGTGCTTTCTAATTGGCTCCGGGTACTTTCCAAGGCTGGGTGGTTATCTGAAAGATAGGTATCATTCTTTAATGTAACCATGGTTTGTTGTTTTTTTTGCCAAAGGTTGTAAGAAAATCGAGCCAGAGCTGGAAGCCAGAAGTTCCCTACACCTGCCCTACGTATCCAGCCTCTGGGCTTTTACATTTTTCACTACACTGCAAGGCAAGTGACTTTAACTTTGCTTCTCTGTCCTCTGTCGCTGTGAAATACCACATTTCTGTGGGGATAGGGATGTATTTACCTTCACCAAACCTGCCAAAATCCTTTTAGAGAAGGATGCAGCAGGAATTGCCTTTCAGACGGTGCAGGTTTAGAATGCAGCCTCTGCACCCTCTAGCCGTAGAAAAGGTTGCTTGTTCCTGAAACGCAAACACTCCCTGAATCCACAGAGACAAGCCATCTCATGGAGGAAGTGGTGGCTGTAAAAATGCAAATGGAAAAGCCATAGGCAAGAAACACATTTTTTGGAAAGGCTTGTCTTAAGTTTGGCACAGAATGCAGGACCATTGCTTTGGGAATCAGTGACGCTCAGACGGGAACGGCAGCCTCCGGGATGGGTGGGGTGGCTCCTGGAGAACAAGTGTGTGCAGGGAGCAGAGGAGAGGAACCAGGACAGAAGGCTGGTGGGGTGGGTGCATCCTGGGTCGCTTCCAGTCTTTTCATGCCCTCATAAACCTCCACGTGGTCTGGTGGAGTGTTGCACATTCTATACCGACTGTGTGCCAAATATCGTATTAGGCACCAAATTCACCCAGATGAACAGGACACGGTACCTGCCCACCAGAGTTCACTGCCTGGGATGGAGAGGTCGGCGACTAAACAGGAAAATGCATCTCAGCATAGTGTGTGCCACGGTGAAGCAAGCATGTGACACAATGGAAGGACAGCAGAGGGCAGCTAAGTGGCCTTCCAAAGGTGGGGCCCACCTTAAGGGTGCTGAAGGGTGTGGTGGATTTATTGATTGATTGATTGAGACAGAGTCTCACTATGTTGCCCAGGCTGGAGTGCAGTGGTTACTCACAGGCACGATCATAGCACACTGCAGCCTCGACCTCCTGGGCTGCAACAATCCTTTCTGCCTCAGCCTCCCAGTAGCTGAGACTCCCGCAGGTGTGGTGCTGTTTGATGGGGGAAGAGGCAGGAGAAAGGGGCAAAGGGCATTCTAGGCTTGGGGGATGCTACCACGATGGCTCAGAGAAAGGAAGAGCATGCAGGGCTTGGAAGTGGTCAGGTGGTTGAGACAGCTCAGCTAACGAACGGGCCCCACACACTTCCTGGTGGGCGGGAGCCTCACCTCACCGACGTGTCTACTGGGCAGCTCCTTGCTTGGGCCAATGTCATGAAACGAGTTCATTTTGTTTGTATTTAATTCTATGTGTTTGGGTTCAATAAAATGTTCCCCTCTTTGGAAGGAATGCAAAGATTTTTGAACCTAGAAGGAACCTGGGGGAATTATGCAGCAGCGGATGAGGTGGGTGTCTCAGGGAAGGAGCCGAAGGGAAGGGGCTCTCGGGAGAACCCGGCAGCCCTAGAGGCACGTGGAACGGCACAGGCGCAGCAGGGAAGGGACGCAGTGACCACTGAGCATCTGCTTTGTATCAGGCACCAGGAGCAATGCTACAGACGGGTCACCCGATGTCACTCTCACAGCAGCCTAAGAGAAGTCGGTGTCATTAAACCCGCTTTGCAAATGAGCAAATAGAGGCTTGGAGTCTGTTAGAGCCACTTGCTCCGAGTCCCTGTGAGAAACTTGTCATGGTTCTCCTGACTCGAGCAGACACTGAGTGAGCTCACAGACCACCCAGCTTCCCAGAAGGAAGGTCCGTGCCGGGTGGGAGGCAGCATGACCAGATGAGCCGGAAGACGGGACAAGGAGTGGTGTCAACGTTTAGAACAGGCAGGTTGGGGCTGTTGTGGATTTTATCAGATATATTCTGATAAAATATAAAATAAATATATTTATATCTCATCTATATCTTGGAGAGTTGAGCCAACAGGCTCTGCCGACAGATTGGATGTGGGTGTGAGAGAGAGAAGTCAAGGATGACTTCAAGGTTTTGGCCTGAGGAACCGGAAATGCCTTTAGCTGAGGGGAAATAAAGAGCTGAGCAGGCTGGGGGAGGAAAATCAGAACCTCAGTGTGTCCTGTGTTACACTTGCGGCAGAAATGTAGGAGGGACAGGCAGATGGGACGGTTCCGCCAAGGCTGAGGGCAGGAGGAATGTGCCAGACACCACAGAAAGGTCAGGGGAGATGTGCGTGCGGAGAACTTCCTTGGATTTGGCAAATAAAATGGTCATGAGATCACACAAGCGGCACAGGGTGTGCTTTGTGGGTGTCCCCCAGTCCCACACTCCCCTTAATTGCGTGCGGGCTCCGTGTCGTCTTTCCAGTCCCCTCCCCAGCTCCTCTGAGACCAGGGCCGGCCTGAGCCCATCCGCTGCTCCAGGACCGGCTTCAAAGCCTGTGTAATTTAATGGCCACTCCAGGGATCTCTTGGAAACTGGTGGGAGGGTGCCCTGTCCCCCTTATGGTATTTTTATGTTCATTTTTATGGGGCATTTATTTTTCCTGCTAAAAATATCTCATGCCTTTCTGAGGGGAGTGGAGCGGGGAAGTGGAACGGAAAAATTATTTCACCATCTCGCTTACAAATCTGCTCAGTGGAGCTGAGTCCTTACCTACTGTGGGTTGGAGCACTGGTTTTCCATGCTCTTTTCTGGGTGTCCTCCCAAACACACTCCAGCCCAGGCCCTTCCTGTTTTAATAAAGAAAAGCAGTGAGGTCCCACCCACTCGTCCTAGAAACTCCCTCCGGACGGCCTGGCAAGTTTCCATCCCAGCGGATGGCATGAGACTGAGTTCATGGAGCACAGAAAGTCCGAACATCAGTTTCTACGGGTCGCCATGATGTCATTTGTCCTGAAACACCCCCAGCCCCACACACAGACAGCCTAGATTTTACATTTGGAGCAAAAAATAAAAAGCCCAGAAGGGGAATTCCTACTGAGATAAGGTTCCGGATGTGGAGGGCACCCATGTGGCGGGCACCCAAATCTGGCTTTTGGGAAGAGACTGACTGAGCTAGGTAGACACAAGAGGGGTGCTCTCCACTCGCTGCTTCCCTAAGCTCTGTTCTTTGAAAACAGAGAAGAAAAATTAGCTGAGCAAAGTCATTGCTGTGTGGCTGGGGCTGAGGATTAGGATTTCCACGGGTCCAAGAGCAGTTGAGTCATTGCCATTGCATAGACTCAAGGTTGACTTTTGGGTGGTTAAATTCACATGTCACAGAATATTTGAACAACCATCTAAAGAAAACTTCACAGTGCTCCAGCCTGAGGTAGGGCTACAGCTTGCTTCTGAAAGGCAAGAAGGAGTCAGTGATGTCCCCCGTGCAGGAGCTGGGGGTAGAGACTGGAGCGAGGAGGCAGCAGTGTGAAGGTGCCCGTGAATGGCTCGGGAGGAAGGGCTCCTGTCTGAGCTTCTCTGTGCATGGCCTCCAGGAAAGTGCCCTGAAGCACCTCTCTGGCACCAGGGGTGTGAACTCCAGGTGTGGGAACCAGGGGCTGGGGAGGCCAGGCTGGTCAATGCTGGCGTGGGGAAGGGCAAGAAAATGATAGTTTGTGAATGATATTTCATGCCCCAAGTCAGGTGGGGGGACTTAAAGCCCAGCTCAGTGAAGGCCACGGTGCCAGGTGGTGGTACAGGTGGGGGTGGGCGTCAGGGGCTGGGCAATGAGGGACGTTCCATTTTGCCAACTCAGAACGCTAGGATCTTCATGGCAATAGCACGTGGGGTCCTCTTGTTAGAAAAAATATATCCACGTCAATATTTGCAGGAATGCTCTATCTTAGGATTTTAAGAAGATAGCAAAGGATTTGTTAATACTTGAACCTCTACTTGTGAATGAGAACTTTCTAGTTCTATATGGATAACACAAGTTCACTTGCATGAAAGTGAACCGTGCAGAAAAGCGTTACTATAGCCGCCTGAGACTGCTATCTTGAGAAAGGCCTGCTTGCAAAGTCGGCCCTTGGCTGGCATGTGGGAACTTGGTCAGTAAACAGTTCGCTACACTGATATAAAACTTTCCGCCAATGATAAGGGCGGCTCGCTGCGCCTACACTGTTTGTACAAACAATGAGGTTTATGCTGAGCACCTGCCGCCTCTGGCAGTGGGATTTCGGTCCCTGCTAGGCAGAGGGTGCCTACACGACCAGGCCCCAGTAAAGACCCTGGCCACCGAGTGTCTGATGAGCTGCCCTGATACAGAACACCGCCCATGTGTAGTGAGAACCTGTCGCTGGAGGAATGAAGCTTGTCCTGTGTGACTCCCCTGGGAGAGGACTCCCCTGGGAGAGGACTCCCAGGAGCCTGCACCTGGCTTCCTCTGTGTTATTCCCATTGCTGGTTTTGCTTTGTAGCTTTTTGCTGTAATCAGTCTTAGCTGTGGGTACGACCCTATGTGGAATCCTATGGGTCCCCCTAGCAAATCACTGAACCTGCGGGTGGTCCTGGGGACCCCTGGCACAATTAAATCACCCACACTATGGGGCAGGGTTCTAAAATTAATGACCAGATTCCACTTCACTAAAAAATGTGTACAATGTCTTTGAGCAGGTTGGGCTAAAGGCAGGTGTTGATTGCAGTCTGGATAGTTCTGTCGACCCTGTGCTTGGTGTTCCTGTCCCACGCCCCATCTCATGAAGTCGTTGCTTCCCTGCACCATGGCCCCCACTCCAGGTGCGCGCCATTCTCAGTCTCAACTCATCTCTCATGGAAGCAGAGGCGGGTCAGCGGCAAGGGAGGAGTGTTCGCATCTGTCAGTGGTGGATGCCGGGGACGCCACAGGTGTTTGCATCTCACCTTGGAAGCCAGCAGGAGGGTGACTGTGACCAGCTGGCCTAATGGAGCCATTTGGGACAGACTCCCGCAGCAGGGCAGGGACGGGCTCTTCCCAAGCATGCCTTTCGCCTGAGCTCTGTCTAGATTCCAAGCTGACTACTTCTACTTGATTCCCACACGTTCTTTCCTTAGATATGCTAATGCCATCAGTTAACCAATGCCCAGTCTTGCCCTGGCCCGTCCGTGGGTCTCCAGCTTCTTCTGCAAGGTCTGCAACCCAGTATGTGGATTTTGCTCTCAAAGAGCAACTCAATGCAAGTTTGGGGGGCACTCTTTGCTCGTGGTCCCTTCCCCCCACTACAGTTATCACCTTGTACACAGAATTGCCTTGAAGCATGGTGTCCTTTCTGGACCATCCCATAGAAAAAAGCAAGTTTTTAGCTTGTATGTGCTGTCCAGGGTCTTAGAAAGCAATTTGCCATGTGCCCAGTTCTGGGTTCCCAGACAGCCACTGAGATGTGGAGGCTTCCTGGCAGGATGGGTCTATTTCTCCCCCTCGCCCCCTTATGCAGACGTAGCCGACACCAGTGGGGAGATGAAGAGGAGGCACAGGAGTCGTGCTAAGAGGAGGACACTCTTGGAAGTCTGGGAGATTTGATTATCTTATGGACCTTTGGTGACTTGTGAGGGCCGGTTTTCTAAATTTCCTCCTCTAACTGCCTGGGTCTGTAGCCCTCATTAGCTCATCCTCAGAAGAAGCGATTCATGGGTCTGACAGTCCCCCCCGAGACAGCCAAAGAGATGTGAGACTCCTGGGTGTGGAGGTGAGGGGACTGAGGGAGCTGGAGTACCAAGGTGACCACAGGGCCCAAGGGAGTGGCAAGAGTGGGAAAGACAGCGTGTCCATGGAGGAGGCAGCTTCTGCAGGGCCTGGAAAGAGGTGAGCATGTGAAACTCCGAGGGCTTTTCAGAACAGTCTTATCACCCCACCAGGCGTGGACTAGGATCAAGGGACCCCTCATGGCAGCTGGTCTAGTGTGGACTTCATGTGTTGTTGTAGCTCAGGTCCTCGGTTCCAAAGTGAGAAACGATTCAACATGTGTTTCTGCTTCTGTGTGATTGGTAGGCTGAGAGTAAGTCTCTTGGGCAACGTACTGACCATCTTTCCAGCATTATGAGATTATAGGAAAATAGGAAAATCCCACAGTTATCCCACAATTATCAGTGCAAAAGGTGCTGGATCACCAGGGGAATACCCTAGAACTCCAGACTTCCGGTATGGAAACTTTTCCTCGTTAACTTCAAAAGTCTTTTTGTCAGTGGCATTTGGGGTCCACACTCCAGGTTTCAGTAAGAATCCTACAAAGGAAATGATGTGAAGAGGGTCTCCCTTTATATCTAGGGGATCTGCTCTCTCTCTGCCAACTGTGAGCAGCGGCCCCGTGACGTCTGCGCTGACACACATTGGCTGAGTGCCTGGCGTGGTTGGGGGATGCCACCGAGAATTGAGTAAGACCCGGCCTCTTCTTTTAGGGAGCTTGCAGTCTAACACAGCTCAGATTGGTACATGGGACTAAGTAGATGCCGTGTCACTGAACAGACGCCAAGTCGGTGGACCCGTCCTGGCTCTCCGCGGTGAAGAGTCCCATCAGGACATGTTTCCCGTCATCAGACAGATTTGCTCAGAAGACTTCCGGCATTGGCTGCAGAGGCTGGGTTCACGCCCCAGAATAATGGTTTTCTGCACCATCTGTAAATATTTTTTAAGGAGATCTTCCACAAATGACTTTAGTTTTTCATAATTCCAGTCAACCCAACATTTCTTGAAGGCCTGCACAGATGGAGAAGCATGTGGTCTCTGACCTCACATCCCTGCTTTTACTCTCCTGGGGTTGGCCGTGAACCCCAAATCACCGCTTGGCAGGCAGCACAAAACCTCCAGCTCCAGTTGAGTCATTTCATGGGTGCTTAAGTTGAATTTTTGGAAATTTTCTAGAGAAAAGCCATCTCCCTAAGCACCCAGGAATGTGTCACACAGCTGTACTTCTGCCCTCTGCACTTCTCCCTGCTGCTGTCTCTGTCCCAGGCATCGCCACCTGTACCAGGGTCCACCCCTCTTTCCTATTCAAGGACTTGACATCTTTCTCTTGTATCATTGATTTGCCCATTTCTAGTGCTTCATCCCATTGGCATACCAACAGGTGGTAACATCCCATATTATATTTAAGAATTAATTTAAAAATAAGTATCCCCTCAACCTCCAGCTCTTCCTTCATCTATTACTGTATTTTGCTCTCTTTAAACACAACTCTTCAAAACAGCTGTTGCCACCATCTCCACTTCCCCCCTTCCTATTCTTCCTTTGACCATGTCCATCAGGCTTTAGTCTCCATAGTAACACTGAAGCCACGACGCTCAAGGTCACCCTCAACTCCCACCTTGCTCAATCCACTGGTCATTCCTAGCTCCATCTCCAACCACCTCAGAACCCAGTTCCTGCTTCCTCTCTCCAGGGCCCTCCCCCATCTATGCTCTCCCTGGCCACCCAAGTGCAATTTTCATAATGCAAATCAAATCATATCAACCCTGCTTCACACTTCGAATGGAATCCAGAGTCCCACCTCTCACGCTGCCCTTCTCTCCCTTGCCCTCCTTGCTCGCCCAACACCAGCCTTCTTTCTTTTTCTCAACCCACTAACTTTATTCTCACCTCATGGCTTTCGTATTTCCTGTACCCACTGCCTAGAATGCTGTGCCCAGCATCTTTGCATACTAACTGCTTTGCATTACTTAGATCTCCACTCAAGCACTTATTATTATCTGAAAGTATAATGGTTCTCAATTCACTTACTTGCTTATTGTCTGTCTCTAAGGCAACAGAACCTAAATTCCATGGTGATTTAGACTGAATCGATCTCCATCAACCCATCTATCACGGTGCCTGAAATAAGGCCTGCCACATGGAAGAGATGCCATAAATATCTGTTGAATGAGTGTGAAATAAAAATAGCTAGAATTTGTTGAGCATTTGCCAGGTGCCAGACACTGTGGAAAGGGGATCGTCTCATTCAGCGCTCACAGCGACCCTACGGGGAGTTTACTATTATTTTACCCAGTTTCACAGATGAGGAAACTGTAAAACTTCAGCATAAAAAGATGAAGGAAGTTTCAGAGGGATGGAACTGGACCGTGAGCCCAGTTTGGTCTCACTCTACACTCCTGCTCCTAAACACTAGACATACTGTCCCCAGGGACAGCAGCCTCCCAGTGACACTGTCAGAGCCATCAGTTTAAGATCCCTGCTTATGGATTCTGCACGTGGCTACCATAAATGCACTTTTCGTTGTCTCACTGTACTGAGAAAAGCCGTCATCGCTTAAGCGAGAGCCGCGAGGGCACTCTCAGCCTCCAGTTCCCCCGCCCTGCACCCTCTAAGTGGGCACCTACTGTGGAGGCGGCCGGGGGCCAGGAGTGTGAATGGAGTGAAAGAGAAGCCTCCACCCGGAAGCCCACGTTTCTAATCTCCCAGGCCTAGGCTTTGATGTAGGGCAAACTCCACGTGTTTTCCTGATGCCTTAAACTCCAGCTTCACTTTCCTCTGTGGCCTTCTCCCTCTCCTTTTCTGAAGGAGGGGTGGGACTCTCTTTAGGAGACATTCTTGGTCCCCCAACCACACCCTCTGGGCCTTCCCTGGGGGTCTCCTGCAGACAGTTCTCTGGGCCAGGGGTGCCAGTAAGTTAAGGCTATAGGAGTGATCCCCTCCCTACTGGTGAGGGGCAGGAGCTGGTGGATAAAGACCCCTGCCCCATCCTTCTCAGGGGGGCAACTCCAAGGCGTGTTCCACAGTTCTGCAGAGAGTCCCCAGGGAGACTGAGTCCAGCTGCCCACAGTGGGAACCCTCACACTAACACACCCTTGTTCGGCTCTCCCCTCCCTGCCTCACATGCCTCCTGAGCTCACCTCCCAAATAAGTGACACTTACTGAATCCTTGCCTCAGGCTCTGCCTTTGGGGAAACCAACCCAAGACGGACTCCTTCTCCTGAATCTGCACCACCTGCTGGACCGAACAAAATCCAGGAGTCCCAGCCACAGAACCAGCCCGTCTCCTTCCAAATGCAGGTTAAATTACATTCCAGTGAGCTGGAAGGCACATGATTTCATGCAACACCCTTAATCACTCTGCAGTAGACTCCTTTAGGTAGGGTCAGCCCACTTCACGTGTGTGGAAACTGAGGCTCAGAGAGGTGAATTAAGTACCTGTCTACAAAGAATCCAAGTCTGCTGAATTAAATAAGCTCTTCTCTATAATCCACTTAGCAGAGAGCCTAGCACTTCAACCCACTCACCTAATTTCTTTTTCCTCTTTTGACTTTTATTATTCCAATAAATGGTCTTAAAATCATTTTGTCAGTGCAGTTTGGCCCATAGTTCATAATCAAAAAGATCGATGCAGCTCGAGCCATCCCTTCTCCTAGGTGAGTCCGTGTACCTGGTTCAGGAATTTCCCACTGGGGTCCGTCCCTCTTCCCTTTACAGGCACCGTTTGTGAACCAGTCCGGCTGTGACTGCACAAGCTGCCCATCTCCAGGAGTGACATGTCTGCCTCTGCTGTGCCTGTCCTCTGTACCCCAGACACTGCGACACCCAGACAGCCACACTTCTCAGCCTCCCCAAGCAGGCAGGAACCCCAGTTCTCTTAAGGGCTAAAGCTGGAGCAAAACAGCCTCAAGTCAGAGCACTGGCACTAAGCTCCTGATGTGGCACAGAGACAGCTCCCCTGCAGGTGTGGCCTTGCTGTGGCCTGCAGCCCAGTAGGTTGGTCTCTCTAGTGCCACACTCTGGAAATGTGTCCGCTTCTGACTGTGGCTTCCTCAGGCGGTGGCGTGTGCGCTCTGCCCATTCATGCTGTGTTTCCCTGTGATGCCTTCCTTTGCTATTCAACATAAGGCCCGTCTGCCATGGCAACGCCCACAGCCAATGGCACCGTGCAGCTTGTTCCTTCTCAGCTGCACAGTGTTTCCTTAAAGAAACACACACCTGGAAATGGAATTTCTAGAACGATTCTTGGATGCTTTCCAGAGGAACCCTGGCAACATATGCAAATACCCTTTTATTTTCCAACATGGAAACAAATATTTCCTATCTTTCTTTACTGTTGGTGTTGGGTACCATAAATACTCAGGTGACACTTTTCTGGGATGTGGGGGTGGGTGATGGGAATGACACTAAATTAATACTTGTCAGTTTGTGTCATTTCCACCAGCACTGAGAAGGCGATTATTTTAGTCTCCAAGTGGAAATTATGGACTCAGGAAATAAAGAGATGAAAATTCTGGAATTATCTTCAGAGGGAAGGAATTTTAAGCTACAGGAACGGGTAAAATCTCCACGGAAGAGAAAAGACAGGGAGGTCAGGAGCAACAGGTGGGAGGAGATGGGGCCTTGGGTAGGGTGATCATATAATTTTTTGCCCCAACTGGAACAACTTTGAGAGTGAAATTGGGTCATGATTAATGATGACCTTCATATGTCACCCAGGATTGTCTCGGGTACACAGGCAAATAGTCACCCTAATACTAGGGCCAGTCTATTGAGGGGGCTGGTGATGATTGCCTGACCTTCGCCACAGCCCTGACACTCGTCGCATGACAGCGGGAAGTGGTGAAGAGGCAGTCACTTCGTACAGCCCAGCACAGGAGATCTTCTGATGGGGTCTTCACTGGGGAGCCACCGTCAACTCCTGCAACTTGTCTTCACGTGGCTGGCAAAGGCCTCCCTCCCTTCTCCCATCTGCCTCCTTCGTGGGGGCCGGGGGAGTATAGAGAGGACAGGACACAGATGTACATGTGCTTCCAAATGTCTTGCGAGGGAAACTATAACTATTGAAAGTTTGATAGAATTGTTGAAAGAATATAATCAGCGACATAAATTGTGTAACCAAAGTTATAGTTCTATGATAGAAATAAAAATTTTCTTTGATATTAAAATTAACCATTACCATATCCATATAATCCCCTAATTTAACTACAATATAACTTTTTCCCTACTTTGCTGCCACCCCTGTCCCTCTACTATGCCTTACTGTCTCTTTTGGGATCTTCATCTGTATTTAAAAACAAATCAGCAAAAAATCATCTGTCGACCCTGAGTCTCCCTCTCGACCTGCATCTAGAAGAGTACAGATGCAATACCCTCCATTCTCTCCCCCACCCCTTTGCTCTCCAAGCCCATGTAACTGCCCTCTACCCTCCCACACTTTTGTGTTTCCCACCAGACCGAAGAGTTCTAGCTGTTTGCATCTGAGTCAGTGCAGTTCACGGCAGGCTCGCCAAGGCTGTCATTCTGAAGGTCAGATTTCTAAGAGAAACCAACTGGTTCTCTAAGAAGCAAACTGATTCCAAGTTGGTTAAAACCAGTTTAAATTGGTTCTAAACCGGTCAAATCCAACCTTCCTGGATTGACATGGCTGAAGCTCAGACATGGCTCAAACAGGATGAAACAGTTCCAAATGGAGACCAATGAGACCCAGGGCAGTTCATGCTGACTGAGACCAGATAAAGCTGTATCTAACTTGTCCCTACCAGATAGGACCCACAGGAATTGAAGTACAGCAGTTCAGAAAGGAGGAAACTGGATCCAGCCAAGTGATACTGCTTTATACTGGGGGAAAACAGTGTGAAATCATTAGTAGAGCAAACAGATTCACAGATTCTAACGAAATTAAACCAGTTTAAAGTCATATTTGTCAAAGTAGTCTGGTTCAAACCGGATCAAATCAGCTCTAATTTCGATAGCTTTTCCCTTGCTGATTGAAACCAGCTTTGACCAGTTTAAACCAGCTCAATCTGGCAGCATTACCAGATGGCTTCAAGAATATTTTGTTAACTATCAAGGAAAAAAAAGAGATGAGCAGTTTATAGATGTTGCTCTACATTGTATCATATAATTTATTTTGCTTTTGTAGATCATTGAAAGGTATATATTTTTTAAAATCCAGAGCAAGCTCTTTCCTGACTCAGCACACAATCTGTAGTGTTCGTTGGTCTATAGATCACTCTTGGCACTAAAATTCTTTATTATTCTGTTGACTGTCTCAAGTTTTAATTAAATTGGGGCAGGTTGTTTGTCAAAACGTATTTCCCCCCCAATTATCTAGAGATGAGCTTCCCTCAGTAGAAGTGAACTTCATATACAGGTGCACACCTTCTCACAATATTTGGGGGGGAACCTCTTTTTTCATGGGGACAACATCCCTGAATTACTTCAGAGAAGCCAGACCCACAAGAGAACGCATTTTCAAAGAGAAATGATTTCTCCAGATCTATGAGGTTACTGTGGTCCCAAGGCAGTGCTGCTTTTATGGCAAATGTGTCGACTACACGAACCGCTGAACGGTCCTTCCATAATCTGAATATGACTTTCCAATAAAAATTCTTTCACTTTTTTTAACTCAAAAAATTTCTGAACTAAATCATCATTTGATTCCTGGCTGATAGACAGTGCAAAAATGAGTTCAGCATTATGTTGACTGTGTGGGAACCACTGGAACTGATACATAATCATCCCTATTTATGCAAATGGCAAACTGGTACCGAAGTAGAAGGAAAATATGTAGAGGCCGAGTGAGAATACAAGTTAATTTATCATTCAATTAATAATAAAAACTGAAATGGAAAGGTAATGTATATGAACCACACTTTTAAGAAAAATAGATTTCCCAGACAGAAAAAAAATTATTGGATTTTGTGTTTCAAAGCTAGACACCTACACACCTAAAACCCAAGTGCTGTCAGATCAAACTTGCTTAATCAATACTATGCAAATAAACATTGTTCTCAGTTGTTTAAACTGTTGCAATAGGATTAAAATGAGAACCGCCTTTTCATTTCAAAGTTGGCGTTTACCCTGGTCCCACAGCGACCTTCAGGAGAGCCAGCTCTGAGCTTGATTGTAAAGTAAGAAAATGCCTGTCCCCTACCCCACCTCAGTGACCACCACCTGTCTACTTCTCTGTCACAGATCTTGCCTCCGGCAGACTGGAGAAGAGCTATTTTGTGCATCAGAAGCCCCAAAATGTTCCATATGCACTTGAAAGAAATGAATGTTCCGCTGTTGGAGGAGTGGCCAGTGAAGATCCCTTAGATTCATTTGGTTGGCGGTGTCAGTTCTGCATCTTTGCTGATTTTCTGTCTACTTACAGTGTCAATTACTGAGAGGGGAGTTTTGAAATCTTCAACTCAAACTGTGAGTTTGTCATTTCTCCAAGTATTTCTATCAGTTTTTTTTTTTTTAATTCTGAAATTGTTGTTAGGTACACATGCATTTAGGATTACTATGTCTTCTTGGAGAATTAACTCTATTACTGTGCAATGTCTCCTCTTTATCCCCAGTAATTTTCCTTGTTCTAAAGGCTACATTAATAATAAAATAATATTCCAAGTTTCTTTTGACTAATGTTTACATGGTTTATCTTTTTCCCACATATTTTTATATCTATCATATATATATCCTTATATTTAAAGTGGGTTTCTTTTAGGAAGTATATAGTTGTGTCTTGGTTTTGTTGGTTTTTAAAAAATGTATTCTTTCAATCTCTGTCTTTTCACTGGTAGGTCTGGTAGACAGACTCTAACACAATCCTGTTGATGCTTATCTCTTGAATTCATGTTATCGCTTAATCTTCTCTCCTTATCTATGGACAGGCCCTGTGAGTTGCTTCTAACCAATAGAATATGGCAAAGGTGATGGAATGTCACTTCCTTGATTACGTTGCCTAAGACTGTAACTTCCATCTTGTAATAGAACCTGTGGGTAGACTCACTCCTTTGCTGGCTCTGATGAAGCGAGTTGCCATGTTGGCAAGGACTGAGGGCAGCCTCCAGCCAATGGCCAGCTAAGAGCTGAGGCCCTCAGTCCAGCAACCCAAAAGAAACTGAATTGTTTCAACAACAATGTAAGCAAGCTTAGAATAGGATCCTTTCCCAGGGACCCCAGCCCTGGCCAACATCATGGTTGTAGCTTCATGAGAGACCCTGGAGTAGAGGCCTGAGCTAGGCCATGCCTGGATTCCTAACTCACAGACACTGTGAGATAACAAATGCACACTGTTTTGAGCTGGTAGTGATAATTTGTTACACAGCCACAGATAACTAATATAATGTGTTTATACCATTTAAATTGAATATAACAACTGATATGTTTGCAATTGGAACACTATTTTATCATCTATTTCATGTTTGTTCCTTCGGTTTTTCATTTTTCTCCTTTCTACCTTCTTCTGAAATATTTGAATGTTTTTTGTATTCCAGAAATTATGGTATACATTCTTAACAGCTTACCTGAAATTCTGTTTTACAATGTCAAGTGAAGTATAGAAACCTTATCACCTGTAGGTGCCTTTGGCTTTCACTCTTACGGAGTCATCACAGTATTGCATCTGGATGCATTGAAAACTCCAACAATGTTACAATTTTTGCTTTCATATATTTTAAAGAAATTAAATTCTATTATGTTTTCCCAGATATTTACCATTTCAGTTGCTCTTCCTTCATTACTGTTGTTACAAGTTTTCCTCTGATATAATTTCTCTTTAGTCTGAAGAATTCCCCTTAGCATTTATTATAGAACATTTATTATAGAGCAATGAATCCTGTTCCTTTCCCTTTATGTGAGAATGTCTTTATTTCATCTTTATTCATGAAGGATGTTTCCACTGGCTGTAGAATTCGGGATTGACAGTTCTTTTCTTTCAGCATGTTGCAAATGTTATTCCACTTCCCTCCAGCTTCCATGGTTTCCGATGAGAAACGCGTAGTCACTTGAATCGTTGTTTCCCTGTATGAAATGAGTCATTTGTCTTTGGTGCTTTCAGTATTCTTTCTTTGTTTATAGCTTTCATTAGTTTGGTTATAATGTGTGGATTTCTTTGATTTTTATCCTGTTTAAGAATCACTGAGTTTTTTCAATCTGCGTGTTCATGTCTTTTGTGAAATGTGTTTTTTCTACCATTATTTCTTAAAATATTTTTTTCCTATTCAATACCTTTTCTAGTCTCCTTCTAGACGTCTAATGACATACATATTAAACTTTTGGTATTTTTTCCACAGGTCCCTGAGGCTCTGTTAGTTGTTTTGTTTTGGTTTTTTTCCTTTGTTGTCCAGATTAGATCATTTCTATTGATCTATCTTTAAGTTTATTTCTGTTCAGTTCTAAAATTTCCATTTGTTTTGTCACTATATCTTCCTTTTTTCTTTTTCTTTTTTTTTCCTGCTGATAATTTCGGTCTTTCCACTCGTTTCAAGAGTGCTAGCCCTTACTTCATGGAGCATGGTTATAATTGCTCCTTTAAAAAAAATCTTTGTCTGATAATTCTAACATCTGTATCATCTCAGGGTTGACATCTGTTGCTTGTCTCTTGTCAGTTGAGACTTTCATGGTTCTTCATATGCTGAATAATTTTGGACTATATCCTGGACATTTTCAATGTAATGTCATGAGACTCTGAGTCTGGTTTACATCCTAAGCAGGCAATCAACCAGGTCATATTCTTTTTGCAGTTTCCAACCTGCCTTTGAGGCCATGGTTCCGACATCAGTTCTGTATTCAATGTGCAGTCCTGTGTGTGCCACCCAGCAGCAGTCCTGGGCCTGCATCATGGTCTACCTTATTGTTTCAGTTCTGAAAACATGCGGTGCACGGTTCAGGGTCAGATCCACATGCGTGCAGCCTGGAGGTGAGCCCAGGAGTTCAAACATAAGTTTGTGGGATTTCTGTCCTAATCGCCTTACGCTCCATGACCTCCCCAACACCTGCTGGCTCCGCAGGACCTTCCTTTCTAGTCCTCCAGCCAGCAAGCCCAGGCTTTAGTTTCCTCTGCTGCACATTTGCCGTGACAGTTTTGTTCTGGAGGCAAGTGGCAGGACCACAGAGAGTGAAAAAGAGGAAGAGATATTGCTGCATGCTCCTGTGATCACTGTGCCTCTAGTCAGACAGAATCAGTCCCCTTACGCAGAGTTTTAGGGGCCGGCCCAGCACCCCCAACCCTCACTGCTGCCCCAATACTGCTTGTGGGCAGAGGCTGGAAGAATGGAAAAATAAAGAAAAATCAGAGGATTTCCCTTTTTCTCTCTCAGGAGTTCCCTATCTTGTTTTTTCTTTTTTTTTAGAAACAGACAGGACTTCTCAGAGCTCTTTCTGTCTGTCCCTAGTGTACATGTCTGGGTTTCTGGCTGCCCTTGAGTCCAAGCTGGGTGGTATTGGAGGGGAAAAAATGGCAAACTCACTGCTAGTTCAGTGGAACTTTGAATTCTCATCTCCTTCCCAATCCCACCTGCTGCCGTTTATATTTCAGAGCCCTCAGAGAACTGCTCCATCCATCCTGTCCAGGATTTATAGTGGCCTTTAGTGTGTCTTTCCTTGTTCCATCTTCTCTGGAATCAGACTCTCCTCTTACTTTTTAAGTCATTGATCATTTGCTATGTGGAAAATAGTATCTTAGTTTATGTACTTGGTGCTTATCAGCCCCCCCTCCCCCCAAAGGTTTCATTTTTTTAAAAAAATTTTATTGACTGGCGATAGCTCTTTATTATAGCCTGAAAGAGTTAGGCAGTCCATCTAGAGAAAACCCAGATTGTTTCTCTACACTCACACAACACTTCCAACAGCCAATGTGTGAATTTTTCTCACACCAAGCAATTCTCCAACTCCGCCAACATCAGCTGAGTGTCCTACAATTTAATTCCATTCTGACTCTATCTACCTGGAGTTAGCACCAGATCCCAGAGGTTAAAGGCTCCGTCCCTCAAGACTAACCCCATTTCAGATGCCAATCACACATCCAGGCCTCTGGTACTTTTGGCCAAGCAGGTATAAATTGGGGTTCCCACGAAACCCCCACCTCAGGTTCAGTGATTTGCTAGGATGGCTCACAGAACTCAGGGAAGCACTTTACTTATGTTTGCCAGTTCATTATAAAGGATACTTATGGACAGCCACATGAAGAGGTAAATAGGGCAAGGTCTAGAGAAGGGTCCCAAGTGCAGGAGCATCTGCATTTCCAGCTTCACCTCCCCCAACCCCTCCCTGGCACTAAAAGTTACCATCCTCTAATCACTAGGTCTTTCTGGGACCTAGGGGCTATCTAGGGGCCCTACCCTAAATTACTTCATTTGTATAAACCTCCATAGAATTGAAAGGGTCTCCTTATACATAACAAAGGACACCCCTATCACTCAGGAAATTCCTAGGGTTTTAGGTGCTCTGTATGAGGAACCAGGGACAAAGACTAAAGATACTTCTTCTTATACCACATCTCCTATTCTCTGAATCTACAATTAGAGGCAGGCCCCCAAAGACAAATTCTTAAAGGAGCCAAATTCACACCAAGATTGAACCACAAACTCACCTGGCCTGCACAATGCTTTCAGTTGTTTTTCTGGTTTGCATCTTCCGCTTTCATATTAATGGGATTAAAAAATGAGTGTTCCAAGAAGGCCATGAGAATGCTAAGATGTTGAGCTTCAGCAATCAGGAAGATGATTACTTTTGACCCGGATATGGAGTACGGAATGGGGGACAGGGCTTTGGGTGGTAGGCTGGGGAATGAGATGTTCTGTCCATACACATCACACGTGGAGAGCCTGCCAACATATCCAGGACATGGGAGCCTGGGGTTCAGGGTCAGAGTTCACACTTGGGTGGCATAAAGGATGACTCCGAATGAAATTGCTGTGGAAGCTCTGAAGGAGAAAATGATTATGGGAGGGAAGAGTGTGTAGCACAGTGAGAGAGGAAGGCCAGGGACCATGTGCAGAGGCATGCTTGACCCTCACATAGCCACAGACTTCCCTCTGTCCTTCGAGACCCCTCCCACTACTGTGCTCCCACCATTCCTGACACTCTCCACTCCCCAGAGCCTGATGGATATCCCCATGCTCCCGTTTTCAGCACATAGATTGTCCCTGTACCTGGAGCTTATTCCAAGGCAGAGTGGTATTTAGGTACTGCGGAGACCTGAGATCCCCTGGGGAGATTTTCCTGATTCTGGCCCCTGGTGGAGACAGACGGTCTGGGACAAAGTTGCAGCCTTCTGTGGCCTGCCTGGGCCATGCAGGAATTCACCCCTTAACTTGGGCCCCTCATGAGCACAATGACTTCTGAATAGTGAAATAACGAGGCTTTTCGTGCACTTTACCATCGCTCAGTTGTATTTACAAATGCCGCCATATTTTACTGTAACAACCACTGTATCAGCCATGACGTGCTAGGTTTTGCTGCAGTAACAAACTCAAAGCTCAGTGGTTTAACACAGCAAAAGGCGCTATGCTTCCCGCAAGGGGTGGGATGCCTTGCTCATCACTCTTCTGAGAAGCAAGGCTGCCACAGTCTCAGCGCCAGTGGCAAGGGAACCTGACGGTTTTTACACTGAGTCTGAAAGCATCTGCCAGCTTTTTCTTTTTAATCTTTAAAAAGAGAAGTCGTATTTCATTGGCCAAAGCAAGTCACATGGCCACATCTAGCTTTAGGGGACAGGAAAGTGAAATCCTCCTTTGCCCCTGAGGGGGGACATGGTGAACCTCAGTGATGACACCCTCAAGAATCATTATCTCCACTTGAGAGTTGAAAAAACTCAAACTATTATGTCACTTTTCCAAAGTCACACAGTAAGTTTGCAGAGCAAGAATCCAGGCACACACTTGGTTAAGTGTAAACCCGTGTGCCTTCCACAGCTTGGACGTCTCCTCTTCACAAAACCATTACACAGAGGACGGTTCTTACTAGCTTCAAGAGAACTTCCGATGCTGACAAGTAAAAAATTTGTCCCCCTCAATTAAATTTAATCTTGTGACAATGTGTTTCTTTTATTTCTCCTTTGGTAACAACCCAGTTTAAAAGAAAAAGAAAAAAAAGAGAGAGAGAGAGAGAAAAGAAAAAAAAAACTCCAGGCCTTTGGCCCACCCTTGACCCCACCCCAGTATCCGATTGCATGGCGGGGTGATTTGGTTTCTTTCCCACTGTGTGGTATTTTCCACTCAAGGGACCAGGTCAGGAGAAGTTTGTGTCTTAATCTACACGCTCGTTCTTGCTCGTATTTGTTCTCTGCTGATCCCATACCCTTCATTCATCCTTGGAATGTCCTGTGACAACATGAGAATGGCAAGGTAGCTAGCCAGACAAAAGGGACTGACCAAGCGCACAGCTACTCTTGGACTTAGAATGCTAACAGGGAACGTAGAGGACTCGACAGTGTTCTCTCCCCATTTCCCCCACTGCAGAGGGGTCAGCGGTGAGTGAGTGAGTGTTAGGGCTGCTCTGCAGAGGAGGAAACTGAGACTTAGCAAGGTGAAGTGATTGCTCAAGGTCACAGGGCTAGAACCCAGATTAAAACCAGCTGCTGTTGTTTTATTCATGGATTGTAGCTTAGTTTTCAGTCCATTCTGCTCTGCAGCCTTCCATCTTTCCTCTTTCTGCTAGGAGACCCACCCAGAAGCACAGCAGGTGATGCAGGGGTGGCTCTGCGCTGTCTGATGACTTCCACCTTCCCATGGCATCTCCCCGACAGAGGCAAGAGCAGGTGTGTCTGCATAGTGGGGACCTAAGAGGTGAGGCGGCCGCCGCACAGCTCAGGCCCGAGAGGTGGGAGCCCTCCTGACACTATAGAAGAAATGCTTCTCAGGCCTCAGACTCCTCCTGAACAGACCCAAGATCCACAGGAGAAGAGTTATGGAAAGAGGCACGAGCAGTGGTAGGGACTTGGGTCCATACTGCTGGGCTGAGCCTTGGGACGAGCCCACGAGGGAGACCCAGCAATGTTTTTATTTTAACTTCAAAGACAAAAAAAAAAAAAAAAGGAGAAGAATTTGATTAGATTAAATATGCTTCGAGTGGGGCCTAAAATCCCCAGCTTTCATGTGTATTTGAAATTCAAGACACTTTTAGTGGTTTTGATGGCAATTTCTGACAGCATAGGACCCTCAGCTTTTTCTACCCATGGACTTGCAAGGGGTGGGACAGTGGGGACAGGGGCAGCTGGAACAGCTCAGAGCCCACCAGGTTGGTTCTTGTTTCTGATCAATCACATATTTACGGTGTCAATGTCTGCCACTCAATTTTTTTTCTGGGCCTCTGTTTCTTTATCTGAGTAAGAGGAAATGCTCTCTTCCATCTCTAGAATTCCATGTGCTTAAATAGAGAAAGACAACTTTAGGAAGAAGCTGGCCACGGACACTGATCTTGTAGCTTTTGGACTGACATCTAATTTGAGAGGAATATAGGAGCCATTCCAAGGTCACCCACACAGGCATTCTCTCCTCCTATCCAAATCCACAAACACAGCAGCTCCATCAAGGAGTCTCAGTGACTCAAGACATGGGCCATGGGGAGTTTTCTCTTGAAGCCATGATGTGGCACTATGGTTGCATGGGAATCCTCTACAGGGAATGAAAGAAGCTATTTCAAATGCAGATTGAATTTTTTTTTTTTTTAAAAAAGTCACATACTTCTCTGTGTATGTCATCTTTTCCCAGATGGATCCAACACGAGCCACATGATTTTCCTGTTGCAGAGTTTCTGAGAGATTCATAGATCTGAGAGCAGAAAGGGGCTTCAAGAGATAGCGTGAGCCTGTCTCCCTTTCTTCCAACAGGTAGTATTATGTTCTTCTCATTTTATAGATGAGCCAACTGCAGTTTGGAGGTTGGTGACTTCTACAATGGCATGGCCAGAGGGTGATGCTGGCATAATGGTTGGAGGACTGACCGCTTTCTTTTACTACCCCAAACTGTTTCTCACGAGGAAAAGTTTCCACCATCACGGAGACAGTGGTTAAACAGGAAACTTTAAAAGAAAACAAGGAACCTAGGACCCATGAAAATCTTGGCAGCAAATAGTAGGTGCTCTATGTACTAAAGAGTGGCAAGAGGAAAGTGAATGAAGCAAGCTACAGCCATGAGCTTGGAGACCATGTGACTTCATGTCTGTAGGGCCCTGGTTTTATACACAAGCTATATCTGGCCAGTGTTCATTGGATATTCCGTATCTCTGAGACTTTATAAAAATTAACTTATTCAACAAGAAAGCCAGTTTGCTAAAGATGGAAGATTGCCAATGAGGCCAAGGTGACAGCAATTTCAGGCACAGTGTAAGCTGATTAGCCTCAAACAGAGAAACTGCTTCCAGGCTGAGACCTCCGACCCCGCCGGCTGTCTTGGAGATTTGCAGCACTGGTCACAAAGGGTACCAGGCGGCAGCGTGCACGATGGGTGAAGGACAAGACCTTATTAGGAGAGTCTCCCAGGAAGCAGAGGAAGGCAAACACAGGGCATTCCTTTAGAATGATGGATTTGTTTCATTTTGCTTTTATTTTTTTCATTACACAAGAATTGTGGAATGATGCTTTTGCATTACCTTTTTTCTTTTTAATAACAAAGGGGATTCTTTTTCCTTTGTCTTTTTGGAAAAACACAGATCTGGTCATGTCTGCCCCAGCTTAAACCCTCTCAGAGCCTTCCTCTTGCTCATTTGAAAATGACACAACTCAAAAAATGGCCATCAGCATCACCAACATTTAATGAATTTGCACAGGACAGCTTTCTCAATTGTTCAAAAAATGACATACTTCTGTATCGGTTAATCAACAGCCACTAACCCAAGCTGCCCCCTTCCTCTTCCACTCTGGGAACCCTGGGCCTCCCCCACATCCAGCATCCAGCACAGACGGGATCCAGGACCCTGCGCCAGCCTGTGGCCTGTATCTGTTCTGATGGGACAGGCCTGTGCCTTTGTGGATGTCAAATGACAATGAACCATGTCTGGAAGGCTCTCCACAATCAGACCCCAGGCCACCTGCCCTTCTCTCTCTCTCTCTCTCTGTCTCTGCCTTTCTCGCCCCCGCCCTGCTCCCCCCCATTCTGAGCCCTGGCCACACCGCCCTTGTCTGCTCCTTGAGAGTGCCCTGCTTCCCTCTGGGCCTTGGAAAGTGCACGTCCTTCTGTCTAGAACAGTCTCTCCCATGCTTCTCTCCTTTGACTTTGGGTGACTTCTCTCATCCACCCTTCAATCATTCAATCATTCATAGGTGGCTTCAATAAATACAGGTTGGGTGGGCGAGTGAATGATCACTGACATTTAAGAGGAGCAGGCACTTGCCAATGGACTTATTCCACCGGTAGCCATCATCTTCATCTCGTCAGTCTTCACCAGAAGGAGAACGGGGGCCTGTGACTTGGAGGCCACGGTGTCTGCCTTCTCCCTTGCTCAGTGCTGCTGCTCCTGGACAGAAGCAGCTTCAGATGCCGGCTATGCCTCTTGGCTGTGAGTACTATCATGTGCAAAGATGAAAATAGGAAATAATCTGAATATTTGGGATTCCAAAAGTCGTATTGTACCAGGTAACAAGAACTTCCCTATCTCTGGGCTGGTTCTGCGGGATGGGCTGATGGGCTGCGGGACGAGCAAGAGAATGAGAACGAGAGTGAAGCGAGAAAGGGAAAGAGTTAGATAACCCCAAGTGCAGCCTGAAGACTCCCTGACGCTTATAGGGAATCCTTGACATTCCATCTAGAAACCATTCTGCTTATGTGCTCAGAGCTTGTGGCTGCAGATTACCTCTTGCCTAGTGACAGGTTACAGGTCAAGCAGGGGGCGGCTCCTGCAGGGGCCCAGGAGCTCAGACTGAGGGTCAGCATCCCAGAACCCTGCAGGAGGAGGAGGAGGAGGAAAGACTGGGTTAAAGAGGCAAGCAGGGGGGCGACTTTACCCTGCGGTACTTACAGACAGCTTAAAACCACAAGTTTCCCAGCTCTCAAAGAGTTTTGTTTTGTTTACCATGCTTGCTTTATTTTCTTATTATTTGCTGGGCACAAGCTTGCCTTGCCTTTACAGTCTACATTAAGTTTACAACCAAGAAAATGAAAGGAACGATTTTACAACCATTGTGATGGATCCTGGTACCTCTGCTGGAGCCTGAAATTAGGGGTTTGAATGTAGGTCTATTTTCCTCCCACCTCCAAATGCTAGCTGAGTCGGGAATAATATAGTGGTTTCCTTCCCTGCTGGGACACAACCCCCTGAAATGCCATTAAGATGAAAACACTAGTGTTTGTCAAGAGCTTAGAGCCGTGTTTTTCAAAGTGCAATTTTTGGAAATCTAGCCCCAAGAAATGTTCTGCTGGTAAAAGGATTCATGGTCAAATAAATTTGGAAAACACTGCATAATCTCTTCCCTCTCGGGCAATCTCAGCGCTTGTTAGTCAAGTGAGGAAGCCGTGTTACTCATAAGTTCCCCCCCACCCAAATGTCTGGCTGTCCCGCATTGCCTTCCTGCAATCTGTTCGCATTTTGCCTTATTCCAGTTCCACATGCTTTGAAGTTCCTGGAAGTTGCTCCCAGCAGTATGCCACTCATTCCTCAGACACTTGGGATCCCTCGCCATGTGCAGACGCTGTGCTCCAGGCTGGGGAACCGCAGGAAAAACAGCTGAAGGCTCTGAGGATGTGGCTCCAGGCAGAAAGCCAATTAGCGAGGTGGGGTGGTAAAAGTCTTCTATAGGGTGACATAAAAAAAAATATATATATATATATAATTTATCACTCCAACTGGGACAACAGAGTGAAGGGGGGCACTGTTAATAATAATTAATAATTTTACTGGGACAACAGGTGTAAACTAAAACTGTCCTACATCCACAGAGCTGACACATGACAGAGGGGTTATGTTTTTTGTCTGTCATTTTAGGAGCCACCTCTAGGGCCAATGGGTAGGAGAGATAGGACAAAAAGTTTCAGTGCGAAATTAAAAGGGGATTTCTAACACAGAGCCTCTAACACTAGTATGGGCTATTTCATGGGATAGTGAGCACCTCATTGCTGCAGATATGCAAGAGAGGGACCCACTCTCCAAGATGTGTGAGAAGGCACCCAAGGCAGATGACCTCGGGTTGGCCTCTGACTGCTCTTAAGCACCTACTCCTCTTGGCCCTCTCCTTCAGTGAGGGTTAGTAGCCTATCTCATACATGAGGGCCAAATCTTGCCAATCTGATTCATGCATCCGTACACATTGCATAAAAATAGAAATGTAACAGGGCTGAAAGATTAAAACCTGGCTGTTTTAGCATAATTAATACTCACTGATGCTTATATATAATGTAAATATCTCTTCGATTAAAATGAGTATAAGCTGACTTTAAATAAAGAGAACATTCTGTGACATATAAGCAAAAGATGCTCAAAATAATTTGACCAAGTTTGAAGCAGATCAGAATCACTCTGGTCAGTTGGATCAAGTGTGGCCAATAATAATTGTACTTTGGTTATATAAGACGTTAACATTAGAGGATGAGGGTGGGGGATATAGGGGAATTTTTTGTACTATTTTTGCGACTTGCCTTTAAGTCTGAAAAAAAGCAAAACAAAACAAAAAACCCATGTCCTTTTCTCCGGAGCCCCATTCATACCATGCCCTCTCTGATGCATTCCCTTCATCCTTTGAGATTCAGCTCAGCAGAACACCCCAGCAGCTTTCCTGTCTCGAGGTAGCCACCGCCCCTCCCAGTCCTCAAATACTTCTGCATATTCCCCGATTACACTACCTTCTACTAGTATGGTTTTCTGACCATATCTCATCATTCTCAGCTTAGTCTGAGTTTCTTTGAGACTGGAACATTTTCTTCCTCTCATCTTTGTCTCCTAGCACCAAGACCATACTCAGCCCTCGATGTATGTCTCAGATGAATTAATAAACCAATCCGGTTTGAACAAGTTTTATTAGCTTTTCTTCCTTTTAAAAAAATTGTGGTCAAATATACACAACATAAAATTTTCCATTTTAACCATTTTTAGGTGTAGAATTCCATGACATTAAGTATGTTCAAATGTTGTGCAATCTTTTTTTTATCAGTTTTAAATGGTTTAAACTGGTATTTACTAGAGCTGTTAGATCTACTTAATCTGGACCCACGGGACTCGTGACACTCAGAATTAGTCTTGTCCCATTGCCACCAGGTACCTCCCATCAAAATCTGTTTGATCAAGTGTGGAATTATTTCATCCCACTTGAACCAGCTTCAGTCAGTCAGAACGGGCTCTGCCCAGGCTCCAGGCAAGTAGTCAGGCACTCAAAGGTGATTCTCTTTCTTTGGCCTAATCTCTTGGGTTGCCACTTTCCCTCCTGTTAGGTTTTTTTTCTGGGGGCTGTCTTCCCTGTTATTCTCCTTTCTGCTCCCACAAAGCACACCACACCCATCCCCTGTGCAGCCTTGGCTCTGGGGCCAGGAGTTTGCATTATGCCACCACCTTCATGGTCCCACCTGTGCACCTGCACTTTCAAAAAAAACCCCTGCAGGCAGGCTTTTGTGGCAGTGATAATCAAACAGGCTGACTCATATTTAGAGAAACTCCCTGTGTCTGGACAGCCTCTTCAAATGTTTGAGGACACCCCCACCTCCCTTCTGAGAGAGGAGGGGCATTTTTCACACCTATCTGCCCAGCTCTAAGCACCTCAGTCTGCATGTAAAGAATTCAGCACTGCATTAGGAGTTAAGAAACTGGGCTCTAGTGATTTTCCTGCCATGCACCAGCTGCGGGACTTTGGTCATGACTTCTTTGGGACAATATTTCCCAATTAGTAAAAAGAAGGGGTTGAAAATACAGATAAGAGTCTGATTATTATTATTATTGAGAGTATTTTTTTGCAGCAGGCTTTTTTTCTTCCGAGAAAGTATTACCCTGAATAAGACAAGAAATATCGCTGAATTGCCCTGGCTGTCAGGGAGCGCGTTTCTCTCTTCCCCGCGCTGTGTCACCCTTGGTGGAACTTGGAGGGTCTTGTCCTTTTCCCTCGCCCTCAGGAGGCGCCCACTGAGTCTTGTCTTGCGTGCGAGCCTGTGAGTGACCCGGAGTCCTTCTCTGTCCTCTGCTCTGCTCTGGTTTGCAGCAAAACTTTCCATGCCGGCTCCCTGCTTCAGCCTCAGTCCCACCCTGTCGCAGCCAGAATGGCTGTTCCGAAACATGAGGATGCTTGTGTCCCTCCGGTGTCCCTTTCCTCCAACAGCTCGCTGCAAACGTCGGGATGAGCAGGATGAACGCGGAATTTAAGGCTGGGTCTCACAGCCTCTTCCTTTTTCTCCACCTTACACGTCTGGCCAGCCGGCCCACTCTGCTTTCCACTCCCGCCACCCTCCCGCCCGGGTGGCCTCTGTCTACCGTCCTCCCGTCTACCAGGTGACGTCCGCAGTACTCGGGGATCAGGCTCGGCCAGGGTTGTCGGGGATCCCCCTGGGGTCGCGGGGGCGGACGGGGCCGGCCCTTCCCGAGGCGGCCGCCAGGGGGCGGCGGGCGCGGCTGCGGATGACAGCGGGAGGCCCGGGCGGGGGAGGCGGAGGGACGAGGGCGCGCGGGTCCCGGCGCTGCGGCTCGCTAACCCGGAGCCACAGCTCTCCGCGCGCCGCAGCCGACGCGGAACCGGGCGCAGCGGGAGCCCGTGCAGGGCGGGCGCGGGCGGCGGCGGCCGTCCATGCGGCGGCGCTCGGGGCTGCCCGGCGCCGGGAAGCACGCGGGGGCGAGGCCAGGCGAGGCGGCCGCCGGCCACTGCGGGACGCGGACGCCAGGTGAGCAGAGCCGCGCGCCCCGCGCCCGTGCGCGCCGCCCGCGCGGCCCGACCCTGCCCGCCGCGGCCCCGGCTGCGGCCCCCGGGCCGGCGGGGCGGGCTGGCGCGGGCGGCCGGGCGCAGTGGGTGTGTCCGGGGCGCCGCGGGGCTGCGCCCGCTCCGGGCTCTGGGGACCCGCGCGCGCCTGGTCCGTGCCGACGGCTGCGCCTCCTCCTCCCCTTCTCTTCCCTTCCTGGGAGCCTCGCTCTGTCCTGGCGCCAGCACTCGCCCCTCCGCCGCCCAACTTCGAAACTCTGTGGACGGTCCAGCTCGGCCGTCCCGGGTCGAGGCCCGCGCTCCCTGGGTCTGGTCGGAGGGGACTGGCGAATGCACACCCCACCCTGCGCCCCCCACCCCGGCCTCCACTGCCTGCCGCCTGCGGCCGGGGAGCTGGCCGAGTCTCGGTCAGCGCTCACGGAGCCCCAGCCCGGGGCCTCGGATCCGTGCCTGTCTCAGCTGAGCCGCCGCGGCGCTGCGCCTCCGGGAGCCCGAGTGGATGGGTTGTTTCCGCCAACTCGGGACACTTCCTCAAGTGCAGCTCAAGTACCTGCGGCCCCCTGGCGCACTTACAGAATTAGCTTTTGCACAGCTCGCTCACCTTAGAGCTTTAGAGATTTGGAATTTAATTTTTATTTTTCTTTGAAATAACTTTAGTCCGGACTTGGGAAAGGGATTTCGGGGCCTTCTTAGGCCCACTTAGCATCTGGAATTTGTGGGTCCAGTGAGTTTTTTAAGCAGTCCACACCCCGCACCGTGCCTCCCAGCTTCCACTACAGCCTATTAAAAGTGCACTCTTGCGTCTCTTCCTGCCTTTTTTGCGAACCCCGCCGCGCTGATCTGAAGTCTCGTATGTGGGTAGCTGAATCAATCATTGGATACCTGTTGGAATCTGGAATTAGAGAAACAGAGACCCGAGAGAGGTCTGAGGAATCATCTTGTCCAACTCTGGTTTGTTTCCCAGCTGAAGGCACCCAGGCACAGTCTAAAGAGTTTTCAAAGATCACACAGCTTTTATACCTGTGTATATATGTCTTCTACTTCATTGATACGGTTGAAGGTGATGGAGTTACTGGGCTTAATATGGCTTTATTGGGTCTCAACATATAAAGAAGCAAACATTTTAAAAATGTGATTTAAATACAGTACTACTCAATTCCTATAGCTTTTTGTTGGCATCATAGTTGAATTCCTTTAGAAAACAAAATCCTAGCCCTGAATTAATGTGAGGAAGCAGATGGGAGTCCTGGGGCTTTCCTATAAACCTCTGCAGGGTTGGAGCAGGGATTTCCCAGAGGTCCTGAACTGGGAAATGAGTTTGGGTGATCAAACTACAGGAGCCCCTTCGTCATAAGCAGCTGGGGTGGCTTCTTGTCGGAAGGCTGGCCAGTTCAACCCATGTTATCTCCATGCCTAGCGCTGGGCAGGGCACCCAGTTGACATTATCTTCTTTGCAGTCTCCTGCACCATGAAGAAATGTTTCTAACTGGCTGCTAGGGAAAGAAAAATACAGCCCAGAGTTGGGCAGTAAGATCAGCACTGGAGATTGTGACTTGGAGTTTTGCTTGGTTTTGTTTTTGCCTAGAAATGCTTGTGACTGCACTCAGTTACCCCAGAAAGAGGCTGGTGTTGTGTTGCCCTCTCGTTCCCCGCCCTCCACATTTCCCTCCATGGCACCACTCTTATCCCAGGTGCTGGGGTTCACCATGTTTTAGTTTCCCCAATGCTCCCCTGCCTGTCCCCCACATTTGTAGCCCATGCATCACAAAATCCCTTCCACATTCTTTTGTGATATCTCGGGGCATTCTTTCCCCATCTCCATTCCCTCTGCCCCCACCTTAAGCCCTGTCCAAATTACAGTAATAATCTCCTCTCTTGACTCCCAGCCATGGGTTGCTTTCTTCATTTTAATCCATCTTCTTTCATGGTGACAGATTAATATTCCTAAAATTCTGATTTCACCACATCATTTCTCTCAAGAAATCACAATGGCTCCCCAGTATTCACTTCTATTTAATTTTTCCCCAACAGATATTTTTGAGCATCTGCTGTGTGCCAGGGGACTGTCACTATGTGCTAAGGCTTACACGATGAACAAGACGGTATCACTGCCCTCGAGCCAGCCCAGGGGAGAAAGAGAAGTAAAGAAATAACCACACAACAATACAAGGGAATGTGCAAAACATCCAGGAGACACAGATGAGGGAGAACTTGATTCTGCATGGGAGGAGCGAGGACAGTTCCCGCTGGGCTTTGAAGCCTGCGGAAGAGTTCTAGGAGCTGAATGGCTGGAGGGAGGGAGGGCATGCTCGGCAGAGGGAATGACTTGAGGAAAGACTGAGAGATGGAAAAGTGCTGGTGTGGACATGGTTGAATCGAGGTCAGTCTTCAGCTGGGCATTTAAAATGTTCCTAATTCCCATCTACTTTATTGCTCCAAGGGCAGCCCAGCTCTTTCCCTGCTGAAACCCTGCACTGCACTCACCCAGTCTCTTTATCATGGTCTTTTCTGTCCTCCAACCTCCCTCTACCCCTAGCTCAGAAATTCAGATTTCCCCTTTACTAACCTAAATTTTTCCAGGCAGTGTACCCCCGTCCTCTTGCACACACTCGTCGCTCTCTTCCTTGCATTCTTTGCACTGACTTTAGATTCAGTCTGGATGTGTTGCAGTGGGCAAGCCTTGTCTCCCCACCACCTTGAAGTTTCTCCCGAGCAGGCTCCTTGGCCCTTCCCAGGTCATGGATCACACGGCCCGTGCATGTTAATAGCCCCAGGAAACTTGAAACACGTCATTTGGCTGGGTTTGACCTCCCATCTCATTTTTCCCTTCTTTATTCTCTTCTCTCCACTTTCTCTCTTTCTTTGTGTGTATGCAGAATTGTGATATTTATTTACCTATGTGCAGATATAAAGGTTTCATGTGGATTTGTTGAAATGTCCTCTCTTTGAAAATAATAGATTAAAAATGTTATGCCAGCCTGGGGTAGTGGCTCATGCCTGTAATCCTAGCACTTTGGGAAGAGGCCAAGACAGGAGGATTGCTTGAGGCCAGGAATTCAAGACCAGCTTGGGCAACAGAGCAAGACCTTGTCTCTAGAAATATTTTGAAAATTAGCCAGGTATGGTGGCATGCACCTGTAGTCCTAGCTACTCAGGAGGCTGAGGCAGGGGGATCACTTCGCTTGAGCTCAGGAGTTTGAGGCTGTAGTGAATGATCTTGCCACTGCGCTTCAGCCTGGGTGACAGAGCAAGACTTTGTCTCAAAAAAGAAAAAATGTTATGGCAGGAACCCACACATGACACAGGCTGATGCTGGGGACAGGGAGAGTCAGGCGAGGCTCTGGCTTTAGGCTGTTCTGCTGCCCCTCTCTGGAACCCCTGTTTTCACTCCCCCTCTGTGGGACCTGCACACTGAGGCTGGGAAATGCCTTCATCTTCTGGGCCTGTTTTGCCCTTTTCTCCTCCTACCCATCAAAACTGACCTCTCCTGTGCCCAGAGCCTGGCTGGTCTGATAGCCTCATGTAGGCTATGTTTGCTGGGCACTGGTGTGTGCTGTGCTTGGGCTTTCAGTTGCTTCTTTAATCCTCCCAGCAGCCTGAGCTGGAGACATCGTCATCTGCATTGTACAGGAAGAAAGCTGAGGCTTTACTGCGTGAAGTCTGCAGCTCTCTAAGTCTCGTGCTCTTTCCACTATGTCATTTTTTCCTGAAAGGGTTGTCTTTGGAACATCTGAATCAGAATTAGGATATGATAAAATATATGCAGATTCCAGGGTGGAGGCAGGGCCTTGAGAATTGGCATTTTAAGGCTACCGCAGGTAATTCTTCTACACACTCATGTTTGAGGACCGTTGCCCTAGGCTGCCTTTACAATGACGTTCTAGTGACAGGTGGCAACTTAATACATCACTTTTTCCCAGGTAGCACATTCCTTTTTAACAGAGGCCCTGACCTTGACTCGAAGGAGCGAGCGATGGAGAGTTGTGGCCAAGGCCAGGAGGACAGCCCTCTTTTGGTCAAAGGGACTCTAGTTCAGTCCTGAAAGCAAGACCCCCTCTGCCCACCTGAAGGCATGTTAGCCCAGCCCCCACTGGACTCCCGTGAATTTCTTTTGGATCCTGGACAAGTGCTGGGGCAGAAGGATCAGGGTGGGTTGGTTCAGGACCTCCAAGTTGCCCAGGGTGGGAAATGGTCTGAGACTCCCCAAATTGGACTGAGCCTGCCATGCCCACTGCTCCCTCACTGCAGGCCTGGAGAGTCGAGCTTCCTTCCCCAGAGTGGGGTCTGCCCATTGACAGGTCTCCCTCATTCAGCAGGCCTTTATTTTGCCCTGTCTCATGCCCAGCCTCAGTTTCCCTGTGCGTAACAAGGGGATAGCTAAAGGCCGGAGGGCTGATGGGGGGGACCAGTGTGCCAGTATGCAGAGCTTTAGGCAAAGCCCAAAGGCACATAGTAGGGACTCAGGGTCAGTTCTCATCCTCTTTCTCTTGTCTACTCTGTGCCTGATCGGTGTTTGAGACAATTGGTGCTCAATGTGTGTGTTATGGGAAAAAAGTGTACAATCTCAGGCCCCGTCAAGCACGGGGGATTTGTGTCTGAAGGGCTGAATATTGCAACCTTGCGTTCAAACCCTGCAAATGGACACCCCCAGCTGTGCGGTAATAACGCTAATGCATTACCCATCAGGCATCTCTGCTCTCTCTCTCCATGCTCTTCCCCAGCCTCCCTTTAGATTCCCCAAAGAAGAACCAAAAAGCAGGCAGGTAGTTTTGTGTATTGATGATTAATTGTCCTGGGAAAGTGGTCTCTTTCTGTTTATCCCTTTGTCTTTTGACCCAGTCTTTCAGCTGAGTGTACTACGCACATTGCCTTCTCCCTGGAGCCTTTCCGAAGCCGATCACTTAGGTGGTACCCCGGGCAGTAGCCCTGCTCCTCCTGGGCATGGTCTGAGGGTGGTGAGCCAGGCTTGTGCTGCCGTGTCTTGTCCCAGAAAGGTGGCACTGAGCAGCCCACAGCCGGCCGGGCAGCACGTGGCCTGCTCCACCCTCCCGGCCCCTTGGCTGGCTGCCCGAGGCCTGGCCAGCAGCAAGGACCAAAGTAATGAGTGATTAATGGGTGCCCCATCTAATCTCCTGCCAGGGGAAATGAAGGGCCAGCCATGGGCTGGGAGCTCGTCATGACCTGCTCCAGGTGGGCTTGGAATGCACCCAGCTCAGGATGGGGATTAAGGCTTGAAAGATGAGAGGAAATGAGATGTTAACCCTTTAGGCCATAGCCCTCTGAGCCCCAGCAGGGAAATGGCAGGGGAATTATCTGCAGGCATCTGATGAAAGGGGAGCATCACCTTTGATTTATGGCAGGGATGCAGCCACGTGACTACCGTGGGGAGGAGGGTGATGAGCTATGTCTTTGACTTAACCGTTTCTCTTAGAGACACAGTTAGGAGAGCAAAGAGGATTAATTTCCTATGAAAATGGATAAACGGACTGCTGGGAGGCCGCCCTACCTGCTTCCTTCTTAGAAACCTTCCGGTCATTTCTGCAAGTAACAAATTTGTGCTTGCCAAACATACTTTTCCCCCTGAAAAGTACTACCGCTCGTAATTTGAAGGACGAGGAGCCCTCTCCTTTCGCGGGTTGGGCAGCAGTGCATGGTGGTGCTGCGGGTGAGAGCACTCGCTCTGGAGCCAGCTCCCTGAGCCCACGCCTCGGGGCCACCAAGCTTTGGGCCCCTGAACAAGTTCCTTGACCTCAGCCATCTCAGGCATGTAGAATTGCCGCTTGAATGTTAGCGATCACTTTTTCCCCAGCCTGTCCGGCTGAATCCTGAGACCATATATTCCTTTGAGAAGGATATAAGCAGCCTCTCCTCCAGGGCTCTAAGGCTTGCCGTGGGTGAATTGACGACCTACTCTTTGATTGAGCTCACTCGTTTGACCCCTGACCCTCACATGCCTCGAATTCTGGTCCCGCTTGTCCCTCCCTTGCCGCTGGCTCTCTGGTCTCCAGCTGCCCCTTTGATGACGCTCCCCTGCCTCTTGCCCCCTACCTCCGTGCTAGGCAGCCAGACCACGGGTCGTTCCGTGGTGCTGCCCGTTCTGTGCTGGCTCTGCTCGTTGCTAGCTTTGCTGTGACCTGACTGCCCCGAGTGAAGTGGCCAAGGGTGGAGAAGGCAGCTGCTTTAAGAGCAAAATCAAGAGCCTCGGAGACAGTCTGTCCCGGCTCTGCCCCCTTTCCTGCTTTGTCTGACCTCTGGTTGCCTCATCCTTGATGGGGGCTAATAATAGTCACAGTTACCTAATGGTTGACAGGAGGCGCAAACCCACAGTGGACACGAGGGCCCTTGGGGACTGTGTGGGAGAGATTATTGCTGGTTTTAAGGTGAGCCCTGGGGATAGAGCTGTGTCTCCGAGTTTTGAAGTCTCATTACAGGGTGTGTGGTGACATTATAGCCTTTAGCTCCACTGAGTTTCTTTTCCAGAACAGACAAGTACCCAGGGCCTGCTTGCCTTTAGTGGTATTTTAGCTGAGCACCAGGATTTCATTGTTGAAGGTCAAAAGATCTTCTGACCAGTTACAAGAGCAGGAGCTGCCATTTATGGAGCTCCTTGTCAGGTACTGGGATTTATCTGTGTTCATTTATTTAATCCTCTCAGCAACCTGTGTGAGCTAGACATTATTATTTCTATTCTACAGCTAGAAAACTGAGGCTCAGAGAGGTTAAGGAACTTGTACAGTCTCACACAGCAAGTAGATGTCAGAGTGATGTTTGAATTCCAAGTCATCTAACTCCAAAACAAGTGTTCTGGGGCAACTAACAAGCCAGTTAGTGAGTGCCTCAGTGACAAAAAGTCTCTCTTTTTCTCTCTCTTTCTTGTTCAAGCACAGGTATGCATAGTGTACCAACTGCTCATATTGTTCTGTTTTCTCTTGACATCATCAGTTTATATTTTAATTTAGCATGTGCACCTGTGTCTTACCACCTGATATGATTTTGTGTGAATATTTCCCACTTTTGGCCTTGTCGGGGTCCCCATTTTTTAAGCATAATGCTGCTGCCCACCACTTTGCTCCATTGCCCTCTCCTGAGACATTCCCACCCTCCATCAGGGATCTAGGTTTTTTTCTAGTTTTTCCTGATTCTAAGAATTAGTACTGCCAACAATGTTCAATGTTCAATGTGCCATTATTTATCTATTTCTGATTTCATGTTTCGTTTTAGAAATTCCATTCCCGGCCATGTGATTGCCAGGTCAAAGCATAAGCTGTAGTAATAGTGTTCCGTGCCGCTCAAGGGCGCTTCAGAGAAAACGCAGCTGGGAGGCCCAGGTGAGAGTACAAGGAACAGGACCGGCACTTATGTTCTGCCCACACTTTCCTTGCCTCGTTAGTTCCTGTTCTTTCCTCAGGCTCTGATCAGAGGAACGCGATCCCTCACTCCTAGCAAGGGATGTAAGATGCACTGCTCCAGCTTGGTGACTTCCTGAGTTCCATAGAGGGAAATCGTGTCAGTGTTCACAGAGGTCCCTTGAGGTGGAAGGTCTTGGCATCTACTGCAATTGTGCTAGGGTGCGGTAGTGGTCCTGTATGGGCGTTGCTATGCAGCCATTCGCCCACCCACCGAATCCTGTCTGAGCCCCTCCTGGGCATCAGGTAGCAGCACCATGCATTGTCAAGTGTGAATTCCAGTCCTGGTGAGTGCTTGTGTGGCTTTGGGCAGCTTCGTCTCTTTAAGCTTCATCTTCCTCGTTTGTGAAATGGGCTAATAACCTCTGTCCCTGCTGCAGGCACTAGAGGAGAGAGCATGTGTGCAGTGCATGTGAGCACGCGAGCCTGCAGTGAGATAAAGGGCCTGCTATTGCGCTCATGAGCACTAGAACTTCTGTTCGTCTTAAAGGAGATGATGCTCCTGCCTGGGGGAGGGAGCGGTGCTGGTCCTACAGCCTTAGGAGGGGGCAGGTGGGAGGAAAATCACTATGAGGCTGGGGGACATAGAAGGGCATCAGACTCAGGTTGGTGGGACTTGAGAGAGACTTGAGGGCTCCCCCCCATCCCAATGGGAGGAAACGGTGTGTGGGGGAGGGGAGGAGAAAGGAAGTAGAAGCCTGTTGTGTTTTATGGGAGGGCCACATTCTTGAAGACCTCTCAGAGTTCAGATCTCTCATTATTCAGACTTTTTCCCCCTATAGAATAAATGTAGAGTGTGCGTTTACTCGATACGGTCTCAGAGTGAATAGTTTTGCTTTACTGTTGCTTCTCATATTGTCAGTGTTCTCTGTGACATTGCACAGTGGCCTCACTCATAAATTGCCCACTCGGTGTCTCGTGACAGTTATTTGGCTTTCCTAGCGGCTAAGCTGGTGGTGGTACTTGTTGCTGTTATCACCATCATTATCATGTGTTTTCAGTCTGGCGCTAGCACCACCATTTGACAGACTGTCTAGATCAGGGGTCGGCAAACTTTTTGGAAAGGGCCAGAGAGTTAATATTTTGCCTCTGTGGGCTGTGTGGTCTCTGTTGCAACTCATTAGCTCTGCCTTTTGAGCACAAAAGAGGCCGTAGACGATACACAAACCAATGGGCAGGGCTGTGTTCCAATAAAACTTTACTTATGGACACTGCAATTTGAATTTCATATAATTTTCACATGCCATAAAATATTCTTCTCTTAACTTTTGCTCAACCACTTGAAAATGTGATAAAAACAGGCAGAGGGCCAGGTTTGACCCATGGGGCAGAGTTTGCTGCCCCCCTGGTCTAGATTACTATAATAGTTGAAAATTTGTTTCAATTGTAGGAAGAGTGAATGTGAAAATAGTCCAATAGCCAACAAAATAGTTCGTACAAGTTCCAGTGCTCATAAGAGTATAGCTTAATTCACAAATTTATCGGCATGAATGGTACCAACATAAGCAATTAGTTTAACACAATCTGTAGTTCTTTAAGTAATTATTCTAATGAATTAAAAAATTTAAAATCATATGATTTCAAAATTTTGGCACCTAATGACTTTGTTAATATTGTTGTATCATTCTATTTCTTGATTCAAATTGTATATCCTAAGCTTGTTTATTATCGTGCCACCCTGGACTCCAGCAACCCCACCTGAGTCCTGAGAGCTCCGTGGCTGATAGTCAGGCATTTGGAACGTGATTCTGGTTGGAACTTTTATGGTAAAAGCCAGGGGAGGGCATGGAAGGAACACCAAGGCTTGTGTCTGGCTCACGGTGAATGTGACATAAACTTTTGTTCCCTCTTTACCCTTTCCTTTCCTCCCCACTCAGAAGTTCTGTATATTTGGGCAGCTCCAAAACATGCTGAGCCTCTTTGAAATTGTTACTTTGGTTCTTTCCACTTGCAATAAAGTCAGTAACCTTTTTAAATGGAAACAAAAACAACCACTGTTAGAAAGCACGGTTTCCCCTCCCAGGTCACCAGCTTTCCCTTACTGGAGAATAAGCAGCGCGGTGCTGAGACCACCGGCCTGTGGGGGCTAGATGAGAAGCCCCGGGTCCAAGGAAGGTGCCTCCAGCCGGGTGCAGACCCAGCTCTCCAGCCAGGAGCCGGGGGCCTGGGCTGCCGGCTGCTCTGAGTTCCACGGCTCCTGAGTGTATCTTGGTTTCAGAGATTCCAGCGGTAGGAAAGCCAGAATCCTCTCCAGATGGAAGACCACCAGCCCCGAAGGTGACTATGATGCTGTGGTTCTTGGCTCAGGAATGTGCTTTTGCTGTGTGTGTTGGATGGAAGACCCGTCTTAAGTAGACATGTGTTTGTGTTGTTTAGGGAGTGATGGCGCATAGCCACGTGTGCTTTCTGGCCTGGGGTCTGGCAGGATGTGAAGGGAGGCAGCCGCTGTCCTTTGGCCGGTGAAATTTTTCATTATTATGTTGGGCGGGGGGCTGGCATTCTTCCTGTGTGTTGGGAGCTCTTTGCTTTCTAGGCAAGTGGTCTTGCAGCCAAGGGCATGGGTCTTGAGTCCTGACTTTGCCACTAATTTGCCCTTTGACCTCCAGCAATCCATTCCCGTCTCTGGGTCACTAATGGATGGTGACAGACTAATCACTTCTGAGGGCCCATTTCTCTTTGGGGGCATGTGGGGAGCCTGGGCTTCCATTCTCACCCAGCAGCAATAAGACGTCCCTCCCCTTCCCTGCTGGAGTGGACAGAGGAGGCCGAGTGGACAGTCAGGACTCTGACTGCCCCCCAGCAGTAACAAGGCCACTCGTCCCCCTTAGCCTCCCCACTGTGGTGCCAGTGGAGGCCACATGGGGCATAGTAGTGGGGCACTGCTTCTCCTCCCAACCAGGGGGCTGTCCGTGGAGATCTACTGGGAAGCTGGAACGCCCACCTCTGCCCAGAAGTAGTCATGACTGCTCTTTCTTCCTTGGGTGTTGCTGGAGGCCAAGCGGGGAGCCTGAACTTCTATCCCCACCTTGCCATAATGAGGTGGGTCCCCCTTCCCTGCTGGAGCAGGGTCAGCGAAGCAGCTCAACAGAGAGGTCTAAAGAAGATCTAGTGCCTCTAACATAATACCCCAAAGGTGCAGATTTCAGTAGAAAATCACTCATGATACTGAAACCAGGAAGTTCTCACACTGAATGAAAAAAGACGATCACTCAATGCCAGCACTGAGTTGACAGAGATGTGAGAATTATCTGGCAAAGATTTTAAAGTGGCCGTCATAGAAATGTTTCAATGAGCAATGATGAACATGAAAAAAAAATCAAAAGTTTCCACAAAGAAATAGAAGATATAAAGAAGAACCAAATGGAAATTTTATTTTATTTTAAAAAATTTTAAAACATTTTTTGTAAATTGACAATTTTAAATTATTAATATTTAGAACTCTATACCCATACCCTTGGCTGTAAGACCACCCACCTATAAACTAAAGAGCTCTCAAAACACAGGAAGAATTTAACATACAGGAATAATTTAAGGGCTACAAAGTGATCTTATGATTTATGAATACAATGTGGAATAATTAGATCAACCTAAGTAAAATACCCTTCACCTCAAATACTTGCCATTTTTTATAGAACATCTGAAGTTTATTCTCTTAGCAAGTTTAAAATGTACAATACACTATTATTAACTATGTTCACCACACTATGCAATAGATCTCAAAAAAAAAAAAAAAAAAAAAGAAAGAAACCATACTCCTTCTGAGATTTTGTACCCTTTGACCATAACCTCCCTTTTCCCTCTACTCCCCAGCCTCTGTAACCACCATCCCACTCTCTGCTTCTGTGAGTTTGAGTATTTTAGATTCTACATATAAGTGAGAACATGTGGCGTTTGTCTTTCTGTGCCTGGCTTATTTCACTTAGCATAATGTCCTCTAGATTCATCCATGTTGTAGCATATGACAGGATTTCCTTCCTTTTTCAGGCTAATATCCTACTGTATGTATACATATACCACATTTTCTTTATCAGTTATTTTGTTGATGGGCACTTAGATTGATTCCATAACTTGGCTATTGTGAATAGTGCTGCAGTGGACATGGCAATGCAGATATCTCTTTGACAAACCGATTTCAAATCATTTGGGTAAATACCGAGAAATGGGATTGCTAGATCATTTGGTAGTTCTAGTTTTGTTTTGTTTTTTGAGGAGCCTCTATATAGTTTTCCATGGTGGCTGTACTAATTTACATTCCCACCAACAGTATACAGGAGTTCCCTTTTCTCCACATCTTCACCAGCACTTGTTTTCTTTCATCTTTTTCATAATAGCTATTCTTTTAGGTGTGGATGCTAGCTCATTGTGGTTTTAATTTGTATTTCCCTAAAGATTAGTGGTGTTGAACATCTTTTCATATACCTGTTGGCCATTTGTGTATCTTCTTTTGAGAAATGTCTATTCAGGTCCCTTGCTTATTTTTTAATTGAGTTTTTATTTTCTTGCTATTGAGTTGTTTGGATTCCTTACATATTTTGGACATTATTCCTTTATCAGGTGGATGCCTTGCAAATATTTCCTCCCCATTCTGTAGGTTAATACTGTTGTTTCTTTTGTTGCGCAGAAGCTTTTTAGTTTGATGTAATACCATTTGTCTATTTTTTGCTTTTTTTGCCTGTGCTTTTGGGGCCAAATACAAAAAAATTATTCCAGACCAATTTCTCGCAGTAATGTGTTTAAATCTTTAAGTGATATGTTTAAGTCTTTAATCCCAAATAGAAATTTTAGAACTGAAAAATATAATACCTGAAATAAAATCTCACTAGATAGCAGAATGGAAATGACAGGAAAGAATCAGTGAATTTGAAGATATATTAATAACAATAGAAATACCCAACCTGAACAACAGAGAAAAAATAGACTGGGGATAAAATACACTGGGAGAAAAAAAGAACAGAACCTCAGGGACCTGTAGAGCTATTAATATAACAAAAGATCTAACATTTGTGTCTTTGAAGTCCCAAGGGAGAAGAAAGAGAGTGGGACTGAAAAATAGTCAATGAAATACTGGCTGAAAACTTCCCAAATGGAACATAAGTCACGAACATACAGATTCAAGAAGTTGAGTGAACCCTAAACAGGATAAACACAAAGAAAGCTATACCAAGACACATCATAGTCAAACTTTTGAAAATAATTTTGAAAAAGATGATTAAAGTAGGAGGAATTGATCTTTCTGGTTTGAAGACTCACATAGCTATAATTATCAAGACAAGTGCTGTATCGGTGGTAAGACAGGCAAGTAGATTAGTGGAACAGGGTAGACAACCTACAAATAGACCCATCTGACTTTGGACAAAGATGCATAGGGAAATCAGAGAAACGCTAACTGCAATTATCTGGATAATGGTTTGGAAGAAGCTGGTGGAAGATGGCATGGAAAGGAAAGAGGTTATCTGAGAAATAATACAAAGGAAGAACTTAGAGTTGGCAAGAGATTAGGCCTATGGCATGCGGGAGAGGGGAATTACAGAGGCCCAGGTAAGCTTTGAGCTTTTCATTCACTGGGAGGATGGATGGTGATGCCACCATTGAAGTTGGAGGGCTCGAGTTGGAACTGATGATGGGTCTTTTTATTCATCTTGGGTGGGCCTTGAGCAGGAGGAAAATAGAAGTACAGGAGAGCATTCTGACTAAGAGTGCAGATCTTGAGATGTTGGGTTTTTAAGACCTTAGCATGGGATAATAATCAAAGAAGTAAGAGTCTTACCCAAGGCATGCAGTTTGTTAGTGAGGGTTGGTTATTGCTGACATTTTTCTAGTCCTAGTGTGAGTCACAGGGAGAGCCAGCCAGCAAGGCAGACAGAAGGGAAAGGAAGAGAGCAGATTTGTACGGCATCACAGCCATCGACAGTGGAGTTTAAGAAGGCTATGCTAACAGCTTTATTCTTTCTAAACCCAATTGCCTTTTATTGTCCTCCTTAACCTCTAGGTGACCCTTAACCTCCAATGACTTGCCTCTCTTGGTTTCCTTGCAAATATTTTCTAATTTATGTGATGCCTGTCTTTTTCACATTATCATAATCTTTTAATCACGGCACCCGATTTCTGCTTTTCCCAAGACGGGCCCATTACAGAATTGTGTCAAGGAAGTAAGACTAATTTGTTAGGTTTCTGCTTCCTTCTGTAAGGATATACAGAGCCTTTCAGCATACATTGCACAGTGGTGATTGGCTACAAATCATTGACGAGATTTCTATCGCTTAAAAAAATAATGACATAACTCAAACGTCTACACACAAGCCTCAGGAGCAGAGCAGGAAAAGGCAAATCCTTTCCCCTGATATTCAGAAGCACCAAAGGCCGCCTGTGTGGCTGGCTGATTTATGGTGGCCGAGGCATACCGAGCCAGGATGCGTTCTGCATGGGCAAATGAGTGGGGGCACTGGGAAAATATCCTGGACTCAAGGCCAGAGCTTGGACTCAACCCCACACACACCATCTCCCCTGGCTGGGGCCCGGGCTGCAGCCTGCATGCTATGCACCAGGTGAATGTGAACACAAGCAACTCTCCTGGAAATGTGCATTTGATCCACTGTGTCAGGAGGCCTGAGAGGCGGTTGAATGTAGTGCTATGGTGAGCTTGGGTTCAAATCATACTGCTGCCACTTACTAGCTGTGTGACCCTAGGTATATTGCTTCACTGCTCACAGCCTCAGTTTCCTTCTCTGTAAAATGGGGATAGCAATAGCATCTGCCTCATAGGGTTGTCTTGAGAATTAATTAAAATAATGTTTGAAAGTGTTTAGCACAGGGTGTTACATATTATACACTTAATAAATGTTAATTTTCAAAACCCCTAGTCCTAGCTTTGCCTCTGATGAGCTATGGTACCTTGTCATCTGATTTATTTGAAATCATCTTTGAATCGTGATTACAAAATAATGAAATTGGAGAGTTGGATTAGACTCTCAGATTTGTGTGTGTGTGTGTGTCTGTGTGTGTGCTTTGTGTTTCTGTGATAAGATGTCCATCAGAAAAAATCACAAAAGAAATAATTGGTAGATTTAAAGTCATAAAATAAAAACTTATTTACATAGGAATTATAATTAAATTTAAAAGTCAAACAGAAAAAAGGTCCCAAACTTAACAAAAAATAAGAGTTTACATCCTTAATGTAGAAGAGCTCTTAAAAATCAATTCAAAACATCAGGTATGATCCCTACAGAAAAATGGGCAAAAGAGGTTGTAAAAACTTCACAGAAGAGACCATATACATGTCTAATAAAAATGAAGATCTGTTACAACTTTACCAATAATCAAAGGAGCATATGTTAAAATGCCTTACCATGTTTTTGCCTATTGTGCCAAACACTGGCTAGTTGCTCACCAGAAGATTTCCTCCTGAGAATATAGGTGGGCCATATTTCCCACACTCCTTTGCAGTTAGGTCTGCTACCACATGACTAAGCTGGGTTAAGGAAGATGAGTGGCAATAATTTAAGCTACCTTCATGAAGCTGCTAGCTCAATCCTCCACGCCTTCTCTTTCCCCTTGTTTGTTCACTGGAAGAAAGAATCCAGTTGAGGACTCCAAGGCCCTAGACAATGGTGGAGCCACTAGATGGGAAGAGACTGGTTCACGGGATGCCTGCATGACTGTGTGGAGAAGAATGACCCGCCAACCTGCATCAGACAGTGACTTGAGCAAAAAACCTTTTATCGTGTTAAGCCATTGAAATTTGGGTATGATTTGTTACAGGGATACCCTACCCTAACTAATTGCCTATCAAATTAGGAAAGATTATAAATCATAACATTATTGGCAAAGGTGTTTATTTCATCCACTACATGTAAGATTCTAGGTTGATACCATTCTTTTTTAAATGATCCATATATAGGAAGGACCTTAAATAGTCATACCTTTAGTTTAGTGATTCCATTTCTGGGAATCTATTCCAAGGAACTAAGCAGAGAAACAGGTAAAGAATTTTATACAAAGATGTTCATCATCTATTCCATTGATAAGGGGACATCATTAGATATGCTATCTGGCATTCATTAGAGTGGACCATTATGCAGTGATTAAAAATGATTTTGACTATTGCTAATGAGATGCTTATAATGTAAGGCAAAAAAAAAGAATACAAAACTGTATATATGATTTTAAAGAAATATATGCAAAATATGCAGATAATATGTATAAGCATCATGCTTAGAAATAAACATGAGAACACCAAAAAGTTGAACACTGGTTAACTCGGATTATGAGACAATGAGTAATTTTGACTTTCCTTTTTATATTTTTCTGTAGTCCCATACTTTCCTCAATAAACAAACAGAACTTTATTCACAGATTTCTTTCTAGAAGAATACCACATTAACTATGTTCCACTCAGCCCTAGGCCTATTTTGTGACTGAATGTGATATTTGCTCTCTCTGAGTGTTCTTTCGGTGTTAGTGCACTTGGCACAACCTCCTTCTCCAAAACACAAGCACAGATGTACACAGGTGGTCGCCAGAGTGGCAAGAAGAGGCCATCTGTAGGTAGCAGGACCTGGGCCTTATATCAGAAGATAGGGAAGGTGGCCTTTTGTCCCATGGTCACCTGCCTCTGGCCAAGGCGGCTGGAGAATATATTGGTTTTTGTAATGAGATGGATCATTATCTTGGAAAAAGCCTGTTTTTTGTGGTTCCCATGCAGAGCTTGGCTGTGGCGGTCTGATCTCTTTTCCTTGGGATTATAAACTGCTCTTGGCAGAGGATGCTAGGGAAAGGTTGAGTCTGAGTGGGGAGGAAGGCTGGAATCTATGTCTAGGAGTCTTTGATTGCTAGGTAGGGAGGCCTGCGTCCCATCACAGCTGTTTATTTGGGGGTTGGGAGCTTCAGGAGTCGGGTGGAGAATGTCATCAATAGTGTGAATTTCAGAAACAATTAGCAATTATTGCAGAAGAGGAAAGTTGCTGTTGAGATGTTCAGATCCTGGCTGGGCAACAGTGCCTTGGAAACACAGCACACTCCTGCATGGAAGAGAAGGACCCCCCGGAGTGACTTTGAACAGGAGGACTTTCGGTCGTCACAGAACACCTACTGTACCCCAGGTGCTGTTCTAGGCACCAGGAATCTAGCAAGGAAGTCTTTGAGGAGGAGGTCCCATGTTGTGTGGGAGGGCAGACCAGCACAAATCATAATGATACATTGTGACAATTCCTAGAATGGAGTTCTGCATGGGAGACTTACACAGAAGCAAGGAAATTGAACCAGGTTTATCAAGTGGTGTAAATCAAATGACTAAGTAATATCGGGGGAAGAGAAAGCATTCTGACTCCAGAATTTTTTCCCCCGCTTTGATCTGTAGTAATCGTGTCATTTGAAATCAAGAAAGCAACTTTGTTCAGAAGCAGGAACAAATGGCTCATGTATTTTAAATATTTTGCCTCTGCATGATATTTCTGCCCTTGAATGTTTTCCTTAGTTACCTGGGAAACGTTTTCTAGGGCCAAAACCAAATATAAACCACACCAATGTTAATAACCACAAAAATTATGTGATTTGTGTTGAAATCCTTAACTAATCTGTGCTGATTACCTGATTTCTCAAGGTGAACACGGAGAAGCAAGGTGTTTTCCTTAATGGGTAACAAAACCCACCGCAGTGTGTTTGCTCGAAAGCAGCCAGGGAGTTTCGATAGATCTTCGCAATGTTTTTTCCTAATTCAGACTCTGGGGGTTTTCATGTTGCCCTGGGCAAGCCAGCCAGTGTGCAGCGTAGGGGTTCCACAGGGGGAACGGAGTTCTGTGGCTGAGTTTGGATATGACAGGAATAAAAAGGGTGGGCTCTGTGAGGTGGTAGGAGAAAAGATCGTGAGTCCAGGACGTGCTAGGGGAACATTCCTCTGGCTGTCCTCCGAGGAGCAGGAGGAGGCTGGAAATGTGACCAGGCCTGGGACTCCAGGGTCAACCCCCCTCCCTCCCCCAGTACCTCATGGCCTGGGGCAGGATTTCCTGAATGTGCTGTGGCGATTGATGACTGCCACCAGAGGGCTCGGGAGGGTCGGGAGGGTCGGACCACGGAGGCAGCACGCATGTGTGGCGGGTGAGTGCCATCATTCTGTTCCCAGGCCGTCTGTAGACGTTTAGTCAACAGCAAAAGCAGAGGGAGAGAAACCACACAGAGGCTCTGCTTTCTAAGATGTAAGAGTCTATAGGAAACATGTGCTGTTCGTTCTTCATCTGTTCATCCATTCATCTGTTCATCCATTCATTCATCCAGCTTTTTTTTGCATGCCTGCCTCCTACCAGGCAGTGTGTCTGGTGACAGGGCTGTTGTAAAGGTGACTAAAACAATCTCTTGCCTTTGAGAAGCTTCCCATCCTGTGAGGGGCAAACGTGAACAGCTAATGTCTAGTATCTGCAAAAAGAGAACATGATCGCTTCTCTTTCAAGCTGCTAGACCCTGTCCTGCACCTCTCATTGTTGGCTGGCACGTTTGCCCACTGTATTGTTAATGATGACCATTTAAAGGATATCCCTCCCTCCTTCCCACCTCTAGAACAGAATGCCTCTCTTGCTTCCCACCTGCTCTGGATAGTCTTTTCATTTAGGCAAGGGGTGCTTTGAAGAAATAAGAGCGCCTGTTTTTCTGTCTCTTGCGATTGGGCTGTTCTTCTTGGCAGCCTTATCCCTTCTCCAACCAAAGCTCTTTCTCCAGTCCTCCGTGTTTTCTCAGTGGGGGGGTGTGGGGGACGCTGCACACCCTTGTCCTGGGCCTGTGCCCCACTCCGTACTGTGTAGGGCAGCCTGCTCCCAGCCTCCCTGGTGTCCGTCTCCACCCGGGCCCCTTCTCCTCCTCTGCGGTTGGCTCAGGGGGCCTTGCTGGATCCCTGGTCCTCCGCCTCTGCCATCCACACTGTGCCCCTTCTCAGTAGAGTTTGTTCATTCCCCAAACACACACACCTTTTGGATTTTAGTTTTAGGTGTTGTTTGTTTGTTTGTTTGTTTGTTTTTTAAGACTCTAGAAGAGCTTTCCTGTCCACTCCATGCATCATCTTTCCCCAAACCTCATCCCTCATCCAGGTGTTGGTTGCCTGGGCTCACTGTGTGGCCTCAGTTTTGCCGTGATGGTTGTATAGCATGACCTACATACGTCCCATTGCAGGTGCTAAGGAAGAGCCGATTCCTGACTCTTTCCTAATAATGGAGGACAGAGGTGGCTTGGACATACCCTGAGGTTGGGAGCTGACATCCTGGGACTTCTGTCCACCCACACGTAGAGTGGCAGGTAGGGGGCGGTAGTGGCACTGTGCACAGCGGGTCCAGGCTCTGTGAGAAGAAAGTTTGTGTAAATGGCGGCAGGGCAGGAGAGCACGTTGGTGTTGCGGGTGGAGACAGGACGGGGCAGGGCCTGGGCCCGGCCTGGGGGCTTCCATCCTATGAGGACCCTCGGGGTGGCTTTCATAGAGAAACAGGCAGGGTCTGAGGCTTGTCCTCGCTTTGTGTGACTGGTGCTGGATTTGGGGTCTGGAACTCCCTCCTTTTGAAATCTCTGGTCCTCATGCTTTGCTGGTGAGTCACTTCCTCTCCTCAGGGACTGGTGCTTTTGTGTGCCTGGGTGGTGGCTTTACATTGCTGAGCTGCAGAGGGCAGAGGCATGTGTGTGGGAGGGCAGGAGGGCGGGAGGGAGGTGGAACTGGCGCCTGTAGTTGGGCCGTTCTGAACCCAGACTTGAGAGACTGTACAGATCCTTCTCTTCCGAAGCTCGGGCTGAAATCGGGTGGGGCTCCCTGGAGTTTTGGTCAGGCTGGGAGGAGAAGGAGCAGGAGCAGGAGAGAGACTCCAACGTGGACCTGTGAGTCGTAGTTCAGGGCACAGTGGCATCCTCGTGGGTCAGGAGAACCATGTTCTGTTCTGGGCTCGAGTCATCGTGGCCCTGTCTCTGACCCCACTGTCCTGAGCCTTGGTGCCTCCTGCCACTTCCTCCTGGTGTGTGGGGACTGTCACTTTGGCCTGAACCAAGTCAGGAGACTAGTTCAGCCTTCCTCTAGGATCTTTCTGGAACGGAGAGAAGGTGGCGCCTCCATGTCCCAGGGAGCGTATGTTTTAGCAGAAACTAGATTGTTAGATTTTTTTGTTCACTGTCAAGAAAGGTTATAAATCAACAGCAGCAAACCTCAAAAGGTGGACACAGCGCTGTAGACAGCGCGTGTGCTCGATCTGCTTGGTGCTCTGCCGCCAAACGGGTCTTCGGGAACCTTCACTCTTACCAGGTCCCTCCCTGCTCCAGAACCTACATGGCTCTTTCTTGCCCATCTGGTCAACACCGGCCTGGGGCCACTTTGCAGGGCCCGCGATACATGGTGATGCCCTGGGCTGTCAGTTCAATTCCCCACAATCGCCGTTGCAGTCCTCTGCTGCCTCTGGCCTTCCAGAGCGAGGACTTGTAAACTTCTCTGACTGTGAGCCACGGTAGCAAATGCATACCCGGACCGTGCCCGGGATGCGGGCATTTTTCTCTTCTCTTTTATTGTTTTCTACTTCATTAAAAAAAAATACCAGTCATGACCTGCGAAATTAATTCCGTGACAGACTCACGGGGGTGCCCCGCAGGTTGAAAGCAGAGCTGGTTTAACACGGTACGACTGGTGGAGGCGCAGGAGAATGCCGAGAAGCGTGGCAGAGGGGTAGGTAGCTCTCCCAGGACTCAGCAGCCGTATCGTGAGGTACAAGTGACTAGTTAAATCTGACAAGAAGTTGGTGAGAAAACATATTGGAGTAGTGGCCTCCAAAATCCTGTTTTTGATTGCACTGATTGCAAAATATTTTTACATCAGTAAAAAATGTTTGAGCATGCAACTCCAATGTATGTTTGGCTATTTATTTTTGGCTAGCCATGCATTATGTGGCCACATTAAACATACACCCAAAATATAAATTAAGAGTGAGATAAAGATGAAAGAAACCACATTTTAAATGACATGCTAATCATGATGGCTTCATTTCTCTTATCAGCAAGCTTCTGAAGGCATGGTATACACAGAGGACGGATGAGGTTGGTAGTTATCAGCAGTGGTATAAATCTGTTTTCAGATTGTTTTGGTAATGTAAGATGTTTTTCTAGCGGACTGCTGGTCAGATTTGCTTAGGCAGTTGCCTCATTCTGGGGAGCACTGTTCTACCCCAAACCTTCTTCTTTCCTTGTTGCCCTTCTTTTCTTGATGGAAGCTCCGCTAGCACCTCCTTTTGCTACCTCTGTCCACCAGGCATCTGGAGGAAGTGGTCTTTGGCACCTCTCTTTCCCTTGTCCCCCTCAACCAGGCATTTACCATATTCTGGAGACTTGACCTCTCAGTAGAGGGCAGCTCTTCCCACACTCTCCCACCACTGCTTCCTTCCTCCATGCATCCGTCACATGCGCCTTAATACTCCCGATTCCTGGCCGGGCGCGGTGGCTCACACCTGTAATCCTAGCACTCTGGGAGGCCAAGGCAGGAGGATTGCTCGAGGTCAGGAGTTCGAGACCAGCCTGAGCAAGAGCGAGACCCCGTCTCTACTAAAATGTAGAAATAAATTAGCTGGACAACTAAAAATATATATAGAAAAAATTAGCCAGGCATGGTGGCGTGTGCCTGTAGTCCCAGCTACTTGGGAGGCTGAGGCAGAAGGATCGCTTGAGCTCAGGAGTTTGAGGTTGCTGTGAGCTAGGCTGATGCCACGGCACTCTAGCCCGGGCAACAGCGTGAGACCATGAGACTCTGTCTCAAAAAAAAAAAAAAAAAATATATATTCCCAATTCCCTCCCTGGGTACCTCCCCTTCCCCACGGCACACGGCCAACTCCTACTCCCGGCTCAACCCCCACATACAACCGTCTCAGAGGGATCTTCTCTGACCACTGCCCAGGGTACTTTCTGAGGCATCTTCGACTTTCTCTCACTTTTACTTTTGTACTTATTTACGTTTTAGTGGATTTAAAGAGTATAGCTCTTTAGCTTCTAGGCTGTATTTCCTGAGGGCAGGGCCCATGCTGCTCTGTGTTTGTGTGTGTGTGTGTGTGTGTCATGCAGTCTCAGTAAATATTTAATCCTCACCACAACCCCATGAAGTAGTTACAAACAGCATCTACCCATTTTACAGATGAGGAAATTGAAAGACAGGTTAATTGCCGAAGTTCACCTGGTTAATAAATGGGAATGCTGGTCTCACACCCAGGTCTTTCAGGTCACAGTGTGCACACTCTTACCAACTGTTCTAGATTGTTCATTTATAACCTGCTTAGCGCAGGCCTGATTTTAAGTCCCGTCTCCCTTGCTGGTGCCAGACCAGCCCTCTACAGCAAGTCCCTTCTCTTGAACTAGCTTGTTTTGTACTTAGGGTCTGAACGAACACTGTGTACCTTGTGCTGCTGTGGATAACACCACCCTCTTCCCTGGTGGTCCATCTCCCTAAATCTTACCCACCTAAGCTAGATTGTAAAAGTGAAACTTGCATTCCCTTAGCACCTCAGAGAGGACCTGAGCACACCACCTATTAAGTAAATAATTATTGATTAGTTGATGGTTATTAGGAGGTTGGCAAAGACTGCATGTGACTGCAAGCTGAGTCGCCTGCCGTGATGCATACCTGCTCTGCCGCCAAGAGCAAGCGGACCACGCCTCATGCTCAGGAGTTTTTTAACTGTTCCAATTTGCACTTGTTGGCCTTCTTCCTGGTGGATCTCACTGTAAGTTCGGGCCGAGAGCCAAGAATTTAAGGGTCTTCAATACCAAGAGTAATTTCATGACTTGCTGATGGCTAATTAGGGGTGATTACAGTTAAGAGGCTTTACGTTTTTAATAACCCCTAGAAAGTGCCGGTGGTAACTTAAAATCTTGATTCTTTTCCCCTGCAAATGGAATTGTCTGAGTCTCATGACTGTCTTTTTGTGAATCCTTGTAATTTATCTTCCCACTCCCCTTTTCCAGTGAGAAGGAAGTTTGAATTCCTGGGAAGAATTCAGAAAACAATGATTTTTTTAGGAAACTCTGCTTTTATTAGAGAGGATCCCTGGCACACCTTGGAATCTGGCTTCATTTATTGCCTTTCCCTGCAAGGAAATGTGGCAGGAGAGGTGGCGAGGCCACACTCTGTTTTCTTCTCGAGCTCCATGACATTCCAACCAACCTCCCATCCCAGGCTTTCCGACGCTATTTATAACTTACCTTTACGACTATTGGCCGGCTCGACAATGTTCAGGAATTCTGTTTAGTGAGGGCTTCTGAATAAAGTAGAGTTTGTAGGCGAGGGGTTCTACCTACGCGTGTTACTGTGATAGCGTGTTTCAGTGTTGCTTGACTCCTGTGTGCACCGGTACCGTCAGAGCCACCGTTCACTGAGTGTCTCTCCATGCCAGCCACTGGCTAAGCATGTGACACGTGTCCTCTCATTTAATCTCCACCATAACCTGCGGTAGTTCTGTAGGTAGTATTTTTAAAAATGGTTGTATTGAGATATAGCTCATATACCACACATTTCCCCAAGGTAGTGTACAATTCAGTGGTTTTTAGTATATTCCCCAGGTTGTGCAAACATCTCCGCAATCTAATTTTAGAACATTTTTGTCACCCCAGGAAGAAACATTTGTTCCCTCCCATTAACTCCTCCCCACCCCCAGCCTTTGGCACCACTAATCTACTTTCTATCTCAATAGATTTGCCTATTCTGGGCATTAACTATAAATGGAATCATATAATGCATGTTCCTTTGTGTCTGGCTTCTTTCCCTTAACGTAATGTTTGCAACATTCCTCCGTGTTGGAGCATGCGTCAGTACTTCATTCTTCTTTTACAGTCAGGCAGCATTTTTACCCACACTGTGCAGTTGGGGAAACCGAGATACAGAAATGTGAAGTGACTTTCTGTGGTCAAATAACCTGTAAGCGACGGAGCTGGATTTCCAGTGCGGGTTTGGGGAGCATGGACTCCCCGATGAGCTCAGCGTCTGAGGTGGTCATTCTGATAGCATTAATTGACCATCGTCAGGCGCTGTGCTGAATGTCCTGTAAACTCGTTACCACATGTGTATACAACAGTCAAACTTCAATCGGGAAATCCTGGTAACTCTAACTGGGAAGTGGTATTTTTGTTTTAATATCTTCCATTTGCTCACCTCTGGTTTCATTGACCCACCAGAAGTGAGCAAATGCCTCCAGAATCTTCCTAAGCAAATTATGCTAAAAATAACATTGTTCGTTTCTATAGGAGTTGAGCACCACTCCCATCTGCAGAAAGTTGGCGACGTCTCTGAGAAGCCCTTGCTTCTGCCTGGACCTCCAGCATCATGGTTTCCCATTTCACGGGGTCTCTCAGGTAAGTGGAGAAACTTTTAAAAAGAGAACAAGACAATGAGAAATTTGATATTTGCATTTTACTATATAGTTTCTTGAGGTAACTGGTCTTAAGTGTCTGCAGCTCACTAATATATTTGATATAATACGTACACACGTGTAAGAGTTTGCTATTCAGAGGGGCCTCTGAGGCCGAGGGAGCTGTGTGCTGTGGGGAGACATCCAAGGGGCTTGGGGTCCAAGCCAAGGTCTGCTATTTTCTGGGAGACCTCCCCTAGGCCTCAAAAAATGTTTTTTTGAACTAAACATGGAGCCAGATCAGTGGGTACTTACCATGGTTGTGTAATAGAAATATATGAAGAACTTTAAAAAGTACTGTTCTCTGGTTGCAACCCCACAGATTTTGACCAAATCTGGTATTTTTAAAAGGTGCCCTCTCTTATCCCTTCTGAACAAAAATGCCTGTGACTTTCATCTGCATTTTAAAATTTAATCTTTATGTCAACCATGTGTGGTACATCTAGCAAGTACTGTTATCTCTATTTTGTAGATCGGAAAAACCAATGCTCAGAGGGCTTACATTCCAGTTTCCACCTTGCTTTATGTGCAGAGTCAGGTTGAGGACTCCAAACATTGGAACTGTAATCTATGTTATTGAGGTTTTTTTCCTAGCGATTTTTTAAAAGCTGGCAGATCCTTTTTAAAATTCTTCACTCCAAATCCTATGTAAAATTTCAATATGGAAAACAGACAATGACAATATTTTATTAGTATGAATCTACTTTGTGAGTTCAAATTTATGATATTTATTCATCACGAGACCAATGAATCTGTTTTGATAAACGCCAGCATTTGAAATCAGGATCGATAGATGGTAGCGTGTCCGTCTGCCTCAGCATCTGGTTTATTTTGCACTTGTTTCGTCTACACAGCGTTAAGAAAATCCTAATCCGTGCAGGCAAGTACTTGCAACTGGTAATAATTCTGTGCTGAAAGTCATCTTGCAATCTTAGGATGCTCTTTAAATAAATTGATTGAGAACCTGGAAATCAGGGAAACAAGAACTTTTTGTTTCAAAGTTGCATCATTAAGGATATCTTGTAGTCTTTTTTTCACAACTACGCATTAGCCCCAAATGCCTGGGACTTACAATAAAAAGTAAAATGGTCTATAATGTGTTATTATGATGGTGCCACATGTGATTGCCCAACCAGGGCTGGAGCATTTGCCAAGCAGATGCTCTTGGGCCCACGCCTGGCATTTAATTGAGTGTAGTGCATGTACGTGAGCTTTAGTATGTAGTTGCTTGTATAATTTTACATGAGCAGACATGTGGAGGCCTGAAATCCTAACACCCACAGAGAACTACAAACCTCTTCATCAGCGACATATTCACAAGCATGTCAGATTCGGTCAGAAAAGGCAGGAAAAGCTTCATTCTGAAGTCTGTGTACTATCTAGCCATTAGCAAGGCAGCCCAAGTTAATGTTTGGCGGTCTTTTCAGGGCAGATATTTGGTATTAATATAAATTAGCATGGCATGTTAAGAGTTTGAAAGATATTTCAAGATATGCTATATGCATCTATTAATAATTTGTGGAAACTCCAAAAGACTGTTGTAAAACCATAAGGTAGTGAGAAATACAGTTGGACCACTGGGTCACTTAAAGACCACAGCACAGTTGAACCCTTGGACCCAATGGGGGATAAAGAACTGGAGGTCACAGATACTGAACTGGATCGAAAAGAACAAGTGGAGGATGAAAGGTGGATTCCCCATGTGGTAAGCAGGTATAAGTCTGGCTGTCATCAAAAAGGCCCCTAAAAGTACTTGAGGACCCTCAAAAATGTGGTCACCCAGGCTGCACAGGAAGGGTATGTCTTGGGGGAAGTCCCTTTTGCAAAGTTTTTTTCTTAATGTCCTGGAAATTTAATCGTTGCTGCTGCCAACAGTTAACCTACTGTAGTGACCTGAGCAGACATGATATGGAGGCCATCTCTCTCTCTCTCTCTCTCTCTCTTTTTTTTTTTTTTTTTTTTTTTTGAGACAGAGTCTCACTCTGTTGTCCGGGCTAGAGTGCCATGGCATCAGCCTCGCTCACAACAACCTCAAACTCCTGGGTTCAAGCGATCCTCCTGCCTCAGCCTCCTGAGTAGCTGGGACTACAGGCATGCGCCACCATGCCTGGCTAATTTTTTCTCTATATATTTTTAGTTGTCCATATAATTTCTTTCTATTTTTAGTAGGGATGGGGTCTCGCTCTTGCTCAGGCTGGTCTCAAACTCCTGACCTCGAGCAGTCCTCCTGCCTGGGCCTCCCAGAGTGCTAGGATTACAGGTGTGAGCCACTGCACCCAGCCCAAGGCCATCTCTCTTTGAGGAAGGCACACCACGAAGCTGTGCATGGTTTTGAGGGAATTGCCTGCAGCCTAGAAGTTAGCAGGGTGGGAGTAGCTGAAAGCTAGATGTGGCCTTTCTACTCTCCTGGAGCTCTGGAAGCCTTGACAGGCCTCCAGCATTGAGGTCCTGCTGAAGGGCTTGTTTGAAACAGGGCTGCTCAGCGAGACCTTTTGCCAAGAATCCTGCTGTCAGGACTGGAGCAAGAAGGTGTGAATTACGAAGAGGGGTGATTCTTTAGGAGATCTCAGCTGGAGTTTTCCATCCAGCCCCTTCTTCACGAACCAGGTTCACTTTCATTATTTTGCGTCTCTGTTTCTAGGGCCATGTAAATATATTTTAAACAGAAAAAAACAAAACTAGAGTGCCTTTTGTTTAAATGCTTTTCAAAATGTTTTGAGGAAAAGGGCTATGGTTACTTTAAGAGTGAGAGGTCTTTGACAAAATTGGTAGATGAGAAACACACACACATATGCATTTAAGGGATCTTAAATATTTATCAAGGCAACGAAATACATAAAGATCAATTGGAAAAGCTGCAAGATTTCTCCACCTATAGAGAAAACAGGTTAAAAGTAGAAGTTAGCTGCCAAGGAAGTCCCTGAGAGGAAAAAACATTTAAGGGGATTCACAATTCTGATATGCAGAGAGTTTGTTTAAAAATCCCTCCCTAATTTTTGCCAAGCCACAGAGAAGCAGAAAGCCAGCTTCTCCCTCATTGAAAGAGACAGAGAAGCTGCGGGCATTAACATAATAAGAGTTTCTGTGCCTTGCTCAGAGTATGTTGTAATAAAAAGAATCACAGTTAAACCCAGTAGCAGAAGAGGCGCTAAGATTTTAACTCTTGACGGATCTGGTTAACAGATTATCATTGAATCTTGGACAAGCTCTGGATGCCATGAAAAATTCAGGGCAATTAAAATCCATTTAGACCAAAGGGTAGGCCAAGGCTAGATTAAGAAATGTTTGTTGGGCCGGGCACGGTGGCTCACGCCTGTAATCCTAGCATTCTGGGAGGCCGAGGCGGGAGGATCACTCAAGGTCAGGAGTTCGAGACCAGCCTGAGCAAGAGCGAGACCCCGTCTCTACTAAAAATAGAAAGAAATTCTATGGACAACTAAAAATATATATAGAAAAACTGAGCTGGACATGGTGGCACATGCCTGTAGTCTCAGCTGTTTGGGAGGCTGAGGCAGGAGGACCGCTTGCTTGAGCCTAGGAGTTTGAGGTTGCTGTGAGCTAGGCTGATGCCATGGCACTCTAGCCCGTTTAACAGAGTGAGACTCTGTCTCAAAAAAATAAAAAAAGAAATGTTTGTCATCTGTTATAAATTAGAGAGGAAATGGCACTAAATGATACAGAAGTGTTTTTATTTCTTAAACACTTGCTCCAAATTGTGCACCTTTTTGTTTACACACAGTTAGATCTTTATTTGTTTGTTCAGTGGTTGATGGAAAGGAAACACAATTTTCTCCCTAGAGGCCGTACAACAGTAAATGATGACAGCTTCCTGACGTGGCCAGCCAACCGAGTCCCTGGAGCTGCTGCCTGGTCAGGTGCTCTTCCTTCACTGCTAGGAGTGTTTAGTAGCATGGACATATTTTATGTTTCAAAAAATGTAGAAGAAAATTAAACTATTAAATGCCAACCAAGTGGTTAAATTGGCAGGAGAGAAAATTGATTCGGGGATTTTTATTTTGAACGGTAGTTTTTGAAGAAAAACAGATATAATTAGAGCGATTACAGAGTGAGATGGTGATTTTTAATAGATCTTATGAAGGAGTGTTCTGGATCATTTTAAGGTTTTTACAGGTTGATGGCCCTAGGTCAAATGTCTGGTTTTAGTCTTCTGAAACAAAGTTTTTCTATTCTTTGATATATACTTCAGTGAAGTGTTACTACTTTAATGCCTGTCAGCCTACTCCACTTAGAAATACAACCAAAAGGGATTGAGGAAATGAGAGAGAGAAAGGTGGCTGTTCTTGGGGCGATTGAAAAAGAGCCTGAATCCAGAAAGGAAGAAAGAAGTGGGTTAGGAAAATGTATTTGTATGTGTGAGAAAGAGAATGCCCCAGATAGGGATATTTAAGTTATGATTGATTCGTGAAAACATAAATTCCCCTCAGGGGTAAAGAAATATGTGATAATTGGGAAGGGTTATGGAGTCAAGTAGTGTCCGTGTGCCAGCGACCAGGAAATGGGGAGGGAGGGGAGGGAGGAGGAAGAGGAGGAGGAGGAGGAGGAGGAGGAGGAAGAAGAGGGAAAGAGTAAGATGCCAAGAGGCCAGGCCTGGATCATAAGGATTAAACTTCATGGCATTAACAAGGCAGGTCAGAATTTGTGTAACTGGCATCTAAACCATTACCTCGTTGATGCTTAATAAATACCTGTTGAATATTGAATGAATCAACTAATAACTGTCTTTTATGTATAATAAAAGAAATAAGGTCAAAAACTTTATCTTTCCTGGCCAGGATGGCTAGTGAGTTAATTACAAAAGTAGGTTAAAGCACGGACATCATACAAATGATACACATACACCTTTAACAGTTTATTTTTAACTTAAAACACATGTACATTCACTCACCACTTTTTTGATGTGGGGCCAAGGGCTTTGCTTTGAGCAGGAAGCCCTGATTGTCCTTCGTGCACAAACCACACCCATAAGTATTATCTGAGGTTTCCATTTCTTTAAAGTGGAGTGAGAATTTAGACGTTTGCGAAGCAATGTGCGTACCAGAGTGATTCTAGGTTTTTATTATTTTTGCCCCTAATCATTTGCAGTTGTCTCATCCACACCTAATTTGCCAGCAGTTTTTTTTCCCCCTTGGCTGCTTGCCTTTATTGAGACTTTCCAAAGCATTCAACTTCGTTTTTGTAGAAACAACTAACAAGTAATCTTTCTTTCTGTGCTCTATTTCCTGGGCTTGTGTACTATTTGAGTATTTTATGTCATTACAAATCAAGAGCAACTGGCATAAACAGGTCTGGGAACGTGGTTGACGCTATATGAACACAACGCATCTGGCGGGAGCAGAAGTGTGCAAGCGTACCGGGAAGAACCTGCTGGAATCTTGTCTGTGGGAAGCCCGGGAGGAGCCATCTGAATGGTAGGCATAGAGACGAGGAGGAAATAAAATAGTTTTTTGGAGGACTGCCCTGGCAAACCCCTACCTATAAAATGACAGCGAGCATTCAGACAGTATTGATTTTTCTTTATGCCTGGCACAGCCCCGTACCTGGACCCTGTCCTCATCACTCAGTACTTGACTGTGGGATTTGCTAGAACATTCTGTACCAAAAAGGGCTCAATGGAGTTAAGGTGTGATCCCTGGGCTGCCAGCTATCCATTCCTCACATCCCCCATGGATTTATATGCCTCAGGTTAGCAATCACAACGTCCTATCCCCACCAGGGATCAAAACCAATAACTTCACTTGTACGAATCTTAGGATTGTCTTCCTTTTTCCAACAGGGAGTTCTGGGATGTACTTAGGAAATGCTTTTTTGATGAAGAATGCCACAGTCACAGCAGCCCTTTGCATTTCTTTAGTTGCTGGTATTTCCTCTCTCCCTCTCTTTCTTCTTTTCTCCCTTCATTTCATTGGTCCTTCCTTTCTTTATTCATTTGATACTTAGTAGCCCTGAAGATGGATACAGACTATGCTGATTGTTCTGCTAGTAGCAAAGATGTATCAGAAACCATTTCCTCAAGGAACCTACCATTGAGTAGGGGAATTTGCCAAAGGCTGTTGTGTCTCAAGAAGCCCTGCATGATGGAACACCTCATGTTGCCACAGGTCATGGTTCAGATGGAAATGACTGCAAGAGTCCAGAACCTGGAAATAAGCAGTGAAGACTGATACCCAGTTAGAATAAGTGTCCTTAAATCCACACTCTGAAATGGAGAGACTTCACTTTGTGCAAGCCCGGCAGAGCCTGTCTGGTCTTGGTCTGGCTGCAGCTTGCTTGTCTGAAGGTTTCGGAGGCCAAGGCTGAGTTAAGGGGGCTGAGTTAAGAAGACACAGACTCATCGAAAGTACGGGAAGCAACGCTTGACAGCAGGAAGGAGACAGCTAAGTGCCAACTGGCTTCAGAAAGCCCTAGGTGCCTGGAGATCTCGAGCCTGAGCCTGCCGTGCTCCAAAGACCACCACCTTGTGCTGCACAAAGTGATTGATACTCACGCTGGCGACTCTGAGCCAGCTAAGAAAGGTTACCAAAGCTCAGATTACTCGGTGTAAGAAAACAGGGGAAATAAATAGAATGCATTTTTTTTTTAAAGTTTGGGATATGCATGTTAGCTTCATTTATTTTGAAATTTAGAATGTCCTCCAGTGGGGCTGAGTAAATGAGGCTTTATTGTATCCACTTATTTTCTATTGATTCTTGCAAGCAATGGCAGAAAATAAAGCAGATTGTCAAGTCACGGCCTGAAACAGACTGGGGAAGAAAATTGATGTGATAAAATGGCAAATGAGTGTTTTGTATAAATGTGTTGTGTCCTAATCAGGCCTCAGAGTACAGTGGTTAAGAGTCCAGGCTGAGGGTCTGAGTGCTGGTGTTTGAAATCAGGCAGGTATTTGTGCACTTCAGTAAATGACGTACCCTCTTGGTGTCTCAATTTCCATACCTGCAAATGGGCATAATATAAGTGATTGGATGGTTGTGAAGATTAAATGAAATGCTACTTGTAAGTGCTGAGAGCGGTGGTAACTATCAGGTGTCATTGGTAACCCATCTCCCTCCCTTGCTGTCTTCACTCCTAACTGCTGTCAGAGGAAGGCAGAGGGCTGAGCTGAACATGGGGAAATGCAAGCTTAGCAAAAATTTTTTATCACCAGAGTGTGCTGGGTGGGATTTCACTTTAATGCTAAGATTTGGGCTCTCTTTTGCTAAGGTGGTCTAATTTTATTAGTGATCCGATTGCTCCCGAAATATCTCTTGGGTTGTATTAACTGAAGAAGAAAAGAAGTAAAGTTTTGTTTTGTTTTTTACTGTTTTCCTTGTTTTGTTACTTGATATGCCCAAGTGGTGCTGAGTTCATTGAGGTCGTTGGAGGTATGCAGTGGCTATGGCGGGATCCCCCCCCAACACCCGCCGCGGTGGCGGAGGGCTGAGTGTGGGGGCTGGGGAGCAGGGGTGGCCAGGGCAGATACAGAAGCCCAGAGCCCCAGTTCCATGATAGTAAATCTGGTACCAAATTTCAATGAGTATTATTTTCTACACGAGGAAATGAAATGATGGAGTGTTTAAAATCTAGAACAGTGCTGGGTGGATGGCATAACTATTTTTTTTTTTTTTTTTTTTGATTAGTGTGAAATGTTAGGTTATTTCGACTGCAAGGTGAATCGGAAAGTCTTGGTAGGAATGTGGCTTCCCCCCGCCGCTTGGAAGGGAGTGTGTGATTTGTTTGCCAAAGGCCCTGGTAGCCTTCAATCTGTCAAAACGTTGCAAGCTGGGAGCCGTTTGCCAAAGCAAACTATCAAAGTGAAATAACACACGGGTTGCATACACACACAGACACACACACACACACACACACACACACATGCTCTCCCATTCCCCAAACATTAATTTCTAATTAGGCCAAGAGGAACAAGGATTTGGGATAGATTGTTGGTGTTTGGAAGAGGGGTACGCACAGCTACAGACTCCCAATTAGCTAGGTATATGTGAGGTATCCTAAAACAGTCTGCTGAGCAGAAGTGGGGAACTCAGCCCTTGGCAGAATTTCATCTGGCCCTTGGGGTTATATAGTGCTCTGCCTGCTGTTATTGTAGCCCAAAGAATAATTTCCCCTCTGGGGGAATTTATTCTATTCCATTCAGAGCAGAGCCCATTTAATAACTAAGATTTTATTCCAGAATGAATTTTGCTGGGTGCCTCTGTGGATTTTAGCTTCATTAGGGCCCAGCTAAATGAAAAGAAGCATTTGAACACCTAAATATAATTTGTGTCGCATTTTTGCAGTAAGAGGCACCAGCAACCATTTTGCTACCGTACCCCACGTAAATCTCACGAGGATGGTGTTTTGGGAAGGGTCGCACAGAAATTCAAAAGCACAACTGATTTTTATAAATCCCTCATAAAACAACTTTTAAAAGCTTCCAAGGTTACTCTGGACATTTTCGAATATGTTAACTCACACTATTTTCACTTATCTTGAAATTTCAGAGGTTGCCAAGATGGGGAAGCGTCAGTCATTCATTCAGTGAATCAAGCTCTCGCCATATAGCGGGCGCCCTGCTAGGTGCTAGGGAATAAAGTGGTGACAAAACAAAGTCCCTGATCGTGGAGCTTACATTCCAGTGGGTGGAGGGAGGTATTTAAACGAATAAAGACATGATATGTGAGCTAGTAAGTGCGGTGAAGAAGAGGCTGGGCTGGGAGAAGGAGCGCTGTTTCATGTAGGGTTGGGGAAGCCTTATGGAGACAAGAACCTCTGGGCAGAGACCTGAAGGAGGTGAGGGGACAAGTAGAGTTGAATGCAGCTCCTCTGAGATAGAGGAAAGCCTAGAATTCCCCCCTGCTGGAGAATCTTTCGTTCCCTCTCCTGCCCCAAGTCCCCCCGGAGGCTGTGGAAGCACAACCGGCAACCTCCAACCAGTGGTTACGCAGAACTGCTCCTGATTGCGTTACAAGTATGTGGCCACTGTGTGTGCCAAGAGCTTTGAGGGGCTGAGGTGTAACACATCTATGGAGCTGCTGTTTGTTTTCCTAACAAAACCACACCAATCTGGTTTTCTTTTTAAATGAATAAACAGTGCCAGAATGTGTTACAAGTGATGCAGATTGGTAGGCACGGGTTCATAATGTGCTTTCGCACACATTAACTCATTTGAGGCAGGAGGACGAGTTACATCATTCCCATTTTACAGATGAGTAAACTGAGGCACAGAGGGAGGTGATTTGCCCAAGGTCATACCACCAAGGAGCGTGGACTCCAGAGTTGTGATGCACATATTCTTGGCTTAGAGGTCAAGCTGGATCTACTAAGGACATAACTGGAATATGACTGTCCTTCTCCCATCCTATCTGGGGACCCGCTCTCTTAAATGCCCCAGCCCCATCTCTGGAAGACATCTTGGGCAGCTTTTCTTTTTGTGGGTTTAATGAACAGCCTTATTTTCAAGTATTACAAAGTCAAAAAAAAAAAAAAAAGTTTGTGTGGCAGGGGTGGGGAGGGGAATAGTTTTATTGGCTGAATGCCTGTCTTTTCAGTGAATGGTTTTTGGAATTAGTCCAGGACATCAGTGACATCACCACCTAGGCCTGTACCGTTAGCTTCTTGCGTACGGAGCAGCACAGATCTGTGTGTCTGTGCATGGGAAGGTACAGGTAGGGGATGTTTCCATCCTCATGGGAAATTCTACTGGACAGCCCTGGCCTAGATCCTCAGCAAGTTATAAATCAACCCCCTTTATTCCTTTCACCACGAATTTCATGTTATATTTTTCTGAATAAATCCATTACTTGGAAAGATGCTGTTATAAATATACTACATTAAAAAGAAAGTCTAGTCAGATATAAAAATTTTAGTCTCCCATCCAATCTAAAGCTCCTTTCCTCCCATGAGCTGGGCCTGGTCTAGCCTCAGACCCCGGTGGTGGGGAAGAGGGGGCGTGGCTGGTTCCTCACACTCCTAGTTCCCTGCTCCGCCCACTCGCTCTGCCATTGTTAATCTCTCCAGGATGGAGCCAGGAGAGGGTCCCAGTGGGATTGGGGCCCCTTGTGATTCTTCTCTCTCAGGGCACTTTCATTGGCCCTTTGGAGAACCTCTCCCCCACTGGGGTCTCCCCCTGCACCATCCCCTGATGCAGGCTGTATAAATACTGGCTGACCCCTTGTGACCTACCCCTGCCCCCCAGCTCCTATATTCCATGGGTACATGCCACACATCTTTTTTGGGGGGGGTCAGCTCATTCTAGTGAGCAATCTTCTTTGGTGGGGTTGTTTCCGGATAACCTAAGTCTAGTGTCTTTCCATGGTGCCATATATATGCACACACAGACACGCACACACACACACACACACACAGTTCATGGGAAAAACACAGCATCTCCTGCCCCTCTAAGCTCTAGGAATACAGACTGCTCCCACCCTATCCCCTTCTCCACTCTGCCCTCCCAGACGCTCCAGCCAGCTTGTGGCCTTCAGATATTTTTCAGAGCAGCATCAGGCACCAGTCCTTATGTCCCTGGACACCAGGGGGTCCAGACTGAGCTCTCTGCATGGTTGTTCCCCTTGCTTGGCTTGGGAGAGAGCTCCTACTTTTTCTTCCCTAGGGGAGAGTGGAGGGGTAAACTCAGCACTCCTACATCCCTCTTCAAGGAAATCCATAGCCAGCAGACTGCTCCCGTCCTCCAGCCTCCTCGTGCATACAGGTGGGAGGTGGGTGAGGGGCTGCAGCCCAGAATGGGTGGGGGCACCCCCTTTGTAGATCCTAATAGACAGTGCAGCCCTTCTCTCGGGAATGTGTGCGCACTTAGTACCCTTGGTCCTCAGCTTTGAGGCCTTAGCTGCAACTCTAAGACAACAACAAAAAGGAGACATTTAACATCGTTTTACACGGCCCTTGTTCCTTGATTTTACCGCATCACACAGTCTCTAATCAATCTGTCCATGTCCCTTCTGTGTGGTCCGCTGGGTCTTTTACAGACAAAATAGGTGTTGGGGTGGAATTTTGGACCCTTAGAGATGGTGGAAGCTTTATCTAACCCCACAGTGCCTAAACCCCAGGTGCAGGCAGGTTTTCCTCATCTCCACCCCAACGTGGTGGTGGTTTTTCTTGGGCTGGGCCAGTATTTCACATTTTTCAGTTATGTTGGAGGCTTAGAAAAAACACTGGGAACCACTGTGTTATTTAACTGAACTGCCCTTAGCGTCAACCCCTAAAAAAGTTCAAAAGGTGTAGCAGCCTCTTTATAGGGATGCTTACCATAATGACGTTGATGATTTGAATCAAGAGCCTTGGGCATTTAAGTTAATTGACAATACTTGTCTCTCCTCTGACTCACTATACCGGGTCTCTCCCCCTCTGTCATGTTCAGTGATTCAGAAGGTGAGAATGTTTGCGGCTTAGAGATATTAACGTGCCCAGGATCACCCAGATGGGAGTGGAGTTGGGATTCTAGCCTGGGTGTGTTTGAATCCACAGCTTCATGTTCTCTCCAGCTGTCCCAGCCGGCTCCTGTTTCCACGCCTTCCCTCTATTAGATGACAAGTCTTAATCAGGGCTGGTGACAGTGGGGCTTAGTGCAGCTAATCCAGCCCATGGAGGGCATATGTGACACTAACGGGCTAGGGGCAGGCGGAGGAAAGGTGTCCGAGAGAGCCTGGGCTGTAGGGCGAGGAACGTCCCTGGCGGGCTCAGAACCCCCACTATTACCCTGACCTTCCCACTCCCCGAAGCACCGTGCACGCACACTACCGCGTGAGCACTTACACTGTCAGGCGTGATGCGTTATCTTGTTCAGTTCTCCCCCAGACCTCCCAAGCCAGCTTCTGTTGTTAGCCCCAATTTACAAGGGAAGAGCTGGAGGTGCCGGGAGGTTAAACGCTCTGACCTAGAAACCCTGCTGGAAGCGACAAGGCTGGGATCTGATCCCAGATCTGCCCCGTGCCACGCCCTGACACAGCGCTGTGCTGCCTCCTCCTGCGAGGCTGGCCCTTTACACCTTCACTGGGCCACGTCCCAGGGCCCGGGTTCTCTCCCGCCCAGTGATGCCAGGGAGGCGCTGCCTTCCACTGGGTGCTGCCGCCTGGAATATACTCACGGCTCTGTCTGTTGCTGTTTTCCCTTTTCAGTGTCCTGGGTTCCCTCCTGCTGCTTGGATTCCAGCTCATCTGCCCACAGGCCTCCACTGACCACAGGAAGGTAAGCCAGAGGTTTCTCTGTCTGCCTGAGGGGCTGGGGTCACTTTGGTCGCTGCCCTGAACTTTGTTTTATTGGGAGGTGAGTCACCGGCGTTTCTGAGAGGAAGCACCATTTACAGACTGCTCACCAGTCCTCCCGTCCTTCCTAAATCCCTGCAGCTTAAACATGAAGCTGGGGCCTGGAGTCCGTCTTTGATCTGAGAGCAGTGCTGGCTTTGCATCCTGTGTCCGTTAGAATGGACAGTTAAGTCAGCGAGAAGACTCTACAAAGGCCTGGGCAGGGCTTAGGGAGCCCCCGTAGCAATGGCGGAGCACCAGTATGGAGCTTTTACCTTCCCCAGGGGCATAGGCAGCCGTTGAGGGGAGGGATGATTAGAGAGGGAGCTGTACCTGTAGCTGTGGCTGTCACTATGCAAGAGAACCCCCTACTAGGGAGGCATGACCTTTGGTAGAGGCACACAACCACTGCCAACTGCTGGCCAGACAGGGAGAGAGCTGGGAAATAAGAACTTGGCCCTCTTTCCTCCCACTCCTCATCTCCTGCTGGGGACAGCCTTTGGCTGAACCCAACCAGAAGATAGAACAAGAAGCCCTTGATGCAGTCCTCAAAGGCCAGCCTCCTGGGCCACAGTGCTGAGTGGAGAAGCGTAGCGAGAGCCTTTGGAGGGGCACACGGGCAGTACTGAGCCCGCTTCCCTTTAGGCCCTGTGTGTTTTGTAGTGAATGAACTACCCACTGTTGCCTAAATAAGCCCAGTGCTGTCCTGCAGCAGAGCAGGTGCTTGATCAATGTTGCCTTTGAAATAGATGCATGACGGGACTCTGAGAAAGTCCCTAAAACCCCTTTCTGCTACATAGGAGCTCCTCGTGTCTACCTGTAGTGAAGTTCAGACTCCTGAGAGGGGGTAAGCCATGCGTACCTAAGCGTGACCCAGTGGGTTGGATCCCTTCCCGAGAGAGAGCATTTTCACAGGGGAAGTGCGGTAGAGAAGGAGGCCGAGAAAAGAGAGTATGTGCACAGGTTCGACTAGATGTGACCATTCTTGGGAGCAGATCTTGGTGTTCTTGTTGGATTAATTTAATTTCTTTTATGTTCTGGCTCTGTTTTCCTGGGCCAAGTATAAACCTCTATTGAACTATATCTCCCACTAGGATGTCAGCTCCATGAAAGTGGCCTCTTGCTGGGCTCGTCCACTGCAGTATGCTCAGCTCCTAGAACAGAGCCTGGCATGTTGCAGGAGCTGAATGGCTGGCTGGATGGAAAACCTGGCCAAGGTCTAATCTATTTCATTGGATTCACTTGGAAATTTACACACCCTCACTCCACAGCATTGTACCCATTCAAATTTCAAGGCTCAGAAAAGACAACTGTCTATTTTAATGATTAATTATATTATTAAAAAAAATAAAAACACAGGCCGGGCGTGGTGGCTCACACCTGTAATCCTAGCACTCTGGGAGGCCGAGGCGGGTGGATCGTTCGAGGTCAGGAGTTCGAGACCAGCCTGAGCAAGAGCGAGACCCTGTCTCTACTAAAAATAGAAAGAAATGATCTGGCCAACTAAAATATATATAGAAAAAATTAGCCGGGCATGGTGGCGCATGCCTGTAGTCCCAGCTACTTGGGAGGCTGAGGCAGGAGGATCGCTTGAGCCCAGGAGTTTGAGGTTGCTGTGAGCTAGGCTGACGCCACGGCACTCACTCTAGCCCGGGCAACAAAGCAAGACTGTCTCAAAAAAAAAAACAAATAAAAGATAAAAATAAAAACACAACATTTTAGAAGTTATATTATTTATTAATGTTTAGAATTATTGGAGTTGTTAATCCTAACAGCCGAATCAATTTGCCAATGTTCTTGTTATTGTTCTTGCTCAAATAGACTCACCACTGAAAATATTTTACAAATGATCCATTTACTTTGCTGTTTCTCTTCATTTTTCAAGTTAACCTGAAGGATATATATGTAACCCGAACAAATGGTCCCCAAAGAGGTATTTCCCTTATCTTTCTTAAAGTGTTTGTTCTGAGAAATGGGAAAAAAAAGACTTATAAGTTACTTTATTATTTAAAAAAATTTATTGACATATTGTAATTGTACATGTTTATGAGATATAATTTGATGTTTTGATACCTATACATGTTGTATATGATCTAGACAGGGTGTTCAGCATAGCAGTCACCTCACACATTTATCATACCTTTGTGGTGAGGACATTCGAATCCTCTCTGCTATTTTGTAATATGCAATATCGTATTATTAACCAGTGACACTCTGCTGTGTAATAGAACACTAGAACTCATTCTTCCTATCTAATTGTAACTTTGGACCAGTTGACCAATCTCTTCCCATCCTCTCCTCTCCCCTTCCCTCCCCAGTCTCTGGTAACCACTGTTCTACTCCCAGCTTCTATGATTTTTTTTTTTCCAGATTGCACCTGAGAGAAATGGTATGGTATTTGTCTATCTTTCTGTGTCTGGCTTATTTCACTTAACATGATGTCCCCTAGGTTTATCAATGTTATCCCAAATGACAGAATTTCATTTTTTTAATGGCTGAATCATATTTCCATTCTGTGTATATACCACATTTTCTGTATCCATTCATCTGTTTTTGGACACTTGGGTTGATTCTGTATCTTGGCTGTTGCAAGTGCAGATGTCTCTTCAATATACTGATTCCATTGCTTTTGGATATGTACTCAGTAGTGGGATTGCTGGATCGTATTATAGTTCTGTTTTACATAGTGGCTGTAATAATTTACAATCCCACCAAGAGTGTGTAAGTGTTCCATTTTCTCCACATTCTTGTCAACAATTGCTTTCTTTTCTCTTTTTGATAATGGCCATTGTAATTGGAGTGAGGTGGTATCTCATTGTGGCTTTGATTTACATTTTCTTGATGATTAATGATGTTGAGCATTTTTTTATATACCTGTTGGCCATTTGTATGTCTTCTTTTGGAGAAATTCCTATTAAAGTCTTTTGCTTATTTTAAAAATTGAGATTGGTTTTTTTATTTTTTATTTTTTTATTTTTTTATTTTTTTTGCTATTGAGTTGTTTAAGTTCTTTATATATTCTGGATTAATCCCTTGTCAGATGTATAGTTTGCAAATATTTTATCCTATTCTGTAGGTTGTCTCTTCATTTTATTGATTGTTTCCTTTGCAGTGTAAAAGGTTTTTAGTTTCATATAATCCCATTTGTCTATTTTTGCTTTCATTGCCTGTGCTTTTGAAGTTTTATTTAAAAAAATCCTTGCCCAGCACAATATCGTAAAGCATTTTCCCTATGTTTTCTTCTAGTAGTTTCATAGTTTGGGGTTTTACATTTAACACTTTAATCCATTTTGAGTTGATTTTTGTATATGATGAAGGGTATGGGTCTAGTCTGATTCTTCTGCAAGGGGGATTTCCAGTTTCCCCAGCACCATTTATTGAAGAGACTGCTTTTACCCCAGTTGTGTTCTTAGCAACTTTGTTAAAAATACATTGGCTGTAGGTGTATGAATTTATTTCTGGTTTCTCTATTCTGTCTCATTGATCTCTGCATCTGAATTATGCCAGTGCCATGCTTCTTTGGTTAATATAGATTTGTAGTATATTTTGAATTCAGGTAGTGTGATGCCTCCAGTTTTGTTCTTTTTGTTCAGTATTGCTGTGGCTATTCAGGGTCTTTTGTGGTTCCAAATGAATTTTAGGGTTGTTTTTTCTATTTCTGTGAAAAGTGTCATTGGTATTTTGTTAGGAATTTGATTAAATCTGTAGATTGCTTTGGGTAGTATGGACATTTTAACAATATTAATTCTTCCAATCCATGGATGCAGATATCTTTCCATTTATTTGTGTCTTTTTCAATTTCCTTCATTAATGTTTTCAGTGTAGACATCTTTTACCTCGTTGGTTAAGTTTATTCCTAGGTATCTTATTTTTTGTAGAATTATAAATGGATTCTTTTCTTGATTTCTTTTTCAGATAGTTTGTAATTGGCATATAGACATTCTACTGATTTTTGTATGTTGATTTTGTATCCTGGGACTTTGTGGAATTCATTTATTAGTTCTAATAATGTTTTGATGGAGTCTTTAGGGATTTCTGTCTATAAGATTGTGTTATGACGAACAGGAACAATTTGACTTCCTCCTTTCCAATGGGGATGCCTTTTATATGTTTTTTCCCCTAATTACTCTGGCTAGGACTTTCAGTACTATGTTCAATTGGAGTGGTGAAGGTGGGCATCCTTGTCTTGTTCCTGATCTTAGAGGAAAAGCTGAAAGCTTTCTTCAGTATAATGTTAGTATGATGTATACTTTCAGTACATATTGTTCAGTATAATGTTAGCTGTGCATTTGGCATATATGGCATTTATTGTGTTGAGGTACATACCTTATATACCTAATTTGTTGAGAGTTTTTATCATGAAAGAATGTTGAATTTTGACAAATGCTTTTTCTGCAGCTGTTGAAATGATCATATGGTTTTTGTCTTTCCTTTTTTTAAGGTGGTGCATCACATTTATTGATTTACATATGTTGAACCATCCTTGCATTCCTGGGATGAATCCCACTTGATCATAGTGAATGATCTTTTTAATGTGCTGTTAAGTTCAGCTTGCTAGTATCTTGTTGAGAAATTTTGCATCTATTTTCATCAGGGATATTGGCCTGTATTTTTCTTTTTTTGTTGTGTCCTTGTCTGGTTTTGGAATCAGGATAATGCTGACCTTGTAAAATAAATTTGAAAGTATTTCCTCCCTTAAATTTTTGGAATAGGTTGAGGAGAATTGGTATTAGTTCTTCTTTAACTTTTTGGTAGAATTCAGCAGTGAAGCCATCAGATCTTGGCCTTTTTTTTCCCCCTCTGATTTGATTTCCTCATTTGTTATTGGTCTCTTCTGATTTTCTTTTTTCATAACTTAATCTTATTTATAATTATGTGTATAGGAATTTAATCTTTTTTTATTGTCTCAAATTTGTTGGGGTATAGTTGTCCATATAGTCACTTATGATCCTTTGTATTTCTGTGACAGAAGTTGTAATGTCTCCTTTTTCATCTCAAATTTTATTTATTGGGTCTTTTTTCTTTTTTTCTTAGTATACCTAAAGATTTGTCAATTTTGTTTATCTTTTCAAAAAACCAAGTCTTCATTTTGTTGATCTTTTGAATTTTTTTTTAGTCTCTATTTTGTTTATTTCTACTCTGAGCTTTATTATTTCCTTCCTTCTGCCAATTTTGGGTTTAGTTTGCTCTTGTTTTTCTACTTCCTTGAGGTACAGTTAGGTTATTTATTAGAAACCTTTCTTCTCTTTGATGTAGGTGTTTATTCTCTATGAACTTCCCTCTTAGAAATTGCTTTTACTGTGTCCCATGTTTGATATGTTCCCATTATTGTTTGTCTCAAGGAATTTTAAAATTTCCCTTTTAATTTCTTCATCAACTTTTTGGTAGTTAGGAGCATGTTGTTTAATTTTCATGTATTTGTAAGATTTCTGAATTTTTTCTTGTTGATTTGTAGTTTTATACCATTGTGTTTTAAAAAGATACTTGATATGACTTTTATTATGTTAAGATTTGTTTTGTGACATTATATATTACCTAACCTGGAGAATTCTCCATGTACAGTTGAGAAGAATTTATGTATTCTGCAGCTCTTGAATGGAATGCTCTCTCAATGTCCATTAGGTCCATTTGGTCTACGATGTAGGTTAAATCCAATGTTTCTTCATTGATTTTTTCCTGCCTAGATGATCTGTCCATTGTTGAAAGTAGGGTGTCGGATGCTCTGGTGTTAGGTGCATATATATTTATAATCATTATATTCTCTTGTTGAAGTCATCCCTTTATCATTATATAATGACCTTCTTTGTCTTATTTTTACAGTTTTTGACTTAAAGAATATTTTGTCTGATACAAGCATGGCTACTTCTGCTTGATTTTGGTTTGTGTTTGCATGGAATATCTTTTTCCACCCCTCACTTTCAGTCTATGTTTGTCTTTAACAGTCAGATGAGTCTCTTTTAGGCAGCATGTAGTTGATGTCTTTTTTTTTTTAATCCATTCAGCCACTGTATATCTTTTAATTAGAGAATTTAGTCCATTTATATTCAAGGTTATTATTGACAGATAAGGCCAATATGGCTGCCATTTTTTAACTTTTGTTAATTTTTTGCTTTTTTTTTTTTTTTTTTAAGATACTTTGTTTCTTTCTTCCTCTCTTATTGTTTACCTCTATGGTTTGGTGAAAGCCATGTTTCCTTTCTCTTTCTCGTATGTATATTTGCCATAATTTTTTTGTGGTTACCATGGGGCTAGCATAAAGAGTCTTAGAGTTATAATAGACGATTTTAAATTTATAACAACTTAACTTTAGTTGCATGAAAATGCTCTAGGCTTTTTTCCCTCCCCTCCAAAATTTGTGTTTTGAGTGCCTTAATTTTACATCTTTATCTTTTGTGTGTTTCTTAGTCACTAATTGTAGCTGTTGATATATTCAACCTTTTTGACTTTCATACTAGAGAGTTGAAAGATTTACATAGCACCATTACAGCACTGGGGTATTCTGAGTATGATTGTAGATTTACTTAGACTGGTGAGTTTTAAGTGTTTTTATGATAGTAATTATCATCCTTTCATTTCCAGTTGTAGCACTCCCTTAAGTATTTTTTATAAGCCCAGTCTAGAAGTGATGAATTCTCTCAGTTTTTGGTTACCTGGGAAGATCTTTATTTCTCCTTTGTTTCTGAGGGATAGCTTTGCCAGAAATAGTATTCTTGGCTGACGGTTGTTTTTGGTTTTTTGTGTTTTTTTCCCCCCCCCAGCACTTTGGGTATATCATCCCATTCTCTTCTGGCCTGCAAAGTTCTGCTGAAAAATCTGCTGGTAATCTAATGGAGATTCCCTTATATGTGATTTGACATTTTTATCTTGCAGCTTTTAGAATTTCCTCTTTGACTTTTGATATTTTGGTTATAATGTGCCTCAGAGAAGATATTTTTGCATTGAATCTATTGGGGACCTTTCCTGGATCTGGATGTCCATATCTCTCCTAAGACCTGGGAACTTTTCTACTATTTTTTTGTTAAATAGGTTTTCTGTGCCTTTCTCTATTTCTTCTCCTTCTGGACTCCTACAATGTGAATACTTGTTCACTTAATGGTGTTCCATAACTCCTGTAGGCTTTCTTTATTCTTTTTTATTTTTTGTCTCTGACTGGGTTATTTCAAAAGACCTGCCTTAAAGTTCAGAAATTCTTTCTTTTGCTTGATCTCATCTGTTGCTGAAGCTCTCAATTGTATTTTTTACTTCATTCACTGACTTCTTTAGCTTCAAGATTTCCATTTGTTTCTTTTTTATGATATCTATCTCTTTGTTGAATTTCTCATTTAGATCATGAATTGTTTTCCTGATTTCATTGTATTATTTGCCTGTATTTTCACTTAGTTTCCTTAAAATCATTATTTTGAATTCCTTTCCAAGCATTTCATAAATGTTCTTTTGTTTGGGGTCTGTCAATGGATAGTTATGATATTTCTTTGAGAGTGTCACATTTCCTCACTTTTTCGTGTTTCTTGCATCCCTGTGTTGATGTCTGTGCATCTAGTAAAACAATCACTTTTTCTGATTTTATGAAGCAGTTTTCATAGGAAGAGGCTTTTTCCTGCAAATGGGTCCTCAGGTGTTGGTTGGGAATGGTGAATTAGCTTCGATTCTGGATGGGCTCAATAACATAGTTTCCATATAGATTCTTCAAATGTAATCCTTGTCTGCGATTTCTGTGCTTGTCTCAGTGGGCTAGGCTGCAGGAGTTTGTGATGGCAATGTCATGGCTTTGCTGGGGCAGGAGAGCTGGATTGATTGTTGGGCTAAGTGCATGCTAGTGCAGTGGATCAGTAGCCTGTTTGGCAGGCTTTCCAGGAGGGCAGGGTCACTGCTGTGTGGGCTGTCAGGCTGTGGTGTGGAGTGCTGGGTGGGTGGGTGTGTGGGGCTCTCTATGGTGGGTAGGACCACCTCTAGTCTTGCTATCAGGCCAGGGGTTGGCATGTGTGGGCTATGTGACTGAGTGGGGCTCTCTTCAGGGGGGCAGGGCTGTCTCCAGGCCAGCTATTGGACTGAGTGTGGGCTGGGCAGGCTGTGCAAAGCTTTCACTTGTGGGGCAAGGTCACCTCTTGACTGGCCATTGGGCTCACGGCAGGTCAGGCAGCTTTCTGGTAGGGTGGGGCCACCTCTAGGCCAGCTGTCATGCTGTGGGTAAGTGTGCATGGGTCAGGCAGCTGTGCAGGGCTTTCCCACTGTGCAGGTCTGTTTTCCTGGAGGATAGGGTACCTTGTGGGTTTAGACATTGAGGTCTTGGTTGTTCCTTTGTGCCTACATTCCAGGCAGCCAGGGTTATTAGTGCTGCAGGCATCTGTATAAATGTAGTGGAATAATGGTGGAGCTTCAGTGATGGAAGTGGTCAATGGTTAGTGGCCCCCATCGCAGGACACATTCTAGCTGTGGGTGTGGTTTCAAGATGGCACCATGTGTACTTAGGTCATGGGGGTGGAAGGTGCCAAAGTGGATTCTTCTCTAGGGCAATGCAGCTGCACAGACTCCTGGCAACTGTCCATACTGGATTCTGGACCTCTGAGGAGTGGGGTACACTTTTGCAGCAATGACTGCTGGTGTCTGTGGTGGGGACCTCCAAGGATCTCCAGGTTACATTTTCACCATAAGAAGAAGTCCCGGGTGGGGGAGGGGATGGGGGTATGCCTACACAATGAGTGCATTGCGCACCGTTTGGGGAGTGGTAACACTTGAAGGTGCTGACTCGGGAAGGGAGGGTGGGGAAGGGAGGGATATATACCTCATGATGGGTGCAATGCGCACGACCTGGGGAACAGACACGCCTGGAGCTCTGACTTGGGGGGAAAGGCGGTACAGGAGCAATATATGTAACCTGCAATTCTGTATCCCCCATAACAAGATAAAAAAAAAAAAAAAGAAAAGAAATAATGCCAAGAATTTCCCCAAATTAGTGACAGACACCAAACCACACATCCAAGAAACTCTGAGAATAACAAGAATAAAAAATGTTACAATAATAATAATAATGGGAAAAGAGTATATCACATTCAAACTGCTGAAAATTAAATCACAGATCATCTTTGGCACTGACCAAAGGGAAAGTTTTAGAAAAGTCTGCTTTTGTTTATCTTCTGTGGTACATGAAATAATGCCACATCCCAAAGATATTCATGTCCAACCCCCAAAACCTGTGGATTTGTTATTTTACACGGCAAAACAAACTTTGTAGATGTCATTAACTTACAGAGTTTGAAATGGGGAGATGATCCTGGATAATCTGGGAGGACTATATATGCAATCACAAGTTCTTTATAAGTGAAAAAGTATGGAAGGAAGGTCAGAGTCAGATAGAGATTTAAAGATGCTACACTACTGGCTGTGAAGATGGAAGGAGGATTTATGACTCAAGGAATTCTGGCAATTTCTAGAAGCTGGAAGATGAAAGAGGAAGGATTCTCCCTTATAGATGTCAGGAAGCCTGCTGACACCTTGATTTTAACCAAGTATAAAACCATGACTCTTGGCTACACTAACATTATTAGCATCTCAGAATTAATCGCAATTTGGTGTTCACTCTCACATCCTAATATACATCATGTCCATATTTTAACTTCCCTTCAAAGCCCCATTTAAAGCTTGCATCCTCCAAGAAGCTTTCTGCAATCTTCTGTCTCCAGTATCATAGTGTGTAGTTGATGTGGTAGACAAAATAATGACCCTCCTCCAATTCTAATCCCCAGGACCTGTGACTATTTTCAGTTATATAGCAAAGGGCAATTAATGTTGCAGACAGAATCAAGGTTGCCAATCAACTGATTTTAAAATAGGGAGATTATAGTGGATTATTTGAGTGAGTCCAAAGTAATCACAAGAATCCTTAAAGTGGAAGAGGACATCAGCAGAAGATGTGACTATGGAAGAAAGACATAGAAAGATGCAACATTTCTGGCTTTGAAGATGGAGGAAATGTCCCATGAGCCAAGGAATCTGGGTAACCTCTAGAAGCTAGAGAAGGCAAGAAAATAAATTGATCTCTAGAGCTTCTAAAAAGGAAAGCAGCCCGGCCAACACCTTGATTTTAGTCCAATGAGATCTGTATTGGACTGCTAACCTACAGAACTATGAGATAATAAACCTGTGTTGTTTTAAGCCAAAAAAAAAAAAGAAGAAGTCCCCCTGGCGCTGAGCCGACCCCCACAGAGGAGACTGTATGGCAGAGGCAGGAGGCCTTGCTGCCCTCTCTATGGTGCTATCCTGGGCTTCTGTGCTCCACAGGGATCTGGCTGCTCCCCTGGTGCTCTCCAGTGTACTTCCTCAGCCACTCCAGCTAGAAATAGTTATTTACTTGTTGTTTTGGTCTCTTTTTGTAAGGGGAAACAAGCACCAGGCAACTCTAGTTAGCCATCTTGCTAATGTCACTCTATAGGTTACTTTAGAGTATTGAGTTTAAAAACTGAGCACAAAGTATCACATCTTGAGATATGGTACCTCCTTGTCAAAGTATTATGAACAATTTCGCAGTAGAAAGATAGATCAAATTTTTTTTTCAAAATTATTTACAGGTTACTTGGAGAACAAAAATTTATTTATTTTAAGTCAGTATAAGTGTATTTATTAACTTACTGTAACAACATACATGAAACTTGGGGCTGGGTATTGTGGCTCATGCCTGTAATCCTAGCACTCTGGGAGGCCGAGGCGGGAGGATCGCTCAAGGTCAGGAGTTCGAGATCAGCCTGAGCAAGAGCGAGACCCCGTCTCTACTAAAAATAGAAAGAAATTAGCTGGACAGCTAAAAATATATAGAGAAAAAATGAGCCGGGCATTTTTCGGGAGGCTGAGGCAGAAGGATTGCTTGAGCCCAGGGGTCTGAGGTTGCTGTGAGCTTGGCTGATGCCACGGCACTCTAGCCTGGGCAACAGAGTGAGACTCTGTCTGAAAAAAAAAAGAAAAAGAAAAAGAAAAAAAAAAAAAATACATGTAACTTGGTTTAGAGCAGTTCTTGAATATAATAAATACATGCATCTTGGCTGCCAGGGTCATTGCCATTCACCCAAGAGAAGACAGGATTCAGCTTTCTTTGGTGGTAGATTTCTTTTTGATGTTTTATCAGAGCTTTGTGGAACTGTGGCTGTCATGCTGGTTCTGTCCTCAAACACCCAGCAGCAAAAGCAGCACTGGCAGTAGCAGCACCCATTTATTCCAGCAGCAAGATGTGAAATAAGAAAATGCTTTTTAAAATGGGGGTCAGCATTTTTTTTTAAATAGTTATTGTGAATATTTTAGGTTTTCTGGGTTATGGGGTCTATCATAATTACTCGACTCTGCTTTTGTGTTGCAAACACAGCCACAGACAGTATGTAATGAACAAGCATGGCCGTGTTCCCTTAAAACTTTATCTGTAAAAACAGGTGGTGAGCTAGGTTTGGCCCATGGGCCATAGTTTGCCAAAAATTCTGCTCTAATTTCAGGACAGAAAGGAGTTAATGGCATGTATATACGTTTTGGAATTTGAAATTGGAAATTATCTCCTCCTGGGACTTTAAGGAACCAGAGGATTTGGGGAGAAAGTATTTTTTTTTTTTCATTTAAAGCATAAGACTTGCTATCAAATTGTTTTCATTACTTAGATAAATCATAATTGAATTCTTGCTGACCTATTGTTTTGTGGCAAAATCTACTCCCAACCTTTAGCAAAGAGCTGCAGAAAGAATTAGAAAACCATTTATGGTAAATTCTTAAGGGATAGCATTATTAATTTGTGCACATCATAGTTTAAAATATATAGGAAAACTAGCTGCTAAAAGACGTCTCTTTTTTTTCTCATTATAATAGAGTGTCCAACTTTAGCATATGGAAGCATTTCTATAGTGCAAGTCATTCTGAGGAAAAGGCATAATTTGTAAATGCTGTCAAGTAAACTGTGCATTTCTAAATGCTGCTCGGGTGACTGGTTGTAGCTCTGTAAAAACTGTCCCATAACAGTACAAAAAAAGAGGACCCTGGTGCAAAGCGTAAGTAGCTCTTTCCAGATGTTTCTGCCAAGGGTCCTCCTCTTGCTCCTGTAATATGAACAATATAGCAATTATATTTTTAAAACTTATGTGGCTTCATTTGTTGATAAAGTGAGACCAAGAACAGGAAAAAACTTGACCAATACTTGAATAAAAACTTGAGTAAGTGATTAGTAAGGGAAAATATGTAGATTGTAGAAAGTTTAAATTAATAAAACTGTTTTACTGTCTGCCCAACATTCACTGAGCAAGTTGCTTTTCAAGTCATAATGTTTATGGTAAACATATTCTACACAGGAAAGCTTGTGGGCCAGGGGTGGTGGCAAATGCCTGTAATCCCAGCACTTTGGGAGGCCAAAGTGGGAGGATTATTTGAAGCCAGGAGTTTGAGTTTAAGACCAGCCTGGGCAACATAGTAAGGCTTTGTTTCTACAAAAAATTTAAAAATTAGCTGGGTGTGGTGGTGTGCACCTGCAGTCCTAGCTACTCGGGAGGCTGAGACAGAAGGATCACTTGAGCCCAGGAGTTGGAGGTTGCAGTGAGCTATGATGATGCCACTGCATTCTAGCCAAGGCAACAGAATGAAACTCTGTCTCAAAGGAAAAAAAAAAAAAGAGAGAGAGAAAGATTGTGAAACATCATATCTTTTAGATCCACAAATAGAAAAATATACATATACTTTAATCACAACTGCTCAACATTTGTCTTGCTAACTTGTTTTTTTATTAAAAATGCTTATGTTTATTATAGAGAATTTAGAAAACAATGAAAACTAGAAGGAAATGCAAACTCATTGCTAGGGCCACCAGCCAAAGGGAACTGCTATTCAACCTGTTATTTATAGAAACTTTCAAAGAGAACAGAGACACTACAGAATGAAGTAAGGGTGAGGTTAAATATTTGTTTTGCCAACTGATAAGCAAGTCACACTGTGAATAGCAGAGGACCTCTGATGGGTTAGGGCCACTATTAATGCAGTAGGATATACAACCAAGGACTACAAACTGCCTCTAGACAATGTCTCCCAGTTGTATATTGGTCAGAAAGCCTTCAGATGGGCAAAAAGAAGTTTTAGGTTACATAAAACTTTTCAAATTGTTGCCACTGTATTTAAGAAGAAGAATTCAGAAAGCAGTAATGCTTCTTGAGGAAAACATAATATCTTCATAATTTGAGGTAGGCAAAAATTTCTTAAACCAGACACACAAAGCACTACTCATAAAATAATTGTACTCCATTAAAATTGAGGACTTAAAAAAAAATCAAAACACACCATAGGAGCTGTTAAACCATTGACAGGGTAAAGATATTCACAATAATGTATTTGATAAAAGATTTTTATTCAGAATATATAAATAAAAAGTTAAGCTATCCAATTTAAAAATGGACAAAACACTTGAACAGGCAGTTTGTGTGAGAGGATATCCAAATGGCCAATAAGCATCTGAAAAGATGCTCAATCAAGACCATTAGTCTTTAGCTAAATACAAATTAAAATCTCAATGTGACACCACCAGAATGACTAAAATGAAAAACATTCACAATACCAAGTGCGAGTGAAGAAATGGAGCAGTGGGAACTTTCATATGTTGCTAGTGGGAGTTTAAAATGGTAAACCACTTTGAAAAACTGTCAACGAATCTTAAAGCTAAATATTGCCTAATTCTATGACTTGGCTACTCTACTCCTAGGTATTTACCCAAGAGAAATGAGGACATATGTCCACCCAAACACATGCATAACAATGTTAATAGCAGTTTCACTTATAAAAACTGGAAACCGCCCAAAAGGCCATCAACAAAAGAATGGATGAATAAATTATAGTATATTCATACAAGGGAACACCAACAACAATAAAAAAAAAAAAAAACCCACTTGTTTCCAGCCAAGATGGAACAGCAGGAATTGGATTTACCCTTATACCTGAAACAACAACAAAATAGCCAAGATAGAGCAAAAGGGACAAGATTTACCCTCTCACCTGAAACAACCAAAAATACCCAGATAACATAAATGAAATTATGTTTTTCAAAACCCTGCACTTATGGCAACAAAAGACAATTATCCTTCAGAGATAGGAAACACAGGAAGTGAGCCTGAAAATGTATCCAGCTTACTGCCTTGAGAGTTTCCTGCCTAGGTGCAGGCAGGGGGACTCCAGGAAAAACCTGCTGGACTCCTTGAGTGAAGGAGACAGACTTGAGCGTGCAGCAAGACCAAGGTGATGAGAGTCTGCTGGACTGAGTACCAGATGGGGGGAAACTACACAGAGAGAAGACTACAGTGTGGAGTGGGGTGGGGGGGGGGGTTCTCCTCAAGGACACACCACAGGACTGATCAACACATGCATGTGAGGAAACAATCTGAGGTTGGAGAATCATTTGAGAGGATAAAAGGGAAGAGTACCCAACATTCATTCAGGACCAGGAACAGTGACAGTTCCAGTAAGCCAGACTTTGAAAACTCCTAACCCAGAAGACATTGAATAGATTACTCAGGAAGCTCTTGCCTCGGTGTTAGAGGAATAATTAACTCTAGACTGTACACTGCTCTGGACCTGACTAACAAATCATAAAAGCAATACTGAAAGGATCAAACTGTTTCTAAATAGTTTAACTCTATCCTAGCACAAAGCTCAAGATAATAGGAACATAAAAATATTCAGCACCCAATAAGGTAAAATTCAAGATGTCTAGCATTTAGTTAAAGATTACTAGGCATGCACAGAAGCAGACAGATATTAACATTATTCTCCATAAATGGGGAGAATAATCAATCAATTGAAACCAACTCAGAACTCGCACATATTTTAGAATATGAAAATAAGGACATTAAAAATTATTAAAACTGTATTCCATAAATTCAAATAATTAAGTATAGGCAATGGAAGATAAACATTCAGATTAAACTTCTTGAGGTGAAAGTGACAAGGTCTGATATGAAAACTATATTGGATGGGATTAATGGTACATTAGATATTGCAGAAGAAAAGATAAGTGCACTTGAAGATACAATAGAAACTTTCCAAAGTGAAAAACAGAAAGAAAAAAAATTTAAAGATGAACAAACTGTCAGTGAGCTCTGGGAAAACTTCAGGTGAACTAATATATGTGCAATTAGAGTAGCAAAAGGAGAAGAGCTGAAAGTGACAGAAAAAATATTTTGTAGAAATAATGTCAGAAAATTTTCCAAGTTTGATGAAAATTATGAAACCAAGAATATCAATTAACTTCAAGCATTAGAAGCATGAAGAAAATGGCACCAAGTCACATCATAATCAAATTGCTTAAAACCACTGCTAAAGAAAAAAATTTAAAAGCCTTTAGAGAAAAAAACACGTTATATGCATAGGAACAAAGTTAAGGATGACAGTTGATTCCTCATGTCCCATTATTCATGCAAGTGAAGCAACATCTTTAAAGTACTGAAAGAATAAAACTATCAACCTAGAATTCTATACTCAATAAAAATATCTTTCAAAAAGGAAAGTAAAATAAGGACATTTCCAGACATGCAAATGCTGCACCACACCCACCCCACAAGAATTTTTGAAAGAAGTTCTTTAGGCAGAAGGAAGTATCAGATAGAAATATGGATCTACACAAAGGAATGACTGCACCAGAAATGATAACTACATGGGTAAATATATAAAAATATTTTCTTCTTATTTAGATATTTTTAAAATATTGACTCTTTAAATAAAAATATTAATCATGCATTGTGGGGTTCATAACATATGTATAAGTAAAATGTATAACAATAGTATAAATGTCAGAAAAAGACAATTGGAAGTATAGTATTGTAATGGTCTTATTATAATATATGTAAAATGATATTATATTACTTAAAGGTATGACTAAAGACTATGATAAGTTAAAGATGTAGGATATAAACCCTAAAGCAGCTGTCAAATCAACAAAACAAAGAATTTTAGTTCACACACCAAAAAAAGGAAATAAAACACAGAATAAAAATATTTAAATAGATAAATAAATATACCATGTTTAAGGTTGAGAAACTCAATATTGTTAAGATACCTATTTTTTCCAAATTGCTGTATAGATTTTATGTAAGCACAATAAAATTCCCAGCAGAAGGTTTTGTAGAAATTGACAGATTTATTAAAAATACCTATGGAAATGTGGAGGACCTAGAACAGCTAAAACAAATTTCAAAAAGAAGAACAAAATTACAAGACTTACACTACATAATATTTATATCATTAGCTACAATAATCAAAATAGCATGTTACTGTTGTAAAGATAGAAAAATGGATAATTGAACAGAATAGAGTATACAAATAGACCCATACATATATGGACAATTGATTTTTGGCAAGAGTATAAAGGTAATTCAGTAGAGAAAGGATAATCTTTTCAACAAACACTGGAACAAATGGATATCCATGTTCAAAAAAGTGAACTTTGATCCAATCTTGTACAATATACAAAAATTAACTCAGACTCAACAAACTAGGAACAGAAGGAAATTACCTCAACATGATAAAGTTTGTATATGAAAAATCCACAGCAAACACCATACTCAATGGTAGAAGACTGCTTTTCCTCTAAAGTCAAGAGCAAAACAAGGATACCTGCTTTTGCCACGTCTATTCAACACAGTACTGGAAGTTCTAGGAAGAGCAATTAAGGAAGAAAGACAAAGAAAAGGCATCCAAATTGGAAATGAAGAGGGAAAATTACCTTTGTTCACAGATGGTATGATCTTATATGTAGAAAACCCTAAAGAATCCACAAAAAGATTGTTAGAATTAAAAAATGAATTCAGCAAAGTAGCAGGGTACAAATTCAACATGCAAAAATAAGTTGCATTTCTATACATTAAAAATGATCAATCCAAAAAGCAAATCAAGAAAACAATTCCATTTTCAATAGCATAAAAACATACTAAGGAATTAACCAAGGAGGTGAAAGACATGTGCAATGAAAACTACAAAATATTGATGAAAAATTAAAGAAGACATAAATAGATATAAAGACACCCCATGTTTAAGGATTAGAAAACTTAATATTGTTAAGATGTTAGTACTACCCAAAGTGGTTTGTGGATGCAATGCAATCCCCATCAAAATCCCAATGACATTTTTTGCATAAACAGAAAAAAAAAGCCAAAACAATCTTGAAAAAGAAGAACAATGCTGGGGGACTCACAGTTTGTGATTTCAAAACTTACTACAAAGCTACAGTAATCAAAACAGTGTAGTACTGGCATAAAGACAGACATATAGACTAATGGAATAGAATAGGGAGCCCGGAAATGAACACTAGCGAATACGGTCAAATGATTTTTGACAAGGGTACCAAGACCATTCAATGGGAAAAGACACCATATATAAAAGTTAACTCAAAATGGATCAAACACCTAAATATAAGACATAAAACTATAAAACTCTTAGAAGAAAACATAGGACAGCATCTCCATGACATTGGTTTTGGTAATGATTTCTTGGATATGACACCAAAGACATAGGCAACAAAAAAATAGATAAGTTGGACTTCATGCAAATTAAAATTTTGTGCTTCCAAAAACACTGTCTACAAAGTATAAAGGCAAACCACAGAATGGGAGAAAATACTCACAGATTATATATCTGAGAAGGGATTGATAATCTAGAGTATATAGAGAACTCCTAAAACTCAACAACCACCAAACAATCTAGCTCTTAAGTGGGCAAAGAACTTGAATAGACATTTCTCCACGCAAGATATAGAAACGGCCAATAAGCACAGAAAAAGATGTTCAGTGGTTCTGGGGGATGGGGTTGGGGAGGAAGTGAGGATTACCAAGGGGTGTAAGGAAACTTTTGGGATGACAGATATGTGTGTTATCTTGATTGTGGTGATGGTTTCATTAGTGAATGCATATGAGAAAACTTACCAAATTTTACACTTCAAGTATGTACAATTTCTTGTATGTCAATTGTACCTCTGTGAAGCTGTTAAAAATAAACTACTGGTATCGGCAACAACTGAAAGAATTTCACAGGCATTATATTGACCATAAGAAGCCAGACGCAAATGGAATGATCATTCCATTTATATTTAAAATAAGAATAGGCAAAGATTATTTTGGTGAAAATAAAATCAGAATGGGGGTACCAGTAGGGGTTGAGGAGGTTACTGACTAGTGAGAGGCATGAGGGAACCTTCCAGGGTGTTGGAAATATTCTAAATCTTGACGTAGGTGGGGGTTACTTGGATACGAAAAGGGTAAGAATGCATACATTTACCGTGAGCACACTTTATGTATATTATACCTCAAGTTAAAAAAAGGAGGGGAAAGAAAGGGAAGAAGAAGACAATACAGCGAATCAGATGCCAGTACTGAAATGGCAATGACAGTCTCTGGACCAGGGTGAGATTGTCCTTTGGGAGTGACCAGGAAACAAAGATACTCTTCAAAGAACAGCATAAGGCATGCTCTTATTAGAGCGTGCCCAGCCCCAGAACCCATACAGAACTGGAAACTGATTCTAAAGCAGGCACTGTCTCTCTTCCAGCTGGTATTTGTCAAGCCTTCTGTTCCAAATGGCATAAATATAACTGACTGCTTCTAAAAAATTAAGAGTGTTTCTATTTATGAGGAATGAAGAAATTAAAATAAAAAGAGCTTATTAAGAATTCCAATGTTCACTAACTCATGCTGCGCTAAATCTCTTGGATTCAAAGCCAATGGTAGAAAAATTAAATTTGCTTCTATTAAAAATGGAGCAAGCAGTAAACTTAGGACTTTGTGTTTGGAAAGCCCTTTACAATGTTGCGGAACAAGATCATCATCAGGCTTTTCGTTTGGGAATAATAGTGCAGTCCTGGCATCTTATCCTGTTCCATGTTTAGAGCCAGGATTGCCCTTCCGATCTCTGATTGTTTTCTGAGTATGCTTATTACCCACGGGTAGGTGGCATGAAGTGGCACGTAGAATGAGCAACTCTGCCAGTGCTTGCTGACTTCCTTGAATGTGGTCAGGGGCTGTCTGCCCAGCACTTTGGGCCGTCTTTGCCCTCCTTTTCAGCCTTGGCTGACTTAACTGGAATTGGCATTTCATTCTCCCAGCCTTGTACTGTCCACCAGGTCTTCCCTCTGAAGGAACCTGGGTCCTGGCCATCCTAATGTTAACCTGGTGGCAGGAAGACCACAAAAAACCATAGCCATCCCTTTCCCCATCATGGGGACTCTGCCTGTGACTCCTATTGTTAACTCTTGCCTGCTTCCCGGTCCTCCATCTCCAGGTTGTAGGAGGAGTTGTTCTCTTGTGGGAAAGTTCCACATCAAGAAATGCAACATGAAAGACCCAGAAAAACTTGGGTCACAGATTCTGTTTGCAGAAAATGCTGAGATCATCAGAGGAAGCAGACTTTGGGGAAAACGTAAGCTGAGGAGACTGGGGAGACTGGGGCTACCACCCTACATTTTTTATGGCAAAAAGATATACATTGGGTTTTGAGTGTTCCTTCTCTATGACACCCTCTGCCCTGATTTCTTAAAGAACTTTTTTTGGTATTTTATTGCCACTAAGTTCGGGGGCAAAGAAACTTTGTTTTTCTATATGTGAATATTTCTTTTGTTCTAAGTGTTTTGCCTGCTTCACAGAAATCCTGCACAATCCCAGAGTATAAATTCCTTCCTTTGGAAGTTTGTAGTTCCATTTGTAACAATATTTAAAAATAAATACATTATAAATGTGTTATTATTGTCTGCACAAACTCCACTCCAATACCCATATCTCAAATGTGGTCTTACTGCAAACAAGCCAAGTTATACAGAGGAGATATTTTTGCATGTTTCAACCCTAACAAAGTGACTTTGGGCCTAAAAAGGGTTCTAAGAAAAATGAGTATTTTGTGTGCTTTAATTTTTTTCCCCCAAATTTCCATTCCTTCCCACACTATACACACAAAACCCAAACCATAAAAAGGTGTTTTTAAAATGACTTCTAAATTCCCCACTATGTTATGTTTCCAGGCCAGATTACAGTTAAAACAAAGTTTTGACAGACAGAATAACTTATCACTTAGGCTGCATATCTTAGCCTTTGGAGAAAAAAAGGAATCATAGTACAGTCTCTGGGCCACTGTCCTTGTGTGTATGTTAGTGATCTATCTTCTCCTCCCAGGGATGGTGTCATTTGATTCTTGACGATGGAAGAATTTGGCAAGTGGAGTATTCACATGCCAGCTGTCTTCCTTCCTTACCAAGGATGCACACTTCTTGGTTAGTTTGGAGAAATAGGGCAGAAGTCAATGTCCTTTTCCTAACTGTATTCTCTTTGTATTGCTTCTTGTACGTTTGATATGTGTTCTTGCTTGTGGCCATGCACATTTATTTCTCCCCATTAACTCATCAAACATACATCAAGTGCCTACTATGTGAACTTGGACTCTAAAACCAGACTGCCTAGTTAATATCCCAGTTCTGCTGCTTAGTAATTCTGGACCTTGGGCAAGAATTACTCAGTTTCCTCATTTGTAAAATGGGGGTGATAATAGTACCTATTGCATAGGTTGTTTTGAGGATTTTGATTTACAGATAAAGAGTTTAGAACATTGTCTGATCCACAGTAAATACTATGTAGGTGGTGTTGTTGTTGTTTGTTGTTGTGACAGATGCCAGCCCTACTCTACAAGCTGAATACCCAAACATATTTCTTTTCAAGGTGCTTTCCTTCTGATGTTATGGGTCCCATCTCTACCCCAGCCTGATTTATCTACATCAGAGTTTCTCAGCCTTGGCACTATCGGTATTGTGGGCCAGATTATTCTTTCTTGTGGGATTGTCCTGTGCACTGTTAGAAGCTTAACAGCATCTTTGGTCCTCTATCCACTAGATGCCAGTTGTGACAACCAAAAATGTCTCCAGACATTGCTAACTGTCCCCTCGTGGACAAAATTGCCCGCAGTTGAGAACCACCTATTTGATCGGGTAGGTCCTCCTGCAGAGGCTGCACTACGGCTCAGCTCTGCCTTCCAGGGAGGCTGTGGTTACATGTTCTGTTCTTCTCCCTAGGCTTGTTTTTCAAGAATCATGTTACATGTTACCAATTAAACCACATGTTTGGAAGTACGGGGTCATTTCTGCTGTTATACGAAGGTTTCCTCAGTAGGAGGAGCTGCTCGTTAGAGTGTCTTCCCTCTTCTCAACCTTGTGGGCTTCTCTAGAAGGAGGAAGAAGGGATACAGTCTTCTTAGGACTTCTCTTTGGTTGCCCTTGAAGACAAGCCTCCCAGCCTTTTGTAGCTTAAGGAATTTACTTCTTTTTTTTTTTTTTTTTCAGCTCATTATGGGGGTACAAAATTTCAGGTTATATATATTGCCCATGCCCCCCCATCCCCCCGAGTCTGAGCTTCAAGCGTGTGCATTCCCTAGACAGTGCACATCGTACTCATCATGTAGGTATGCACCCATCCCCTCCCCCCACCCCCATCCCCCCCAGTCAGAATTTCAAGCGTGTCCATTCCCCTGGCAGTGCGCATCGCACTCATCAAGTAGGTATACACCCATCCCTTCCCCCCAGCCCCCACCTCTGTCCGATACCCAATTGGTGTTATTCCCAAATGTGCATTTAGGTGATGATCAGGGAAACCAGTTTGCTGGTGAGTACATGTGGTGCTTATTTTTCCATTCTTGGGATACTTCACTTAATAGAATGGGTTCCAAGCCTCTCCAGGAGAACCAAACAGATGCCATATCGCCATTATTTCTAATAGCTGAGTAATATTCCATGGTGTACATATACCACATTTTGCTAATCCATTCATGAATTGATGGGCATTTGGGTTGTTTCCACATCTTTGCTATTGTGAATTGTGCTGCCATAAACATTCGGGTGCAGGTGTTTTTTTTTATAGAATGACTTTTGTTCTTCTGGGTAGATGCCCAATAATGGGTTTTACTTCTTATTGCTATGGAGACGCAGGGGTCACAAGGTCTCACGCAGGAGGAATACTGCCATTCAAGATGGGATAGCCATGGTCCTGGGGCCAGGTTTCCCGTGCCCCTGCTAAGGGTGAGCAGTAATGGTTAACGCTGACAGAGTGCTTACCATGTGCCAGGCCCCGTGCTCAGCGCTCTATAAGAACTGGCCTGTTAATTCTTCATATTCACCCTCTAAAGCAGATATATTTATCCCTGTTTCATAGATGAGGAGACCTCACCTTAGAGACATTAAGTCCACTGCTACCAAGTGGCAGAAGCACAGACCCAGGCGTCTGAAGTCCTTAACCGTCCCGATGGGTGTCTTTCCATCCACTCATGCAGCACCGTCTCCCTTGGTCTCTGGAAAGTGGCAGCTCGCTCCTTGGGATGTCCCCTGTTTGTGCTCTAATTACATTTAGGCTCCTCCGTTCCATCCTGATCGTGCACAGCTTCACGTACAGCTTCCATCATTAGCTTCACGCTGACCTGAAATGTGATGGGAGTGGTTTGGTTTTGTTTTCATGGTTATGATGTCACAGCTGAGACCTGCCAGTCCCCTACCCCGGTGTCTTGGCTCTCCCTATGCTAAACACCCTATCCATGTCTTCCTGCCTTTAGGCAGACCTTGAGCTTCTGCTAACTGACAAGTCTCCTGTGATGTGTAAACCAACCTTTTAAATTGGATTAAAACTTTTGAGCTAAGCTCGTAGGCTACAGAATGTACCTGGCTGGCACCAGGTTCCCTAATGTCTAAATTTCCCTAAGACCAGCCTCTTTATTCACTCTATAAGCAAAAAGTGATCACTTTTAAGACACCTTCAGTTCTGTCCCAGACACTGGACTCCATATAAGCCAAATCTGAAGAATTTAGGGCTGAGAAAGAGTTATACCTAATTTAAAGGGCCTCTACTGGAATTTTATTGCATTGAATATTCAGAATATGTTGGCCATTGGATGGTGTGGTGTCTTTTTTCTCCATTACGTCAATAGTTTATGCTAAAAGGTTATGATTTGGACCATAAATCCACATATCACCTGATTTCTCTTTGGCCTACCTTGTTTTCCTTTTGCTGAGGCCACATGGATCTGCTTTAATTTTCCACTTTGTATTATAACCCTTGGCTTTGAGACCATTGTCCTTACAGTTTAAAAAAAATTAGCATCTACAGAAAGCACTCAGAGAAAATGAAGGTCATAAAATGTGAAAATGCAAATGAATTATGTACAATCTTTGAGAATATTTCTGAGTAGCATTGAGAATATCCCATTCTCTTCCTTCATTTTTCTCTTGTGCCTTTCATGGGAAAGACACATCACGTAGACACACAGAGCCACAGGCAGAGGGCTTATAGTTTAGTTTGGATTTATTCATGGATTCAAACAATGCAGGAGGGGTATTGAGCACCTACTGTGTGCCAGGCACTATGCAAGGCACTATACAGGGTACTGGCCTCTCCCTGGAAGAGCCCAGAGCCTAACGGGGGAGACAGGAATAAACAACTGCAGTGCAGTCGGGAGGTGCTGTGGTCAAGGTCTAGCCAGGGTTTGGGATCACAGAGAAGAGTGATGATGACAGTGACGACCAATGTTTAGGAAATATTCTACATGGTGGGCACGGTGCTTTCTACACATGGTCTATATTTTAATCCTTGCAACAACTTTGTGTGATAGAAGCTACTATCATCCCCTTTATATAGAGGAGGAAGTTGAGGCTCAAAGAGAAGATCTCTAGGCTGAATCTTCAAAGCCAAGTAAGAATTATCCAGGGAGCAATTTAAAAAATAAACAAATAAGATGCAATGGGGGAAGGAAAAAAAGAATGATCCAGAGGCAAGAAGGAAGAGGTGGTGATTTAGGGAGGGGGGAACAGCAAATACGAAGACAGAGCAAATGGACGAGATGACCTTTGTGTCCCGAGGGTGCCGCAGGAGCTGGGGCAGCTGAGCCTCGTTTACACAACCTGGTTCTGCCCACGGTCAGGGATTTCGGCTGTATGACCTGTTGTCATGGAACAGCAACCTGCGTGTCTCCACACCCCACTTCAGTTCTCCTGGCTCCTCGAGTGGCAGGGCCACTTAGTTATGTAATGTGTCCACGTGACTGGGGTGAATAATTCAACCTCGAAGTGGTTGTTCCAGCGACTTTGAGATTAAGCTCAAAAGGGGAAATAACAGCTGGGCCTCTCTGGGAAAGTTAGCAGAGCTGGCAGGATCCACAGGGATGTTGAGTTCTTAGTCTTCCAAGCTGGACTTCAAGGGGTTTTGAGCAAGTTACTTAATCTCTGTGACATTTGTTTGGTCCCTTGGATGCCCTGCAAGCGAAGCCTATGTCTGGTTAAAGTCTGTGTCCTCCAAGCCTATGGCAGAGCCTAGTACATTGTAAACTGTAAAATGGAGATCCTAGTTACTATTGCAAAGCATTTCAGATGATTAATTATATTTCCAATGAAAGCCTCTAAACTGCTTAGTGAAGGTAAAGAATAAATAAATATCCCCACTTCTCAAGTTTCTGTAATTAACTAGTCATCATTGATCTAAGCCCTTATATTTGGAGTTGGCAGATGTTCGTTGTACTAGGAAAACCATCTTGGCCTTGGCTCCACACAATTTTAGTTTGCAGTGGCTGGGTACGAAGGAGAGCAAACCAGGGGTAGAATTTTTTTCCATACATGGGGCATGCCTGGGGGAAAGCAGCCTTTCAGCAGAGGAAGACAGGTCGAGTGTGCAGCAGGACAGAAAAGCTCAGAGCCCTGATTGTGCCCCTCGTCCAATGACTTCTCCTTTGCACGGGCCGATCCCCACATTGAATGGCGGGAGGGCGCTGACTGCATTGAGGTATCTGCTAATGGGCAAGGCCCTCCCTTCCTCTGCACCCATTCTCCTCCACTAAATGCTTTCTGGAAAATAGAGCAAAAACAATGAGGCAACCCCAAGGGTTGATGAGAATTGCATTCTCCCTATAGCCTTGATTACCCTTGTGCCTTTGTCCCCGTGGGCTTGGGGAAGGGTATGGCTGTCAGGTGTCTCTCCTCCCTGATGCAGGGTAATCTGGACTGATTGACTTGCCCATTGTCCTCCTGCTGGAGCTAAAAACAAAACAGGAAAAGCTGCTTGGTGGGGATGGAGGGGAACTTGGTGGCCAAATGCTCTTGCTTTCCAGGCATTGGACACAAGGCTTATTCTCTCTGAGAAACTTACATCCAAAGGCAGTGACTTTGAAAGGACCGTGGTTGTGGAATTAGAGACAGATGCTTAGCTGGCCATGAGTAGATATTAAATTGTATTAAACTATGCAAACCACATTTCCCATGCAAGGCTTGTTTCAACCTTACATCAGCCCTTGGGCTGCATTTGCATTTCTATAGAGAACGAAATAAAAGCAGCATGTCACTTACTCATTTCTATTCATAACTGTGAGCTGTTATTATTCTAGCTCTTGTCGACCCTGCACAGCACGGCCAGACTGATCTTCCCACCCCTCTGTCAAGCGCTAGTTTAGTTCCCAGCATTTCATTTTATCAACTCGTGTTTCTAAGGCCCAGGTGCTGAGAGGGACACAAGGAGACATGAGACAGGAGACTAATTTTAAGGTAACCAGACACCCTGCTTCATCCGGGACAGTCCTTGCTTATGCTTGTTAGCCTGATATAATTATTAATAGTGCCCTTTTTACTCTTGAAAGCTCAAAACTGATCCAGTTTTGACAATGAATGACACCCTACTCATGCCCATCACGTGCTTATAAGATACAAGGGGTGGAGAGGATGAAGGAAAATACAGTAATTTCAAAACAAGGTAGAGATTGGAGGCAGAGGAGCGTGGCTGTTTTGAGAAGGACGGGAGCTGCCAGGGCTGAGAGTGACAGGGGAGCCCACGCAGGCCCAGGCCTTGGCCTTGGCATCAAAGGGTGAGGACCCCAACAAAGGAGGAAGGAGGCTGGTGAAGGCGTGGGAGCCGCGTGAGGGAAGGGGTGTGTTCCAGGGCTCTCAAGGTCCCCTCTGAGGGGAGGAGAGAGCGGCTGGAAAGGTGGAGGGGCAGGACTGGAGGCTTGGACGGCAGGTGGGGAACTCGTGCTTCACCCTGGTGGCCGAAGGCAGTCATGGGGCACTGGCGTGAAAGGGCCAAGGTGAGTAGGGAGATCCAGCCGGTCCTGGTCTAGGACTGTCGTCTCATCCCACCGCCAGCTGCAGACAGAGGATCGCCGCACGGAGCTGCCCTGGCCTCTCCACCGTCCCACCGTCGGTTCTGCCTGTCCCTGTCCCGTGGCCCTTCTCCCGTGGCCCTTCTCCCGTGGCCCTTCTCCCGTGGCCCCTGTCCCGTGGCCCTTCTCCCGTGGCCCTTCTCCCGTGGCCCACACGATTTACTAGGGAAATTGAAAATGTTCACACGTGACCGAGTGAGGCAAGTGGATGTTCTGGCATCTTGGTTTCCCTCCAGCCAAGAGTCGACAGGAGCTTGCTGTTTTAACAGGAGTTAAAATAATTACTTCAGTGTGATTTTTGACAGGAAAAGAACAGAAGGATACACTTCCAGGAGCAGGCTGTGCCGTCCGGACACGCAGGCCCCCTCAGAGCAGCCGGCCGCAGGGCGTCTGTGCTTCCCGTGGGCAGGCGTCTCATTCACGCGCTCACTCGCCTGCCTGGAGTCAGAGCCAGGGCTCCGCAAAGTATTCACTTCATCTCGTGCCTGCTCCTTTCTCCTCTCCTTCCTTTTTTCTTTCTTTCAACTAAAATAATGGAGCGCCCAGGACAAGGCCACTCCCTAAGCTAGCTGCTCGCACGTCATTTTCACCACGGCAACCCAGTCCTGTGAGAGCAGAGCATGCCCATTTTACAGATGAGGAAAATAAGCTTCGCAGAGGGTAGGAGAACTGCCGGCTGTGAGCCGCTGTGTGTGGCACACGTTCCCAGGGTGGGTGTCCTCGGGCAGGTCCCTGTGCATAGTCGTTGTTCCTAGCAATGCTGTCGAGGAAATGAAACAGCAGACAGAGAGCAATGCCAGGTCCACGGCACCCAAGCCTGACTGTGCGTCAGCATCATTTGAGCACCATTTGCTTAAAAATGCAGATTCCTGGGCTCTACCCCCAAAGGGTCTGTTTTGGTGGGTCCTTATAGAGCTCAAGAACCTGTGAGTTTGTTGTTGTTTTTTTTTTAAGTCCCCTAGAGTAATAGTTGTTAAACCACAGCATGTATCGGCATCTCCTGGAGGTCTCACTAAAACACAAATGCTGGGCCCCACCCCCGGAGTTTCTGATTCAGGTGGTCCAGGTGGGGCCTGAGCGTTTGCAGGTGATGCCGCTGCTCTGGGGAGCACACTCAGAGCTGCTGCCCCAGCGGTCGCTGACACGTGTCCCAGCCAGGGCTGCTGGGCTGGAGGACTCGGGGACTCTGAATGCTCAGGTGGTCTGGGTCCATTTTTTGGAGGCTATGATAGGATTAAAGGAGTGAGACCCAGGATGGCCACATCCCAGCCCTTCCCCCTTCCTCCCAACCAGGGGCAGACATCAATAATTGATCGCTGTGCTCTTTTTAACTGAGTTCTGGCACAGGGTCCCTGTCATCTCTCAGCAGCCTGCCAATACCAATCAAACGGGGACGGTGTTGGCTCACAAGCTAAACCTATTTTTGTTTGCTAAGCTAGACAGTCTAACTGGCACTTCCAAAATAAATCATTTGTAGAACTTGTGCCTTAAGTGTTCACTCCCTTGGGGAGTGGTTCTTGACCTTGGCTGCGAGTTAGACTCACCTAGGAAGTTAAAACAAAACAAAACAAAACAAAACCAGAAACTATTGATGCTGGACCCCCTCCCAAACCGTTTGGATCGGTGTGTCTGGAGGTGAGGTCCTGTGGGTGGCAGCTTTGTGGGCATCGCAGGTGATTCTAAGGCACAGTCAGGGCTGGTGGCCACTGGCCACAGTCACCCAGTGCAGGGGTTGACAGAGGCAGTGCAGTCTCCAAAGCTAGATGCTGTGCGCACTGATTTCTCCTTGATGAGTCCCCTTGCAGAGCACCCCCTTCTCTTCCCGCGTCCATCCCGCGCACCTCTTTATTTTTTCTTTCCGCTGACACCGCTGTTGTCTCAGCGGCTGGCTCCCTGATGGGGGAGGCTGAGGTGACCGGCAGCCACTGTCCCAGAACAGCCCGAAGGAAGCCACATTTCTGGAGCAGTGCCCAAGAAACCGAACTCCAACAGCAGAAGGTGCCATTCCCCTTTGCTTGCTTTGCCTGATAGGAATTTTGGGTGCATATTGTCCCACAGAGAGGAAACGTCTCATGTAGAGACTCCCCAACTCTCAGCCCCATAGTTGTCTCCACTTGGTGCCAGGCACCCCAGATCCAGAGTCCCACTGGCGGCCTTCACCAAGCCTCACTCTCCCCATAGGGGCCACCCCCCCGCCATGCTTCATTAAATTGCTCTTTTTGGAAGGTCTTAGCACCTCCAAGCCAGCACTTCCTCTCTCTGCTCTCCGAATCATCTGACTCTGCTGACCACCGCTTGGCTCCTGGGATCCTTATTTTTCTGCTTCCTCTCTGTTTCCTTTACTAACCTCCTCTCTGGCCCCTTGCATGGGAGCATTTGCCCAATGCCTCCATCTTTGTCCCTTAGCACTTCTCTGCACACCACCTTCCCTGGGGTTCCCTTCCCCAGATCCACGGCACTGGGCTGACTTCAGCTCTGAGTCCAGTCTCCCAACAGCGTCTATAAACAGAACTTCCTCTCATGCCCACCAAATCGGCCCTGTTTCTGGGCTTCCCTACTTTTTTCTGGGCAACAGCATCTCTTTGGATCTCCTCGACGTGGGATCTCAGCTGCATTGAGCTCTGTTACCTGGTCGGCAGCTGGGTCTGGCCGCCTTTCCTTTGTGGCACCCTCACGTCAGCCATCCCTGCCTTTGCCTCTGTCACCGTACTGCTGTGCTACTCGATCACCCAGTGTCCAGTCCCAGGCCCCTCCCTTCTGTACCTTCCTCTCAGGGTCCTGTTTCTAAGAGGCCCTTACTCCTCTCCCCAGCTGCAAACATCTATTGAGTGCTTGCTGTATGCTAGGCACAGCATGAAGCACTATAAATCTATTATTATCCCACTTAAACCTTGCAGCAACTTTATAAATCAGTAGTCATGAGTATTATTGTCCCTGTTTTACCCCTGCAGAATACTTGGAGATGGGTAGGAGCCTTGACTGATACATGGTGGAACAGAAATCCAAACTCCTACTTGGCCTCTGAGCCCTCATTCTTAGGTGCCCTACATGGTTGCTACCCTTGCCCCCGTCCTCAGGGCTGCCTGGCACACATGGAGCCAAGACTGAGCTCCTTGGATTGGCACACAAGCTTCTCTAGACCTGCCCTAGGCCACCTGTGCAACGTCACCTGCTTTTGCCCTTCCAGGTAAGAGCCAGCTCCAGGTTTACTCCTGGGTCTCTGTCTCTGGGTCACATCATTCTTTCTCTCTTCTACATATTTGCCCAAATCTTTGGTTATATCTAATGCCCCAGGGACCCCCTCCAGCCGCAAGCTTAGCCCTCTGGACCTTTCCAAACCGGCTGAATTCCAAAAGCCTTTTTTTTTTTTTTGTACTGTCTTATGTTTTAAATTCCTCTGGTGAGTTTTTATGTGAACCTGTTGTCAATTGCTTTTTCAGGTATGTCAGCGTTATTCTCCTAGACGGGCTGTAAACCCTTTAGGGTGGGAACCGTGTCGTACACTCAGTTCAGTGCCCTACAGTTCCTGGTATGCTTCCTAGTGTACAGTGGTCCCTCAGATCCATGACTACTTTGACCTCATCCTCTTGTCCCTGACAGCTGTCCGCGTGCCGGACGAGGTAAATGAGCACGTGAGACGCGGCCCCGCCCTCTGGGAGCTGTTCCTCCAAGGTGCCTGGATCCCCCAGCAGGCTCTGCACAGCTGCAGTCACTGGTTAGATTAGTTTTCCATCCTTCGCGGGAATCGGTTTTCTTCCTACGTTTCTGTTTTTAAAGCTCGAGTGAAATGGAGACTTGGCCATACACCAGGGAGGTTTAGGAGAGAAATGAGCAGGGGGACCTCCCCAGCCGAACCTGGCTGCAGACCGCTGACTGCGCAGGAATACAAGTGGCTTCTAGTGCGACGGGCGGGGCTCCTGGGGGACGCTGTGCACTGCCTGCTTGTATCAGGAGCTGGGCCAGTGCTGGGAGTCTGAGCATTAGCGCAATCCTCAAGTGGTCCCCTGCTCTGTGTCGCCTAGGGTTTCCTGTTGGGTGTCCACAGTTGGAAAGGACCGCGCCTCCACTGCAAGCTCGGTGACTGGGGCGGTGATGGAGACGCGCCCCATACGGAACTATGAGCATAACATTCACAAGCACTTACACAGAATAGGAGTAACGATATTAATGCTCGTAATGCTGAGATATAACGCACAGTGAAATAAATCAAGGTACAGTTGGTACAACTGTAATGATCCATAACTATTGGGATTTCTGTGAACAGATGCTTCTAACTGCCTGGACTAGGGTTCTAGGCCCATGTCACAGAGTCACGGTTATTTAAAGGCAGGACTGCTAGGGTTGGTGAGAACACTGAGGCACAGTCTATGGATGTTCTGGATACTCTCTCTGATAGACGATAAAAACTGACACCCCCATGTCTTTTCCACAAACTGAGGTAGAAGTTGCCCACTCTGGCCTGGGCCTAGGCAGCCACCAGCAGTAGCAGCAACCTGCTGTTGAGAAGGACAGCCCGCCCACATCCCCAGTTCTCAGGGCACGGTGGAGGGGTCTGGCAATGGTCTGCCATTTCCATGCTCAGGGTCAGGGGATGAATTTGGCCCCTCTGGGCACCGTGGGAGTGCAAGCGTGCAGTGTCCCTAGTGACCCCCTCTCGTGTGGCCTGTTACCTGCTGGGTCCGGCTCCTGTCTGTCACTCATCCTCTCACTGAAACGAAAGCTTGTCCCTGAATGTAGTCCCTGTATGGGGAGGCCCCAGCAAATCCATCTGGATCCTACCAGTCCATCTTCAAGGCTGCACCTGGCTCGTGGTGTCCCTCAAGTGCCTCAAAAAAACATGCAGAACGCTGGCTTCGGGACCCCAGTGGTTCCTGGTGCACATTCAGTGCACGTTCACACTGGGCGCTCCCACTCGCACTGTTGGATTCTATATAAGATGCAGTCCGATGGCTTCTCTGTAGAGGCATGAAAACAGCAGATAGTTAGCACCTTGTGGGATGTTACACCTGGAGTTCCACTGGGAGAAGCTGCCCTCAGAAAGCTGCCAGAGAAGCAGGAACAGGAATGAAAGTAGCCTGGGGTGTGGGTTAAAATCTATAGGGATGTATATGCAGATATAGTTTTTGATCCTGAAATGTAAAACGACAACTGAGTTTACCAAAGGACAACATCTTTGCTGGATCCAGAGTGGTTTGGGAAGGTAGAATTGGGAAGCATGTGACGGATGGAGGCAGGTACAGAGGATGTTTATCTTGCTGACTAGAAAGGTGTAGGTGGAAAGGTGAGAATGAATGAGGTTTTCTGGCAACACCAAGTGAGTCCATCTAGGGTATATATTAATAGAAGGAATTTGTGTTTTTAGGTTGGAGGTAGGGGATGACCAGGGGAGGGCTAGTAGCAAGTCCAGTTAAAAAGGCAGCTGAATCCAAACTGGGGAGACCTTAGATACCAGGTTAGACAAGATAGACTTTATCCTTCAGGCACTGAAGATCTGCTGCAGCCCTTTGAGCCAAGGGGGTGACACTGATGAAGGTGGCAGTATGGGAAGGTTGCTCCAGAGGTCTGTGTAGGAGGGACAGGGATGGGAGAAAGACTAGTGGCCGGAAGACCAGTTGGTAATAACAATAATAATTTTCATGCTAGTTTCCAATTATTGAGCATCTCCTAGGTGCTGGACACTGTACATATGTGATATTTGTCCTACTCAATAACCCTGCAAGATGAGTACATTTGACCAATGAGGAAACTGAGGCTTATCCACCATACTGAATCGCCCACTCTCTTCATCCATGTGTGTTGCTGTCATGAAATACCTGGGGCTGGGTCATTTATAAAGAGGAGAAACTTATTTCTCACAGTTCTGGAGGCTGTATAGTCCAAGATCAAGGTGCTGGCACCTGGTGAGGACCTTCTTGCTGCATCTTCACATGGTGGCAGGCAGAAAGGTAAAGGGACGGATGCTGTGTCCTCACAGGGCAGAGGAGCAGAAGAACAAGCCAGCTGAGTGCTGCAGAAGCTTCTTTTTATAAGGGCCTCAAGCCCATTCGTGAGGAAGGAGCCCTCATGGCCTAATTACCTCTCAAAGGCCCCGCCTCTTATACATCACACTGGCAACACCTGACTTTTGCAGGGGTTACAGTCAAACTATAGCACTCAGAGTCACAGAGCCCGCAAATGGAAGAGCCAACATTTGAATTCAGGACTGCTTGCTTTCAAAGCCCAGGGTAAAGGAGGTAAGATTTTTCACTATGAATGCTGGGATCCAAATTAGAGGAGTTATTAATATAATCAGATTGAAAGGAAGGGTCAGATGGGAGAGACTGGAGGAATAAAGAAGACTTGATAACTGGCCAGGTTGGAGGGGTGAAGGAGAGTGAGAGGGAAAAATAATGACTCTACTTTCTGGCCCTGGATGTGCACCAGGTGTCACCAGGAGGAGGTGATCTGGAGGGGGCAGGAGGGAAGGTATAGAGATGAGTCTTAATCAAGGTGGTGGCAGAAGTGCCAGGTCGCCGCTGTTGCCCGTATTCTCTGGCTTATGTTCTAGACACGCTGTGAGCATGGCCAAGCAGGGACATGGAAAAGAGAAGGTATTTTATGTTGGGAGAGATTCTGAAGGAAGTCAAATGGGGGATGGCATCAGAGGTGGCTGCTAGAGAGGCAGGAAGAGAAGTGAGATAGCATCACAGTGCCCAGGGCAGAATCCAGCAGAGAGCTTGGTTCCAAGTGGGTTGTCGAGACTGCCATACACTTCACGAAAGTCACGGTCGGTGCTCCTGCGCAAGCATGGGAGGACTCAGCCGAACCCACCACACATTCATTAGCTGGCTTCCATATGCCTGGCCTTGAATTTGCTGCAGGGGGAAAGAGAAAGACAAGTCCCCTCTCTTGAATGCCTTCTAGAAGGAAACCTTCTAGAAACAGGCGTGGGTTGAAATGTGCTTTTCCATTTAGTGCAAGAGAGCTATTCTCTGAGCGTCTGTTTTCTCATCTATAGAATGGCCATAATGTCACCGGCCTCACAGGGCTGTCTGGGCATCAGAGCTGACACGTGGACGACACTCAGCACAGTACCTACAGTTTGATAGCTCAATTATGCTTAGAACTCATAATGACAAATAAGGGAACAAAGGTCAGTTTCTGGGGTCTCTCTCCTCTGCCAGACTCGGGGAAGGCAGCCTTCCTCAGGAGTGGCAGCATCTCCTGAGTGGTTTGGGCTGTTTGGTCCATCACCCTTGGTTGTTGCTGCCGCATGTGGTTTTTTAGTTGAAAAAGAATCTCCTATTTCTGGAACTTATGCCTATGTGTTTTCAGGCCCAGATACTGCAACAGAGCTCACTTTTATGTTCACTTTCCAAGTTCAGAGACCAGACCCCCTTCCACTGGTTGGTGGAGCCCTCACTTGCCACACTCTGGAAAGCACACGGCGCACTGAAGGTAGATGGAAGGGTCCCCAGACTGCTCCAAAGGTTAAGACCGCCGGCTGAGCCTGCTGCTCCATGGGTTGTATGGGTTAGCCCTTGTCCTGGAGGGCTACCAGGAAGAGGGCTGCACCGGCCTCTTCCACGGGGTGCAAAGCTCTGTGTTTATCTGTCCGAGAGTCTCATGGGACACGTGCTGCCCGTTTGCTCCCAGACAGCCTCACTGGGGTCTGGGAAGGGGTTAAGTGGTTATGGGGTGTTGGCCCTATGTATATCTGGCACTCTTGGGAGACTGGGGTACAGGGATGGGGGTTGATGCCACAAAGAGCAAGACTCCGAGAGGAATTCATACGTGACTTAGAAGCTGGAGAATGTGGTGGGGAAAAGAGATGACAGCAGGAGCAGGAGAAGCCAACAAGGTTGTGGTGCACGATGCTGGCGCAGGAGGGCTGTGCTGCCCAACACCACCTTCTTCACTTGGCTCTCCAGCCGGCAGCTCTGCCCTCCTGTGGGATCAGTCTGCCCGAGCCTAGAGCCAGGACACTGAGAATTCCTGTACGTCAGGCTGGCAGGACCCTTAGGAGTCACCCATTCCTCCCTCGTCCCGCTCTTCTCCCCAGTTGGACAATGGCCTCAGTTTGCCTGGATGGCTGGAAGAATGTAAATCACTGCCTCAGTGTCACTTCAGTGTAGCTTTGGGCCTAGGGGCTGGCTGGGTCGGAAGGATGCTCAAATCGAGGGTGAGGCACTTGCTAATCTTGCACGCTCTACTCCGTCTATCGGGCCAGGCACCTCTGGCATTCGGGGATCCCAGCTGAGATGAGCTGGTTCTAGGTAGGGCTAACTCCTTCAGCCACGTACATGGGGACACACCGTCATCCACCGATAGGGTGACCCCTCTGCCTTTGAATAAAACTTCACATATAAGCCAATCATTGCAAGGGCCCCACCTCAACCGTCTAAGGAGTCAGGGCAGCATTCCTTTTTATCCCAATTAGCCAACCCCAGTCTGAGTATCTTCACAATTTAACCGCAGTAGTATCAGGTTCCATCAACTGGCATAAGAAGTTCCCCTATTAATAGATTTACTGGGAATCCCCTGCTGACCTTGTTCAAAAATAGCCCATGTCAACATCCATGAGGGATGTACCAGCAGCAAACTGGCCTCCCGGGGCCCTTTGCAAGGTGCTGCGATGCATTAAAGGCAGATCCAGGGATACCCTGGGGGAACCCACATGTGCACCCCCACATTCCCATTCCCTTTGGACCTTTTCTTTTTCAATCTTTGCTCCCTCTCATTTTGCACCCCACCTTCTTCCTGCTCTCAGTTATGATGCAAATGCTCTCGGGACTGGTTCCTTTGCTCTTCGCTCCTCTGCACAGGTCAGAATTGGGGCTCTGCGGAGAAACAGCTGAGATGTGTCAAGGATATCCCTGGCTCACTCTAGAGCAGTGTTTTTCACCCTGGACACTATTGGCATTTTGAACCAGATAACTCTGTGTGCGTGTGTGTGTGTGTGTGTGTGTGTGTGGCAGGGGGTCTGAATTTTCTAACGTGTCCCCTGGTGGGCACTATTGCCTCTGGTTGAGAACCTTTGTTCTAGAAGCAGCAGCAGCAGTAGGTATTCCAGAGGCCTCTAGAGCCTTCCCCCCGTTTCTCCTTCAGAGGCAGCTCCTGCAGGGAGTGGTGGGGGGCATTTTCCAGAGCTCCCTCCACATTGCTGGGCCAACATGCATCTCTTTCATTTCCGTGGCTGTTCTTTCAGCTAGAAACTGCATCACTCCTCACATGGATCTGTTGCTCCCTGAGTCTCTGCTGTCCCAGACAAGCTGGATTGCAGCTTCTCTGACTTTGCACGTGGAGTTGACTAGGGAGAAGTAGCGGATGGAGCATGGAACAGCCTGGGCTGCTGTCCTGGCTTGGTTTCTCAAGGGCTGCATAGCCAGAGCACTTTGTCATTAGTGTTAACACTGCATACTGGTGAGCTTTTCATGTCATCGGATGGTATTATGGCCAGGGACCCTAAAATGCCTGAGTCCTGCCTGTGGGAGTCCCAAGGGAAAGACACCCCGAGAACAGCAGCAAATGGGGAACAAAGTTTGATGTGTCTTGTTATAACGCACTAGTTACGGTCCTGAGGATTCTCATGCTCAGCATCCAGTGATCAAAGCCATTGTTCCCAATAGAGAAAAGGGTTAAGTGTTTGAGAGTTTTATACTTGCAATAACAAAATAAATTTTTTTTCTGTTAAGAATTTAGCTAATAAAGTGGTTTTAGTGGCCACAAAGTGTATTTTGGTAAAATTTATAGCCCATGGTCATCATAATCCATTGTTATAATCAATAAAGTACAAAATTGAAAGAAGATGTGGGGCAGCACAAAGTGAAAATACAATGCAGCTCCATCCTCACCCGCCAAGGGCAACAGAAGCTGGAGACGCCATGTCGGTGGCAGGGCCCACAACAGAGCCCTGCTGTATCCTGGGAGTGGCCGCTGCTCCCGTGCCCTGGGCTGGCTTCCCTGAGAATCTCTTTGTGACCAATATCTGTGTGATGGTGGCTGTGCTCACGTTTAATCATTCCCATTCGATTGAAATCACAGTACAAAGACTTATGTTGTGAATAAAATGCCTAGAAACACTTTATCTGTGTTGGAGCCTAATGACTCCCCATGCAGAGTTCTGTCAAAGTCAAGTGTAGTATATAACTTGCACTTGAGGCCTGCATGTAGCCTGTAGCCTTCTGTCTTCTTTAAGCCCAATGACCAACATTCTCAAGTGGTTGTTAAAAAAAAAAATAGCGTGAGAGAGATGAAGGACCCCATGAAGTAGAAGAAGGGGCCATGAGGATGGAGGGTTTCAACATGGTCCCTCTGCCCACCAATACCTATGGTCCCTTCAGCGTCTGGAGTTCTAAACAAGTGAGTGATTCTCCCATGGATAAAATGATGATGATGTTGATCTTGCAAGCCCAGGGTCTGGATTGAACGGCTTTGTGTGTGTACTAATGTAGTATTCTTACTAAAACACGCTGAGTCTCAAGCCTCAAGCAGCTAGAAACCCCAAAGGTACTTGCCATTTCCCCAAACCGGTCCCGCCCAGAGTGTGGCAGAGTCAGCGTGCCTGTGCAGCGCTTCCAACGGCACCTTTGGTCTCCCATGTAATTGACTGTGAGCATTGGAAATAGCTGTGGTTTTTAATACAGTGATATTTCCTCTTTGGGGACTCCAGCCCCTAGTCTAGTTTCAACAACTGCTAGCTTAGTCCCAAGACGTGGTTCTTGTTTCTTCCTTGTCTAATGGAGAGAGTGTTTGCATTTGCACAAGGTTTTTAATGGGCTGTAAGCTGTTGGCTCTGAGAGAGATTCTTGGTTCAGAGCCAGGGAGACTTGAAATGTTTGGGGAAGCCTGTGAGTGCTGCTGAGAGAGGCTCCTTTCTGCTGTGCATATGGCCCACATCGACACAGGCAGATGGCAAGAGGAGCCTGCCTTGGTGGCACGGGCACTGCTGGAGAACTTGGTTCTTTACCCGAGCAAGGAATCTGGGTTGGGCAACCCAGGACTGTAAGTTTCAGATCAAGCCAGAGCCTGTTAAGAGGGGCTCCTTTTTCTTATTCCAGAAACAGTAGTGGGAGCTCCCAGTTTGGCTGCTGCTGGTGGTCTGGACCATAGAGTTCTTGAGGTGCAAGTAATTTCCCAAGATTCTCTCTTTGAAGCAAGACCACATGTAAGCCACTTCAAAAAGACAGGTCTGTTCTATTGGAAGTGCTCTGGGAAGGAGGCTTTGCGTCCACCCGTGGTAACATAGTCTATTTGGAATGGTCTGTGCTTTCATCTTCTCACCCAGATCTCTTTAGCTGAGGCCTGTTGACCTTTCTCCCTGTGAAACTATCCATTGTGGCCTTGAAGATCATTGTTGCGGTGTTCATCCCTCTGTTGCTTTCCTGTCTGCTGAATCATTTCAACCCTAGCACTTTGGGGTGGCATCCAATATAGTGCGGTGCTTCTCAAATGTGTCCACCAAAATGTCCCACCAGCAGGAGAGTGTGAACACGTGCATGTCACATGTGGCCTTTGGCTGGCCCAAAGTGGCCTACTGAAGGCTCAAAGTCTTCTTGAAGTCTACTGTTTTATTTAAACATTCATCAAAATGTGATATTCTGTCCCCCAAATATAATGGATTATTCTAATTTTAAAACAATGTTTAAAATTACTTAACATCAGGATAAAATTCAACCCTCTCCCCTCAATTAAAAAAAAAAAACCCTTGAGGATATTTATAATTTGGGAGGATGCTGTATGTGTTTTGGGGGGATGTCTAGTGCACCTTGGCACACTGCTAATGACCCCAGTTAGAGAAGCCTGGGCAGTGGGCATCTCTTGGCTTCTGGAGCAGGGTGATCTGAGTTTGGATGCTGATAGGATCACTTCCTAGCAGCCTAACCTTCAGCAGATTACATCAGCTTCTTGGCTACAACAGGGGGATAATAATTCCTATCTGGAAGGGTGCCCTTCATTCAACAACCATTGAGCACCTACTATATCCCAGGCGCTATTATAGGAGCTGGGAATAGAAGGAAATAAGATACACAAGGTCCCCACATAGAATGAGGCATTTCTACTCCAGGTGGGAGGAACAGGCAATAAACAAGTAAGCAAATAAGAACATTTCAGACCGTAATAACTACTATGAGGAAAATTAAACACAGCAATGTGAGAGTGTGTGTGTGTGTGTGTGTGTGCCCACACACACTCACTACTTCACATGGTGTGGCTGGGGAGGACTCTTTTGAGGAGGTGATATTTGAATTAGGATCTGATTGATAAAGGGGCGTCAACTTTGAGGATTAAATGAAGTAAGTTAGTGAAGTGCTTGACCTAGTAGGCATGAATTGCCTCCCCTTCTTCAAGAATCAAAGAAATGTTATTTAAACAAGGGGAGACAGATTTTATAGATTGTTAGATGTGGTTGGAAAGATCTCGGAACGGTAACCAGGGAATTCAACTGGATTCTGGAAATGATACAGTCAGAAGATTTGTTTGTGTCCCCAGTCGTTGCACCTGTTCCAGGGATGGCTGCTAAATGGTACTCCTTTGCAAGCAGAGGATTTTTCTAATCGAATGTGCACCTGGGCCCCGGTGCTCAGTGTCTTTTCCTTTGTTGGAGCGGGCCAGGTTTTCCCCTTACCTATTACCATGACCTGCTCCCACGCAGCATGTAAATAATATCTTCACTTCCTTAATTGACTAATATCAAGTTTGCATTATAACCTGTTATATAGATGGGAAAACGCATATAAATATTATCTCCTTAAGGAGGCACTGTATTTTGCAAGACAGGGCATTTCTCAAAATATGCCAGCTCCTTTTCTAAAGCATTTTTCTTTTACATACATAAATAACAATAACTAAACCCTAAACTAACAATTATATAGGACTTTATGGTCTAAAAAACTCTTTTGTACCCAGTATTTGGGCCTCACAGCAGCCTTAAGATGTAAGTAACATGGAGCAGCGACAGGAGTCCGAGCTTTGGAATCAAACAAACTCGATTTCAAATCCTGGTTCTGAGCCTCATCTGTAATTTTTAAAAAATGAAAACAGTGTTTTATGAGCTGAGGACTCATAGTCCCCTGGAGTCTTGGGTATACTCATGGTGATATGCAACTTAAATGTAATTTTTGTTTGTTTGTTTAGGATTTTCATTTTGAGGATAACTTAAAAATATTAATATAAATTTATTCTGGATAATCTGAATAACTCTATTAACTGAATGCCTCCATTACAATGGGAAAAGATGTAAAATTTTTAGACTCCACAAAAGGGTGGAGAAATTGAGATAGATACCTCGTGGGATGTCGTCTCCAAAACCCTGTCCTATTGACGTCAGAACACGTCCACCTCTCAGCTGTATCGTGCAGGTTGTCTTTTGTGGCCCAGCTCACGGTAGCTCGTTAGCAGTAAGTGTGACGGTAAACAGTAGTGAGTGTTTTCCATGAAGCAGCATTTTAAAATTTAGCCTTATAGGTTGGCCCTTCAGAGTAATGGATTGGTGGTTTAAAACAACTTCATTTTTCAAAAGGAAAAAATAACTCAAATCATGGTCCATCCTGCTCAAATTCAAAAGGATCTAGTCAACGAGTGAAACTTAAAAGACTTAAGTACATCCTGCAACCACGCCCAACAATGCCTATTCAGTTTCAGTACCACCCATCACATTCAGTTAATACTGTTGATTTGAATTTGGATTGGTTTTCACTTTTGTACTTATTCCATTTGTAAGTTGTTTTTAGTTTCATAGTTGGGCAAGAGCGATAAGTACGAGAAATTTATACCTGGTTTTGTTTCACAATCTGGGGTATGGGACACATGGAAACAGAAATTATAGTGGAATATAGTGAAGTGTAGCCAACATGCTGTGGAAGCCTAAGGGACAGAGCAGCTGTACTTGCCTGGGAAGTTGGGGTGGTCTGCAAAGACAGTGTAAAATTCAGCATTCGGAAAGTCAAGATATGAGCAGGAATTTATCAGGTTCAGTGAAGCTGGGGATGAGGGAGGGCTTTTGAGGCCAGTGACAGAGATCGTCCAAGGCGCAGAGTGGTGTACAGCTTGGTGTGGCTGAGTGAGAAGTTAAGAACAAGGAAGTGCCAGCAGGGGAAGCTGAGGGGCTCAGAAGAGGCCGAGGAGGAAAGGCCCTGTGGACCAGGCAGGAGTCGGTGCTGGAGGCAGAGGGGAGCTCAGGGAGTCAGTATGAACATGGGACTTGGGTGATGTGATTTTTCAAGAATGTGATTCTCTAAGTAGGGGGAGGAGGGATTGGATGGGTAGAGAGAGACCTGGTAAGAGCACATGGGAATGAGGCCTTGACCAAACTATTGGCTTTGGGGATGGAGAAAAAGGGACAGGGTCCAGAGATATTTCTGAGGTAGAACTGGCAGGATTTTGTGTCCATTTGGAGGAGGGGGTGGGGGATGGGGCCACATCTGTATGGGCCAGAAAATTCAGAATTCAGAAGATGCAGCAGGTGTTCAGGTCCTGGTTAGGTGACAGATTGAACAGGGAAAGCCCATGAGACCTCCTGGTGGATATGTCTAGTTGCTTGTTGGTAATATAAGACTGGTGCTTGGGAGAGAGTTTGGGGCTTTCCATGAATAGGGGCGACATCAGCATGAAGATCATTGCTGATGCTACAGAGTTTTCCCTGAAAGAAGGTTTGGATAAAAAGACTGGAAGGCCAAGAATGGAACTCCAACATTTGCAGAGCACACAGAGGAGGAGAAGCCAGCAAAGAGACAGCTAGAAGTTTAGGAGGGGAACCAGGACGGTATGATGTCCTGGAAGTCAAGGAGAGAAAAAGTTTCAGCAAGCAGGGAATAGCCAGGGGGTCAAAAATCAAATACTAAGTGAATTGCTTTGAAGAGATAGAACTGTCCTTTTGACTGTTGGCTTCTTGACATTTAGGCACATGGAGCGAGAAAAACCGTAGAGATATCATAGCTCACCAGCCAGTGGCTGAACAGCCATGGCATGTGCTGCTAGAGGGAGAGCAGACATGTGATATTTCACAAAGCAGATGGGCAGGAGACCAAACCATTGGGAAATTTGTCATTCATTCATCCATGTGTTCATTCATCCACCCATCAAATATTTCCTAAGGGCCTGCCAGGTGACAGACCCTGCGTGAGGTACTGTTAGAGGGAGTGGGTGGAACACAAAGACAAATAAGACATAATCCCTGCCCTGGGGAGATCACTGTGTTGTTGGGGAGACATTTGTGACCAAAGATAATTACGGCGCCAGGTGGTAAGTGCTATGAAGAAGGATGTGCATCATGGTCCTGGAGAATGAGAGAGACCACTGGAGCTGGGTGGGAAAGATCTGTTCATAGGCAGAGAGAGCACTGGAGCTGAGAGCTCAGCCTGGGTGAAGGCAGGAGGGGAGATAGGCATGTCCTATTTCACGCATGGTGTGAGCGTGGGGTGGTGACAGTGATGGAGCTGAAGCTAGAAAGGAAGGCGGAGGCCAGTTAGGAGAGGCTTCAATGCAGTGGCAAAGAATAAGTTTGAATTTCATCTTTTGGAGAGCAAGAACCCACAAGACATTGGTAAGCAAGAGAGAGTAACACAGTAGGGCTAGGTTTCAAGTAAATAGCTTTGGTGTCACAGGAAGGCCTGAGTGGGCAAGGGAAAGACTGAGGCAGGGAACCCATGTAGGAGTCCATCGCAATCCATTTGCAGCCTTGTTCATTAGGCAAGCATTTATTGGACACCTACTGTGTGTGTGCTCTGCTCTGGATGCTGACAATTTCCAAGACAATGTTTTCCACTTGCCTTTGTTGTGGGAGCCTGCTGATCCGGTGGCTTCCTGGGGAGTGCTAAATATTGACCCAGATGCAGATGTCCAAATCACCAGGCAGAACCTTCTGCTGAAAGGTTGCTGTTCTCCAGATCAGCCTCTTGGGCCAGAAGCCGGCACTATTTATTTCTTGCATCACTCATTATTTTGGCTGTGCTGGTTGGCTTGGGCTGCACAAAGGCAATTTGCGTGGAGAGCATGAGGCCAGTGGACTAGCCACCACACAGAAAAACACACCCGACGCCGCGCAGAGACGTCAGCTTCTGTTTCCCTAGTAACTGTAGCAGCTCAGGGGAGACTGGGTGCCCGGGCACATGCTCTGCATTATTTTCCAGTTATAATGGAGTACGATTTCCATGTGGCTGGTGACAAGAGAGTCAGGTCAATTTCAGAAAGGGAGTGTTTCTGATTATGCAGATCACATCCAAATATTTACCTCATTGCGTCGTGCATTTGGCTGCGTCCTGACTTTGACTATCATGGAAATGCATCTGAGCCTCCTTTGCACCGTGTTTAGGGAGGATCTTGTGCCTCTTGTTTGCTGGCAGGGAGGGGCCCTGGGCACAACCTGGGATTGCTCTCTCTGTTGTGGTACTTGAAGCAAATCAATAAATGGTAAGGAATGTAAGCCCCGTTCCAGGAAAAATCAGAGCCTGTTAGCACTGGAAGGGACCTCAGCTCTCATCAAGGCCAACCGGCTCGTTTTACTGATATAGGAACCAAGGTCCAGAGCCACAGACCGACTGGCCTCTGTCACGAAGTAACAGCAGACATGGGACCAGCACTCAGGGTCCAGTCCAGAGTTTCCCACGAGTCCACTCTTCCTTCTTCCTTCGTCTTTGTACATTTCCTGGTTACTGCTATACCTTTTTTACTAAAAGTACGCAGTGTTTCAAATGGAATTTGCTTAGCATAGATATCATATTAGCAAGTATCATTCCGAAGGTTTTTCTGTCTCATATGATAAACTCTGAGTTGGCCTCAACTTGTATGGCAGAAGTAGAAGGGATAGGTTAAAAAGCAGGAAATTTGAGGGTAATAAAATCATGTGGCTAGAGCATTTGGGGGTTAAGGAAGTAGCAGCCCAGGGTGGTGTCCAAAGCCTGGAGGGGGAGCTCAGGTTAGTGCTTTCCTCTTTGGTTTTCACATAGGGCTGTTCAGGGACCAGTGGTTCTCAGACCAGAAGATGCATTCACATCACTAGGGAGCTTATTTAAAATGCATATTCCTGGGTCCTGTCCCAGAGATTCTTATTCATTAGGATTGGTGTGGGAGCCAAGGATCTGCATTTCTCGAGTTACGTGTAAGGTGGATTGCCTGGCAAGTTACCCTGTGGATCTCACCTTGAGAAACACAACACAGCACCACGAGAAGTAGGAGGACCAAGGGCTCATCTATGCGGTTCTCCAGTGAGAGAGAGCCTTAGGGAGTGGTGGACTGACCTGGCATTTGCAGGGCAGCCAAACTCACACCTGCTTAGCTTTTGGGTAGCTGCATGTCAGTGGTGTTTTCCTCTGCACGGCTCATGCTTTTGCTAAGGTTTGTTCTTTCTCTTTCCCCCTTTTTTTTCTTTCTCCCCCTTGGCCTCTACTCACTCCTTCTCCTTTGTTTTGGTTTTGTGTTTTGTGCAAATGCATCCTTTTAACTGTTCTTGAAACACATTTGTAAAACTCTTTTACATAATATTAATAGTTACTACTGGGGGACTGTGATCCAATGGTCAAGGCTAAATGTGCTTTGCTCTAGTCTGCCACATTTGTGAGGTTCTTACGTTCATACTGCAGCTGCTGGCATTGACATTAATGTTGAGAGTAAGATTTGGGGACTTTTGCAATGTGTTGTGTCAGAGTCAAGGTAGGTGATCAAGTTGTAATGTGGAATCATCTGTCTCAGAGAAAACCATAGTGTTCGTTCTTACTTTATATCTGGTTGGAGTTTGGAGATTCTCTACCAAGATGCACCCCCTCCCCACACTCCTGATCGGGTCCTGGGTTGTCTTAGCTGAGCTGCCAGCTATATATTCCTGCTTTCATTTGCTCTCAGCATCCCGAAACTTTGCTCTCTGGGCTCAGACTCCAAGGTGTATTTTCGTAACATTTGCTTTAGAGCAATGACTTGGTTATGTGGCTAAAACCAAACCTACTTTTTCCAGTCTCTCCTAGAATGAGACTTTAGAATTTCAGACTTTGCATGTGACTCGTTTTCTATGAGGAACAGATGGTAGGTTTAATTTTGTAGCAAGAGAATTAGAAACTAGTGAAACCTTACATGATTTCACATTAGTACCGAAACCAAATACATTGAAAACATCTAGAGCTGTTCCTGGTTATGGGTTTACCAGTGGCGATGAGAAATTCCCAGGCTTTCTTTGACAAGGACTACCACCAGCTCTCGGTCTACCTCAGGCCTCCCACCCCCTGCAATCTGTTCTGAATATTTCTCCATTTAATCTACTTATTTTTATTTATTGAGCAAGCAATGTTGTAACCATGACTGAAATTTTTTTAAAGTACAAGAAAATTTATCCTGAGTCTGGCTTCGGTAACAGATCATATGTTTTCATTTTCCCATGTCCCTTTCCAGGCTTTGTTCGTATGCCTACAGAATCTTTACATTATTGTGATCATGGTATATTGCAAGTTTGTGTTGGACATTTTTCACCTAATATTGTATTACAAGACTATGTCCATATTGCTCATGATTATAACGTTTCATGGAGTCATTCAACCCTAATTTATTTGACCATCCTTCTATTTTGGTCAAATATGTTTATCCTCCTTAAAAAGGTTATGATGAAACAAAACACAGCCACAACTGCTCTGATGATTACCTCTATTCTTCTCTGTGCCCGCCTGCTCTCTGTCCTGTGAACCTGTGAGCCTCTGACTCACCCAGCCCCGTTTGTTTCATGGAGACCTTGGTTCTCTGGTTACTCAGGCTGTGGTCAACTACTATTGCCAAACTACTCCTCCAGCCCTGGGCTCCCTCAGTCATGAGGCTTTTGCCCAGTCTGGACCACCTCTCCCAGCCTTTGGTCATCCCAGTAGCTGCTTTCTCTCTTCCAAGTTCTCTGCCAGAGGCAGACCTGGCCCATTTCACATTATCTCTGTTACCACAGTTTGTATGTATATCATCCTACCTGCAATCATTTGGATGGCATTTAGGGTTGTTTACTGCAAGCAACGGAAACTAACCTAAGCAATGGGGAGTTCACTGCAGTGAGTCTAGGAAGCCGGTGAGAAGTGAGGCACATCAGAGAACAACACAGGAACGTCCAGAGCACAAACAGTGGAGCCCAAGGAGTGGCTGCTGGAGTGAAGGACCCGAAGCCGCCTGGTCTGCTGCTCACTTTGCCAGAGATTCAGATGCCAGGGAGGAAGTGTCCGATTGACCCACATTGCCTGGTTTGGCTTTAGCTGGCAGGGGCCCTGAACACATGCTCTCCACACTTTATCCAGCATGGACAGGGGATTTCCTAAAGGACCCAAAGAAAGGGAGTGCTGCCCTGTGTGCACATCTTCCCATGGATATACATTTGCACAGGCGTCCCTGCCTAACATTAACCAACACTTCCATAGAGCTGACGCCAAAGCATTGTCAGTTACAGCATCCAGCTCCAAACCTAAATCCTTTTGGGGAATTTCAGCTTCCCCCAAATACTGTCACAGTCTCTTCTTTTGCATGGCCCAAGTTGAGTTAAACGGGGATGGGACCACCCTGCTTCTCTTAAACTTCTCTGCATGCCGTCCCTTTTCTTGCTCCCTGGCTCATGCCCCATAGTGACTATTTAGAGAGGCATCATAATATCAAGCAGTAGTTTTCCAGTGAAGAGGAAGACATCAGAAGGCTTGGAGGATTTTATCTAAAATACACGTCTCCCTCAAGGGAGCATGTCATAATCTCTGGGAGAAGGGTCATGACATGGTATGTGTACTTTGAACAAACTCCTCTTCTAATCCTGTTATCTTATCCCTGCACCTACCCTGCCCCCCATCCTTTAAAACCTCCAGTGGAGTGGAGGGGGCACCAGTTTGATTTTGGGGTTGGATCTGCATGTTACACATTATAAAAACTTTTGACTGGTACTATATGTTCTCCCAATAAGGAGACAAAGTGGAGGTCTCCTCTGCCCGTGCTGGGGGACTGGTGGCATGGTAGGTGCCTTACTTAGTTATTTCATCTTGCTACCCAACAACAATGATAGATTTGCCTTATTTTGTCTCGTATGTATTAATATTTTCAAAGCCCATGTTTCATCCACTAGACCACACTGCCACTCTGTACCTCAAGGACCACATCAGCAAAATGGAAATACAAATCCTTGAAGTGAGTCTTGTGAGTATCAGGGTTTGTGTTGAAGCAGTTCAGGCAGACGAAGGATATTTTTGCTGGTTTGCATCACTTCTTTCTGTCATCCTCCAGTTTGTCTCCCCAGTAGCAGATGTCAGCACCTTCGTAGAAGGCTGAAGCCATCCAATGTGCACATCGTCATCCACTCCTTTCCCTGCACCAGCATATTGTTTCCCATAATAGAAGATCTCTTTTGTTTGTTTTCTTTTTCGATCATTTAAATAACTTCATCCTACATTTTCTTAGGGCCCAGCAGTCTATGGGTATGAGGTCATTGAAAAGCGATCATTCCGGTTTTCACGACCTTCCGTTCACATGTGCATGGTGCAGAATCTCAGCCACCCCCGAGGTCACTCCAAACATTGCTGGAAATCACAGCAGGTGTCCTGGGTGCTCATGAACTGTGATGAATTCTACGAACTCTGTGTATGAATTCTTTAAGCCTCAAAAAATTTTTCATTTGTAAAGGGAGGATGATAATAGCTTTTTCAGGTGACTGTTTTGAGGATTAAATTAGGCCATACTTTAATTGTATAAAGCAATTAGCCTTTGGTTGGCCTGTAGAATGGCGGTTATATTTGTTAAATATAATGGCGGTCTTATTTGTTAAATATCTCCTAATAGGCCTGGCCTGCCAGCTGCTCCAAGGTGTTGACCTGATCCCCAGGGCAACCAGCTAGTTATGCGAAGGTGGTGATGGGTGGGTGATGAGGTTGCACTGCTTTCTGCTTTTTCATTCCTGCTGCCAAGTTTGGTGGGAAAAGAGTTTCTAGTTGGGCTCTTTTGGCTGCCAGGGTCAGAAAACTACTTATATTAGGTTGAATCCTAGGAAATTATGAATCATATGAAGTTGCATTCTTGAAGTTGCATTGTATGTCAAAAATGATCAAATATCAGCAATTTTTTATGTTTAAATCTAATGCCTAAAGAGAGATATCTGCTAATACGTTTATTCTCTTATACTATCCTACTTCTTGTTTTGTTTTTTTCACTAATATATTTTAGAGAGCTGTCTGTTTTAATAGATATAAATCTACCTCATTCTAACAGATACATTATATTCCATTGTTTGAATAGATTTAGATTTCGTTTAGCCAAGCTCTTATTCACGGATATTTAGGTTGTTTCTGGATTTTATTTTTGTTCTTACAAAAAAACAATACAATATAAATCTTTACATATACAGCTTTTTGCATTGTTTTTTAGTATCTCTGTGGGATGAGCTACTAAAAGTAGAGCTGCTGGGTTAAAGGGTATGTGCATTTGAAGTCTTGACAAGTTTTGCAAAGTTTCCTTCAAAGCAGTTGCCTAAGTTTAGATTTCCATCAGCAGTGAACAGTCTTGCCATAATAGTATTTTCAAAGTTTATGGTCTTTACCAATCTAATGAGTATAAAATGGAATTTTAGTATTTTATTTTGCATTTGATTATATGTGATGTTAAACAATTTTCATAAGTTATTTATTTTCCTCTTGTATTAGCATGAGCTGGCATAACAAAACAGCTTAGACTGGATAGCTTAAGCAACAGGAATTCATTTCTCATAGTCCTGGAGGCTGGGAAGTCCAAGATCAAGGTGCCGACCCATTTGGTTCCTGGTGAGAGCTTGCTTTCTGGCTTGCAGAGGGCTGCCTTCTCTCTGGGGAGGGCTAGAGAGAGAGAAAATGGTGAACTACCTTTTGTATTATCCTGGGTGGAGCTGGAGCCCATTCTTCTAAATGAAGTATCACAAGAATGGAAAAATAAGCACCACATGTACTCATCATTAAATTGGTACTAATGGATCAACACATACGCACATATGGAAGTAACATTCACTGGGCATCGGGCAGGTGGCAGGGAGGAGGGGATGGGTAAATTCACATCTAATGGTGCAGTGCGCGCTGTCTGGGGGATGGGCATGATCATAGCTGTGACTCTCGAGGTTCAAAGGCAATTTACGTAACCAAAACATTTGTACCCCCATAATATTCTGAAATAAAAAAAAATAAATTAATTAATTTAAAAAAAGAGAGAGAGAGAGAGACCTCTCATGAAGTTGAGCTCTGGTCTTTCTTCCTCTCCTTATAAGGACACTAATCCCATCATGGGGGCACCACCCTCATGCCCTCATCTAAACCTAATCACCTCCCAAAGGCCCCACCTCCAAATATCGTAACACTGGGGGTTAGGGCTTTAACATATGAATTGTGGGGGGACACACACATTCAGTCCCTAACACCTGTGAACCATCTGTTCATACCCTCTGTCCCTATCTCCGTTGGGTTGTTATCTTTTTCTTACTGATTTGTTAGAATTCATCAATGAAGAAAACCAGCAGTTTAGGGTGCATTTTAGAAATGCCTCAGGTTTTCTGCTTCCGTCTTTACATGTCATGCATGTATTGGGGAAGTGGGCCGTGTGTTGGCAGGGTTAGAAAGCTTCAAGTTTTAATAATTTTTTGTTTGTTTCTTACCATGATTTATTACTTGGTTTTGCTGTTTGTCACTGGCTAACAGAGGTTCTGTTAGTTCTAATTTTATGAATATTATGCCTGAAAACACCTGGACATTTTCCCATCTTGCATCTTGCTCCACAGAGAACTCCTTGACTGTCAGAACAGAAGGAGGGAGGAGGGTTATTAGGATTGGGAAGGAGTGGAGGGAGGCTGACATCCCAAACCCTCCTCCCCTCATTTTTTCTTTGATTTGTATTTTCTTTCTTTCTCTTCTCCCGCCTTCCTTCCTTTCTGTTTTTCTTTCTCTTTTTTCCTTTGTTTCTGGCTGTGTACTATAAAAATACAATTCTGGAACATGTGGTGGGATTCCCACCATGGGGACTCAGATGGAATTTCAAGTCACTCACCATAATTCAGCTATAAATTAGAGAATTCTTATGAATCGAATAGGATGGAATGTGGTTTCATGTTTTCTTCCCCCAGGGACCCTGCTCAATTTGGCAATAGGAAACTAAATTAAGGGTGGGATTAGTTCTAGGAAGTGGATTTTGAGTATAGCTGCATGGCTAATCCAAATACTGTAGACAGTGTCTTAGTTATCTATGCTAATGAGAGATCATCAGGTGGTGGTGGGTAACTGAATTTCCCAAATGTGCCAGAAACATATTTCTGCCTTTGTTCTTTTATCCCAGTTACCCTTCCACTGGAAAAACTATCAAAGTGAATTTATTTCTACTCATTTTACTCTTTTGTTTTTCACCAAGAACACAGGCAGGGAAGCCACTTGCTGCAGGGGAAAAACAGAACATGACTAGGAGTCAAGAGACCTCGATTTTAGTCCTGTGCATGCCCCGCACTAGCCTGAGACCGGGGACAAGTCACAGGGATCTCGGGGTCTCAGTTTCTTACCTGTAATAGCAGCAAAAGAACACCGATCTTCCAGGGTGGCTGGGAGAGTTAAGCGGCTCTGTAAAGTGGAACCTGGCACTGGTGCCACCTGGGCCACAGAGCCAGTCCATTGGCACAGTGCTGTTTGCATAGTGCTGGACACAGAGAAGGTTTCCGTCCTTGTCCCCAAAGTACTAACACTCCATTATTTTCCTAGGCTGCTATAACTAATTACCACAAACTTGATGGCTTAAAACAACAGAAATTTATTGCCTCACAATTCTGTAGGCAGTTCAAAACCACTGTGTCACTGTGCTCCTTCGAAAGTTACTAGGGGAGAATCCCTCTTGCTTCCTCCTGCTTCTGGTGGCTCCAGTATTCCTTGGCTGGTGGCGGCACCACTCCGGTCTTTGTCTTGGTGGTCACACTGCCTTCTCCATGCCTGTGTCTTATAAGGACACTTGTCATTGGATGTAGGGCACACCTGGATTATCTAGGATGATCTCATCTCAAGATGAATCTCAGTTTCCTTTCTGTAAGCTGAGATTGGTAGTAGCCAGGAATGCCGTGAGGACTCAGAGATTACATGTGGGATCTGGCTGAGTAGGTGCCTGAGATTACGGCCGTGACCGGGACTCCCATTTCCCCCTCTGAGACCTTCTCAACTTCCCCCACACTGACCCCACCCAGCCAGGACAGCCCATGCTCCCCAAATCTCACACTGGCGGCATAGGGCTGTTCTGCTGCCGGGTCCTGGCCATTTGTGTGGACTTGGGGTGCTTTTCTCCTCATCCTCGGGGCCTACCTCAGTGCTGGCATACGGCTGGGGCTCTGAGCACGTCTGCATAATGCAGGAACCACTGTGTCCCTGCTGTTAGCACTGAGCCTGGCATGGTAGGTCTCTGTGAAATGAACAGGTAAATGAATGAGAGTGTAGAATACCTCTCTGGATGGAACTTTTAAACCTTCCGAAATTTCCCCCTCTTCTTATTTGCCATGGGAACAGGGAAATTATCATTATGGTTGCTAATACATATTTATTAGTATTCAGAGCCAAGCTCTCTGTCATGCACACGGATGTCCTAACCTAAATCTCCTTACAGCCTGTGAGGTAGGTGCCATCCTTCTTTATTTCTTTAAATGTTTTTATTGAGGTAAAACATACACATATAATTTACCATCTTTACCATTTTTAAGTGTACAGATCAGTGCTAATAAATACACTTACATTCTTTTTCCTTCCTTTCTGTCTCCCTCCCTCTCCCCTTCCCAGCCTCCAGTAACCACCAGTCTAGTCTCTATTTTCATGATATCCGCTTTTTTTTTAGCTCCTGCATATGAGCAAGAACATGTGATGAAGTCAAACACAGAAAGACAAACGTCCTTCTTTACAACACAGCGAGCCTCAGAGAGTTTCAGAAACTTTCCAGTTACACTGCTAGGAGGCGGTGGCAGGGAGGTGACCCTAGGCAGCCTGGCCCTAGACTGCGGCCTTGACTACAGGGAGACGCGACTGGCCTTCCTTGCACCCTACAGCCTTGCAGTCCAGTCCCTCCCGGCCTGAGCCCAGGGCACCTGAGTCAGAGGGACTTCGCTTAAGGGGGACTCCTGAGGGGTAAACGCAGCAAGAGGTGGGGGCGCCACGCTGAGCTCTCCAAGCCCCTGACCCCCCAAAGCCAGCCCCCCATGATGAAGTTCGTGGGCCCTAAGCATTTCTGCCTTCATGAGCCCCTTTCTATTTTACAGCTGCGACTGCATGGGTACAAAGACGACTATAACCCAGGCTGGATTATCACCTTTGTTCTTCTGATTTTAAAACAGACCCTGCGCCTGCCTGTGCCTAACGGACACGTCGGCGCTGCCGAAGCCTCTTGGATGAAGCGAGGCACGGTGTCTGTTCCGCTAACCCGCCTCTGTCTCCGCAGGTCCCGCAGCGGACGGCGGCGGCCCAGGGCGCCCCCGAGGACGGCGGCGGCGGCGTCCCGGGCGTGTGGGGCGCCTGGGGCCCCTGGTCGGCCTGCTCGCGCAGCTGCAGCGGCGGCGTGATGGAGCAGACGCGGCCCTGCCTGCCCGGCTCCTACCGCGCGCGCGGCGGCCCGAGGCCCGGCGCCCCCGCGCGCGCCTTCGCGGGCCACGTCGTGTCGGCCGTGCGCACGTCCGTGCCGCTGCACCGGAGCCGCGACGAGCCGCGCGCCCTGGCCGGCCCCAGCCCCGGCCGCCAGACGCCGCCTGTGCTGCGGGGCAGCCGGCACCCGCAGGCCCGGAGCCGGGAACCGGCCGCGGACAGAAGGTACGTGCCCTCCCGGACCCCGCCTGCCCCGCCCCTGCCCCCGCTCCTGCCCCGATCGCGCCCTGCACGGCAGACAGCAGGGCTAATGCATTGCTTCCGCCGGGCGGGGAGGCAATCTTCCCCTCACAAAGCTCCTTTCCCCTTTTGATTTATTTTGCAGCCATTTAAAGCGTTGTGGCCACTCCCACCTCACTCTGTGGTTCCGCATAATCTTCAAAGCGAGGCTAATTCTGGGAACGCCCTTAGGCATCGACCTTAGGGAGGCCCAGTGCAGGGGTGAAAGGAGGCGGGAGCGCTTGGCTAGTGCAGAGGGGGAGAGAGATCCCTGGCCACAGGCTGTGTGGATTTGGGCTGACACAAGACTCTATCTAACCCAAGAGCTGATAGGAGTTGCCAGTCTTGGGACAAGTCGCATGTTTGGTGTCTTGGATTCTCCCAAGCTGTAGATTTCAGGATTCTGTGAACTTTTCTAGAAAGTTTCTCCAAAGCATTTTGAGGGAACACACTGCCTTGAGGATATAGCTAATTAAGGACCTAAACTTTTTTTTAGAGTCAACAAAATATAAACTCTTGAAATGGGATAGTGTTATCAGAATAGTGGTATAGCTCTCAAATGCATCAAATGCATTAGATATACCAAACTAGGCAGTGCCCTGGGAAAGGTAGGAATATAGATGCTGAGAAGAGCTTGTCAGTGAATGAATCAATAGGTATTTACTGATTACTCTGCATTAATTCAACAGTATTTGCTGGGAGTCCTAGCACCTAGGTCCCTGGTAAGTTTTGAGAGAGTACTAATGCAAAAAAAAAACAGTAACAACAACGAGAATCAACATGGACAAGAACAGAAAGGGTAAGATACACTCTCTGTGGTTAAGAAATGTGTAATTTAGTGGTCAAGACCATCCCAGGCAGAGCCTGAGCTTGTTGGGTGGGCTGCCCCATCCCTCCTGCCCACTTTCAGTTCTCACTGTGGCCACTCGCTGCGTGAGAGTCCTTCTCAGCTCAGTGCTGTAGGCTGTTGCTGCCAGCCCTTGCAGGTGGAAGGGAGATGTAGCCCATCCACCCTCTCAGCCACGTGCTGTGGGCCTGGTGCAGTAGGAGTTTGAAGAGAGGACCATTGCATGGAGATGGGTGCTTTAGCTGAACCCTGAGCCAAGTTTGAGTAGACAGAAGCGAGTAGTGAAGAACAGTGAGTTCCAAGGTCTGGCATGGCAGAGTAAGGAGAGATGCCAGGCTGGAGCGGAAGCTTCCTTCTCCCTCTCTCTCTTCGTGCATAGAAACCCAAGCACCCTACAGTGTCACTCTGGGGCTGGACATATGTTATCTCCTTTCATCCCAACCACAGCCCCCTATAACATAGCTCCACAGTCCCCTATCTGAAATGGTTATGGCCAATGTGCTTTAAAATTCAGAAGTGCCTAGATGTTAGAAAGGTAAATCAGGGCATATTTCAGATATTAACGGCATCCCCTCTAGGGGGCAAATACATTATTATTTCTGCATATGGATGTTTAAACCAAGTAGGATTAAAAAAAAAGACCAAAATAAATAGCCTTATGTCAGTTAAGGTCAGGTTTGCTGGCCAATGAGTTTTGTCACCAAACTGACAAAAACATAAAAAGAAAAGGAAAGACAAAAACTTGGTTTTCAAAACTTTTGATTACAGAATTGTAGATTTATAATAGCTAAGGTTTATTGAATGCCTTTTCTGTACTGGACACTGCTCATCACTTTACACTGACAACCCTATGAAATAGATGCTAATATCAGCCTCACTGTAGAGATGAGGAAATGGAGGCCCAGAGAGCCAGTATGTGAAGAGTCGGGCTTAGAACCCAGGCAGTCATGACTCTAAGGACCTGACGAAGTAGATGTTACAAATGAGGAATCTGAGGACCTCGAGCCAGTGGACAAGCTAAGATTTGAAGGTCGTGCTGCCGACTCCTAGATCCCTGCAGCACTCGGCTTCCTGCCGGGTGCCAGCTGTGGGGGTGGAGGGTAGAAGGTGGAGAGCTGGGCTTGGGTGGGGCCTGGATGAGAAAGGGGCTTTTCCGAAAGCCTCTGTGGTTGAGAACCTAGGAGAGCTGCCCAGGAAACAGGCCCTTGTTGGCCACAGGCCTGTGCTGCAGGCATTCCGCCCGTGTGTTTTGGCAGCAGGACATTTTTTTCTTCTGACTTATTGACAAGGGGCCAGTTACTGTTTACTATGAAGTTGCTACAAGTTTTTATCATGCTCTTGTAATTTGACAGTTTCTGATGAAATAATCCAAATATTATCCTGGGAGGCCTGTGCTGCCTGCAAATGTCATGCTCTTCCTGGCTGATGAAAATCACATTTGCTTATATTTATCAGTCATTAGGAACTTGCATGGTGTATCTGACCCCAAGGAGAACATGTCAGCATATTCTCTGGAGGGCTGTCTGCTCCACTCTGTTTCAGGTTTGAGGCAAAGGCTGTTGAGGTTTAGATGTTTAAGAAACTGTTAAGGTTGTTATGCTAGGCAACTGAAAACTTCTTTGGAGCCAGATAAATAAAACTATTTGACCTTCCAACAAATATTTATTAAATATCTACTATGTTGTAAGGCCCTGGGACAGACACAAAGGTGAATAAAAACCAGGTTGTGGGATCTCAAGGCTCTTAGTGACATGCTGGAGCAGTTGTTTGCAAAACACTCTTTTTTAAAGCAGAAAAGTCCTTTCTGCAAAATCAGTCTTGGATGGATGCTCAGTTTGTAACATGCATAAAAGCTGAGCTGCCCTGGTTGAAGCCTCAGAAGCATTTCTATAGATCCAAATGGGGTCTAGATCCAAATGGAATAGCAGTTTTCAACCTTGGTTAACCATTAGAATCCTCTGCCCATCTTTTAGAAATCCTGACACCCATGTCACAGCCCAAACCAACATCAGAATCTCTGAGGGTCATCCTCAGGCATTGCTATGATTCCAATCCAGCCAAGTTTGGGAACTACTGGTCTGGAGGAACCTCTTTGGAAACTCAGGTTTCCATGGAGAAGATTTTGGGAATTGAATATTGTCTAGCAGAATTTTTCAAGTTTGGTGAGCACATGTCAGAATCACTTGCAATGGGGTAAAGTGGCCTTTCAGAAAGAGAGCTGCCAAGTCCCCACCATATCCTCTGACTAATGGGGATTCTGATTTGTTGGTCAGTCATGTGTCCCAGGTATTGTTACTTTAAATGATTCTGATACACCCCAAAGTTTGAGAACCACTGCTCTAGAGAATTGGAAAAGACATGCAAGTCAATGCCTTCACTATAAGGCAGTATGATGAAATGGTAACAGTAATGATAACGCTACCGTTTTGGAGCATGCCTGTGTGTAGGCACACTCTCAAATGCATTGTAACACTTACAGTTCACACAACCCTAAGAGGCAGAAACTGTTATTCACACTTTACAAACAAGGAAACTGAGACTTGGAGGAGTGAAGCGACCTGCTCAAGATCATCTGCTTCAGAAGCAACAGAACTAGAATCCAAATATAGGTCTGTAGACATCTGGCACTGCATTTCTTTTCACTGAAAAGGGTATTCTGAAAGTCAGGCTGCAGACTTCCAGCAATTGTGGCCACAAAAGCTGCTTGGAGGTTGGACTGTCTGAACCACGTCTTGACAAGGGGATGGGATTTGATAGTCAAAGCTTAAAATTAACTGCATATCTTCCTTGCAATGTTCAGCTCCTTTAACCAGGGAAATTTTTGCATCTAATCCTAGGCACCACAGGGGTTCAAAAAAATTGGAAGCCACAATCCCTCTCTTCAGGGGCCTTACGCTTTGGTGGTGGATGAGAGACAAACTCATAAAGCCCTGCCCATGCTGGAATACAGTAGAGATGTGGCCAGAATTCAGGAAAAGAGAAATCCTTGTGGGATGGAGCGGTCAGGGAAGACCACAGAGAGCAGTTGGGATTTGAACCTGTCCTTAATGAGTAAATAGAATTTACATAGATGGTAGATATCTGGAAACTTCTTGAGTCCACTTGCTTCCATCTCAGGCCCTTGTCTCATTAACATATCACATACACACTACAAATCCTACTCTAAAAATTCATCTCATAAATCGTGTCAGTCTTTATTGGAGCTCTCCCAAGGATTCTGAGCTTAGGAAAGTTAAACTTCTCTGAGCCTCAGGGACTTCATCTCTAAAATAAGGGTAATAATATAAGAGCTATCCTGTGGGGTTAATTAAATGAAATAATAGATTTATATTGTCTGGCCCATAGTAGATGCTCAATAAATTATAACCCCCATTGTGGTGTTAAAAGATGGTGTTGCACAGTGTGTTGGAGAGAGTTGGAACTAAAGTACAGCAGGAGGGAGCAGGTAGAGAACTGGGCAGAGACTGGGGTCTAGTCCAGGAGTGCAGGACTCTGGGCAGCACAGGCTGGGTGAGGCCAAGACCCTGGGATCTAGGCTCCCTGACAGCTACCCTCTTCTCCCTGCTTGGTGTGACCTGCTCAGAAAAGCCCTCCACAAAGAGTGACATTTCCATGCAATTTAGGGCAGCCTGGGGAGGTTCTGGCCTGGGGAGTTCAGCCTGCAGATTGTGGCCAACAGATTCCATAATGACCCTCAGCCAAGTCCTTCCTCACTCCAGGCCCAAGGCTGTGTCCCTGTGATGGCTCTAGGAGAAAGGGCAGGAGGGTGCTTAGGTGATTTCCACAGAGTGTGCAGCAGTGTAGCAACTCACACCTATGAGATCGAAGACATTCCTCTTTAGGAAAGACTTCCCCCTCTCAGTTTCTGGAAACGGGAACTTGTAGACTAGAGGGTATTGGAAAGAGCCCCTGTTACTGTAGAACCTCCCCCCTTTTTCATCCTCCAATTTTTTATTGTATTAGAATACACAGAACATAAAATTTATCATCTTAACCATTTTAAGTGTATAGTTGAGTGAGCCTAAGTCCATTCACATTGTTGTGCTACCAACACTACCATCCATCCACAGAACTCTTTTCATCTTTCAAAACTGAAACTCTACCCTTTAAACTTTAAATGGGCGGGGGGAGCTCCTCATTTCTCATTCTTCCTTCCCCCAGCCCCTGGCCGACCACCATTCTCCTTTCTGCCTCTATGATTTTGACTATTCTAAGTCCCATGTAAATGGAATCACACAGCATTTGTCTTTTTGTGACTGGCTTATTTCACTCAGCATAATGTCCTCCAGGTTTATTCCATGTTGTAACGTATGTCAGAATTTCCTTCTTTTTTAGGGCTGAATAATATTCCATTGTACATATATACCACATTTTGCTTATCCTGTCATCCATTGATGGACACTTGAGTTGCTTCCACATTTTAGCTATTGTGAATAACGCTGCTATGAAGATGGGTGTACAAATCTCTCTTTGAAACTCTGTTTTCAGTTCTTTGGGGTGGATGCCCAGAAGTGGAATTGCTGGCTCATATAATAATTCTATTTTTAATTTTTTTGAAGAACTGCCATGCTGTTTTCCACAAGGGCTGCACCATATTCAACTCCCACAATGGTGCGCAAGGGTTCCAATTTCTCTACATCCTCACCAACACTTGTCATTTTCTGGTTTCTTTGATAAGTGGCCATCCTAATGGGTGGGAGGTGGTGTCTCATTGTAGTTTTGATTAGCATTCCCCTAATGATTAGTGAAGTGGAACATCTTTTTATGTGTTTATTGACCATTTATATATCTTCTTTGGAAAAATGTCTGTTCAACTCCTTTGAGGACCCTCCCTTTTACAACACTGAAACCAAGGTGGATGTCTTCCCATACCCAAAATGTCAAGTGAAAATGGCATCTCGAAAGAGTCCCTGTTGCCCAGAGCCCAAGTACACAACTTTATGGACGTGTGTGGTAATGTCTATTGGCCAGTTTAATTCAGCTTCCACCAAGACAGGATGTGAGAGCAGTGCCTACTCCTATTTGAAGACTTTAGGTAACTTTTTCACCACTCTGGTTGCCAAAGAGCCCGTTAACAGGCAGGCTTTGTTCCTACTGGGCTTCCTTATGCCTGTCTACGTTAGCCAATTTTCCTTGTCATTCATCACACACACTAACCAGCTGGAATCTGGGGAGTGGGATGCTTGATGGCTTTAAATCAGATTTTCAAAATAGGGAACACTCATCTCCTCCCCAGAAGGTGTTCTCCAATTGACAACTTTCATCTGCTGGAGATGCTTGTGGGTGCCTGGGACATGAAAGTTCCAACTGTGAAAGTCATGGCTCCTGTTCCTACTGGGGGAGGGTGTCATATCCCTCAATTGGTTGGGTGCAGAAAGAGGTTGAGGAGGGCTTCCCAGAACTCCCCAGAGAAGATTCCTGTAGAACTAATTTCCTGTTGGGAGGTCATCTAGCTGGTCAGGAAGGCTCTTGTCCAGGCTGTGCAGACCCACCCCTCAGAAGCAGTTTGTGGTCAGCTCTGAATTATTGGTGTTTTGAAATATAGTTCTTGGTTATGATATAAGAGAACAGGAGCTAACACATCCCGAGAGGCCATAAACTGCATGACAGTTAAGAGTTCGCCTTCTGGATTTGACAAGTGTGGACTCTGCCTAATTCTACCATGTACTAGCTGTGTGTCCTGCTGATGTTGCTTCGCTTTTCCCTAATGGGGTTAATAGTGCACCTACCTCATTGGGTTGCTGGGAACTGGATAATTCACACCAGGTGCTTAGCACAGTACCTCACAGGTGCTCAGGGAAGGTGGCTGAATGCTCCATACGTGACACACTGGCAGTTGTTTCACCTGAAGCATTTTATCTCATCTACATCTACCACCTGTGTGGTGGACGTGTGTTGTTCTCACTTATGGATGACAAACCAAAGGGTCAGAGAGTAAATATCCACCTTAAGGTCACGCAGAAGGCAAGTAAGAGAACACAAGTCTGTGCTACATCATACTCCTTTCAGACTTGTTCTTCTAGAAAGCCTTTTTCAAAGTTAAAGGTAACACTCATTAATTAAGCTAAGTTTGATAAACGAATACCTCTTTATCTGAGATGGAAAATGAAATATTTCTCTAATATTTATTCCAAAGTTTTAGTTTTATATAGTAACACTGAAACCAGCTCTGTTATGAACTCCGAAGTGCATGCGGGAAGCCCAGAGGAAACACCAGCTAGCTATTGTCAGAAGCTGGCCACGCAGAGCCTTCACGTAAAGGTATTTGCTTTTAAGGCTGCCTCTGGATTTTGGGCATAATGAATAGAGATGACCTGGGCATTACTTTTTTGTGTTTTGTTCTCATTTTAATTCAGTCAGTATTCTTTGTGTAATTGCTGTGGACAGGGCACTGTGCTAGACATAGAAGGGATACACAGGTGAAAATGACATGGTTTTCCAGGACCGCCATGTCTAATGAGGAAACAGACCAGGTATGACCACCTGATGGAATATGGTGAGTGTTCTACCTGGGGGATGAGCAGAGGGCTGTGGGAGCACAGAGAGGGGACTCATTCTTAGGGAATAAAGGTAACTTCATGGTGGAGGACACTTCTTTGAAGGATTAGAGGGGAAAGATGGGAAAGAGCTACGGAAGGTGGTGTGGGTGGAGGATGCAGTGGTTTGTGACACAAGGGGAACAAGAAATGCTCCTTATTCTCAAGGGGCTCATGGTGGTGGGGTGGCAGAGGAAGACAAGCAAACAGACATTTACAAGACCAAGTGCCCAGGGCTCCACTGAGAGGGATGCTTGGGGTGTGGCAAGGGAGGAGAGGGGACTGGGAGCCAGGGAAGGCTTCCCAGAGGGACCACTGGGCCAAGCTTTGGAGAGGAAAGATTTTAGCAGAGCCCAAGAGTGAAGAGGGCATTTCCCCAAGGAGCAAACTGTAAGGGCGGAGACCTGGAGGCATGAGTGAACATGTCATGTTCATAAACGGTCTAGTGGGGCTGGAGCAAGGCCGTAAAGGAGGGAGTGTCCAGGCCAGACTGGGGAAGTCCACGGGCTCCTTTCCAGGGAGGAGCTTTCAAGTAGTCCTAAGGGGATTGAACTAGAAATTCTTTGAGTAAGATAATCCCTGCAAACTCGATGGCCAACTCCTTTCCATTTTAAAGCAAGACAACGTATCCAGTGTATAGTGCCTATAAATTTCTCCTTAATGCCTTTGGAATTTCCAAAATGTTTGGATGCGCCACCACCGCCCCTCTCTGTCAATCTGAAGAGGCCGGGCAGGCTTAATTAGCCAGGCAACTGGAGCTTGCTCCTCTGGTTTTAGAATAGGTGTATTAGTCTCCTGTTGATGCTGGAGAATTCATCACAAATTTAATTGCTGAAAACAACACAAGTTAATTATCTTACAGTTCTGGAAGTCAGGAGCCTAAAATCAGGAGGACTGCAGGCAGGCAGGACTGCATTCCTTCTGGGGGCTTCAGGGGAGAACTGTCTTCATCCCTTTTCCAGTTCTGGAGGCAGCCTGCATTCCTGGGCTTGCAGCCCTTCCTCCCATCACTCCAGCCTCTTGCCTCTGTCATATCACCTTCTCTGATGCTCACCCACCTACCTCCTTCTTATAAGGACGCTTGTGATTACAGTGGACCCATCCCAATAATCCAGGATAATCTCCCATCTCAAGATCCTTAGTGTAATCGTAACTGCAAAGTCCCTTTACCTTATAAGCTAACATTCGCAGGTTCTGGGGATTAACATGTGGACATCTTTGGAGGGTAGGGGGACATTATCAGCCTGTCATAATGGTACTTGCATTTTGGGGTCTAAAGGATACCCAAGTAATAGGACAATTTCTATTCTAGCAGGACCTCCTGCCACTTCCTGCACCATCTCTGGTGGTTAAATTTAGCAATACTATTTCCCAGAAAAACGAAGAAGGGGTAAAACCATGCATTTCCTCCCCTATCCTTAAGTGTTCTTCTTTTGACATGTGGTGTTTATTAAAGACAGTGACAATAATGAAGTTAAAGATAGTAGATGCCCGAGGCATCTACTGGTGCAGCTGGTGTAGAATAAAGAGCTCTGTATCCTAGGTCCAGAGTTCAGCTCCCAGCTCTCACGCATGCTTTGATCCTGGACAAGTCTTCTCATTTCTCTGGACCTTAGTTTCCACATTTGTAAACTAAGGAGGTCCTTATTCTAGTCATTAAGGGCTCTTGCTTTTTATTGATGCATTATTGAGGCCAATTGCTGTTTTAAATATTCCTGCCATCATTTCTGCCATGCAAAATAATGGGAAGAGAAAAAGGTGGCTGGGAGACACATGCTGCTGGAATGTGCTGGTTTTTCTTTTCTCTAGATGCATTGATATCACAACTCTTCAGATCCCTCTGTTCAGACTTCTGTCTTATAGTGTGAGCTTTTCTTAAAAGTGTCATTCACACGTTTGACCCCCTTTTGCTGGTCTCCCCCTGGGCTTCAGCCCTTTTCCATTGGAAGGTTTGCCATTTCCTACCTCGTAGAAATGCCTGGGCTGGGAGTCATTAAGACCCTTCTTCCTGTCTCAGCTCCCTCATCTGCTAACTGGTGACCTATGGACATCACTGAATGTAATCTGTAAAACGTGGATAATCATATGTCCTCTGTCTACAACACAGGCCTGTTGTGAGGGTCAAATGAGGTAAGAGCTGTAAAAGTACTTTGAAAAACCTAAGATGGTGTTCAAAAACAACATGGCTTGATTATTTTATTAACATTGACCAGATAATCTCTGGGGTTTAGAGACTTGTGTCCCCTTCTGTAATTTCTCGTCTGTGTGTGCATGTGCTTGTGTGTGTTTGTGTGTGCACATATGTGTGTACGTGTTTGAAAGGTTCATTAGTTTTGAAACAGGACAGACAGGATCAGGCCTAGATCACAGGCTTTACCCACCCATTCCTGCCTCCCCTAGAAACTGTTCCTGGCTGCAGGTAGGAATCTGTTTTTTCAGCTCTTCCTTTCCTGCCCACGTTGTTGGAGGCTATTTGCATTTCATTATTAATAACTATGGAGCAATGTGCTATTTTTGTCCTGAGGGCTCCTGGAGGTGTGTGCGCCCCTTCATGATGCTGGATAGGAAAACTTGCTGTTAATTAAACTTGGTGAAGCCACATGTCGATTTCCTGACCCTGGGTCAATACCTAGCAGGGGAGTCCTGTTACATACAGGGGGACAGAAACCACATGGCAAGGAGAAGGGAAATCTTTGGCCTTGTATGTTTTTCTGCTTGGAAAACCTTCCTGGCCATCCTGGGTAGTTAGCAGAGAAAGCAGGTACACCTGTTTGAAATGCATACTCCATGTTTTTGGTGGGTTGTTTTTTATTTTGTTCTCCTCTTGCAAGGGAAGTTTTGTTTCTTTACCTTCTGAAGCAGGGACCACTTAGTCCCTGAATTGTTTGACAAGGAGTTACCTGTTGATGCTAACCAGATAAATGGTGTTTTAATATGCTTTGATTTCTAAATCAGAAACCATAGCCCTTCTCAGTAAGAGAGTTTGTAGCAGAGCTAGACCCGCTGGTGTGTGTATTTCTGCCTGTAGGTTAGGAAGGATTGGAGCCAGATTTTAAGCTTGAGTTACTCTGATCTCAGACAAGGCTCCAAAGAGCCCTTGTTCATTTCTTGTGGCATTTCATTAAGTGTCAGAAGTATTTCATTAGTTATCAGAACAAAGATCACATTCGCCATAAGAATGCTGCACTGGACCTTCTCCAAGTCATTCGTAACTCTGGTTGCAGAAGAAAGATATGATGGGCTTTGGAAAAAGCCTGACTGCAATATGTGTGTCCTTGAAGGGGGATCTCGGTTTCACATCTGGAATCCTCTAGGGCTTCTCCTTCAGTGCACACCTGGTGCCAGCCCGAGATGCCTTCATATAAGGGTGGGAAGGGGGAATTTCCTGTATATGGGGGTTACTGTCATTTCCTGTCCTCATCCTATCGACAGGAGCCTGTATATATTGTTTATTCAGTCATAGTAATCACAGCCATTTTTTTAAGAGACAGGCTCTCGCTCTGTTGCCCAGGCTGGAGTGCAGTGGTGAAATCACAGCTCACTGCAACTTCAAACTCCTGGGCACAAGCAATCCTCCTGCCTCAGCCTCCTGAGTAGCTAGGACTACAGGCACACACTGCCATGCCTGGCTAATTTTATTTTATTTTTATTTTTTTGGTAGAGACAAGGTCTTCCTCTGTCACCCAGGCTGGAGTGCAGCAGCACGATCATAGCTTATTGCAACCTAGAACTCCTGGCCTCAAGCTGTCCTCCTGCCTCCACCTCCCAAAGTGTTGGGATTACAGGTGTGGGCCACCACGCCCATTTTCACAGCACCTACTATGTCCACAGCACTGATATGTGCTGTTTGAGCCTTAACCAGCCCCATGTTAAAGTTGAGGACACCGAGGTGAGGTAAAGAAGTTGCCGGACCCCAGTGTCCCTGCCCTTTCCACTGCCACCCTGAGCCTGCAGTGTGGGTACAGGTGATTTATGTGAGAAGGTTTGGGGAGCACCTGCTGTGGTTGAGCTGTATTACATGTGACCTCCTTATTGGTTCTCAGGATAAAGTGCTCAAAGCCCCTAAAGAGCCTTTTAGGTCCTCACTTTCCTGTCAATCCATCGGCCCTTTTCTGCATATGGTTCTTTTGGCTCATCTCTGTTAACAATAACAAGAGCAGTAACAACTGATGTTTATTGATGGTTTACTGTGTGCAGTAGGCCATTGCTGAGTACTGGCCTCCCCAGAGATATCAAATTCTTAGCCATGGAGCCTGTAAATGCTAACATATTTGAGAAAAAAAAGTCTTTGCCAATGTGATTAAGACATGGAGATTATCCTGGATTATTCAGGTGGCCCTAAATGCAATTGTAAGTGCCCTTAAGAGAGATAAGCAGAGAGAGATTGAATATACAGACACACAGAGAGGGAGGTGATATGAAGACAGAATAGAGAGAGATTTGAAGATGCAGTGCTTGAAGATTGGAGTGATGTGGCCACAAGCCAAGGAATGGTGGTGGCCACTAGAAGGTTGAAGAGGCAGGGAAACAGATACTGCCCTAGAGCCTCCGGAGGGAGCATGGCCCTGCTGACACCTTGATTTCAGCCAAGTGATGCTGATTTTGAACTTCTGGCCTCCAGAGCTGTGAGATAATAAATTTCTGTTATTTTAAGTCACCAAGTTTTTGGTAGTTTGTTACAGATTACAGCAGCTACAGGAAACTGATATACTGTATTAGGCTCTGAGCTAAACTTCATAGGATCCTTATGCATATACTGTTCATACTGCCCCTTGTTTAATATAAGAAGAATTCTGTGCTTAGAGAGACAAAGTGATGAGACTGGGTCCCAGAGCTAGTAGGTTGCAGAGTAGGGATTTGAACCTCTAAGCCCTTGCTTGTAACCACTGAGTAATCTGCCCCTGACACCACTCTCGTCCTGATGCCCCAGGCCAGGCCTTGCCCTGAGAGCCTCCCTTTCCCTCTTTATGGTTTGACTTCCAGGCACACAATATTTTATCTTTTCCATACAGAAACGTTTGGTCCTCGGACCATGTGAATCCAGAAGCAGTTAGCTACGATTTTCCTTTTCCTCAGTGATTAGAACACGGTTCATTGTTGGCTAGTGCTGAAAACTTTTTCCTTCTGGATTGGGGACGGGGAGCAGGAATAGTAATTTTTCCCCTGTTTTCCAGTAAATCCTTATTCCAAATAGTCCATCCGTATAATCCTCTATGAATGGGAATTTGGTATTTAAAAGGTGTACTAAGGCCGGGCGTGGTGGCTCACGCCTGTAATCCTAGCACTCTGGGAGGCCGAGGTGGGCGGATCGTTTGAGCTCAGGAGTTCGAGACCAGCCTGAGCAAGAGCGAGACCCCATCTCTACTAAAAATAGAAAGAAATTATATGGACAGCTAAAAATATATATAGAAAAAATTAGCCGGGCATGGTGGTGCATGCCTGTAGTCCCAGCTACTTGGGAGGCTGAGACAGGAGGATCGCTTGAGCTCAGGAGTTTGAGGTTGCTGTGAGCTAGGCTGACGCCACGGCACTCACTCTAGCCTGGGCAACAGAGTGAGACTCTGTCTCAAAAAAAAAAAAAATAAAAATAAAAAATAAAATAAAAGGTGTACTATATTGCAGCTTTTTAAGCTCCTTAAAAGCTTAAAAACCATTCATCCATTCATGTAATATTTGTTAATATTACAATAATATCTGTTCACACAGACTTATTAGCTTGGATAGGTTTTTGAATATCTTTTAGACTCAGTTTCCTCGTATAAAATAGGAGTAAAGTCCTACTTTGCTGTTTGCATTGATGGGTAAATGGGATAACATGCATAAGGCACTTGACTGGTGTTTGATACATAGTAGGTGTATAAATACTGAATGTATTCCTTAAATGCAGTTGTCCCTGGGTATCTTTGGGGGATTGGTCCCAGGACTCCCACTGGGGACACTGAAGTCCACAGATGCTCAAGTCCCTTATATAAAATGGTGTAGTCTTTGCATCTTCTATTCTATGCACATCTTCCTATACTTCAGTTTGAATCATCTCTAGATTACTTATGATACCCAATACAATGCAAATGCCATGTGAATTGTTGTTACGCTGTGTTGTTTAGGGGATAATGACGAAAAGAAGTCTGTACATGTTTATCCATTTTTTTCCCAAATATTTTTGATCTGCATTTGTTGAATTCACAGATGCAGAACACATGGATATGGAGGGCCAACTGTACTCCATGCTAAATATTTTTAGGGGTGGAATAAAACTCTAGAACAGATCTCCTTCCTTAAATTAACTGAAGGTGACACACTTGTACCTGAATAACTTCCTCTAATGCAAGGAAGAAAGTTGTGCATCATTCTTACTATTATGGTGGATTATTTTGCTTGAGATAGTTCATATTTATGATAAAGAAAAAATGAAGTAATATATGGTAAGTAGGTGTATAGAAAGTGGTGTAAAAATTCAGAGTGAGAGTGACATCCAGGATATGAGAGAAATGTCATTACTTTCTCCTTGGGCCTTTCACATAAAAGATGCTCAAGAAATGTAAGCTGTTGTATTAATGAATTCAGCAGAACTTATAGAAAATAGTTCTTCCATTTCCTTCGGCCTGCTGGGGGTCAGCCTCTGGGACAGGGGGCACCATTTGAGAGTCCCCAGGGGAGAGGGGTTTAGGAACTCTCATGCTTAGCACCTGCTCTGGCCAGGCACTGTGCCCTACAGGTAATCTCATTCGGTCTCCCCTAAACCCCTGTAGTCCTGGAGGGCCACTCGGGTTCAGATTACAACCCCTAGTAACAACAGGTTTGAATCCTAAAAGGGCTCTTCGTAGTTACGCTGGAGAAATGAATGCATTGACTGTTCTTCCGTGCAAAGCCTGTTCGTCCTACTCAGTCTGATGTTTGGCTGTCTGCCTCCGCAGCAGTTCTCACGTGTCAGGTTGGAGGCTCTGTGTCTCTTACCTTCGGGGCAGTGCAGCTGTCATGGTAGCCACCATTTATGGAGTGTCCTCTGAGGGCCAAGCCCTGTGCTAGGCACTTCACCTCCGTTACTTCACTTAATCTGCACAACAGCCAAGTGAGGTAGGCATTGTTATCCCCATTTTACTATTGGAGATGGGATGTGGCGTGACTTGTCCATGATGACACAGGTAATAAGTGGATGATCTGGCCTGTCTGGTGAAACGCCTGGGCTCTTTCCAACATCCCCTGTCACCAGCTCTGTCCCGCTTGATCTCTTACCCTCCTCACCCAGCATAAATTAGGGTGGAGAAATCATCTTCTTTGCTCTGAGCTCTCTAATACTCTCTAACATTAATTTAGCCTTAGCTGGAAATGCCTCTCTGTCAGACCTCTACTAGCTCATTTCTTGCCTTTATGTGAATCCAAAAAGATGCCTCTTCCTCTAGTCAGATTCATCGCCACACTGGGGGAACACAGTGTGTTCAACTCCCAGGTGTCCTTGTGCAGCGAGTAACCTGCTCAACCACAGGTGGCATCCTCATAGCCTCTTGACCATTGATTTCTGTCGTATTGAAACTGGTTTCCTTAAACACCCTCCCACTTGTCATTATTTCACCCTTCTGGACTTACACTGAATAAGGCACCCGCAGATCAGTCCTGGCAGCCCAGGATCCCTCAGAGGCAGAGCAGTACCAGTGAGCACTATGGGTGATTGTTCTTAGGGACACTTGGCTGATTTTCAAACATGAGCCTAGAAGCCGTTTGATGGCAATATCTGGAGTGAGAGTCTAAGTCATCTATGGGTCTGTTCTGAAGTTTCATGCTCGGTTTTATTTGAGGGGCTGGGGTAGGGGGACAGCCCCCTGGACTTCACCTCTAGGGAGGCCACAGGATGGCTCACTGAGGATGGGGCCTTCTCGAGGCTTGCCTTTCTGGTGCAAAACGGGCCTTTTAAACTCTGAGTCGTTCCAAAACCACCTTCCTACTTCCTTTGCCTTGGTTGCTTGGCTCCTTACTCCTGGCAGATGTCTTTCTTTTCCCTCTTTTAGAACAAATTCGTCATTTCCCCCTGTGTCTGTCCCCCATAAGCTGGTGGGATCCTTCTTTCCTGAAGACTTAGAGCAAACCTGTCGGCTGATTCTCACACTGGTCTTTAAACCCAGACCTGCAGTAGCTGCAGATCTGCTCAACCTACAGCTAACGTATGCGGCAGTGTACGCCGCCCGGTAGGCAACCAGGACAACTTTCGTTTTCATCATCTTTATTTTTATTTCCCCAAGTGGTCAGCATTTTGCCTGTTATCTTCCGTAGACACCAGATAATTTATTGCCTAGAACAGCCTTGGCAGCACTTTCAGTCTTAGAACTTCTGAGAAGACATCTGCACTCAACCTAAACCATTTGCTCGCAGCCTCTTTGAACTTAGCACACGATATCCTTTCTCCCTTTGGCAGGTGATCATAATGGAACAGGGCGAGTTTTAGGAAAACAGAGCTGTCTTTTCAGTTTTGGGCTGCACACTCCTTTCTGTCCAGCTTGCCTTGGATCATGTGCCTCCTTGGTGAGCACACGTGTTTCTGGTCCACAGCTGCTGCTCCTTCCCATTTTTCCTCCCCTTTAACTTGGGATTAGGTCTTTCTAGGTGGCCACTGGCTACTGACCTAATTTTGCCAGCTCCCTTTGATTCTCACCCACATGGGCCATGGCTGCCATGACTCCTTGCTTAATGGGACTCATAGCCTTTTTGTCTACTAATTAATAAAAGCAGTAGCCTTTATTGACCCATTCGTTAGAAATGCTGGTCAAGCTCTGGTCCCTCCCATGTGTTATTTCAGCAACATTCACGGTGTGCCTCTGTGTCAGACTCCGGGCTAGTCTCAGGGATTATGCACCCATGAATAAGAAACTGACGAGCCTTGTGCTGGAGAAGGAAAAGATTTATGAGGAAGCCAGGCCCTTTACTTAACAACGTTACCAAGACACAGTGTTAATATGTGGCAAAGGGGTTTGCAGACTGCTCCCCCAACCCCCCAGAGCACTAACCGTGGGGGAAAGCACACAGGAAGCCAGTGTTTTTGTTGGGCCTGGAAGTACAGAAGTAGGTGGGATAAAGTTCCAGGCGGGGTCTTGCAGCACAAGAGCCCCAGTATGTTTGGGAAATGGTGAGTGATCGATCCATTATGGCTGGGAAGTGTCGGGGTGGGGGCAAGATACTGGGGCAGGGAGGTAAGACTGGAGTTGAGTCTGAGAAGATAGACTGAGACTAGATGACATAGGATGGGACATGACATTAAACGCTGTTCACTAAAGCCATCTAGGTTTAAACTTGATTTTGTAGGCAGAGATGAGCCGGGGCGTCCTTTAAATAGAGGATAATGACCAGGGTTGTGCTTAGAAAGACAAATCCTGTGGAGAGAGAAGTCAAAAGTGCATGAGGTTCCTAACTTGGGTACCTAATGGATGGGGATGCTGGTCGCCATGCTGGGAGTTTGCACTGGGGTCCTTGTCATCACTGAAAATATTGGATTGGACATCACAGAGTTGTGGCTCTTCCTCCCGCAGCCTCCGAGGCCCAAGCACATTCAGACTCTACGAAGCTTCCACCTGGGCATGAGACTTCGTAGTGTCTGCTGATCTAAATTCTTTCTGGGAATATATGACTTTTCTGTCATTGAAAGAGACGTCTCAGAGGAGTATTTTGTCCCTGAGCTATTTCCAGTCTTTGGGGCTTGTAGCCTATTTATAAGCTGGTGTTTTATGTCCAGTCAAAATGTCTGTGTAGTTAAGTGTTAAGATTACTGACTCGTTTTCCCCTTTCCTTGTTGCTTACACAGCAGACACAGCCTTAGGAGAATTCCAACAGGAAGTTTCTGGAGTTGCTTCTTTAGGTCCTCCCCCCATCTAGAAATAGTTACATGTTAGAAAGGAATACCTAAGACTGGGTAATTTATAAAGAAAAGAGGTTTATTGGGCTCACGGTTCTGCAGACTGTACAAGCATGGTGCCAGCATCTGCTTCTGTTGAGGGCTTCAAGGAGCTTCCAGTCAAGGCAGAGGGAGAGCAGACACGTCCCCTGGTAAGAGAGGGAGCCAAGGAAGGGAGGAGGTAGGGCCAGGTGCTTTTAAACAACCAGCCCTCACGTGGACTAATAAAGCAAAAATTCACTCATTATTGTGGGAGGGCACCAAGCCATTCATGAGGGGATCTGCCCCTGTGTCCCAAAAACCTCCTACTCAACACTGGAGATGGAATTTCAACATGAAATTCGGAGGGGACAAGTTATATTAAGTTATATCTTTAAAACTTCAATGGAAAACAGTTTAGTGTTTTTCTTTTTCATATTATTTTCATATATTGAAAATCTGTGCAAAAGGCAAAAGCGATTTTAGTGGCAGTACAAAGGGTCAGAAATGACAAATGAGTCTGCCCCAACTCCACCCCACTGTGTCTGCTGCCCAGAGGAAATCCTGCCCAGCCCATTTTTATCAGCTCAGGAATGTATCTTGCATATGCATGAACTTTTATATACCGTATACATTTTTTTCCTTTTTCTTTTTCTTTTTTTAAAAACGCAAATGGATCATGTTTAGTACCCTCAGTTTAGTGTCTTTGATGTCTTATTCTTTTTCTCTTAACTGTGTTTTGGATAACTTTCTATATTAGTATATAACACATCTACCTCATTCTTTTAAACAGCTTCATAATACTCCAGTATCTGAATGTGCTACAATTAATTTAACTTTTATTTAGCTCCTGTAATTTGATTTAGCTCCTTATTTCTCTATTTAAGAATGCTTAGGTTGTGTTTCAGATTTATAATTTACAGCCACAACTCAGGTATGCAGAACACAATTTATTTCTCTATACCTAGGTGTGGTTCATGAGCCACTGTTTCTGCTGCTGCAGAAAGGCCCTGCCAATTCCAGGACACTCCAATGCTCAGACACTTCGTGTTACGCATCATCGATTCAGGGTTTATACTCGGCTCAGCCAGGACTCTCCTCCTCACTCTCATCCTCCCCTCCTCCCTGGGGGTGTGACCTGGATCCCCATGCAGTCTTGGCGAAGGGAGCAAGCTGCCTGCTTTGCTTCCCTGGCCCCCTTCTGCTTTTGCTGTGAGCTGCTGCTGAAATCTCTGCCTGTGCCCTCCTGGCCTCCCGGCACCAACAGCCATGTGCTCTGTGTCCTCACCAGGATCACGCACTGTCAGGCGGGCCTCTCCACCTTGACACCTGGCTCCCATGTCCTGGTCAGGTGCTGTGTTGGAGGGGGGCTCCCTCACAGAGCGGGCACATCCCTTCTGTCCTCAGGCCCCTAAATATATCTGGGGTTTCTTTTGCTCCCCATTCCAGGCCACAGCGTCTGGCCTAATCTCTGGTTACTGTCACTCAGTTCCTCTCTCATCTGCCTGCTAGTCAAACTCTTAGTTTCCTTTGGTTTGGAAAAGTCATTCCAAGGTCATAGCACCTTCTTCATAGTCTGTAGTATAAGCCAGGGTTCCCCAACCTATGGTGAGTTGTATGATTATTTCATTATATCTTACAATGTAATAATAATAGAAATAAAGTGCACAATAAACGTAACGCACTTGAATCATCCTGAAACCATCCTCCCACTCCCCAGTGGAGAAATTGTCTTCCATGAAAACAGTCCCTGGTGCCAAAAACGTTGGGGACCTCTGGTATAAGCTATACCACTGCCCTCTGTGCCCCAGACTTCCGCTCTTGACCGACAAAGCCCAGTTTTTCAAATTTAAAGAAACCTTTTCTCTCCTTGTGCTGATCTTTGAGTCTTCCCTTTCCTGGCATTTTAATCCTCAATGTCATTCTAGAAGAACTTTGGGGGAAAGAGGGATTACTGAGAGGGAGAAATGCACTAGCCAGTTCCTCAAATGTGTCCCACTGTGATTTCAGGTGTTCTGCCGGCTCAACAGGGCTGTGGTGAGCATCCCTGAGTGTGTGTCTCTGCGTATTTCTACAAGCACCTGAGAAGACTAATTCCTAGATATAAACTGCCCAGTTTTTTAAATGTGTATAAAAACCTTTTTAAAAGTTACATTTGGTCATACTGATGGATTTTAGGAAAACAGCATTTCACTTGGTGATCATTGCAAATCTCATCTCCCTCCTCCCTCTCCTAGCGTGAAGTACCAAGTGGAAATGCTTTCTGTCCTCAGTGTGAGGAGAAAGGGAGGAAGAGTGTGCACGTTTGGGAGGCTGGTGTAGGGGCAGCGTCCCCACGTTTGTAACTGGGAGCGCGTGACACTTCGCTGCTTATTTCTCAGGCCTGTCTTTGGTGCTAACACTGGCCAAGTAAATTTGCCCCAAAACATTGTTTCGGTAAGAGTTTAGTTTTGGTATATAATAACAGGGCAAAGTGCAAAAACAGGGCACAGTGGCATGAAGGATCCGTTTAAATCAAATGGACGTTCTTTATTAGATGTAGTAAGATTCAATAGGGTCTTAGGTGTTCCGAACAGAATCTAGTACAGGGACTTCTACCCCTGTCAGCCAGCTATGTCTAGGAATACGTAATCATCAGTCCCACAAGGCTCCTTCCCGTCTTCCCTATGGAAGAATTTCTTTCTGCTTACGTAGCAACTCGACTCAGGTACGTGGCTGCAAGAAATGACACCTCCCTAATGCTGCGAAACCTCGAACCTCCCAGGTCAAGCAGCGCAAGGGAACTTTGCACATGCGCGGGGATCACTGGCTTCTGTGCCCGGCTCCTTTCCTGAGCTCCACTTTCCCCTGGGGCTCCTGGGCTCCCCTCCTGCGGTTCCTCACGGGCCTGGGAATGCCGCTCTGTTGGATGCTGTGGCCTGTGTGGGGTTCATGTTAGCACAGCTGAGAGAGGCTGGGCCACTCGCAGAGACCTGACTGAGCTCTAAGGGAAAACATAATGGAAATAAACATGGAGAGCATAAGAAATACAAACAGCCTGGCTTATAGAGGGCAGGGTTGTCATTCTGCCCATTCCAGTCTGTACTGGAAAGAGGTGGGAGCCTTCCTGTAGCCACAGGCTGCAGACAGCCTTGCCTGGGTGGCTTCCCAGCTCTCACAGGCATGCGTGGAACACCCTTGACCTCTTAATTCTTCACTCCTTTGAGAATAAAGGCTGAGTCCCAGCCTCTGCCGCTTCCTCCTTTCTATTCCGAGGACCTGTTTCTTCTCTAGGTATTTGATACCAGGAATGCTATCACACAACAGATGACACTTTTATTCCTACATAGAGGGAGGTGGCCTTGTCCTCAGCGCCACAAAACTTTTGCAGGCTTTTAATATTTCATTTAACAGCAATTAAACAAATGCAGTCATGGAGAGGTTTTCCTCCCTTTGGCAATAGCGGTCTGAGCCATTCATTCATTTGTTGTTTCAGTTGTTCCGCAATCAATTATTGAGTAGCTATTATGTGCTAGTCATTGTCGTAGTTTATAGGAATACAAGACAAGTAAGACATAGTCCCTGCTCTGAAGGAGGCTGCAGTTCTAGTAAGCTAAAGCAGGCGTGTAAACAAGCATAAAAAAAGCAGATTAGGCTGTGACAATTACATGGGGTCCAATGGAAGGACAAAAGAGAAGGGCATTGATTCTGCAGGGTGGAGGGTTGGAGTGGAGTTTGCACCAGGAAGAACTTCACTGAGAACGTTATGCTTCAGCTGAGTCCTGCAGGGTGACGAGGTAGTTATTCCAGGCAGTGGTGCTGGGAAGCAGTTGAGGAGGAGGGAGCAGCATGGGCCAAAGCGTGGAGAAAGAACTGGGTTGGCCTGTCGGGGAACTGCAGGAGGGTGGTGCGGTGGTCCATGCAGTGCCAGGCTGACAAGAGATGCAGCAGGGGCCATGCTGTACAGGTGGGGTGGTTAAGCTGAGTGTGGCCCCAATGCAGACAGGAGGGCTGAACGGAAGAGCCAGTTGATTTCAGGGGATGGTGGCACTTGGAGTGAGACAGGCAACAGTTCTCACAGCGTGGCCCGCAGTCCAAGAGCATCAGCATCACTTGGGAACTTGTTAGAAATGCAGATTCTCAGGCCCTATCCACCTCTCCTGAATCAGACTCTTTGCAGGTGGGGCTGAACCGTCTGTTGTAATAAGTCTTCCAGGTGGTTCTGATGCTCGCTCCAATTTAAGGATGACTGAGATGGAGAATATGGGAGGAACTAGAGGGGGAGCGGTTTTGTAGGGAAAAGACAATGAATCTCGGCTTGAACGTGTTGAGTTTGAAGTGCTGGTGGAGATGTCTAGATGGAGCTATCAAAGCACGGTTTCAGGACCCACGGCATGGGCATTGCCTGGGAGCTTGTTACAAACGCAGAATCAGAGGCCTGCCCAGACCTGCTGAATCAGAAGCTGCATTTTGACGACACCCCGAGGTGATCTGTGTGCACCTCGCAGGCTCTGCTTTAGAGGTTAGTTGAGCACGTGGGGTTGATGCTCAAGCGAGGGGTCTCGGCAGGAAAGAGAAGTGTGGCAGTTGTCAGTTGCAGGTGATGACTGTGCATGACACATTTCCAGGGTGAGTGTGTGGAGTTGTGAAGAGGGAGACAGGATGTGGGGCCTTTGCTTGGATCATCACACTAACGGCTCAGCGATAACATCACAGAGCTGCACAGGATCACACACACCGAGCCCTGGATGGCAGCCAGCATGTTGTAAAAATGCTATTTGCAGCCATTATCTCAAGAAACAGCAATTTCCCCAGACACCCATTGGATGAACTGGGGCTGGAACCTGGTGTCAGAATCCTTACTGTCCACTGTCCTGTTTTTGTCATTGGGCCATGCTGTGAGGGAGGGGGCTTTGCATTTCCCTACGTTGTCAGGGCTGGAAATGTGAACAAGTAGAAAAAATATCATGCATGATGCTTAATAGATGCTCAGAGAAGTTGCTAAATAAAGGTTAAGTGTTGCTAAAACAAATGATGGTAAACGAGTGATAAAAACTACTTTCAGATTCAAAAGACGTGTTCCTATCGGTAACCTCAATTTGATCTTTACAATATCCCTGTAAGTAGGCAAGACGGAATGACTCATGCTCTCATTTTTAAAATATAAGAGCTTTATTGAGATATAATTTACATACCATAAAATTCACCATCTTAAAGTACTGTATAAGTCAGTAGTTGTAGTATTAATATATTCGCAAGGTTGTGCAACTATCACCACTATCTAATTGCAGAACATTTCCATCACCCCAAAAAGAAACCCTGTGCCCATTTGCGGTCACTCCCTGTTCCCTCCTCTCCTCAGCCCCCAGAAACCACTTTCTGTCTCTGTGGATTTGCCTGTTCTGTACATTTTTATGTAAATGTAATCATGCAAGATGTGTCTGGCTTCTTTCACTTAGAATGTTCTTGAGGTTCATCTGTGTTATGGTATATATCAGCATTTCATTCCTTTTATGGCTGAATAATAATCCACTCTATGGACATACCACGATTTTGTTTATCTGGACATCAGTTGATAGGCATTTGGGTTGTTTCTTCCTTTTGGCTATTATTCACAATGCTGTTATAAACATTCGTGTACGAGTTTATGTATAAATGTTTGTTTTCATTTCTCTTGGGTAAATGGCTAAGACTGGAATTCCTGGGTCATATGGTGACACTACATTGAGATTTTTGAGGAACTTCCAGATAGTTTTCCAAAGTGACCACCGTTTTACATTCCCATGAGAAACATACGCAGGTTCCAGTTCATCTTCCCCAACACTTATTATCCTCTGTCTTTTTGATTATAGCCATCTTGGGGAATGTGAAATGGTCATACTCTTATTTTGCAGGTAAGAAAACTGAGGCTACATTATTTGCCAAAGTTTGTAGAGCTAGTAAATGGCCAAGCTGGAGCATTTTTTTAAAAAGCAAATACTTATATGCTGCATTCTCTGTGCAAAGCATTAGGTCTTTTGCTCTTGTTGTGATTTAATCTTTACAACTACATTTAAGGAAGGTGCTGTTATCATCTTTATTTATAAATGAATACAAAGCCAGGCCTGGGCTTGTGGTGAGGCCAGAGAGGCCTTAGGGTGCAACATTTAAGGAGACATCACCCTCAGTTTCCCACCAGCACTGGCATAACCCTGATTGTATCTCCTTAAATATTGCATCCTAGGTGCTTCGCTGGCCTCATCCTGATCCTGGCCCTGCTTGAAGAAACTGAGGCGTAAAAAGATTGAATAATTTACCCAAAGTTTTCAAACTAGCAAGTGGCAGAGCTGGGATTCAAACTCAGGAAACCTGGCTTCAGGGTCTGTATCATGAACCACTAAGCTATGCTGACCCCCCACATCTCTGATCTGCAAACTACTTTTTCTATTTTCTTTCTCAAGACATAACTTTTAGAAATTAGCCAAAGGTTCGACAAATAGGGCTTCCAAAGTAAAATCCCAGGGATGGGTTCTGGGGAGACCATGCAGAACTACTCAGCTTAACAGCCCCCCCAGGCACCTACCGCATGTTCTCCTAGAAGAGTTCACCGGCCACACAGATCTCCACAGCCACATGTGTACTTATCATCGCAGTTCTGCATAAATCTGCCCAGTTCCATGGAGGCCCCCCTGTAAGCGGCCAGATGGACTCTGTCCTGGTGGGGACGAGGCCATTCGGAACTGTCAGGATTATTAGCTCTGACCAGTTGTAAGGAAAACAAATGTTTCCTGGCCAAGTGGGAATGAATCTGCTGCTCGTCCAAGTGTTCTGAGTCAAATACTCAGAAATCAGATCTCTCATCATCACACCCCAACTTGCTGCTCATTCTCTTTAGTTTGTCAGAATTAACTGGCCATTTGCTTTCACACCACCGTCTTGCCAGTGACGTTGCTGCTCCAGGGGGTCTGATATGGTCTCCAGTTCAGGCAGAGCCTCCCACAAGGCAACAGGGATTCAAAAAGACATGTGTGCTTGTGTATGTTATCCCGCAGGGGTGATGGGCAACCTTTGGGAGGACCCTGACACAAGTCATCAGCCCACAGCAGGTTCTGCCTCTGCTCCCCAACAGAAAGCTGGAGTTGGTCTTGGTCCACCTGTGCTTACTCAGTGCCCTACATCAGGGCAGCCCATCCCCGGCCCACAGATCTTCCATATCTCTATCTGCTGCAGACTTGGAGGGTTTTTGTTTGCATGTATGACTACCTTTATGGGAGGTACTATTATCATCTTTATTTACAAACGAATACGAGGCCAGGACTTCTGTCTTTCTCCATTGGAAATGGTAATGTGTGCTGTTGAATTTTCACCTTTTTGTCTGGAATTTCAATTTTATTCTGTGATTCAATTCCTCAAAGCTGTGAGTCTGTGAACCAGCGGCACTGGTGTCTCCTGGAAACTTGTTGGAAATGCAGACTCTCAGGCCTCTCCCTACACATCCTCAACCAGAATTTACAGCTCAATAAGATCCGGACAATTCCTGTGTACACTCAAGTTTCAGAAGTGCTTTTCCACGTGTCTTCCTTTCTCTGTTGCTTTCAGCGAGGGTCTCCACCCAGTACTTACTGTGAGGCTAGAATTTTGGTGGCTTTCAGATCTTACACACACACACACACACACACACACACACACAGAGAAATTCTTTCCTTTGCCTTTGCATGATGTCATTCATTTTACCTGGCCTGCCACAAGAAAGAAAAAGGCAAATTACATTCAAGTTATATATATTTTTAAGACTAACTTCTTAATTGCATCTCTTAAAGCCCCCATCATTAACAGAGTCCCAGGTCTTGCCAAGATTAATGGAGAAATGCCTTAAGGCAAAATAAACACTGCAGAGGTGGTTTAATTCAAAACCATATCAGCTAAGAATGGAGGTGCAATTAGTGATAAAGATGTTAATAATTAGTTGTGGTCTGTTAACTTTTATATTCTGTGATTATGCAGAGTGAAGAAAGAATTTTCTCACGAGGGCAGAAATCAGCGTTTCACCTTGATTGCTATTTTAATATGCTTATTTTAATGGGGCCATCCTGCAGAAACCCTTGGGCACATTTCCAGTTTTACGTAAATATAGATTTAATTATTATGAAAGCATATAATTTTAGAGTTGGAGCGACCTTGGCGGTCATTTAATCCAGTTCAGTCATTTTACAAATAAGTAAGAGTTAGTTGACTTACTTAAGTCCTTCCACGGAGATTTGGAACCTGTGCTGCTCAACTCTCAGACCAGTAAAGGCGAAACCTTTTCAGATCCCTCCAGATAGAAGTGCTTTCTCTTGCCTCAGAGTTTCCCAAAGTACCGTTTTTTTTTTTATATTGCCTCTAAGGCCCTTAACCCACCCTGCATTGCATTCTAGTTGCTTCCACGTGTAGGGTTGGGGTCTTGGGAATCATGTCTGATTCATATTTGTATTTCTTCACCATTCCTAGCTCTGTATGTTGCAAACATAGTTGTGCAATAAATTTACATTGGTTTCCCCTGTGCACTAGAGCTGATTGTGTCTTCACATTGGTAGCCTGAAATTGGCCATGGTGGGAGTATTTACACCACAGAAATGGGCAAATGCTACAAATCAAGGATACCACTTCCCTAGAAATCCAGTTGTCAAACATTTACCATTTTCATAATGTCTCACAAGGCAGTGGGTCTTTACAAAACCTAAAGATCTAGCCAGTGTGAAAATGACCATTTACCCATTGCTTAGCATGTGTTGCCTCAAGAGTGATAGAGTAGCCAATTGCTCAAGCCCCTCTAATCTTTTCGGGATTCTGATCAACACAAGTCGGGCCTTGGGACTGTGTTAGAATTTGGTTGCTTAGCTAAATTCCACTTATCTGGAAAAGCTCTTTGGGTATGAGTGGTAATGGCAACAGGGTCTGAAATAATCAGGCACAGTTGAGGGAGAAAAAGTATATTATCGGAAAAAGTGAACAGGAAAGTTACTACGGCCGCAATTTATACTTCTCAAAAAACCTTCGGTGGTTCCCTGTGACCTACAAAAATGCCCAAACTCCTTGCATAAAAATCGTGCATTGACCACAGTTTACAATTCGACCCTCATTTCTAACCACTCACATCATTCACTGTTCACCCTCTGTTGATTCCCACCTTCATTCTGCCTGCCAGCCTCTGCGGAGCCTCTGTTCCAGCCTCTGTGATGTTCCCTTCTTCTGAAATGCCCTCCTCTACCCCCCAGTTCCAACATAGGCTCCCTCCTGAGCTTTTTTGTTCCTGCCTGGTCCCCTCTACTGTGCACTAGAACTTCTGCGTTAGTGTGCAAATTTGTGTCACTGTTCATCTCCTCTCTTGTGTGTCTCTCTTTAGGAGCAAGACCCGAGGTCCCATCGGCCCCGGCAAGTATGGCTATGGTAAGGCCCCGTATATCTTACCACTGCAGACGGACACCGCACATATGCCACAGAGGCTTCGGAGACAGAAGCCCTCATCCCGGCATTCCAGGTCCCAAGGGGAATCTGCTCCTAGGCATGGCTACAGCCCACCAGCCCACCGGGTCCCCCAACATGGGTCTTTGTACCAAAGTGACAGCGGCCCCCGTTCTGGACTGCAGGCCTCCGAGGCCTCCATCTACCAGCTGCCTTTGACCCACGACCAAGGCTTCCCTGCAGCTTCAAGTCTCTTCCAGAGCCCGGAAACAAGCAACAACCATGATGTGGGGGCCCGCAGGACAGCTCAGAGCTTCTCCCAGCCTCCCAGATCCACAGCAATCTCGTGCATTGGGGCCTATCGGCAGTACAAGCTGTGCAACACCAACGTGAGTATGCGCACACCAGCCAGCGCTGGGCCTGGCAACAGCTGCCGCTATCTTTCTGCCTGTTGGTACTGAGCACGCGCCAGTGTACCACTTTTCTTACTCACCTCATTTAATCCTCTGCTTAACTTTAAGAATTTGCTATTCTCTGCATTTTACAGTCGCAAAGAGAGGCTAAATAACTTGCTGAAGATTCCGCAAATTATAAGAAAGACAGCAAGGGTGTGGTTTTCTAAACCACGTTAACGTACCTTTTTATCTTCCTTCCTTCTCTTTTCTATGTATTCTCCCCATATACTTTTCTTTTTTGTAAGGTTATTCCTTTAGTGACTTACGCATAGCTTCTTGAATCACTTATTGAACATCACTTAGAGGTGGTATTAATTAGCTAGGGCTGCATAACAGACAACTCCAAAATTCCCAGTGACTTACATCAACGTTATTTATTCTTCACTCAAATGCAATATTTACTCTGTGGGGCAGGTGCAGTTGGACTGATTTAGGGCAACCAGTGGTGATGCCAAGGCAGTGGGTGTTTTAGGAGGTACCATCCAGTGAGTTTCCTGGGGGCTCTCTGCTATTCCAGGCGTAAACACTTCAGGTATTGTATCATAAATAAGTCTGATCGTGAAGTTGTAACGAGTCTTCTCCTTTTAGGGGAGGAGCTGGGGTGATAGCACTCAGAGGCCTCTGGGCAGCATTTGGTCGCTAACTGGTCTAGAAGTCGTTTGATAGTTTTAGAACCTGTATAGCTGTACTGATGTATATGGGCACTTTGGATATTAGTTCACTAAATATTTATTGATTCTATCTCCATGCATTTTATTATTACCTACCATTATTAAAAGCTCACAATAAGCCAGGCCCTGTGCTCAGCACCTATCTTACGTCATGTAATCCTCTCCTTAACCTTATGAGTTTGCTATTCTTTCCATTTTACTGCAAAGAGAGGTCAAATAACTTGCTGAAGATTCCGCAGCTAGTGAATAGTTTATCAGCGTAAACTATCTAAGGCAACCAAATGTGTTTTTTAAATATCAGTTTAAAAATTGTGTATAAAAGAGAAAGGAGTGAGAGAATGTTAGGAGGTTAAATTTCCAATTTGCTGTATTTTTCATTAATAATTTAATCTGCCTTAATACTCTGTTACTGGGTAACAGGACAGCTGTTATATATTAGCTTCAATTTCCTCATTAAAAATATATTTCCTGCCATAGAGTCCATGGAAATGACTTAATTTGTGATCTTAATAATTTCACTGAATGCCTGGATTGCTTTTTAGCTTGTTCTTCCACTGACAGACGTCAGGAATCGTTAATTTTTATAAAGCAGTAATTTCTCTGAAGCCATTACTAATCAACCAACCAATACGTCTTCACTGAGCATCACTGCTTGTCTCATAATAGACTAAGTGCCATGGAAGATAAAAGATAAAAATCATATTGTCTACCTTATAGAGTTGTAACGAGGGTCAAATGAGGTGATGTTATGACAGAGCTTTGTAAGTCGAGAAGGAATTACTTGTGTTCATGATCAGACATGGGCCTTTTTCCTGAATATCCATTCTGTTCTTTTAAAATGAAATGAATTCATTTGTGAAGTAGAACACATTCTCCCATTGACTAGCACATCTCCTAATTTTGAAGACCAAGTAAACTGTGAAGAGAAGGGAAAAGAGAGATGGCATTTGGCATCTATGTGGAGCTGATATCTGCTTAGCATTTCCTTTATTTAATTTACATTTTTAAAGCATGCACTTTTTGCCAGACCTATGCTGCCAAGAGCAGGGTTGTTCTCCCAGTAGAAGCTGTGGCTTCCCTGGGTGCTGGGGTAGCTGCACCACAGAGGAGAATGAATTGCATGGAATCTTAGAAAGTTCTTATGAGTTCATGATGTCGTCTGGCATTTTGGAAGGAGACAAAACAAAGCCTCCAACCCAGGACAGGGAAGTAAATGTTGACACAGGAGTGTATAGGTTCAATTCCCTTCTCTTCACTGTGATGTTCTGCACAGTGTCCTCCCCCGGCCCCACTGCCTCAAGTCCACATGCTGCTTTCCCTTACTGAGAGATGTCACCCCTTAGAGGTCCCAATATTGCATATCTTCTTTGCATAAGCCCAGAGCTTCTTGTGGATTGGGCCATACCCCATGATCTCTTTAAAACTCCCTCTGTCAGGAGTCCCCAAGACCACTCCTAGGTTTGATGATTCCCTGGGAAGACTCACAAGACTCAGTGTATATGTGCACTCACAACTGTGATTTATTAGAGCAAAAGGATTGAATAAATAAAGCAAAATTAACAAAAGGGAAGGCACAAGGGGCCAAGTCCATAGGAAACCAGGCAGAAATTCCCAAGAGACATAGGATGTGCTTCATTCCTCCAGCAAAGAAATGGTACAATACTTGTGAAATGCTGTCTACCAGGGAAGCCTTCCTGTGACCAAGGTTTTTATTGAGGCCTGGTCACATAGGCACCCTCTGCCTGCCACGTACCAAAATTCCAGACTCCCAAAAGGAAAGCAGATGTTCAGCATAAACTAGATTTAGGCACAGTAAGCCACTCTTATTATTTAGGGAGTGATGGGAATCCTCCCAAAATCTAGGTTCCCAGATGTCAGCCACAGACCGACCTTGCAAGCAGGGCTTTCTAAGAAGAGCAGTCCCAGTGCTGCTGTGTTAAATTTGTTTTGCCCACTCCCCGTAGGGACCCATACACTCCAGCACCCTAGCATGAATCACCTCCTGTAGACATTTGCCTATCCTCCCCAGCGTTCAACATGAAGCGATGATGTGGATCCCCCAATTATGGAAATATTCCTACTCAAAGAGGAAAAAGGTACAGGACAATATTGTGAAAAACCTTACTAATCTAACAGGTAATTCAGGTTATCATCTGTGTGCTCTCCGAAGATTAAAAAATAACGTGTGCATCTAGAGGTCTCTCCCAGTTATTACTGGGGAGAAGAACAAGAAGGGAATGAAGGTCCCACCGGGTGAGCAATATCTGCTGATCTCAGAACTTTATTGTTAAACTAAGTGCCCGGTATATCCCACCCCAACTTTGATGGAACACCCCTGTCCTGAGACCACCCCAGCAGTTGAGAGCTCAGTGCTGGGATGTATGGTAATGAATAGGAAGGGTGGTCTGAATTAGGGGCACGTGTTTTTTCAGGTTTACATAGCTCGGAACAGGGTCTCGACACTGGCCATGGCCCCTCCTTCCACACCCTAATAGTCCAATGGGGAGGAAGTTCCCCCCCACAGCTACTGTCAGTCATGGCGCCATGCTAGAGCACTGCATGAGGAGGAAGCACTGGAAGCACAGGGGCTGTAGGTTGGGGAGGACTCCAGTGAGGAGGAGAACAGTTGACTGAGGCTTTTGAGGATGGCCTGAGAAGAGAAAAGGCATTTGGGAGCAAAAGAAACAGCTTAGCCCAAGACAGGAAGGCAGGATGTGTCAGAATCTCAGGTGCTGCGATGCCTGCCAGGTGGTGGGAACCCTCCTTCCGTCCCCTCCTTGTCTCCTCCTGTCCACTTTAGATAATCACAGTCTTAATGGGGAATTTGTTTTTTAACATCTCAAAATGGGGAAATGCCACATGGGCCTTGCTTGACCTTCATACATGAGGTAGAGGCGTGAGAAACTTTTAAAATATACAGTGAAAAGTCAGAAAGCAACTCTAATCAGCTGGTTTAATTGGATGTTAGACCTGCAGGCAGGATGGGATAGTGAGTGATGGGTCTGGGAGAGGAGCTGGGCTGGATGCAAACCCCAGCTTTGACTCTGGGGAACTGAGTTTCCTTGGACAAGTCACTTAACTCTCTGAGGACCATCGGTAAAGTAGGGAAAATAACAATGCATTCCCCTTAGGGTTGATGCAAGGTTCACACAAGATCGGGCATATGGGACATTGGCATGGTGCCAACGCACTGTTAGTAAGTAAACCGTTTGGACCTGGCTAAGGGAACGTGAGTTACGTACCTCTCTGCAGATAAGAATGGAGTAAGGTCTCCCTGTATCTGAACCGCTTCCAAGTTCTAAGTGGTAACTTATGAAACTTTTGTATGAAATGGCCAGATTTGCTCAGAGTCCCCCTTTGTCCTCTATGTTAGCTGCGATTGAGAGTCCTTTCCCTTTGCCCAATGATAAACTGAGATTGCTGAGAGACCCAGCATTTCAGCTGTGATGTAGTTTCAGTGTAATCACCCTTGGGTCGTGGTTTTAAAGGGATGAAAGTGAAACTGTAGATAACCAGCTTCATGTCAATGAATTCTTTGCACCCTCCAATGTGCATGTTTAGTATTAAGCCCTACCTTATGGTGTCATCTGGGAATTTTAAGCATCCTAGTATGTCTTCAAGATTGTTCAATTCATATAAGATGTCCTCTATGAAATACTGCAAAATCAGTAATAAATGTCAGCACTAATGCTCTCTGAGTGTATACTTTAAAGATAAGGAAGGTTTTTTTTTTTCCTTGCCTACAGTGTGTATCAGGAAATTAAGGTGACACACTCCAGTATATACAGAGAATCTATGGTCTTTCTGAGTGGGCGTCAATCTCAGACATCTATTAGTGCCACAGTCTCTTTCTGGTAGTCTGTATGTGGTGGAGGCAACACTCCATCAACCCCAAGTCTATCAAACACTCCCTATGACAGGTTCCTGCTTAGAGTCCATAAGCACAGCATAGGCATTGATTGGTGGGGTCAGGTATTAGGCTGTGGGTCGGGGACACTGAGATTAGAGCAAGCTTTTTCCTTGTGTGACTCAGAGTCCAGTGAGAAAGATAGACTCATAAGTAGGTAATAACAGTGCAGATCATACATGCCACTGCACACGTAGGCACTTTGAAATCCCCAGACAGTGGAAATTAACCTGGCTCAGGTGGAGTCGGCAAAGGTGTCCTAGGGAAGTGTGGTTCCAGAGGAGGGGAGGACTTTTTAGGAAGAGGAAGTGCCAGGGATCCTAGAGGCCCTTTGTATTCCTGTAAGGGCTGAGGAGCAAGAAGGGGATGCTTGGGAGCCTCTTGGTGGCATCAGATGTTTTTCCAGTGAGTTAAGGTTGCATTTGCAAGTTTGTCTTCAGCAGTGAAGGGGCAACACGGGGAGGGAGCCATGACTTATCTGCAGCCCTGCACTTTCTCAGCTATGGCTAAAAGTAATAGTTACTCAAGGAATTGGGTAAACAGTTACGCTTCTTCTTTGTGGAAGCTCACTGAAGCCCAGTACTTAAGAGCTAGAAGTTTTTGTTTTGTTTTGTTTTGTTTTGTTTTTTGAGAGAGAGAGTCTCGCTCTATTGCCTGGGCTAGAGTGCCGTGGCGTCAGCCTAGCTCACAGCAACCTCAAACTCTCAAACTGCTGGGCTCAAGCAATCCTCTTGCCTCAGCCTCCTGAGTAGCTGGGACTACAGGCATGTACCACCATGCCCGGCTAATTTTTCTATATATATTTTTAGCTATCCATAAAATTTCTTTCTATTTTTTTTAGTAGAGACGGGGTCTCGCTCTTGCTCAGGCTGGTCTCAAACTCCTGAGCTCAAACAATCCGCCCGCCTTGGCCTCCCGGAGTGCTAGGACTATAGGCATGAGCCACCATGCCCGGCAAGAGCTAGAGGTTTTAATAGGGGCGAAACAGGGGAAGGAGAAATCCAACCTCATTTCTTTTGGTGCTTGAAGGGATGCAGTTAAAAAAATAACTTTTCTACTTGCTCTTTCTGGGGTTTGTGTTATTATTTGCGGAATATATAAACCAACCAAGACACCTTATGCCTTTGTCCTGGAGCCCTAAGTGTCTGTCTCCCCACCTTCGGGTCAGCACTTTCTACCTAGAGAGGAGACTGACCGACACCCTGGCCGCTTCTGGAGAAGGGAGCTGTAGTGAGTCACCTGGTGCAAGGCAGGGAGAAGGTTATGAGTTTTTAAGGGCTTTGCTGCCAAAGGAGGCGTGATCCTGAGTTTAGACAGAGTGCACTTAACGTTCTGAGGGGAAAACTCCTGGGGCTAAAAGCAGCTTTTAGCAAACGGGGATGTGATGAGTTCTGGTATCAGTGACTCTCCAGCATATTTCCCTGGGGGTGGAACTGGCGTCTGGCCATGGGTGTATCCACGCGGAGTTGTTTCTGCCTCAGAGTAAGTGAAAATAAAGGGAAGATGTTGGACAACTCTCAAGTGTAGCTAAGCGTGCGCTCTCTGCAGGCAGATTCTCATTCTACGCCATTTCTAGTCTGATACTGAATGAAGAAGAGCTAACAGCTGACAAACAACTTCCTGACTGCAGTTTTAAGGAGAAACTTAGTAAAAACCGGTAAGAATTGAGTGCAATTCTGTGAAACGTGTAGCTGGCCAGGAACCAGGGGGCCAGTTACCCAGTGGATGGGTCATCCCACTGGGGGCTCCACATAAGTTTCTCTTGTCATGAGCTTATCCCCAAACTCCTTATCTGGGAAGCATTCTGCTTTCCATCTTCTCAGATCACTTGTAATTTCCACAGAAAATTCTCTTATTGACTTTTACATATAACCCCCACACACATATAACACACACACATACATATCTTGTTCACAATTGTCACTTTTCATTTTTCATGAATAGTAAGAAATAGCACAGTGGTAGAGACAGATATATCCTAGTCCCTCTCCCAAGAGGTAATCACAGTCAGTCATTTTTAACTTTTAGTTCTTATGGTCATTCTCTCTATAACTCCAAACGACACGCTGATACCTCTGCTTCTTGATAGATCATCACCTTCCCACCAGCTCCTCATTCTGAGGGATGAGGAAATGACTCCCCCTTTCCTCCCACTCTGCTGGCCACATTTTTACTTTCACTTATATTTTTGGCTATATATATAGTATTAATATATTAACAATTTTTATTTTCTTGATTTATCAACATCAGGAAGAATCAGTTAACTCTTTGCTTTGCAAGATAAGAAATTTAGTGTCCAAATAGCATATTAAATTCCTCTCCTTGCATTGTATGTTTCTGTTTATGTATCTTTCTCACCTTGGCCTGTAAAATCCCTGCAAGAGGCTATTATGACAGATTCTTCTCTGCATCCTCATTAGTCACAACACCTGACACAGGTAGGGACATAATGAATATTTGCCTTGGAATGGAATTTCACACCCTGCCCCAGCAGATAGCAGAGGGGAAGAAAACCGGTCTCATTAATGTGATACGGGAAGCAGCCACTAGGAAATTTATGCTTCTTGGGAGAGTAAGGGTTTTGGATGTTAATAACTTCACATTTTGCCATATACTTCTGGATCAGTGGGGAAAAAAGGCATCCTCTTTTAGATCTCCTTGTAGGCATAGAGATATATAAATAATGTAAAGAGGCAGAAATGAATAAGCACTCTCGGGATAGGCCTAGATTTGTAGGAGTCCAGAGTACTTAAAAATAGATTCTCTTGGGTGAATGGTTGGGCTTATTCATATTAACGTCCTCTGGGGCTTTGATGTATGTATTGAAAGAGAGGGAAACACTTTCCTCTCGGAGAACATTATGAACTTCCCTTGGATGGAAAAAAAAGTGAGATTTCAGAAAACCTCATTTTTTTTCTTTTTTTTTAAACCCAAAGGCTTGCCCCAACTCTTTGGACAAACCAATTCCCTGACTGGAGAATTGCTGGAAGTGGTGGGAGGTGGCAGAAGGATTTTTGTGAGGTTGAGTTTGTTCTGTGTGGCTTGAGAAAGGAGATATTAAACATATTTGAAAAATGTGCTGGATAGCTTGAAAGAAATGTTGGCCCGTGGTTAGGTTACTCCATCGCTGGAAAACGAAGCCTGCTCTCCAGCTGTAGAAGAGAAAGGAAGGAAGGGAATGTTTACTCAGAACACCTACCTTTCAGGCCCGTATGGCTTCTGGAACTGCTGGATTCATCGCTGGTGTCTCCAGTTCAGCTAACATGTACTGAGCATTCCTGTGAGCTGGAAACTTTAATGTATAACTAATTTAATCCTCACAAAAGTCCCTGGGGATTGAGGGCTGGGAGGTGGTGCAGGGCTTGTTACGCAGAGGTAGGAGTTTAGGCTTTGAGAAGCTAAATGTTTTGCTCAAGGTCACATAGCCACTTTCTCCTGGCAGTGCAGGGACATTTTCTAGATTTCCTTTTTTTTTAGCTTTCATCACTGTGGTGATGTTAAATACATCATATGTTGCTATGGTAGCTGGTCTTTTGATTGAATCCAGAGCAATGCAAAGGTTTAAAAAAATGCATATCTGACCCAGGCAGACTTCAAGGTCATGTTCCTCAGTGCTGCCTTCCTTGGGGATGATGCTCTTTGTCTCCTGGGGAGATGAAAGTAATTAATTAACAAAAGGTAAGTGTGTGATTACTGACGGTGGCCTCTTGAGCAATGAAGTTTGGTGCAAGCAGTTGTCATCTCGGATTAACCAGGGTCACTAGAAACGTAGCTGGAGTTTCCATAATACCATTTGTGACTCATAGCAACCCCAGGCAATTGTCTAGATGGAACTTTGGATAGGGCCTGTATCCTGTATTGCTTTATGAGGATTCAGCTCATCATGTTGAAGGACATCTTTATTTCTCTTCCCTTAAGAGTCCAGTGGAAACATCCCTCCCTCTTTGGGGTGGAAGGGAGTCATTTGAAGGGAGGTCATCTCCCAGGGGCATTACTTGGCTGTAGAGCTCCAGTCTTTGTGGGGCCCATCCTGAATAAGCCTGACCTCTGTCCACGTGGCTTTCCCCCCAATTTTCTGGCCTGAAGATTACAAGACTCTGTGCCCATGGAAAGAACCAGCTGTCTGCAGGAAACCTGCCCCCGAGGTCAGTTCACAGTCTAACACAGCGATGATTACTGATAAGGTGAAGGTGACTCAATCTACGACATCAGGAAACACCCAATGTAAAATATAACAAATGTAGAAAGATCTGTAACCTGGAAGTTTAAACTTCAGAGAGTCTGTTAAAATGAGAGGAGATCACATACTGATAATAGGATGACAAGTACAAACAGATGTAATCTATAAAAGAAACATGAAACAGGATTTCCCAGGCCCTGCTTGGTTTTTGTCCTCACTCCACAGCTCCCTGCTCCTTGCAGCTGGGACCAGCCACTGCGCCAGGCTTCAGAGGCCGAGGCCGACCTTGGCCTCTAGGCCTATCCTGACAGTGGGCAAGAAGCAGTTAAGGCTGTCTTGTGTGAGGACCCATCACAAATTAACTTTGCTGCCCACACGATCATGAGGGGCACCGTGGCATAGTGGTGAGTAGCATGGGTTCTAGACCCAAAATGCCTGGGTTCAAACCCTGGCTTTACCACTTACTAGCCCTGTGAGGCAGCTCGTTTAACTTTTTGTTGCCTTGGTTTCCTAATCTATAAAATGGGTATAATAGTTATTGTGAGGATTAAATGAACCAATATATATATATATAAATCATGTGGTGGAATATCTGGACATTTATTAAGTGCTCAATAAAAGCTAGTGAGTCTTCCCATCCTCATCACGCCCAGCTTCTCCCTTCCTCGCCTGTACCATGATGCTGTCTCAATGACCCACTTCCACGTCTGGGCTCAGGGAGCCTTGCGTTTCTCTGGCCAGGTCCCTCTGCCTCCAGGAAGTAGTACCCTGCCTCTGACTGACAGTTCTCCTGGCATCATGGGAGTCCCTGATTGGGGTCACACACAGGGCCATGCCCATTTGCCAGGGCACCTTGTCACCTCCTGTTGCACCTTCCAAGCCAGCTGCTTGCTTGAGGTGGACCTGCTAGGCTTGGCTGGCTCCTGGCAACTGTTGGTGGCTTTGCTGACCGCCATGGCTCTGATGCCACATTAAGCCCTTCTACCTCAGCAGGAAACTGGCTATGCTCATATACAAAGAGCTTGTTGGTGATCAGGGGACAAGGTATCTGGAGCGACTCATCACAAGTTAGCTTGGCAGATGTGTATGGATGCAAGTAGGAGCACCAGGCATTAGTGGGTTATGAAAACACACCATCTGATTATAAAATACAAGCACATGCAAAGCTGCCTAAGGGCCACTGTACTGGGAATATCTCAATACTGATATAGACCTTTTTTTTTTTTTTTTTTTTAAGAGACAGGGTCTCTCTCTGTCATCCAGACTGGAGTGCAATGGCACAATCTTAGCTCACTACAGCCTCGAACTCCTGGGCTCAAGTGATCCTCCTGCCTCGGCTACATAAATAGCTGGGCCTACAGGTGTGAGCCACTGTGCCTGGCCAAATTGTCATTTTTATTACATGAATATTATGTATTTATTACAGAAAAATTAGACAATACAATTAGACAAAAATTAATTGTGAACAGAAAACATCTATACCTCCACCTTCTAGAGATAACACTTTTAACCTCTTTTTCTTTCTCTCTTTACACACACACATACAATCATTTTAACACTTTTGTAACTTAATGGATTGTGGACTACTTTTCATGTCATGAAATATACATTTTTATGTTATCAAGTACTGAGTGATTCTAGATGAATCTGAAGGTGTATTTGTTTGTGGTCATACCTGTTAGCAATATTTTGCTCACGGAGAACAAGGGGTTAAGCAGACCGTCTTAAGTCTTAGTAGTCTACAGCTTCTAATTCTGGTAACAGCCACCAGGCTAATCACTGGTGGCTTCAGGCTAGAGACTCATTGTGGAGCCCGCTGGCTTTATGTAAATGTAGTCCTTTGAGGAACAGGACGTTTATCCAGCTTGCGCTGGTCTGTTTCTGTTAGGAAAAGCTGCAGTCCAGCACCTGATGTCTAGTTTCTACTTATGGGCAAGGTGGGCGGTCAGCACCCTGGCTCTGCCTCCGTGTCCCTGCGGGGCCCTTGGCAGGGTGTGCCACCTCTCCAGGCCTCAGTGTTCTTGTCTGTAAGCTAAAGGGGTTGGGTTTCTCTTCTGCTCTGGCACTCTGTGATTCCATCTTAAGTAATTTGGAGTGAGATTAGGGCTTGGGTGTGGCTCTTAATTGCTGCCGAACAGCCTGGTGCCAGGCTGGCTGCAGAATCACCCAAGGGAGCACTTAAAGCATATATTTCTGGGCTCTCTTCCCCACCCTACTGGGGTGAGGCTTGAGAATCTGTACTTTTAACAAACCTTTTAGTTATTCTTTCTTTTCTTTCTTTCTTTTTTTTTCTTTTGAGATAGAGTCTCACTCTGTCGCCCTGGCTAGAGTGCAGTGGAATCATCATAGCTCACGGCAACCTCAAACTCCTGGGCTCAGGCGATCCTGCTGCCTCAGCCTCCTGAGTAGCTGGGACTATAGGCATGAGCCACCGTGCCCGGCCTAGTGGCCTAGTGGCCTAGTGATTCTTTCTTGAAGCAGGTTTGGGGAATGCTGCAGGGATGGTGCTTCTCCAAGTCACCCAGCTGTCCATATCCTATTTGAACTTTGGCTAAGGCCAAAGGGTTGTGCAAAGCATCTTAACCCAAACCTGTTCATGGAGACAGCTGGTGTTTCTGGAAGCCTACACAGGTCTGGCTTCAGGGCCACTGGCAGGTTGGTTTCCAGAGTCCTTGGAGACAGACTTCCCCGCCTGTCAGCCCTTTACTGGTTGTCTGAGCTCAGCCCACCCGGCCTGTCCACCCGCCCTTTTGTTCCCACCAGTTGTCATCATGTTCTGCTTCACGTGGCTTTCTTGCTCCATATGGTTTGGCTCAGGTCACAGCAGGGCTGTGACCACCCTGAGTGTTTGTACCAGCAGCTCCCACAGACTGTCCTTCATCAAGCAGGAGATGTTTCCCTCCCACCTGGTTTCAGTCCTCTCTCTGTTCCTTCATCTTGCGGGAGACCTGTGTTTCTGGTACATGCGGCAGATTTCTTTACAAATCCACGAAGACTTTGGACTATTATCTTAGCGGTTTATTCCAGAGACTTCTTCCACACAGTGCTTTTCAATGTTTAAGGGGCCAGGTTCCTTCCTTTTCTGATTATTGTAGCTAGGTTTAAAAAGGTAGATCATACTTTATCCACAGTATGAATTAGAGATTCTGATCTTATTATTTTCCTTTTTTCACACTTACTTATTTTATGTCACACTTTGCTCATATTTACCATTTGTAAATAAGAAAGAAATACTTTTTCTTTTATAATATAAATAAGAAAGAAATACTGAGGAGGCTGTATGTTGTCTTTGAGTATTCTCGTGCATCAGAATCACCTGGGTCAACTTGATAAAATACAGATTCCTGGACCTCGTCCCAGACTTACTGAATGGTAATCCCTGGGGGAGGGGTGCAGAAGTTTGTGTTTCCAGCAAGATCTCTGAGTGATTCTTTTGCAAGCTAAAGGTTGGGAATTCCCTCATTAGGTGGTGGGCAGAATTTAGACTAGAATTTAGAAAAGATGGGGAGGACAGTGGGAGACAGCCTGGTGGGTACCACACTGCTTGGGTTTGAATCCGGACCCTGTGCCCTCATTGGCTGTGCGACTTCTCTGTGCTTTAGGTTGCTCTCTGTGAAAAATCTGTAAGACTGTAATGTTTACCTGATGGGTTGTTGCAAGGAATAAATGAGTTAATATGTGCAGCATGTTTAAAGTACTGCCTGGCACATCAGGGCTCTGAAGGTGTTTGCAGTGCATATTACTCTGTGCAAGGGGAATGGCATGAACAAAGTCAAACAGACAGAAACGGATGGTCTCTTTGAGGGAGGGGAGTAGATCGATTTGTCAGGAACAGAAGGCTTATGTCACTGGTTTTCAAATTATAGTGTGCAAAAAATTAACCTGGGTGGGGGCTTGTTAAAAAATTTAGCATCCCTACAAAGATTCTGAGTTAGTAAACTTGGAGTGAAACCTGGGGATCTGCTTTTAAAATTTTTAACACAGGTGTGAGCAAATTTTCAGAAACCCTGGTGTAGGTAGAGGAGGACTGGTCTTTAAAGTTGGAAAGGTATCCTGGGATTTGACTGGGGCTCTGAAAAGTACGGACACTGATTGCATATTTAATATCTGCTTTATTAGGTGTGTCCAGAAAGCAGTAGAAGTATCCGGGAGGTTCAGTGTGCATCCTACAACAACAAGCCGTTCATGGGCCGGTTTTATGAGTGGGAACCATTTGCAGAAGGTAAGAATAGACCCAGCCTTGTCCATAGAAATTACTTTTGTCTGTTTTTCAACCCTGTTCTGTCCTGGTTGATGCTGGAGGCATTGGTGTGGTTGGGGTGTCCGCAGGGAGAAAGTGTGACCCCGGGGCAAAGGGAGCCTGCAGGGGTCTTTACCAAAGGTAGGGTAGCTCAGGTGACACCTGGACCGTCCTCAGCATGGAGTTGGGTGGATGAGGCGTTGATGGCACGGTGACGGGGACATAACAGGGTTCGAGGAATCAGTTGGAGCAAGAGGCTCAAACCTGAAGTGAGCAGTGAACAGGGATGGAGTTTCCCTTTTTCTTTGTTTCTGCTACAAGGGCTGAGGTGGAGGCTTAAGAGAGCATGTAGGGTTGTAGGGTTGACAGTTGTATGGTTGCACCTATGGGGGTCCTGGGGGTCCCTGCATGCTATTCCCAAAGATAGAAGTGGGCAGGCATCACCCTTGGGACCAAGGTCCCTGTTGTTTCCAAATGACAGAAGATCCAAAGTTGGTACAACAGGTCAATTTTCCTTTGTTGAAACCCAGATGATAACATGCCTTTGGACTAAGAAGGGTTACATTCTGAGGCATTTTTTCCCATTACAGAGAGAGTGGGCTCAGAAGTGGTGTTGGGTCAAGCAAAACTTGTGGAGGTTCTATGCTGACAGCCAAGCTGGCTGAAAGGGGACTCTGGCTGCCTCCAGTGCCCAGCGGAAGAGCTCTGCCAGCCAGCCCTTCTCAGCCTCAGTCCAAGGCAGTGGCTGGGACAGCTGGGGTTGGCCAAAACCCGGAGTGCAGAGCACAGCTGCTCTGCCTGGGGTCCGGAGAAACTGTTTTGGGAGAGGGATCAATAGTGAGTTTTGCTGATTCCATTGCAGAATCAATGCCTGGGGAAGCCAAACTGTGGATGGTGGTGCCTAGGTTTAAGCCCTTGGGGATGGGGGAGGGAGATTGCTATCTGACCACTCTGAAATTGGATGCAGAATTGTTTTTATCTGTGCATTGTTCTCAGAGGAGAGTCTGGAGCTTCTATTAAGAGTCCCAGGGTGGTCCCATGACCTCAAAATTATCAAGGACTAACTTGACTAAAAGATTGGGACGATCAGATCCAAACAGGAAAGATGTACCGATGAAATGTAGTGCTGGCTGATGCAAATGCAAGGGTGGGTAAGAGGTTGGAGGGTGAGCAAAGGAAGGAAGCCTGGAGTGAAGTTTTAATTCTGGGGATAGATCTTGGTTCTGACCTTTTTCATTCTTAAAAACATGCTAGATTCAAGGCAGTACCCCAATTTGGATCCTGGAATAGAAAGATGGCATTGGTGGGAAACCTGGAGAAATATGTATAAAGCGTATAGGTTAGGCTGGGTGCAGTGGCTCACACCTGTAATCCCAGCACTTTGGGAGGCCGAGGAGGGAGGATCACTTGAGACTAGGAGTTGGAGACCAGTCTGGGCAACGTAGCAAAAGATTAGCTGGGCATGGTGGTGTTTACCTGTAGTCCCAGCTTCTTTGGAGGCTGAGGCAGGAGGATCGCTTGAACCCAGGAGTTCAAGGCTACAGTGAGCTATGATTAGGCCACTGCACACCAGCCTGGACAACAGAGTGAGACCCTGACTCTAAAACAATTTTTTAAAAAAGAGTATAGGGTCATTAATAGTATTGTACCAGTGTTAGTATCTTAGTTTTTATAAATGTACCGTAGCTTTATAAGATGTTAAGGTTAGAGAAAGCTGGATGAAGGGTATACAGGAAATCTCTATCCTGTCTTGGCAACTCTTCTATAAATCTAAAATGACTTCAAAATAAAATTTTTTTGAAAAATTCCCATTAGCTAGGTATTACATGCATTCTGGTGAAGACAAATTCTAAGACTTATTTAACGTGGATGAGGAAGAGTGCATTGCATAAATAGTGTCTTCTCCCCCCAAGTTTGTATCCTTCCTGGAACCTCAGGATGTGATCTTATTTGGAAATACGATTGTTGCAGATGTAATTAGTTATGCTGAGTGCATACTAGAGCAGGGTGGGCTCTTAATCTGGTGTGACTGGTGTTCTTATAAGAAGAGGAGAACAGACATACAGGGAGGATGCCAACTGATGATGAAAGCAGAGATTAGAGTGATGCGTCTGCAAGCCAAGTAATACCAAGGATTGTTGGCAACCACCAAGAGCTAAGAAGAGACAAGGAAGTATCCTCTCCTGGGGTCTTCCAAGTGGACAGGGCTCTGCCAGCACCTTGATTTTGGACTTCTAGCCTCCAGAACTGTGAGAATAAATTTCTTTCGTTTTAAGCCACCAAGTTTGCAGTATTTTGTCATGGCAGCTCTAGGAAACTAAAGAGGAAGGAACTGGGTTCTGGATTGACTGAGTTCTACTTATTCGGGTAGATCAGGAGGTGAGGTTGGTCTGAACAATAGCAGGAGACACCTTGGAGAAGTGAGGCATGTACCCCAAGTGAGTGATGGCCTCACGGATCCAGGTCTGTCCAAGGCAGTGGGTCTCAGCCCAGTTGCTCATTCGAATCACTGAGGAGCCTCCCAGAAACACTGATGCCTGAGGCCCACCCCTAGAGATTGTGATTTAATTGGTCTGGGGTGCAGCCTGGGCTTCAGGATTTTTTAAACATCCCAGGCAATTCTTAGGGATTAGAAGGTTGAGACCCTCTAATCCAAGGAGGAAGGCAGGATTCCTGGAGAGGTGATGACCTTAGCCTAAGTTGAGGGACAGAATCATGGCTGTTTCATAAACCATGAAATATGTTCATGTGTCAGAAGAACAATACGTGTCAGTGAACATTTAGAGAAGTGACCCTGGCTTTTGTCTGAGCCGTGCGCTTGCTTTATTGCCAGCTGTGATAGTAGCTGCTTTATTGTGATTAACTGGGAGGAAAGATGAATTCTCCCAGCAATGCATACTGCTTGGCGCACTGCGTACTTCGTTATCTCCCCAGGAGCTGAAGCTGCGTTGCCAGACCTTCTTCTCTGCATGGTTGGGGTGGTCGTCGGCTAGCTGCTGTTGTCCAAGACCTCAGCGTCCCGCCACGGCCTCCAGATCTGGCAGGCTCGGGTCTGATACTGACAGCCCTATGCGGGCTGCACAGAAAACACTTTGCTAATGTTTTCATGTGTTACAAATATTCTCTCCGGACAGCTGCTGTTTTCTGGTTTATGTATGATTCCACCTCAGATTTGCACTAGAGTTTAATCTGGGAGAACTTATTTTTTAAACATTTGCGTTAACTTAATTGTTTTGGAAAATGTCAAACGTAGGTAAAAACAGAGAGAATAGTATAATAGCATAATAATAAGGTCCTATGTACCCATCACTTAATTTCAACAGTTATCAGCCCATGGCCAGTCTTTTTCATGAATACCCTGTCCTCTCTTCCCCACACAGATTATGGGAAACTATTTGAATTTGCATTACATAGCATCGTTGTTGGTGGATATATTAATTGGAACTCTTGGTTTTAAGCAATAGAAACCCAAACTAAATACGTTTATTGAAGAAGGGTATTTTGTTGGTCATGTTACTGGGAAATCCCAGAGGTGGACTGGAATTCAGATATGGCTGCATTCTGAGGGATCGATCACATTAGGACCCTGCCTTTCTTGTCTGTGTTCATCTCTTAGCTCTGCTTACTCCCGTCTCAGGCAGATGAGCAGGCATGCATGGCTTTGACTTCGTGATCATGATGGGAGAAACTCTCTCCCACATGGTATTGGCAGTTGAATTGCACTCTCCAAAAAGATAGGCTGAATTCCTAACCCCTGGTGTGTATGAATATAACCTTCCTTGGTATGAAGGTCTTTGCAAATGTAATTAAGATGTGAGTTTAGAAGAGGTCATACTGGAGTAGGGTGGGCCCAAATCCATATGACTGGTGTCCTTACAAGAAGAAGAGAAGAGATACAGAGATAGAGATGGGAGTGATGAAGCTACGATCAAAGGGACACAAAATATTGCTGGCAACCACCAAAAGCCAGCAAGAGGCGTGGAAAGATTCTTCCCCAAGACACTTCGAAGGGAGCATGGCCTACTGATGCCTTGATTTTGGATTTCTGGCCTCTAGAACTGTGAGCGAATAAATTCCTGTTATTTTATGCCAACCAGTTTGTGTAATATACTATGGCAACCCTAGGAAAGTAATATACCTAGTGACTGATCCAATCTCAGAAAAGCTATATGATGATCTTGTTTGGATCATATTCCTGTCTCTGGACCTAAGTTTGGGGCATGCAGTACTTGGGCCTCAGGGTGAAGGACCCACATCACATGAAGTGGAGACAGGGAAGTGGGGATGGGGACAGATGGAAAAGCAGATTGTTCTCCAAAATCAGTGTATACTACTCGAATATAAGCCACTGAGATATTTAGTGAGCTAATTAGCATGCTCATGTTTTAGAGAAGAAAATACAGAGTAGTCATAGATTAATCAACTGTCTTCTACAATGTGTTAGCAGAAAATTCAGTAGATCTTTTAAAATATTCACTAACATTGATATTTCTCACATGCCTGGAAGGAGAGAAGGAGTCCATGGTCATCGAAGTCACGTTTACTTTGGCTTTGTTTAAATAATTCTTTTTGCTGCTAAAATTGTTTTCTTGAGTTTATCCTTCTTCCTCTTAAATGGTTCCCAGGCTAACTGGTGGGAGGAAGACACTGCTAATGTTTCTGTGGGGTTTTCATACTTTACGGCTGGATTTTGCATTGGGCTGTTGGTTTTGTTTGGATGTCTACTGCTATTCGCATGTGCCTACTTAGGGGAACAGCTGCACTCGTTCAGCACAATGCCACATAGAATAGTAAAAGCAGAGTATACTCTCTGATAAACACATTAATTTCACCAGATGGTTCTTCTTAGGCCTTTAATTGCATTTCCTGGATATAATGACCTATCCTTAGATAATGCCTCTAGGAATTTTTCTCATAGCCCTAGACCTAGTATTGCACGGATGGTAGCAGCAGAATTAGGGTGCCACACGTCCCGCTGTGCCCAGGACAGCGATGGTTTATGCCTGTTGTCCCAGTCTCCTTTCATTCTCAAAACCAGCTTGAACAATAAACTATCTGGTCAGTCTAGCTCAAATAGGACAGTTTAATAGGAAGCCTCTTGCTTAGATACTGACATTGGGGGAAATTATACCTGTTTTCATGCCTAGAGTAATGGGGCTCCCCAGCACTAGACCCTAGAGTTTTGCTGGGTCGCTGTAGGCTGTACAGAAGCATGTATCGGTCTTAATCCATAAGCCAGGAAGCTGCATGGTGTTTGGATAGCTTAAGTGCGCCGTGGAAGCTTAAGTCCCTGAGAGCTGAACTAAATGGAGTAGAAATTGAAAATCTAGAGGTAAGGCTGAGTCAGAAATCAGAGGTCACCAGCTGGTGACATGCATGGGCCAATTACATCCACCAGGAGTGGCTAAATTATGCTGCTGTAACAAATCACCCCCAAATCCCAATGACGTAACACAACAAAAGTATGTCTCTTGCTCATGCTACATGTGTAACGGAGTGTGTGTTCTGCTCTTTTGGGAGCCCAGACTGGTAGAAGCTGCATCTCAACTCATGCTTTTAAGGAGGCAGGGAAAGGGAACAAGTGACTCATCCTCAAGTTCTTAAAACTTCAGCCAGACGTGATCCCCATTGTTTCTGCTCACATCTCATTGGCCAAAGCAAGTCACACGTCACACTTAACTTCAAAGGGGGCAGGGAAGTGGCATCCCACCATGTTCTCAAAGGAGGAGAAATGGAATATCTGTGACCAGCCCTGGTGACTAGCACAGGCAGGAAGCTGCAGTGAAACTCCCTGAATGCCTTCCTTGTAAGTCCAGGTGACTTTTATTAGGCCGTTTGCAAAAATAGTAGATTTTGCTCCAGGGAATATTAAAGGTGCCACATAGTCTCTAATATCCACAGGGCCCTGAGCCACTTCAATCAAGTTCTTCCGCTTAATTAAAGCTCTGAGAGACCAGAGGTGAATGTTGGTGGCCAGGTGCCCAGGCACGCTTCTAATTCTTCCCCCTGTCTGCCCTGACACGGGCAGCATGTTGGGGCGTGGGGCAGAGTCTGTCAGATAAACACACGGACAGTATTATCAAACTGTGAGCCCTGAGGGAGGGAGGCTTAGGGCTACGTGCTGGTGGGCTTGGAATTAGGATGTTCGTGCTTTAATGAAGCAGCTTTCTTCACAGATGCTCTCACTCACCCAGCCCCTCTTCTGCACAGACGGCCCGTAATCATTATGAACATTCAGAATGGAGAGGGCAGACTTTAGGGAACCAGGAGGCAGTTTTCATCTCACTGGAGGTATACCTGGAATGCCTCCCTCAAGTTCTACTCTCAGAACTCTCTTCTACATGCCTGAGAATGCCTGGCAAGACTAGGCCATGCTTGCTTTGGGGACGAGTGTATCATTGAGGATCTCTTTGTGAAAACAAAATGATGATTTTGGTTTTGTACATGTTGAGTCTGAATGAATGGCGAGACCTTCAGTTAATAAAATGCCCAGCAGGAAGTTGGGGGTGCAGGCTTCTGAAGTTTATATTTATTGAGTGTTTGCTGTATACAAGGCACTATTCTAAAGGCTAACTCATTTAATCCTCACAATGATCCTATGAGGTGGGTATTGTTATTACCCTCATTTTACAGAAAAAGCAAAGGCACGGCATAGTTCAATAACTTGACCAAGGTCACCCAGCTGGTAAGTGATAGAGCCAGTTTCAAAGTCAAAGTCTGACTATAGGAACCTCTACTCTTATGTACGTGGAAGCCAGAAGAAGGGTTTCAAGAAGGAGAGGTCATCAGCACTGCTGAACAGCGCAAGAAGTCAAGGAGAATGACTGAGAAAATGAGACTAGAATGGGCTGTTGGGAATCCTTCTAGAAAGAAATCAAATAAAGTAAGCAGTGAGTATGGCCATCTCTTTTTTAAAAAAAAATTGCCATGAATAAGAAATATTGATAGTGTTTGCTAGCTTTAGGAGAAAGAGAAAGGTTTGCTTAGAATGGTAGAGAAATGAGGACGTCTGTGGATTGAGAAAATGAAGCATGTCGAGAGGGTGTCCAGATTCAACAGAATGCTATCCATGAACCTGTTCTATCCTGAAGAAAGGGAAATGCAAAATATGCATTTTTTCCTACTGTAAAATGTATATTATTGCTTCTCTGCAAGCTTCTATAAAAAGCTTCTTCACCATTTAATAAAAAATTCAAGAGAAATGAAAGTAATCATATGGCCATAAAAAAAGATTTGTTCAGGAATGTTCACAGCACCTTTTTTCCTATTAGCTCAAAACTGGAAACAACCCAAAAGCCATCAACAGAAGACTGAATAAACAAATTGTGGTATACATATATATTCATACAATGGAGTATTACTCTGCAATTAAAAATGAAAACACTACTGACACATATTAAAAACCTGGATGAATCTCAAAAACATTGTGTTTAGCAAAATAAGCTAGATACAAGAGTACATATTGTTTGATTCCATTTATATGATGTTCCAGAACAGGAAAAAATAGGCTATGGTGATAGAAATCAGAACAGTATTTGCCTATGTAGATGGGAGGGGGTGTTAGCTAGAAAGGGGCATGATAGAACTTTCTGGAGTGATGATAATGGTCTATATCATGATTGGCATGGTTGTTACATAGGCGTACACAGTTTTCAAAACCCACTGAACTTGCTATCTATGCATTTTATCATATATAAATTATACTTTAAAAAACCCATTGTTCTCTTTTCCCTTCACTCTGTCTCTGTCTCTGTCTCTCCAATTCCTGAAGGTGACATTTAGAGCCAGTATAAATGATGCCACTGTAGAACTATTCTAAGGCTCACTAATTTCTCTCTCTCTCTTATTTTAAATACTCTTTCTTACTACCTATGGAGTAACAAGAGAATTTTAGGGAGAATAAACTCATAGTTTTAGATAGAATAGACTAAAAGTGCATAGCATCAACTGTAAATCTATTAGAAGAAAACATGAAAACGCAGCGGAAAAGCTACCTGATGCTAGTCTGAGGGTGTAGGGATCCTGCGGCCTTCTGATTTCAAGATTGTTCTTTTTTAAGCACCAAAGGAGGCAAGAAAAGCTTCATCTTTCTCTGCTGCACCCCTTTTAATAAAAGCATTTGTTCTGTAAAATTAGGATTCTGTCAAAAGGTCGCACTCAAGGAACAAGAAGGCCATGTGTGGCCCCAAGGCCGCAGTTAAGCATAGGAGGCAAAAGCAAAACTAGACAAATGGGATTGCATCAAACTAAAAAGCTTCTGCACAGCAAGGAAAGAATGGAGTGAAGAGACAACCCACAGACTGGGAGAAATATTTGCAAATCACACATCAGATAAGAGGCTCATCTCCAAAATGTATAAGGAACTCAAACTACTCAATAACAACAACAACAATCCTATTAAAAATGGGCAAAGGACCTGAACAGACATTTCTCAAATGAAGACATACAAAAGGCCAACAGACATATCACAAAATGTTCAACATCACTAATCATCAGGGAAATGTAAATTAAAACCACAATAAGATACAGCCTCATACCTGTTAGAATGGCTGTTATCAAAAAGTTACTATAAGTGTTGCCCAGGATGTGGAGAAAAGGGAACCTTTGGATACTGTTGGTGGGAATCTCAATTAGAAGAGCCATTTTGGAAAACAGTATGGAAGTTTCTCAAAAAACCAAAAGTGGCTCACACGTGTAATCCCAGAACTTAGGGAGGCTGAGGTGGGAAGATCTTAGGCAAGGAGTTTGAGACCAACCTGAGCAACATTGTAAGACCCTGTTTATACAAAAAATAGAAAAATTAGCTTGGCATGGTGTTGTGGGCCTATAGTTCCAGCTACCTGGGAGGCCGAGGCAGGAGCATTGCTTGAGTTTGAGGTTGCAGTGAGCTTTGATGACGACACTGCATTCTAACCTGGGCAATAGAGTGAGACTCTATCTCAAAAACAAAACAAAACAAAAATCTAAAAATAGAATTGCCATATGATCTAGCAATCCCACTTCTGGGTATATATCCAAAGGAAGTGAAATCCGTGTGTCGAAGAGATGTCTGCACTCCTGTGTTCATTGCAGCATTATTTACAATAGCCAAGATACATAAACAACTCAAGTGCCCATCAACAGATGAATGGACTAGCAAAGTGTGATATGTATACACAATAGAATACTATTCAGCCTTAAAGGAGAATGGCATGTTCATCCATGTGACAACATAGATGAACCTGGAGGACATTATACAAAGTGAAATAAGCCAAGCACAGACGGAAGAATATTGCATGATCTCACTTATATGTGGAATGTGAAAAATTTGAACTCATAGAAGTAGAGAGTAGAATAGTGGTTACCAGAGACTGAGGTGGGTGGGTAAAGGTGAACTGTTGATCAAAGGGCACAAAGTTTCAGTTGGACAGGAGGAATAAGTTCAGGTGATCAATTGCACAGCAAGGTGACTATAGTTAATAATAATGTAGTGTATATTTTAAAATTGCTAAGAGTGGATTCTAAATGTTCTTACCACAAAGAAGTAAGTTTGAGGTGACGGATATGTTAATTAGCCTGATTTGCTCATTCCAGAATGTGTATACGTGTATTAAAACATCACATTGTACCCCATAGATATATAATTATTATTTATCAATGAAAATAAAATTTTAAAGATGCATGATCTCATTGTATACTTGTTTATAAACGTAGAGCTTTGTTGGGCCTAGGAATCCTCCGACAGGTCCAGAATCTGAGCAAGCAGCCAGATGTCTGTATCAGTTAGTGTTCTTTTCTTGCAAGCAACAGACACTAGTAGTGGCTGAGTCAGACACAAAAGGATTTTGTTGGAAGAATATCCAGTAGCTCAGAGAACCAACAGGAAGTGCGGAGAACCAGGCTTGCTGAAGGACACACACCAGCCATCCCTGGGAGTCCAAGTAGACAGGACCGGTGGTCTCACCAGCGTGCTGCTGCTGCAGTGGAGAATTCTGGCAGGTTTCCCCAGCCAAGAGTCAAAGTCCCGGAAACAAAACTTTGATTGGCTTGGCTTAAGCCACATGCTCGCTCCTTGGCCAGGGAACCTGGGATACCCTGAGTGACAGTCTCACCAAAACCACACACAGAGGGCTAGAAGTAATTCCCAAAAAGGAAATCCAGTTGCTTTGCCAAAAGAAGGGAGAGTGGGTAGTGGATGGCCCAAAAAGATGACCATTGTCCACAACAGAAACTCATGACAAATCAGAGTGCCTGCCTGGCTTGTCAACTGTCATCTCATCATTAGGCTTAGAGAGCTTCTTAACACCTTTGGGGGATTATTGGAATTGGAATATAACACGTGAGTATCATTCTTTCATTCTTCTTGCTGTGTTTGCATTCCTGAAGATTGTACATCAAGGCGTCCTTATATTAGGTTATTAAGTATAGAATGTCTGATTTCCTTAAGTATTAATACTAAGTTTGACAGCTGATATCCCTGACATTTCACTTTGACACTTCTTGTTTTATTTATTTATTTTATTGTGAAGGTACATCTTCATTCTTTCAGATACACATTTTGGCTTGTGATTATCTTTAAAAAAATCTTTTTAGAGCAGTTTTTGTGAAACCATGGATAAGTCAAAAATTCATATTATTTTTATGTATGACTTCTGTCATGGAGCCAGTGCAGCACAGACAGCTCAAAAGATCAACAAAGTGTTTGGGAAGGAGGTGGCTAATGAACGCACAGTATGTCGATGGCTTGAGAAGTTCCATTCTAGTGATTTTAATCTTGAAAATGAGCCAGGTGGGTGACCTGAGACCAAGGTGGATAATGATGAGCCGAAAGCTGTAATAGGAGCAAATCCATCTCAACCTACGCGTGAATTAGCAGCAAGGTTTGACGTTAGTATTCCAACAATATTTGACCATTTGAAACAAATTGGCAAGGTAAAGAAGCTGGATTAATGGGTTCTGCATGAATTAAATGAACATCAGAAGAGAAATTGTCTTGCAGCTTGCCTTTCTTTGCTGTCACAACATAAAGGCAAACCATTTCTATACTGTATTGTTACGTGTGATGACAAACGGATACTTTTTGACCATGGCAAGCATTTGGCACAATGGTTGGAACAGAGGAAGTGCCAAAACACAGTCCAAAACTGAATATTCATCAAAAAAACCCTAATGGTGTGTGTTTGGTGGTCCAGCACTGGTATTCTCCACTACAGCTTCATGAAATCTGGTCAATCGATAACAGCTGATGTCTACTGCAACCAGTTGGATGAAATGATGAGGATGCTTGTGATTAAGCAGCTGAGATTGTTTAATAGAGACAGGCCAATCCTCTTCCAAGACCATATGTTGCAAAAAACAACGCTGCTCAAACTATAGAAGCTGGGCTTGGAAACTCTGTCATCCACCATATTCACTAGACCTTGTACCAACTGACTGCCACTTCTTCCAGGCTTTGGACCACTTCTAATAAGGAAAAATAGTCAGTTCTCAACAAGCTATGGAAAACACCTTTCACGATTTCATCGCCACTCACTCTCTAGGCTTCTTCTTCGCTGCTGGCATAAACAACCTACTGTTAAGATGGCAAAACTGTATCAATAGTTTAGGTTCATACTGTGATTAATTGTACTGCTTCCTGTTGAGATATAAGAAACTACACCTTTGATTCAAAATTGTACATTTCATGTTTAATGACCTAATATATGTATGACATGTGACCATGGGGATCTCCTTTGCTTGCAAACATTTATGCTGGCATAATTTAGGTTGACTAGTATGCATTTACACAGGGGCATGGGCCACCGTGTCATGTGTAAGAAGGGTGTCCTCAGGGAGAAGTGAAAAGAGTTAGGAAGGATCCTGTTTCCTCCCCCTGATTTCCATAATCCTGGTCTTTGGTTTAGCTCTTCCACACCCCTCCCCATAGGATTTGGTATGTGAAATGCTTCTAGAACATGTCTGCTTCTTGCATCCACACTGTTTCTCTCTCTAGCTGAAGAGGGGGAGAATGCAGGATGGGGCATGTGGTTGTCACATCCCTCCGTGAGTCTTTTCACTGGGTGATGCAGGATATGAAACAGGAAAGATTGTTTGAGGGAGAAAATTGCCCCTGCTCTAGGGTATTCTGGAAGGTGTAAATGATTCTTGTAAAAGCAATTTCTTTCCTGGCACTGGAACCAGTGTCATTCTGGGTAATTAGTTAAGAAAAGCCTCAGGGTCTATTTCATCATCTAATGAGCAGATTAGTCTAAATATGAATAATTTTTAAGGATTTAAAACCAAGCATGAAACTTAAACCCATTGCAAAATATTAAATAATGAGACCCAATCTTATTATTTCTCTCTTCTAAGGACTCAGCTTTCTACAAAGACTGTCTGGGTCAGTCCCCATAGTGGCTGGTCAGGATGGACTATTCAGGATGTCACTATTCTACAGTGTTCCTATTTGACAGAGGCAGGAACCGAGACTCATAAGGGTTGGATGGTCTGCCCCGGATCACAGAATAAAATAGAAGAGTCAGAGTCGATAAGGAGTTATGTAAGCACAGCTCGAGTGCTGAGAGCAGTGATTTGCCTTAAGGACTACAGAAAAATTTCTCCCTCCATGCAACCAAGCCATGACTGATTCATTTCCTTTAAAAACAAATGAGTGTGTTTTTACATCAGGACGACTAAAACTTCTCCAGGAAATCCTAGGACTCTGTCTTAATCTTTTGTAGCACAGATCTCTCACCCTTTGAGCAGAGGTCACCATGTTGTAAATTGGTAGGGATATGTCCTGAAGGAGTGGTTGGGACGTTTTTTTTGTACCGTGCATGAACATGGAGAAATTAACATCGGGGTAACATCAAGAGGTTTTTAGAGTTAGAGGATTTAGAGCTAGAACATGATGAGTGAATACGTAATTTTTATTTTAATTCTAAATTCAGCCCATCCTTTACATATTTATCACAGACACTGTCCCCCAGTGACATTGTCCCTCTGCCAAAGCTGTCACCTCCATTTCAGCCATACCTGTCAGTCTCCATTCCTTAGAAATTTCAGTGAGAACATTCCATGGCTCGGTGGGACTTGTTTACAAAGGATTAAAGGAAAAGTCTCTTGTATCTGTAGTTTGAGGTGGGAAGACTGGAGAGAAGGTGCATCCTTCATTTTTTTTTTTTGTCTGGGTAAACCCTGCCTCAACACATTCTTATAATGCCGCTATGGTTTCCCCTGGAATGATTATCGCCAGGACACCCTTTCGAGCCGTGTTGAACTAAACGTCCAGGTTCCTCCTTCAGATGTTTGAAAGCAGCCATCTTGTCACCCTGCATCTACTTTTCACCAGTCTGCTGAATAGTTTTACTTCCTTCAACTGATTTCTATGCTTTGGGTTATGCTGTTTGTTCGTCATACTGGCTGTTCTCTTTAGAGTATAGTACACAAGTCATAATAAGCAGGTCTCCCCCGCCTGTGCCAGCTCTGATGTGCTGGGCTCGGGAACAAGGAGTGCCACTGGGATCAGTTAGTGATGCCTTGCTCTGGCGTGGGTTGGGGGGAAAGGGAAGCACACATGCTGCCTCTTTGCCATCACAGCAGTTTTTCAGTCTCTCCAGTGATTGTTATATAGGTGTCAATTAACCCTACCAGTTGCTTGAAAATTTGCAATGAGTTTCTATGCTTTATTAAACAGGGATGGGATTCCTGAATGTTCACAACATTGCATTAGGTCTCACTACAAATGCCTGTAGAAAGGCATTCTAATTTTAAAATACAGTAATGGGGGGTGATGCAAATAATATAATGAACACATGTTACAGTACATTGTCTGAATGTATTCACATTTAAAATGTAGATAAAAATCAAATGATATGTAGCTGATTGTGATTTTCCAAGAGATGGCTTTAGGATGGCTGAAATAGACAGAGGCAGGCCTGGTCTCCCAGAGTAATCCTTTAAAGTAAGGATTCCTTTATGGGGGCTGTGTATCTAGAGGCGGAGGAACTAAATCAAGGGTAGTTTTTTAAAAAAAACTAGACCATCTCTGCATTAAATAGTTTTCATTCTGCTTTTGGATTGTATTTCCTATTTGTGTCTGAGGCTGTAACCACTGCAGCATGATAAAATTGAGGTAGTGGCAATTATTTGTATCTGAATTGTTCTGCTTCCAAACCCAGCTGTCTTCAGCCTGGACTGTGGAGAGTACTTGTCATCACGTCCTGAAGTCATATGTGTCATTATCACACCTCTTTTAGCTGCAGATCTAGGCTTCACAAGCAACTGTTTGAGGTCCTTTTTACCCAAATACTTAGTAACTGAGTATATATAGGGAAATATTTTTCTTTAAGGTTACTAATTACGACATATATTACCCTGAAATATAAGGCTTTCATTCACAACCATTTCCGTTTAACGTGGGAGACATTTTTGGAGTTTTGCTTTGCCCTTTCTTTCCTGCTCTGTGACTGTCACTGCTCCACTGGGATCACTCTTGCCCCCTGATGGTTTCCATTGATCTTTGGTGGGCCCACCGATGTAGCATGCCTTCTGTCCCCTGCTGTGCTGGCACTAAGATGGCACATACAGCATTCGCTCCCTCTGGGCAAAGGAGAAGCGATTAACACTACTCGGTAATATCAGATTCCTCCTGTACAGCAACACCCTTTAGTGGATAGTGCTTAGATTTTTATCTACATTTTTTCTTTTGGGTTGCCAGACACACACACACACACACACACACGCACACGCACACGCACACACACACACACCTCCACCACCACCACTATGTCTGCTCAGTTACGTTTATACAGTTGAAAAGTAAAACAGGGTAAGGTCCCATTTGGATTCTAGTTTTGAACTCAAGACAGCTAGAAGCAGACAGAGATATTTAAACTGTAGGTGATTAATAACCTACCAGTGACTCTGGATCTGGTCAACAGAATTTACAACTCAAGACTGCTACTTAGTAATTAATAAGAAAAGTTTAGGAAAACAAAGTTCTACATTGTATGCAGTTGATGCTTTTCTTTGAAATCTTGCTGCAGATGATGTTTCTTTGCAGAGGCAAGGACAAGGACAGTGAGCAGTCTCTGATAGGGACGAGGAGTTTCGATGGGGAGAGGCTGAAACACAGCAGGTGCGAGGGGTGACGAGAGCCCGGGCGATTGCAGAGGGAAGAAATGCCAGGCAGATAAGCCTGTCACGAGTTTCGTGAGGCTAGAAGTCAACAACAGAATGGGGCGAGAAACTGACAGGCAACCACAAATGTCACATGGTTATTGGATTAACTTATTTTTGCTTTAAAATTTTATCGAGTGAGCCATAATTTATTGGGCTGAGTGGAGTGTTGTCCAGGGGATTGATTTGAAGTTTGGCTTTATCCCAGGAAAAGCTTTCATCTAAAGTTATGCTCCAGCAAATTATGTTGATTTTAAATTGAGCAGCCCGTTAAAAATAGGTCAGATTTAAATAGGACAGTGGAGCTTTTGGGGGTGGGGAAAACTTTTAGTAACTATCAGGAGATATCTGTGATCCTGAGGCCTGCCTGTCCTTAGGGAAGGAAGAAGATGGACAGGAGGGCCCTTACATTCCAGTCGATTCGTGTAACCTCTTGGTGCCAAAAATTAGAAAGGGGAAGCATATCAGATGCGTACAGCCCAAATTCCATTTGTACTTAAGGTTACATAACAGCTCATCATGTAATAGCTTTGGCCCTCGTCCAGTGAGCATGTAGGTATTGGCGCTTTGCGTGCTTAATAGACCCCCATCCATCAGTTGTGACGCCTTGCCCTACACCCAGTTGCCGTGTTTGTTTAAGCAGGCTTTGGAGGTTGTATAAATAGTATTAGCAACCTGCTCTCCCATCCTTGGTGATAAATGGCACCTTTTACAAATCCTTTGGCACATTCTTAAGATGCGAAGGAGTAGAATTTGCTCCACTGACATTTTTGGTAGTTATCAGTCACCTTCTGTGTATGTTCTTGTGGCATCTCTGAGTGGGGACCCTGCACCCACCCTGGTTCCCTGGGCCTCTGCCTTTCTGAATCAGCTAGTGTAGTGTCCTGCCTCATGGAACCTGGCATGGGCTGTACGGGGGCTGCTAGATGAAACTGTGACTCAGGACTGGACAAGCGAATTCGAGTTCACACCAAATGGAAAGGTGTACTTTTTCCCCTTAAAAAAAAAAGAATTACTACAGCATGTTGGCACCGATTCATGCAGCCACCTTTTGTTGTCCTGTGTGAGAGGTGGCCTTAAGGTAACAGGAAGCGCAGTGGGCAAAGGACACAACCCTAGCACGCAAGCTCCAGCCTCCTTGGACCACAGCTTTTTATCTAGAAAATTAAGACGTTACTTCCTCCTGTTTCGTGGTTCCAGTGAGGTGATGTGCACAAAGCATGTATGTAAGCTTCACTAGTGACGACCAATGCATGCTGCAATGCATGGCGTCCGCCAGGCAGAGCTTCCTCCAGTGGGTAGGACGGGGCCTATGCAGGTGTAGGGGAGGGGCATTCCAGGCAGAGTGAACCCCACAAGCAAGGATGCTTGGGCAGAAAACACAGGTGTTAGGAAACATCAGTGAGTGTGCTTTGGCTGGAGCAAAAGGTTTATAAAGGGGAGCAGTGTAGGATGAGGTTGGCCTGGAAGTTTGGGGCCAGATTTCAGAGGGCCTCAAATAGGAGGCGAAGGAAATTAGACTGCATTTTATAGGCAGTGAGGAGCTATTGGGGTTTTTAAGCAGGAGAGTAACATGATCAGAGCTGAGCTTCAGGAAAATTAATCTGGCAGCAAAATGCTGCAAAACCTCTTTGGAACAAAAGGGGTATAAATAAATAAATAATTTGGAAATCTGGCAGCAGTGTTTTCAAATATGTTCTGAAATGTGTAAGCTGTATATATATTTTGAAATGATAATGTCTTTCTTCTTTTTTTTTCACACAGCAGCCAAATTCCTTTTTCATTCTTTCTCTCTTTTCTTCATTCTCTTTTCTTTCTTTTCTGTATTCCCTCCTTCCCTTTTTCTTTTTTCCTGTATGTCTTTCTGTTTCTTTCTTTGTTTCTTCTTTTCTTCCTTGCTTACTCACTCGCTCACTCACTCTTTGCCTCTCTCCTGTTTGTCTTTCATGGTTAGTGGTGTTTTGGGGGTTCCCAACCCAGCCAGAGGGTGAGAGTTCCGGGACAGCACTTTGAGAACGTCTGACTTCTGGGGCTTTGTGCCCAGGGTACCAGCTGTGACTGGGCTCCATTACTGAGGGCAGTGAAGTCATCCAGGTTTGATTTTCCCAACCCCAATCACGCAAAGTATAGGTATTTTGAATGAATGGGTAAACCCTTGTCATTCATGTAGCCAAAGCTTCTATAATTGAACTTTCTGGACTTATCACCAAAAGGCTTAATCAACTGCTCTAACTCTTGGTTTAGCAAAAGCAATGGAATTTCTATGTATTCTGTAGAAACGCCCCATGTCCCTGCCCAAGCAAACTTAATAAATGTGCCCAGACCCTAGGTGTTCATGAATTTAACTTACAGGTGAATAACTCTTTGTTTGTTCTCCTATGGGTCTGTGGCACATAGTTTGGCCAAGATATGAATCTGAAAAGTCTACTTTAAAAGATATGTGTATGGAAAAGGGTCATTTATCTTTGCTGTTGTGCACATTTGTGCATTTGCAACAATGCTTCTTAATTGAAAAATAGTTTTGTGCCTGTGAAAAATGGCAATCAAGTGAGAGATTAAGCATTCAGTGATATTTAAAAGTATGGTTAACTTGTAGTGTGTAGTGTAAAGCTATGAACAGGAAACTCATACGACTCTCCATGGAAATGTGATTGAAGAGAATTCTGGGAGCCTCTATAAACATTCTTGTATTTGTGAATCTGGGAATTCGAGAAGGTTCCGGATGTATGCCTCAGGAATGTCAAGAGTCTGCTGTAAATCCAAATTTACAAAACAGATAAGTTATTGAATGACTATTCAGATTGCAAAACAATTCTTCGTTTTATTAAATATGTACTGCACGTTTGCCCTGGAGAAGTCCTTTAGTAAATATAGTTAGTATTTGATTTACAGAAATTCAGTATCTATGACTATTTCTGGATACATGTATTATGTTAAGTGGAATCTCCTTTCCATAGCATTAGAAAAATTTAAGATGATATTTTCTCTGTTTGAAAAATCAGTTTGCATATATAAAAAGTACTTGTTCAGTAACTACGGATTTGTTTTTTTACCATGAGGAATTTTATATTATGGATGGCTAATTTTCAAAGCCATTTGATAACAAAGTTTCCTACTCGTTATGCTCCATCATCACTATAGTCACTGTCCTTTGGCTTAGGCCCACGTAGAATAGCTATCACAACCCTGCTTCTGATGTTTACCCACTCCAGGACCATGGGCCTCAGATGCCCTGTCAGTAAAATGAGGATAATATTATATAGTAGTATCTCCCTCAAAGGTTTTGGAAAAGATTAAATGAAGTAATTTCTGCACCTAGCATTTAGTATGTGCTCAATAAATGTTAGCTATTATATTATTACTGTTACTATTATTTTTCTAGTCCCAAAGATGAGGTCAGCTAACTTAAGCTGGGCAGTATTTTATTTCCAAAGGCGTGTTCTTCCTACAGCGTTTTGCATTTTGATTGTGTTCTCTGTATACACTGTTGCACATTTCCCAAAATGAGGAAACATTTGGCATCTAACTTAAACTAGGGTGTCTAGCACTATCAGGGACCCTGCTTTATCTGGTGCTTGTATTAAAAGTGTTTTTAAAGGTTCACTGACTTATATCCAACTGTACCATAGCCTGGTATAGTTATGAGAAAGACGTAAAAAAGAAAAGGGAAGAAGTAAAAGGAAAGAAAAAAAAAGAAGAGAGGGAGATGTGTTACCTTTCTGTAAATGTTAGGTTGGTCCTGGTCCTGTCACGGTCCTATTTCTGGGAACAGCCACGGGCTTGTCCACTGGGGCTTTGGTACTGACATAGCATCCCTAAGCTCTGCTCCTTGACTTTGAAGGCCCACATAGCTGACACCCACAACTAGCCCACACTTACTTTCCTACCATTCCACTTTGCACGCTTTCCACTCAAACCAGGTGCATCACCATGAACTTGCTCCTGTAGTGACTCTGTCTAGGATTCCTGCCGTCCTGTTCATTTATCCAAACTCCATCTAGTCTTCAGGGCCCAACTCAAAGCTTACCAGATCCATAAGCCTTCCCCAACTACCTTATTCCTCACTGATTTCTTCCTTATTCAACTTGTGTATTCTTTTCAGCCTGGGCCCTGTAACACAGCACCCTGTTACAGTTAGTGGTAATCACAGTGATAATTACAAACACACACATAAAGTTCTCTAGCCCCCAGAACATCTTCACTTATGTTATTTCCTTGACCTTCCTAACAACCGTGTGAGGTAGGCTGGTCAGATATTTTTAACCCTATTGTAAACAGTCGCTTGGTCAAGCTCCTATGGCCAGTGAGACGAAGAACTTGAACTCACCATGTCTGGTTACCCTATTACCCAGATATGGTTTCACACCACTCACTATGACTTGTGCGTTAATATTATCTTCTTGACTAGTCTGTAAAATTCTTGATGTCAGAAGAGATGTCTTTTACTTCTGAACCTGTTAGTAGCATTTGACCCTCTACCCAGCTCATTAAAGACTTATTGCCTAATAATAGTAAAGTTTATTGAATGTTTACTCCATGACAGCTGTCATACTGAGCTTCTTTACTGGAGGTGGCTGACTTAATCCTTAGAACACTTCTATAAGATAGGCGACATTATTAGGTTCAGCTTCAACTTAGGTTCAGAGAGATTTAGCAACTGGCTAACATCAGACCAAATAGCTAGTAAGCAGTTTTAACTCATCACAATCATGGGAGGTTTGTTTGTGTTCTATTTTTTAAAATGCAGACATCTATATAGCTTAAAAGTTGGAGGCAGCGTTGACAGTGGGCTCCATTGTGGGGTTGGGGGCAGGGGGAGGATCTGCTCTGTTGAGAGAACAATGTCCAGGGGTGATAAATGGGGAATCTGGGTGAAAAAGACCTTGCCCTCTGTCCTGGTTGGATCTTTTGCCTCAGAAAAGAGCAGCCCACGTATCTCTTGCCAGAATTTCACATATGAGTTGGACTGACTCATGTCAGTACCATAACATCCTATTTAAACTAGAGATAGGGTGCTTCTGACGCCTTTTGTCTTAGGTGCTCTTAACTCCAAACTCGGATGAATGAGAACCCTGGAAATGTGGCCCCAAATGATACAAAGAAGGGCCAGCGATGTCTACACATTCTTATAACTGCATGTGGGTTTTTACTGCACACGATAATATGCATGTGTTTGTCTTAATAGAAAAATGCTTTTCTATTACTTACTATTGAGAAAAAAAGAAACTGTGTTGGATATTTTTAAAATTGGGTTGATAAAAAGAGTGCTGATGCCTTATAATAATAGGTTTTGGGCCCAGACAGCGTCACTCTCTGTTGGTGTTATATTTTGGGAACATAAACTCATACAAATAAGTATTAGAGTAGTGTATGTGGGCAGATGCCCAGAATGTTGCCAAAGAAAGGGTTCCATACTACATTTTCAAGCATAGGAATTACATATAGGAATTTCAACAAGTATTTCTTCCTACTGACAGGCCAAGTTACTTTTACCATATGGTAGACCGAAAGTGCTTCTGATTTTAGTAACAAAAAGAGCAAAAACTGTTGTTCTTTATTTTGACCACTAATGCTACCATGTAAATAATTACCGTGTCATCACATGTAAACAAACTGTCCCAAAGACTCCCCTGGATCTGAGCTCGTCATATAACTCTCAAACTTTTTCATTCCAACTCTCAGCGCTGCCTTGCAGTGGTGAGTTTCAGTTATGAAAAAGACTGTTATCTAAATAAGTCGGCTTGTGAATAACAACATAATTCATTGTATCCAGGTCTTTACTCTTTATTTTTGAGAACATTTGTTTCTCCATTAATAAAAACAGTAATTCAACAGTAAGTTTAAGCACACTAGCCATGACCTATCCAGTCTCCACCTCTCCCACAGCTAGTGGTCAAGTAGAAAATAAAGCAAGTTTTCGGAGGCACTTTTTATTACAATGTTTCTAAAAAGCCAAGTAATATTCAACCACTGTCTGCACTGGCTTCTTTTTATGAGTGTGTTGATCTCTGTTGAAGCTGTGGCTGTAGTGGGTACATTTTCTGAAATATAAGCACCATTGTAACTGTGAATGGAATGGAATAATCATACCTTATTAAAAATTACTGCATCAGATATTTTACAGCAAAGCATTATTATGCACATTAACATGCCTTCACAAATGATATTATAAACAGAACCCACAAAGAGCATTGAAAGACCACTCGATGGTCTCATCATTAGTATAAAACCTCCCGACTGGCTGGAAGGCCCCTTATCCACTACTTCACTTGTGTCTGTTGAGAAGTTTTAGATGTGTTGTTTGGTGGTATGATTGATTTTTAGCTTGGCTGTTGCATTTTGATCCAAACCAGAATAATGCATGTTTACATGACAGGGCTTCACCAAATGTTCTCTTTGTTAAACTTCCCCTCCTAAGGTATTTCTGAAACTGACCCTGAAGAAAGCTTCAAGCAACTTAGTACTTCACTAATTGTGTTTTCTGATGAATTGTTCCAAAGCCCAACTTTTCTCTTAAATTAAAAAAAAAAAAAATCTAGTGATTTTTCTTAAAAAATTTGCTCAGTGTCCTTATTAATATCATTGTAAGAATTTTTTTTCATGCAGCTAATACTCAGGTTTTTTTCCCACCAAATTTTTTTAAAAAGTGAGGATTAGGCCCACTTACATCTCCATAATGGTAAATTCTTTATTTGACATATATATTCTATGCATCTTTGATTGTGACCAGCTTGCTATAAGTTGGGATTGGGGTCATGCTATTATTATTGTTGTTGTTATTTGTTGTCACCATTATAGTGGGGAAATTTCACAGTAACTTTTGCTGATTTGGGATTATTTTGAATTTTGCCTATTATCTTTCACAATTTTGATCATTTCTATCTCAGACTTCTAGTCTTTACCAGATGATCAGAATTCCTATGGGCAGGCACATTCCTGCTTGAGAAGCATAAAATTTGAGTTGAAGTCATAGTCACAGATAAACTAATACTAAAAACTGCGACTGTCTGGAAAATATACCATAGAAAATGAAATACTTAGAATGTAAAAGAAAAGTGTACGAGTGGCCTTTTGGGTAGTTGAATATGGCAGTGTCAGATGCTTATATTTACAGAAGGAAATGGGAGAAAGTTCATCATTTTATAGAATACTGTGTTAATATTTAATATTTAGAAAATTGTGTGAGCCTCCAAGAAAAACTGAAAATAATCTGCTTATTATCCCACAGTGTTTTTATATAAACCTACGGATCTAGATTTTTACCCATTGCTGTATCTGTAATAAGCATTATGGGCTAATATTAATGTCCTTAAATTCTTCTTTGATATGCATAGGGATATTTTTAAATTTGGATGTTTTACATCCAAAGCAGTTCCAGACACTACCCAAAAAAACCGATCAAGCTTCATGTGGCGAAGAGAAATAGGAGTATGTTCCTGGGAAAAGCCCTTAGCCAGAGGGCTCAAGATCAGATAGAGGCTTTAAAAATAGCCTTTCATGAGGCAAACATGACTTGTTGAAAACCGTCTTGCACATTTTTGAAACGAGGATGCCCCCTGCCACCCAGGAGTCAAGGCCCACTATGGGGTCAAATGCCAAGAGGATGAACTTGAGTGTTTCAGATGCTTCGTGTTTAGCTTTTGACATTCTGAGCTGCTGGATTTGGGTGCAGCTCTTCTTGGGTCGATGAACCGTGTTCGAAGATGTTGAATTCGAGAAGGAATTCTTTTACCCTTCTATGTTTAAAAATAATTTCAATAGCTGAGGTCTAACACGCTCCCTAAAATCAACTTGGCAAAAAAGTTTTGAGAAGAAAATGTGACTCCTTTTCACATTTGGGTAACTTTATACCATGCGTGCAGCATGCCCCGTAAACACAGATAGGCCACCTACAGAGTGCACTAGGTGGCATTTCCTACTACTGATGTCCTCGTTTGTGCCTGAGGAAACATGTAAAACGCTTAGGAAAAAAATGAGTTTTACAACCCCACACAGCTGTTGGCTTGGCATTTACTGAATTCGGTTCTGCATTTGGATGATAAGAAGGAATCAGCCCACAGCGAACACTTCGTGTGAAAAGAGCGAAAGACAAACCGATACTTCCCTAGCCTGTCTTTTTGATCCCTTTTGAAAGAGCAATGAGGAAACATCAGCTTGGAATTCATGCTTATTTGACTTGGCAAATGTGAATAACTGTTCGCTCAGAGGATCCGAGAAGTAAAAACATGGGGCAGCAACTGAAATCACCCTAGAGAGTATCCAATCGACTCGCCCATTGTACAGATGGGAAAACTGAGGCCCAGAGCCGTCTAATGACCTGGTAGGGTCAGAAGGACAAGGGAAGGTGGGGGTGGAGAGTCAAAATATTAATAAATACCCTGACTGCTCTCACCATCCCATCTCCAGCTGGCAAATCCGGCTAGAAGCCAAAGAGCAAGGGCTCCGTAGAGCAGGACAAATAAAGGCAGAGCGTAGACTGGGAGGGCAGAGAATACAGCACAGCGGTTACATCCAGAATGACAAGATCCTTTATGAATGCGGTGAATCCGTTCATTCAGTCAATTTCCATATCTCATTAATCACAGCAGCATCCACATACATTTAAAATAATGCCTGTACGCATGTGTGATGCTTGTTTAAATAACAAGTCTGCTGACCGTGCTTGGTGCAGTTTATGGATTCGGGTTTCTCTTACAGTAATACCACGACCTTCCAGGGATCCATGGTCTTCTGCGTGGGGGTTTCTGCACAGTGAAACAAAGCAGACGCTCTCAGTGGGCCAATCTGCAGCTGGTAGAGGTCTCCATTTATTAGCACCACCTTTTGAAAATAAAATCAACTGTCTTTTAGGAAAATAGCTCCATATTGTCAGAATTTTGAATGAGAGTTTTAATTACAAGCTAGATACTGTATGAGCAATCTCTCAGGTGCCACCTCAGATCCTCTTGGCTGCAACTAAGTCAGGGGTCTTGGCTCAGTCACTACCACAGCTGCCCTCTGGTCTGCCACCCTAGGGCCTCCCTGCTGACTCTGAGGGGCAAGACCCCCAGGACCCCCATGGACGCTTGTGCATGTGCGACTCGGGAGGGTAGCGAAGCAGCATGTCGGGCTGAATGTCTCACTGATGGGAAATGGAATTAGTGAAATTCTTTTCCCTTCCTCCTCTCTGATGGACTTTCCTGAACAAAGCACCTCCTGAACAAAGCAGCTCCTGCTGCTGCAGGAACATGGTCCTTCAGGATCCCAAGGTGAGTTGCAGGCGACACTAGGCAGAGTTCAGCTTGGGGATGTTCCCGTCTCATGTCCTCTCTCTCCTTCCCTGCCGCGCTCTCCGTTTCCCTCCCTTCTGAATGGAGTCGCGGCTGTGCTTCAGGGAACCCAGGCTCAGATAGATACCAGGGCCACCCCTTTGGGGGTTCTCTTTTGAGGTCTAGTTTTCAAAGGAACTGATTAGGTAACTGCTGAATGAGTATGGAGGACATGAAGTGGACCAATCATTCATCTAATTATTATAAGTACCTGGATACCTATTGGACTCAGAAAGCAGATAAACAATGATCTGTTATAAGAACAAAGTATCATAGTGTGTAGAGCCCTAAACTGCCCTCCTAGCCTTACCTGATGCCTTCTCAGCCCTTGTTTGGGGTTCGTTCCTTTCCTTTATCACAGAACGAGTCTCCAGCATGGTCCTGACAAGGGAGGAGTGACTAGGATTCATTTTGCTGTTTTCTAAGTGGATGATCCCTCCATGCTGCAGAACCCAGAGTGAGGTGATGTTGCCCGAGCACAGGGGGAGCAGCCACGTGTCCACCTGTGCTGAATACTTCCTCACCCACCTTTCCCCAGAGCAGACAAGCATCAGACCCTGAAGGACATTTAGTGGTTCTTTCTTTCCCGCAACAGATGGACTAGGGAGAAAGGTACTGGAAGTTCTTTCGGTATCCAACAGCCTCAGTCCCCCACACCCTGCCTTGGTAGCAGTACTGGTGACCATGGGTGACACTGCTTGAGTCTGTAGCCTTAGTCCTGGTTCTGGCACACCATGGCCTCTATTCCTGGCGGGCTCTCCTAGAGATTCTGTGAGGTGCGTAATGTCCTTCAAATATATTTTCCCCTTCAACTAGCTAGGGGGAGTTCTGTTTGCAACAGAGTACTTTTAAAATCCTTGAAATTTTATTCTAAGCCCCAAGCTGTCATGTGTATGTCATTTAGATTCCCCCTCCCTTTGTCCTCTTATTGTCTCTTTGAGATCTCTACAACTGTCAATGGATTGGGTTGCTTTTAAAAACTAGTCTTGTTTACAGCGATAACCAGCATTGGCAAAAGTTCTTTGCTGCCAAGAGGAAACTAAATGCATTGTAATTCGATTTATTTTGGGCTTTGATTAAAGAAGGACAGAGATATACCATTCACTCTTGCTTCGTTTAAACAAAAATGCTTGGATTATGAAATTTTCTATTTTGGTCATAGCCTACAAATGAGTTACCTTTGTATTTGGCTTATCACCCATAAAACACTTTATTGCATAGAAAGCTGCTGGTTACAAATAAGTAACCTTGTCATCATGTGTTAAAGGTGGCCAGTAGGTTTGTCTCTATTGCCAACTCCAATCAACTTATTTTTAACATGTGTAATCGTACCATAATTGATCTGTCTTGAAAATCTGGTTTCCTTTCTTTTTCCTTTTTTAAGTTAACTTTTATTTATGAACACATGCATATAATTTAAAGATCAAATAGTCTTAAAAGGCTTATAATGAAAAACAGTATTCCTTCAAATTCCATCCCACTTCCCAGAGGCAACTATCTTAAACTGCTTGAGCTGTTTCTTCTGGTACTTACCTCTATATTTCTAGAAGATGTGAATTATCCAGCTTGGATATTCCTTCTTGACTTCTCGTAAGGTAACTGTGGGTTGAGTGCCCTTATATCAACCACTTCGCAAACCTCACTTTCCCTCCCTAATCATGCCCATGTAGTTGTAACTGAACTTTTAAATAGTCATTGTTTACATTATTATAACTATGAAAAATATTGTTCACTGCAGTTCTTTCATATGGTGTCACATTTCTTCCTAAATAATTGACTATATCAGTATTAGCCAGTGTTCTCCAGAAAAATAGGACCAATAGTATGTATATAGAGAGATTTATTATGAGGAATCGACTCACGTGATTACAGAGGCTGAGAAGTCCCAAGATCTGCAGTTGGCATGCTGAATACCCAGGAGAGATGACGGTCTAATTCCAGCCTGAAAGCTCACGGTCTCAAGATGCAATAAGAGCTGATGTTTCAGTTCCGTCTAAAGGTAGGAAGTGACCGATATCCCAACTCAAGCCATCAGGCAGGAGGAGTTCCATCTTATCAAAGGAGGGTCAGCCTTTTTGTTTTATTCAGGCCTTCAACCAATTGGGAGTTGCCCACCCACACTGAGGAAGGAAGCCTGCTTTATTTAATCTAGCAATACAAACATTCATCTCATCCAGAAACACCCTCAAAGACACACACCCAGAATAATGCTTGACCAAAGAGCCGGGCACCCTATGTCCCAGTCAAGTTGACACAGAAAATTAACCACTGCAAGATTTTTCTGACATCTATCGATTTTTCCAAGTGCTCAAACACATAAAATAACCCATCACTTAGATTTTGCTTTTTTTTTTTGAGAACTTCCACCCTTGGTTTTCCACCTTCCTGCTACAATCTGGACCAGTTGTGTCTTAGGCTAGGGGCAAAGCTCGCATCCTGTATTGTGATGACCCCTGCCTACCACATCCTGCGTCTTCTGCTTCTTGGCTACTGGAAGCATATCCTCCAATAGCTTCCTACATAAGGGTGTAAGGGAAGTATTTTATCTTCAGCTTTTGCATATCTAAAAAATGTGTTTATTGCACCCTGCATTTGACTTGTAATTAAACTAGTTTTATAAATCAGTGTTGGAGATCATTTGTCTTATAGAATTCTGAAGGTATTTCACCACTGTCTTCCAGCATTCTGCTTGGGATAGAACCAATACCATTCTGAGTCTCCTTGTGTTGTGTGAATTTTGCCTCTGGTTGCCTTAAGGGTTTTTTCTTAATCTCTGGCATTCCCATACTTCATGATGAGGCAACTTGGAAGGACTTTCTGCATCCATTGTGTCCTGGGTGTACCTTTCAATGGACCCTTTCAAGCTGGAAACTCAAGCCCGTGTAATTTTTTTTTAATATTTCTTTGATAATTTCCTTCTTTGTATTTTCTCTGTTCTTTGTTTTGGGAACTCCTTTTTGAATAGCATTTCATATTTTCTTGTCTTTCCTCTTTTCTATTGTTTTGATTTTTGGTTCTCCTTTCTGGGGAATTTGCTTGACTGTCTTCTAGATTCTCTGTTGAACTCTTGGTTTCTATGATCATGTAATCTCTAAGAGCTCTTTCTTGTTCCTGTTTATTCCTTTAACATAGCATCCTGTTCTTGTTTCACGTATGCACTGTCTTAACATACTTATTGTACTTAACTCTCGAAGAATATAATAGGATTTTTGAAATTCTTTTTATCTGTCCCCCTCCTGCACCACCACTTCCAAGTTATTTCTATGTTTATTTTACCCCTGCCTTTCATGTCAGGGGCATTCTCCAAATGTCAGCCTTTAGTGAGTATTAAAAGTTCTGCGTGCACGTGTTGCAGATGCTCCCACCCCTGGCAGTTCTGCATGCCCAGGTGGGGTAGTTGGCTGGGGAGCTTAGTTCGGGAGAACAGATTTTGAGCTACCTTTTTTGTTGGATCCCCACACACAAACGTTTGCATGTGGGTGTCCTTTGTCTGAGGCTGTTGGCTTTCTCCAGAGCAGAATCCTTTACTCTCCTGCCTGGGGAGGTGCTGTGTGGTTGCTGCTCTGGGTGCCCCTCACCTGTATTCTGCCCAGTGCCTGCTTCTTGAGTCTGCAGCTCCTCAATTCTTCCAGAGAATAAACCTCTCCCCTGCTTGGAGAGGTGGTGGGGGATACCTGGTGGTGTGGCTGCATAAAGTGGGCTCAGCAGCTGGGTCTCCATCACAAACCCGACCCTCGTCCCTCGTGCCTCCTGTGCTGGGTTCCTCCAAGGGCGGAGCTGCTGGGGTCTCTGCCAGGCCAGATGGCTTTGGTCTCAACAGTATCCTCCCTTGTGGATACGAAGTTTGCATCTTATACTCTCTCACAACTCTTTCATCCACTTTTCCCCAAGTTTGCTGAAATATTTTATTTGCAGATATCTCCTTTCTTTTTTCCTTTGTCTTTGTGGGTTAAAATGTTTTTAAATCCCCTAACAGACAATTTAGTAGGGTTTTGAGCAGGAGAGGGGGTAAAGGCAGATAGCCACTCCTTTGTGTTTAACTGGTAGTGGAAAATCTAGGCTTTCTGGCCAGGCCTGGGGGGTACACATGGAATACCTCCCCTTCCAGTGGCTGCCTGGGGGCTGTCTAGGGGGTACTGAGGCCACCACGAGTCCTGGGGGCAGGGGCACTTGCAGCACATGTGCTATGTATTTGCCATTCGTGTTTTAGATGTTTGTTCTCCTACTTTTTGCTTTTCTCCATGTTTTTCCTGCCTTAGTCCTTTCCCCTTCTAGCTCCTTCTGTTCTCATTTGCCCTCTGCTGCTGCTTAAAATTATATTTTCAACAAGTCTTTAACACCTCTCTGAATGAAAGTCTCTCCAGTTCAGCTTTCTTTCTCCCCTCCCCAGCCTGGGAGAAGCTGTCACGAGCAGTGAGCTCCTGCTGCTTCCGTCTTCTCATCAGTCCCCGGTCACCTTTTACAGAGAAGGCCTGCTCGTCACCGTCTAGCTCAGTTACCTGGAGTAACCGTGACTGACACAGACGGTTCCTCAGAGAAGTCAGGTTTCTCTCGGATCTAACAGAGCAAGCAGAATGTGGCCTAAGCAAGCAGAGTTGGACGGGGGCCCCCTCTCACCTTCGCCTGTGCCACGTTGACGTCCGATGGCACAGGCTGAGAGCCCCAAATCCGATTAGGTGGGTTCTGCTCCGGAGACACCAGTGTTTACATTTTTCCTCCTAAGAAAGCGTGTTGGCCCACGTGTTCCCCATCCTGACCCAGGCTGCCCGTCTCTCTGTAAGTGTTCACGCTGCCACGACCATCTCAGTAACTCGCTTTTTCGCTCCACAATGTCTGTATTCACTTCGGGGCCCTGTGATTAGTCCGTATGTAAATGCCTGGCCCCAGACGTATGGCCTGAGTTTATCCAAGGCCCAAACAATTACCAAACATTCCTCTTAGATAGAAGACAGATTTCTTTCCCTTGGCAAAGATTTTCTACTGAGATATGTTACAGGATGTTTTACATTCTCTTGGTCTTATAATAACACCACGCCCAATCCAGTATTTGATGCATCGGTGGCCACTCGGAAGGTTGTTATTTTTCAAATATATATTGTTCTCAGTCTGGGGCTCTCGTCGCTGTAAAAAAAAAAAAAAAAAAAATACAGTCTTGTTTCCACCTTTCCAAAGTTTTATGACACCTGGGAACTTGAATCAAGCTGGGACTGGGGCCAAGATCAGGGTGGGTTAATGGCGCCTGCGTCAGGGAATATGAGTGCCCTACAGGCTGGAAAGGATGGACTAGTTGTAACCTTAGGATAAACAGATTGGGCTGGGCATCTGCAGTTTCAAATCAGGCAGGAAGGAAATCATCTCTTACCTGGATTACTCAGAGTCTTCCTTATTGGCCCTTCAGTGATCCTGGAAGCGTGATGTTATCAGCCCTGTTTACAGATGGAGGGACAGGGTGAGGCTCGGGGATCCGAAGTGACTGTCCCAGGGTCACCATGAACCCTCAGAGCCAGGTTAGAACTCAGGCCTCCTGACTCCAAGCCTTAGTCCCTTCCCTGCCCTGCAGCTGTTTCCGGAGCCCCTTTCCTGGATCATTCAAGCAAAACAAGCCAGCTTCCTGCTGTTCAGGGAGCAGGAGGGTTCAGTGGGGACTGACTCATCGAGGTTGGCGGTCCCCTTTGGTTCATTTCATCAGGTCACCCCCCAGCACCCCGTTTCCTCTCGAGGAGACACGAACCAGAGGCATTCTGGCTCTGTGTAAACTCACTCTGTGACTCTGCGTGAACCATTTTCCTCCCTGGGTTTCAGTTGCCTCATGGTAAGACAAAAATACTGGAATTCAGCGCTTCCCAAATCTGTGGGTGCACGGGAATCATCCAGGGAGCTCTCTTTTTTCTTAAAAAACTCTATTGAGGCATATTTCAAGTGTACAATTCAATGATTTTTAGTAAACTTACCAAGTTGTGTAACTAGCACCATAAATCAGTTTTAGGACATCTTCATCATGCCAGTAATATCCCTCGTGTCCTATTAATCCCTGTTCCCACTCCCTGCCCCAGACGACAAGTAATCTATCTACTTTCTATCTCTATGGATTTACTTCTTCTGGACATTTCACATAAATGGAATCATGCAGTATGTGGTCTCTTGCATGTGATTGCTTTTACTTAACATAATGTCTTTGAGATTTATTAATATTATAGTATGTATCAACAGTTTGTTCCATTGTATCGCTCAATAGTACTCCATTGTATGGGTCTGCCGCATTTCGTCTATCCATGGGTCAGCCGGTGGACGTTCAGTCCAGTAGATGGACTTAGCAGACAAGAAATCATGCTGCTAAGAACATTCATATACAAGTTTTGTGAGGGCCTATGTTTTCATTTCTCTTGGATGGATACCTAGAGGTGGAATTACTGGGTCATATGGTAGCTCTATGTTTAACTTTTTAACAGCCAAACTGTTTCCCAAAGTGGCTGTACCATTTTATGTTCCCACCAGCAACATATAATGGTTTCCTCAGGGAGATTTTTGGAAATTCTCATTTCTGGGCCCTACCCCCAGAGGTCTGGAGTGGGCCCAGGAATCTGCATGTAACAGTCTCCCAGAGTGATTCAGATACATCTGGTTAGTGGATGTGTGTTTGGACCCTCTAAGACCCAGTGACGACCGGGTGACCCCTGCAGCCTCTCTCAGGCCAGTTGTGTCTATTGGTTCGTGCCTGTAGGGCAAGACACACGTTCCTGCCAAGTCTCTCTTGGTGTTTGTCTTTGGATCAGAGAAGCCGTTACGCAGAGCAGGGCCGAGGGCGTGGGCCAAGCAGCGTGCATAAATCTGTGCAGCACCTGTCCTGCATTATCCTCCGCGCAGGCCAAGGCTTTAAGTCCCCGGCTTCATAGACATAAACTTTTATTGCGGGTTTTTATGTACTATCACGGTGTAAAAGTACCATAAAATCAAGGGTCCAGTTTTCAGTGCATCTGAAAGCGTCCTGTTCCTTTAAGTTATAATCTTGGTTGGGGTCATTTTGGTAACTTATTGCGAAGCTTCATCCCAACCCTGCCATTTATTAGCTGTTACTAGGTTCTTAATGGCTCTGAGTCTCCATTTCCTCATCTGCAAAGCAAGATTAGTAATATCGACATCATGGAGTCTCTGGTGAGGATTAAATGAGATAATGTGCAATGTGACTAGAACGGGCTTCAGTGTCCTTTTCTTTTTTTTTTTTTTTTTTTTGAGACAGAGTCTCACTCTGTTGCCCAGGCTAGAGTGAGTGCCGTGGTGTTAGCCTAGCTCACAGCAACCTCAGACTCCTGAGCTCAAGCGATCCTCCTGTCTCAGCCTCCCGAGTAGCTGGGACTACAGGCATGCGCCACCATGCCCGGCTAATTTTTCCTATATATATTTTTAGCTGTCCATATAATTTCTTTCTATTTTTTTTAGTAGAGGTGGGGTCTCGCTCTTGCTCAGGCTGGTCTCGAACTCCTGAGCTCAAACGATCCGCCCACCTCGGCCTCCCAGAGTGCTAGGATTACAGGCGTGAGCCACCGCGCCCGGCCCAGTGTCCTTTTCTTCTTCTTCGCTACTTCTTTCCCTCTGCCTGCTTCCAGTATTGTGCATCTTTTCATGTTTTTTTGCACATTTGTATATTTTCTATTGTTTTTAACAAGGTGAAATTCACATATTATAAAATTAACCAATTTCCTCCACAACCTTGTTATTTTCCCTTTCTTTCTTTCTTTTTTTTTTTTTTTAAGCTATAGCCTTGCTAGTGGGTGTGAAGTGGTGTATCATTGTGGTTTTGATTTGCATTTCTTGAATGACTAACGATATTGAGCTTCTTTGCATGTTCTTTTTGGCCAATTGTGTATTTTATTTGTTCAAATCCTTTGACTTTTTTTTTTTTTTTTAAGAGACAAGGACTTGCTATTTTGCTCAGGCTGGATTCGAATTCCTGGGCTCAAGCAATCCTCCCACCTCAGCTGCCAGAGTAGCTGGGATTACAGGTGTGCACCACCGTACCTGGCTCCTTTGCCCATTTTTAAATTGGGTTATTTGTCTTTTTGTTGTTGAGTTGTAAGAGTTCTTTATATGTTCTGGATACTAGACCCTTATCAGATATATGATTTGCAAATATCTTCTTCCATTCAGTCGTTTGTCTTTTCAAGTTCTTGATAGTGTCCTTTGATGCACAAAACTTTTAATTTTGATGAGGTTCAATTTATCCATTTTTTCATTTGTTGCATGTACTTTTGGTGTCATATTGAAGTAGTCATTGCCAAATCTAAGGACATAAATATTTACCCCTGTTTTCTTCTAAGGGTTTTATAGTTTTAGCACTTAAATTTAGGTCTTTGATCCATGTTGTTGTAATTTTTGTCTATGTTGTGAGGTAGGGGTCCAACTTCATTTTTTGCAGGTGGCTATTCTGTTGTCCCAGCACCATTTCTTAAAGAGACTTTTATTTTCCGTTTGAATGGTCTCGGTACCCTTATCAGAAGTCAATTGACCACAGACATAGAGTTTATTTCTGGACTCTCAATTCTATTCCATTGATCTATATGTCTGGCCTTATGATAATACCACACTGTCTTTATTACTGTAGCTTTGTAGCAAGTTTTAAATCAGGAGTGTGAGTCCTCCAACTTTATTCTTCTTTTTTAAGACTCTCTTCCACCATTAACTAGCCATCCCACTGTTCTGTAGTTCCCACTTACAAGCATAGCAGTAATTTTGCTACTAGACCGGGGTATCAGCTATGTATACTATAAGATCAGCTACACATGTCTGGTCTCTCTGTTTTTTTCCACCAGATAAAGCTTTATTTCTTTTCTTCTAGGGCCCCCTAGATATTCCTTCCTTCAGTGTGACTGACTCCACCTCTCTCCAATCTGTAGTTTTATGGTTAATTTCTCTTTAAGCCCATGGGCCAGTGCTGATCTTTTATTTCAGTCTCCTCGATGGCTGGAGAGGCAGAAGTTTTGTTGTTGCATCCCTGCTATACCCCCAGCTTTCAGCCTCAACCCTCCCCTCACTGCCAGACAGCTGGTCAGGGGCTCTCAGCTCAGGGGCCCACTCAGGGGTCTAACACCCAGCTTGTCCTCTTCACTTTCTTCACCTGCCCTGACGTTGGCACTCCTCCCACAGATTTGACACCTCCCAATCAGATCCCAGCGGGCTCCTCAGGCTTATTGTCATTGGGATTGTCGTTTTGACTGCCATTGCCCCTGCACCCTCCTGGTTCATCACCGTGCAAGTTGACTGTCCCATCAGTTCTCCCCCAGAGCGGTTAGGTAACGTGCTCCAGTTAGGAAGACTTGAAGGCCCGCTCAAGCCCTCATCTCCTGGTGTCAAGAGTAATGTTTCGTTCCTCCTAGATTGCTGTGGGTTCTGTCTGACTCTTGGGAAGCGCATAGATGTTGAATTGAGATAAATGTTTATTCGATTCCAACTCCAGCCCTTGCTAACAGTGTGACCTTGGACACATTTCTTGAACTCTGTGAGCCTCAGACTCTTCATCTATGAAATGGGGATAGCAATGCTTACCTTGCAGGGGCAATACCCCATCAAATGAAATAAAATGTGAAAGCCACCTAGCGCAGTGCACGACACAGGTGCCAGGTATCTTTGAAAAGTCTCCAACCTCCTTTACAAGGATGTCTCCCATTGTGTGGAATTTCCAAGTGCCCTGGAAATTGTCGTGTTCCTTCTCAGATGTTCCAGCCCTCAGCCCTGGACTGTCATCTCTCAGATAGCTGAGATGAAGTAGCATAGCCACAACTCAGTTACACTTTTATGGCGGGAAGTCAGAAGACCTAGGCTTATTTGCCAGCCGTGTGACCTGAGGCATGTCATAAGCATCCTCAGTCCTCATTTTTTTCATAAGAAAAATAGAGATAAGAACTTTCCAACAACCTTCAGAAGCAGCTCCAGGTAGACAGGCCTTACCTACCAGAAACACATTGGGTGGTCCAGCACCTGTATCCTCTGCCTCTCTCTGTGGCTTTCCTAGCCCCTGCTCCTTGCCGCGCACTTGGCCTTCAGCCTGGGGACCCACATCTCCACCCTCCCTTCCCTCCGCTCCTGCCTGCTGCTCTCAGGTTCTGCCCTGGCCTTTCATGGTCTCTGTTCTGAGTCGTGCTGCATCCTGCAGAGCTGGGCAGCGGGAACGATAAACACGCAGGAGAATGATAATTAAAAGAGGAAGGATGGGGTAGGGTGACTGTTTATGGAACTGTTCTAAATGTTTTCCTGCATTTTGACGTTTTAAAATGTAGGTCACCTAGTAGTTTTATTTCCAAATTCTTGGTCTCTTGGTAAGGGCCAGTTAAAGATTATGGGTGCTTCAGTATTCTTCGAATGTTTACTCCGCACTATTTGGAGAAGTTGTGCTGGGTGCAGGGGGGGAAGGGAGGACCGCAGGGGGCAGCGACTCCTCCATTGTTCTGGGCATTTCACCTCTGGCCTGAAACTTGCATGCCGCATTGAGCAAAATAAAAATGATGCACTTTGTGACAGCATGGATGAATCTAGAGGACATTATGCTAAGTGAAATAAACCAGGCACACAAAGACATATACTGCATGACCTCACTTATATGGGGAATCTAAAAAAGTTGATTTCATAGGAGCAAAGAGTAAAATGGAGAATGATGGTTACCATGGAGATGGGGGAGATGTCAGTCAAAGGGTACAAACTTTCTGTTAGGAGGAATAAGTTCTAATGATCTATTGCACATCATGGTAACTATAGTTAATAATAATATATATTTCAAAATTGCTAAAAGAGTAGACTTTAAGTGTTCTCACCACTAAGAAATGATAAGTATGTGAGGTGATGGATGTGTTAATCATCCTGATTTAATCATTTCACAATGTATACATGTACCATAATACACATTGTACCCCATAAATACATACAATTATTATTTGTCAATTAAAAATAAAATTAGATTTTTTAAAAAAGAAAGCAGTTTAACAACAACAACACCCCTCCCCCCAAACCAAAAATCGGTTTGCTTAACAGGAGCCCACCTTAGAAAGCATTTTGGTGACTACCTGCTGTCACTCAAGCATACCTTTGGTTGTCATGGTCACCACCGGCCCCCTCATCAGAGGCCTTCCAACCATTGACAGAGCCCTCCTTGCGGGGAATTCTGGCAAATAGTATTTTCTCTTTCTAGTTAGATTTTCCTAACTTTCAGGGGCTTCCAGAGCTGCATAGGGACAGCAGGGGACATGAGATAGTTTGAGTACTGCTGATTATTATGGATTGGCTTGGTTGATATTTCTGGACCAGATGCTATATTCGTAGAAGTTTCTCGTCACTTTTCTCACTAAATGTTCAGCTTTTTAATCCCTAACATTTATCAATCCCCCCACAAATTATCCATGAAAATACTATAAGAGTAAAAATTTCCAATAAAAACGTGGAAGGCATAATGTGTTCTTTTTGTGATTGCTTTGTCTGGTTTAAACTTTGTGTAATGTCTGGCAGGAGAAGAGTATACAAGAACTCGATTAAGTTCCAAATTTAAAAATTACAAGCAAGGTCGTAAAATAAATGGATTGTGCTAGCAAGTTCTAATAGAGCATCAAAGTGCCTTTGATAAACATCTTCCTGGGGAACTGACCCCCAGCTTCTGAAATTACAGCTGATGGGAATCTTTTTGCTCTGAGATTTTACCATTGTTCAAAAGAATAACTGTTTAATTGGATAAATCTCTTTTTAGGACATCAGAATTTGCTAAAGTGGGAGGTAAAGTCTGAGAAGAGCCTGCTTTATTTAAAATATTCTGGGCCTTTGCTATAGAACAAGGGAAGCTTCTCTGACCTAAGATAATGTTTTCCCAATTACCTAAATACTTTTCTTTCCTTAGAAGGTTGGGGGGTTTTGCCATTGTTGTTTATTTGTTTTTAAGCAGAAATAGGGACCAAAGGCAAGAGAGGAAAAAAAAATCAGCTCCAATTACATCACTCAGAAATAACTGCCATTAACATTTTGTTCTGCACATTATTTAATTTCTTAACAAATACTGGGATCATACTATATATAATGTTGCTTAATCTGCCTTTCTGCATTCAGCAATATAACATAAATAGCTTTTAGGCCAACAAAGAGACCTAGGTCATGATTTTTAGTGGCTCCAAGTATGCCATTTAGGGGATGGATTATAATATATTTTATTAATTACCTACTAATGGCCACCTGGGTTGTTCATAGGGTATTGCTATTAATATTTAAAACAATGCTTTAGTGAATGTCTGAACATAACGCTTTGTGTATTGGGATAATCATTCTGTTCCATCTTTGCTGTTCTAATGGGTAAAAAATGGGTCATGGGAAATGGGTTCTTTTTGTGCATTTTTGCATGTTTTCTGTCCATTTATAAAGTCTCTTTTTATGAATTGAGGAGAAAAAAAAGTCTCATTCTCTTCAGGCTCCTTTACCCAGCTCTGAATTCTAGACCAGTGGTTCCTGAACATGACAGTACATTGGAATCAATTTCCTGAGGATCTTTATAGACTGCTGGAGCCTGGCTCCCAGTCCCAAACACGGGCTTAATTGGTATGCGGGGGACCACGGCTCTAGTCTAGGCCAGTCATCAAGCATGCTCCCATAGATACATATTTTCTTCCAGTTTCTCCCATTGATATTTTTTTCATTATTTTACTTAGTTTCTGTACATCTCTTATTCTGCCTTTTATTCATTTCACATTCTATCATAAGCAGTTCTCTACATTGCTTCTTTCTTTAATAACTCTCATAACTCTCATTTTAGGTGTAAACAATACTATTTGAGTGTATTGACAATAACTTATTCAAAATTTATCCTGTCAATGAGCATGTCAGTTGATTTTGCAAAGGAAGCAGCTGAGTGCAGTCTATGCAAGCATTGACTCTGGTTTTAGCCTGTCTGGATTTAACTTCCCACCTCTATGACTGCATGACCTTGAGCAAGTTGCTTCATGTCTCTATACCTCAGTTTTCCCACCTATAAAATGGGGATGATAAAATAGTATCTGCCTCTTGGGGCAGTTGATTAAATGAGTGAATATATGTAAATAATTTAGAACAACATCAGTCAGTTAGCAAGTCATCAATAAGTGTTATAAAACATCTCTGAGAACAGCACTAACAGCACTCTGTATTATAAGGTATATTTTATTAATAAAACTGTCCCTTATATTCTAATATGATTTCATTATAACTCTTTGTAATATGTGTTCATATCTGGAAAGCCTGGTTGTCCTTTATTACTCTGCCTTTTCCAAGATTCTCCTTGCCGTTCTGGGCTATCCTTTCTCCAGGTGAACATTTAAGCAATTCTTCTGAGAAATAATTTAATATCTTTTTAGAACGATTCTCTCTGGGCTACCTCCTCCAGTAATTTGAGATTCACATTACAGTGCAGACTTTCTGAAATTGAGTGTGTGCTTCAACTTAGATGAACTTGTGTCCTGCCTGAATACCTGCAAGGCAGATATTTTCTCTTGTGGCCAGTGGAACTTGCAGGGAGGGGAGTCCCTCAGTCTTTGCATGTATGACATTGGGTGGATGGGGCGCCTCTTGATCCCTCCTGTGTGGGAGGTTCGGGGGGGTCTGCACTCCACTGCCTAAGGCCTACCCTGGTCCACTGCAGCAACTTCAGGATGTTCTGATTTCTTGGTCAGACAAGAACTGGAGGGTCTGTCTATGGGAGCAAGGTTAGGGCTTGTTTATTTGGGGCCATATTTCCAGGGACTGAGGTTTAAAGTAGTATGTTCAAACCCCAAAATTCTTTCTGCATTCAAGAGGTGAGCTGGCAAGTGTCACTGTGAGTTTCCTTTCCCTGGATTTTTCCGTCCTTGTTTGGTGGGATTCCGTGGGCCTGAGGGTAGACAGAGCTCTCACCCCAGGTTGGAGAGAACACCAGAAATGGTGGGGCAGAAAAGGGCTGAGCAGAGCAAGGCTGAGACCCAGATAGGGAAGCCAAGGTCTGATGAGCCCAAGAGGGAAGGCCAGTGGGTCACCAGGACCAAAGGGGCCAGAAGGTGGCACTGGAGCCAGAACACACTGCTGGAAATGCCAGAGCCAGGGAGACAGCAGAGCAGCAGGGCCCATCTCACGGGGAGGCTCTGGGCTGCTCCTCAGAGCTGGCTCCCTCTCTGGCTTGGTGCATGAGATGGGGCTACACCACCTACAAAAGAACCTACTCACATCCAAGATCCAAGCAGGGTGGTTTGGTGGGAAGGGGGTTCCTCGGGGAGTGATCTGGGGCAGCAGATTTTGGGCCGCTGTCTCCAAATGTACCCTTGCCCATGGTTACCCTGGCAGGTGCATCTCTTCTTTGGGCTAGTGGGAAGTCTGCGTGACTGGTGGGGCAATGGCACATAATGATCTGTCACTTCCCTCAGCTGATTGAAATCATCAGCTGGAGAGTGAACGGTACCCACCTTCCCCCTTCCCCCAACACCATGGCCCCCCCAAGATGCTGTGCCTGCTGGTCCTCATCCAGCCCTACCCGCCCCCCCACCACTCTGCAGCATGCAAAGGGCCCAGGAGGGCCTTGCAGCCGTCCCCACACTTCCCTGCGAGTTCTTGCTTTAGTCCCAAGAGTGGCAGCTTGCGTGTAGAGATCGCTGCCTGCAGCTTCAGGCCTGCCAACCCCTGGCGTGAGGTCTGCATTTGTGAGCTGTGTACCTCGCGTAACTGTGTCATCCTAAGCTCTCTCACCTGGGAGGAGATTCTGGGGGGAACACTGGAAACTGTGTTTACAAAAAGCTCCACAAATGATTCTGGCAGTTGGCACAGAATGACTATGCCCAGATGCTCAGGCGTCAGCATGCATTTCCCCTGCCTCAGTCGGACAGTGGCTGAACCTTCAGGTAGGGCCCACGTAGACTCAGATTAGAGAGCTGTATGGGCAGGAAGCGGGCAGTCGGCGTGGGCTTAGGTTTTACAAATCTCTGGCAGACAGTGTTGTCTGCTTTGGCTAAAGGGACTGGGGAGGCAAATGATCAATGGCCTCTAACGTTGCAAAGAATGATGTGTTGTGTGCTAGCATAGCGATGTGGAGCGCAGACAAGCCAGTTCTAGGGATTAAGCAATAAATTTAAGATGAGATCTCTGCTTGCTTGTTTTTGTTTTTGGAGGAAGAGCCAGGGCTGTGGGCCTGATGGAAGTTGGTGTTTGGGTCTTGAATGTGTTCCCTCGTCCAGAGTCTTCCATGTCAGGTTTTCCCATCTTACTGTCGATCCTCCTTCATGGAAGTCTTGCATTCAGTGCTATCCGTCTCGGTGACACGTCCTCATAACCAGGTCTTACGCTGGTGTCTTGGGTCCGCAGGGAGGATATTTTACTGGTGCTCTAGGTTAGTCATGGCCTGTTGTGGAGACTCTGGCGTGATTACCGTGAGGAATGTTTACCTGGATAACACCACCAAGGGGAATGTAGGTCGTTTAACCCTGGCTGGGTCTTGTACCTCCAGACCCCTCCAAGGAGTTCCTCACACTAGGAATCTTGAGCTGTTCCATTTTGGGTCAAAAGCAGAACTCTTTGGTTGTTTTTCCCTGGTCCACCCTTGCTATGAACTTCAGGATAAGTGGGTGAGAAGTCGAGAAGGACGTGTCTCCAAAGAAAAACACTAAGAGCTATGGCGCAGAACTGGCTGGAGCTGCCCATTCCTGGCCTTTTTATGGTTAGAATGCCTCCCAAGGTGGCCCTCTCATCCCAGAAACCACCAGGAGGTGAACTTGCTTTGGGAGACAAACTAAAAGGGCTGTGGCATGCAAAAGCCAGGACTCCTCCCCTCTTTGTGAAACATGATACAAGCTCTGTCCCATCTGGGTGTGACCACCTAGGCCTCTGGTCTGGACCATCTGTGCTGCCCATCACCAGGAGAGAAGTGAAGGGGAAAGAGGTAGCCTTGTGCTCTTTTCAGAGGTGGGACAGTACCATGACAACTGTCACCACAGACCTTAAACTCTCCCGCATGGAGTTTAAGAGAGATGTCACTTATTGTGAAATTTGCCACAAAGAATAACATTTCTATTCCAGTGTATCCCATTTCCAGTGTAGTCAGAGTATGTGGTATTATCCTGCATATTAAAAAAAAATGTTTAGCAGTAAATTTTGTAGTCTTATCACTAAAATTTTAGCCCTAATTCTTTTTATTCCTTTCTTGTTTCTTCCCCAATCTGAGGATTCGGTCAGTATTTCCCCTGGGGAAAACACAAGAGCATTACCTGAGAACCTCGAAATTATTTTTAGAGAATTCAGGTGCTGTTGATTTTGAAGATGCCTACAGGAGTTTCCATTGTTCTCCACCCTTCTCTATGGTAAACTGTATTCCATGTAAGAGATCCCTTCTAAAAACAAGTAACCAAAATGCATATTTGCCCTATCTCAGATAATTAATCTCCCCAACAGACTTGCAGATTTATGCAAAAAGACTGGTAAAATATAAAAGCTCATTAATCATCCTGGCATCATGAGCTCATGTTGTTATGAAATAAATATGCTTACTAAATGGATCCAGATGCTATCATATACGTGTTTCCAATAAGGACTATTTTCTCTCCCTGCCCGGGCAATAAACACATGAGGCTTGTTTGGAACACCTCTTTTCCATGAATTGCTCGTGGTCCCACACATTCTTTTAACCTCTTTCCCCAACTACTCTGCTGCTGGTGAAAGGTGGGTAAGTGTTTTCTGATAGGGATCTGGGAGAACCCTAGGGAGGTAGGAGATGTTTCCCCATTGGCCAGAGCTCATGGGTGATTGGAAAAATGAAAATCACTTGGCCAATTATATACCAACCTGGAACAGAACATTTTTCTCTGTTAATGTTCTTGCCCAACACATCCAAGTACAAATTCCAACCCAAGACATTACCAGTCCCCAGAGGACATACTTGAGTCTTAGAGGACCCCCTGCAATCTTCTGTATAAGGATGGAAAGATATAAATATTCAATTACTGTCAAACACCAGGTTCTTGACGTGGGTGAGCTGTCTCCCCAAGACCACCCCCAGGAGTTGGCTACAGGGTTGGAAAGCAGAGGGGGCCCGTTCTGAGGGAGGATGGAGTTCATAGTGAGTTGAGGGCAGTGGTTAGTGTGGGTTTGGTGCCAGACACTACAGGTTCTAGTCCTCACTCTGCCGCTTAATAGTTATGACCTTCAAAGGTGTTTCCCTCTCTGAGTTCCTTTTCTTTATCTGTTAACCCTAAGTTGCTGGGAGGATTCATGAGGTTGTTACTGTAAACTGCCAAGTATTTAGGATGCACTTAAGATATGGTAGCTATTATTGCCCTTCCTAGCAAGGTTATCATGGCTGGGGAGTGAGGTCATCCAAGGGAAGCGGCTGAGGACAGGGAAAACTATTTACTCACATGTGCCACTAACCATGGGGCCTGCCCTGCTGGGACACTCCCCTCCCAGCCTATTCCAAATCTGTCCTTCTTGAGTCCCCTCTCACTGGTATCCCCAGCCTTTCAGGGTCCTCTGGGCCCTGTAGTTGGCCAGTCACCACCACCTTGTCCATGGCTGACTAGGATGCACGCCTTCCTGTTCACACTGGAGGAAGCGAGAAGATACTACTTTCCCCCTCAACAGACGTGTAAGAGCTTGAAGGCATTAAGATGAGAGAAGAAGGGAATTGTATACTTACTGATGCCTTCTCTTATGGCCAGTCTCTTGCTAAGCTATCCAAATGTTTTATCATATTTTTATCCTCTTAATAACCCTGGGAAGTGTGTTCACCGCATCCAGGAAACTAAGGTCACACGCAGGTTTATCTTTCTTAAAAGCCTGTGTTTACTCCACTACACCTTCCTGCTTCTCAGATATCTTTACTAAAAAATTAAAATAAACAAAGCAGTGCAAATGCAAAAAGGGTTCACAGGAGAAAGGATTTGTTTTGCAGAGTATGGGTTTCTGTTCTACTAGATGAACAATTTTCTCAACCCTAGTGTTCGATACATAGAGCAGTATCTCTCTGAAATCCTGCTCAGAAGGAAATTCCATAGCCAAATAAAGCTGGGAGTGATGCATATAGTATTCCTATCTTGACAATCCATAGTGCAGATTAGTATTTTAAAGGCTCTGAGAAGTCCTGCAGTTAAAAACAAAAAAACCATATAAAATTGCTTAACTCGGTATTTCTCTAACATATTGTATATCCCTGTATGGCATGTAAAATACCGATTAATATCCTGTTGTACTTCCTCACAGAGCATTCTTTAGAAATACCAGTCTGAAGTATAAGCATACATTTCTCAAATTTCTAAGTTGGCATCAAGTTCAAGTCTGAAAGGATATTCAGGGACCATCCCAGAATTTTCTCCCTTACCCTCTCCCCAGGTCTTGCTCTGCAGTCATCCCACAGGCCATACGCTGTCGGAGAACATTTTCCTTCCAGGCTTTAGAACAGCTGTGCCTCCTGGAGGGTTCTCTGAAGCTCCGGCCTGTGAAAGGTGCTCTTTTTGATGAAGACTCCCCTTTCTCTGGCCTGTGGGCTGCCGAATGCCTCCTCACTAGCTGCTTGTTAAGGCTGGCTGAGTACGTGTGCTCAGGCCCTCCACGATGGCTGTGTGTTCCCTGTGTCAGGTTCCACCTTCCCCACGTGACACTTAGTATTCTACTCAGTTTCTACCGCTGTGCGATTGACTTGTGTGTTAAGCACACTGGACGTGCCCACATACTGAACCTTAAGACTGTGTCAGGAGTCCCCACGGCCCCCGTCAAGCTTGATGGTTTGCTAGGAGGAATCACAGGACTTAAAAAAGCTTTTCTACACATAGTTATGGTTTATTACAATGAAAGGTTACAGATTAAAATTAGCAAAGGCAGAAGGTGCCTGGAACAAAGTCCAGGAGAAACCAGGCACACGACTCCAGGTATGTCCTCCCAGTGGAGTTGCACAGGGACATGCTTAATTCTCCTGGCAATGATGTGTGACAATACTTGTGAAGTGCTGCTGACCGAGGGAGCACACCTGAGCCTTTGTGTCCAGAGTTTTTATTGGGGTCGGTCATACAGCCATGCAATACCCATGTGACTGACCTTAGGTACTCAGACTCTACTCCCCCGCCCCCATCCAACCTCCAGCAAAAACAGGCATTTGCCATAAATTGCATTGCTAGGATAAACTTATCTGGTCACTTTGGTACGGCACGCCCAAGTCCTCAGGCATGCTAAAGCACTCCATCAGGACAATATTCCAAGGGCTCAGAGCTTAGCTCTCGTAGGAGCCCTCCAACGACCAGTCCTTAAAGCAAGCAATTCTTAGGAATATGCAGGGTTTGAGCACCACAGGCTTGCTGAGTTAGGATTTTCTTAACCCTTTCCTACCTACTAAGGTTTAAATTGTTCTTATAAGTTCCTACTTTCTCAGAACGATTGACTTCAAGCCAAATAACAGGTACTTCACGTTCATTCTTTTTCCTGCCTGCATTACTTGTTGAAACATGGCAATGTTGGCCTTGCTTTGAAAGGTAAGGATAGCCCTGTTGCTTTCCTTTCTTTTTATTTTATTTTATTTATTCATTTTTTTACTCAGGTAGGATTCATATAACGTAACACTCACTATTTTAATCATCTTACAGTGTACAGTTAGTTCAGTGGTTTTTAGTATATTCACAATGGTATGCAACCATTCTCTACCTAAGTCCAGAATATTATTATCATCCCCAAAGAAACCTGTCATCTCCCAGTTACCCCCTCCTCCTACCTTCTGTAACCACTAATCTACTTTCTTTCTCTGTGAATTTTCCTATCCTGGACATTTTATGTAAATAGAATCATATAATATGTGGCCTTTTGTGACTGGCTTCTTTCACTTAGCTTAATATTTTCAAGGGTCTTTCATGTTGTAGCATGTATCAGTTCTTCATTTACTTTAATTGCCAAATGACATTCTGTTTTATGGATAGATCATGTTTTTTTTACCCATCCATCTGTTTAGAGACATGGGTTGTTTCCACGTTTTTAGCTGTTATGAATAATGATGCCATGAGCATTCATGTGCAAGTTACCATGTAGACATGTGTTTTCAGTTCTCTTGGGTGTATACCTAGGAGTGGAACTGCTGGCTCACATGGTAACTCCATGATTACCGTGTTGAGGAACTGAAAAATTGTTTTCCACGACAGTTGCACCATTTGGCATTTCCACCAGCAATGTATTAACATAAGGGCTCCAATTTTTCCACATCCTTGTCAACATTTTTTGTTGTCCCTCTTTTTAACTTTAGTCATCCTAGTAGGGACTAAAGCAGTATCTTGTGGTTTTATTTTGTTTTTTTCTTAATAACTAAAGATATTGAGCATCTTTTCATGTGCTTACTGACCATTTGTATGTTTTCTTTGGAAAAATGTCCATTCAGATCCTTTGCCTGTCTTTAAATCGGCCTGTTTGTCTTTTTATTGTTAAGTTGTAAGCACTCTTTATATATTCCGAATACTTACCAGACATGTGCTTTGCAAATATTTTCTCCCAGTCTGGGAGTTGTCTTTTCACTTTCCTAATACTGTCCTTTGAAGCACAAAAGTTTTAAATTTTGATGAGTTTAATGTATCTATTTTTTCTTTGCTACGTGTGCATTTGGTGTCTTATTTAAGAAACCACCACTTAGTCTGTGGTCTTAAAGATTTATGCTTTTGTTTCCTTCTAAGAGTTTTGTAGTTTTAGGCCATTGACCCATCTTGAGTTAATATCTGTAAATGGTGTGAGGAAGGGGTCCAGCTTCATCGTTTTGCACATGAATATCCATTTGTCCCAGCACCATTTGCTGAAGAGACTTTCTTCCCCCATTAAATGATGTTGACACCCTTTTTGACCATATATGTATGGGCTTATTTTTCCTTTTCTCTTATTAGAGAGGTATGCTTGACAGATGAGGATGTGGTCTGGAGGCCCTGCTACACTGAGGATGCGGGGTGCGTGGAACAGCCTCGTGCTCACCTCTGCTACTTTCATCTCTACCACGTGTACTCTCAGATGGACACCCTGCAGTGATGACTCCCTACCTCTGCAGCTTGTCTTCAGCCTGCAAATATTTACTATTCATACAATCCTAAAAGGTTGAGGAAGAACTTTAGCTGGCAGACCTAAAAGCTATCAGTTGGATAATGCTAGCATCACTGTTATTTAGGGAGTGGTTTTCAAACACTGGTCCTTGGAGCCCTATCCCCTTTAATCCAAGTGCTTCTGCTCTTATAATTTTACCTATCTATTTATCGAGCATGATTTCATTTTAGGAAACTGACACAGACTTTATGACTGTCTTACACCATGGGACTGGGAGAGACCCGCTAGGAACCAGTTTATCACTGAGTTAAAAGGATGCCTGGAACATTGTGTAATTGTCTCTACTATGACGTGCCAATTATCCTTTGCCTGTTGTATCAGCTCAGATTTAGTTCAGTGTTAAGTAGCAGAGACCCAAAATAAAGTGGCTTACACAAGATGTAAGTGGATTTGTCCCTTCCTTAAAGGTGACTGTGTTTCACAAAGTCCTCAGGACCCAGGGCCTCCAGTTCATCACTCTTCCATCCCCAGTGGTCCTAATTCTTACATTCCAAGAGGAAGTCAGAGTCCCAACCATCATAGTTCAATTTCAGGGGCCAGGATAGAGAAAAGAAAGGGAGGGTGAAGAGCAAAGGGCACAGACCTGCTGTTTGTTGATGTAGATTTCCAGGAAGTTGTCATATGCTCTTCCACTTACATTGCATTGGCCAGAAATGCACCCAGGTGGCCACCCCTTGCTTCAGGGAAGGCTTGGAAATATGCTCCTAGAAGGGGATAGCCATGAGCCCAGCTAAAAATTCTATTATTTTGAAAGATAATGGGTTTTGGAAGACATCTGACATTCTCTGGCATGGGTGCATCATTTGAATAGCTCTTAGCATCCAAACTCTTCCAAGAAAATTTTTGAACTTTTCTAATAAAGTGCCGTGCTCTCTACTCTTCTTAGTCTGGCCCTGGGATTTAGGTGGTACAGTTGCTGAGTTGCTTTCTCACTGTGCACTTAGCCTTGCCTTCCACCTCCACTTGTCCTTTCCCCAGACTTATAAGTGATGAACCTAGCATCACATGTTGATGTCATGTTTCTCTGTTATGTGCATAATATAATAAAATCTGTTTCCATGTAGGTAAGTGGCACCGTCATCTTCCCAGTTACTCAAGCCAAATGCTTAGGAGTCATCCTTTAAGTGCAGTTTTTCTGTCATCACTCCGGTTCTGTCCATCAGCAAGTCCTGTCTTGTCTTCCTCCCACACACGCCCTGTATCTGTCCTCTTCCTTTCTCCCCCATGCCATCATCCCAGTGTGCACCCCCATTGTCTCCTGTCTGGGCCACTGCAGCTACCTCACCCTGGCCCTCTGGCTGTCACTCCACACCCACCCTTTGCGACACTGCTCTGCTGCAGACACTCTGTGGCCTTCCTGTTGTGCTTAGGAAAATATCCAGAGCTCTCTTGGTTGCCATGACCTCTCTTATGGACTGAATCGTGCTTTCACATTCCTGTGTTTAAGCCCTGACTCCTAATACCACAGTATGTGACTGTCTTTGGAGATAAGACCTTTAAGGAGGTAACTGAGTTAAAAGGAGACTGTTAGGGTGGGCCTTACTCCAGGCAGACTGGTGTCCTTATCAGAAGAGGGACTAGGACACGGAGAGACACCAGGGATGTGCGCACAGAGGGATGGCCATGGGAAGAGGCAGCGAGAGAGTGGCCCGTCTGCCAGCACAGGGGAGAGGCTCAGAGAAAACCAGCCTGCTGGCACCTTGATCTTGGACTTCCAGCCTCCAGAACTGTGAGAAAATGAATTTCTGTTATTTCAGCCACTGGGCCTGTGATATTTTGTTACAGCAGCCCTAGCAGGCTCATACGGGCTCCCATGCCGCCCAGGATCGGTCATGCCTGGCCACACCCCATCCTCTTCCTTTCTCGCAACACTCCAGCACACCAGCTCCCTCCCCGTTCCCCCTTTTTTCTTGGGCTTTGTGCTTCCTGGGGGGATCTGAGCCCCACATCTTCCTATGGCTCCCTCCTTGTCATCCGGGTCCCATTTCCAATGTCACCTCCTCTGAGAGGCCTGTGCTGTCATACCCCACCACTCTCTATCATATCACCCTGCTTATTTTCTTCATAGCACTTGCAAATATGTGAAGTTTTTGGAACGAGTTTACTTATTTACCTAGAATGAAAGCCCCACGAGAGCGGTGACCTCCTCTGTCTTATTCGTAGCCACGTCTGCACTTGCTAGAACGGTGCCTGGCACACAGTGGGGCACAGTGAATGTTCATTGCAAAGAGTGAGCAGAGGTATGATAAAGCTAATCTTAACATATGGACAGTTTCAAATTCTTAAAAATACTGCTTTGAGGGGAGGAGAGAGTCTGCCTTTTGAAAGAGGGCTGCTTAGGAGAAGCGTGTCTTTTTTGACGTTTGATTTTTCATACTGACCCCTGACATCCTGGCTGTGACTTGTGGTCTGCAGTCTCCCTCCATCTCAGCAGATTGGTACTGACACCAGCTCTCAGTGGCTTTCATGCCATTACTGGTAGCAGTTGTCTCTGCTCGAATGAGGACTCAGGTAGCCAGAAGAAACACAGCGCAGGCTTCCACTAACAAAAGCACATTAAAGCCATCATTTACGTCAATTCACTCCGAGTACCCAGTACAGGTAACAAGGCATATAGAGGCTTCTACTGGAGGGAATCTTCTGTTTGGAGAGGTTTTGAACACAAATGTGCTGAAAATCCTACAGCTTTTCCCAGTTTTTAGAGAATATTGGTCCTAAGAAGAGTTTCTGGGTGAATTAGAAAGGATCATTTTAGCCATAGGATCATGGTTCTTTTTAAAGGTTTGATAACAGTCACAGTTTATTGAGAAAGGGGGTTGAATTAATTTTGAATTTTTTTCTTTTTGTTTGATTTAGGCTGGAAGAACATAGTATCACCAAACTTAGGCTCAGTAATATCAATTTTGATCAATTACTTGAAGAAAATATTCTATTTTTATTCTTTTAAAAGAGCAACATAGTTGTGTTCTCAGCCTCATACGAACCATGCCTATAGCATAATCTCATTATTTGTATCACAGGGTTGGAACCCAAGCATCACTGCCACTTGGTTGCATGTGCGTAGCACAGGTTTAGTTATTTTGAATGGTAAATACACCTCTTGTAGCAGGTTTAAAATTTATACAATAGACTCAAGTGAACAGAACTGTTACTTCTTTATAAAAGATTTCTATAACCAAAAACAACTTAGGAAGTCTTGTTTTCAAAGATGATGGAATATGAACTTATACTTTCAAGTATACTTTCACTCTCTTGTCTAGTTCAAAACGGTCTTTTGGGGGGTAATTATTTCAAAGATTCAAGCGGAGACCTAGTCAATTCAAGGCCCAGGGCTAGTCTCCGCTTGGGATTCTCTGCCCCCGACTCCCCAGGATGACTTGTGGGATCAGGAGCACGTTGGTGGCAGTGGCGATGGAGAACTGACAGTACACGCCGCTCTCCGGGTCCTTTTGGGCATCCTCAGAGTTGCCTTCCTGCTCCCAGTGTGGCCTTGGGCTGTCAGCCTTCCTTCCTCCTTGCCTCTGGCTGATAACGGCCAGACTCATCTGGCCTCTGGACTGGCTCTAGCTGTGCAGCCGATGACAGTCTCTGCCTTGGCTGTTAGCCACTCTGTGTCTTCCTTGTTCTGAACAGGACTTCTAATTGTCCCCAGACCCCCTTGCACTTTTGTCACCCCACCTGGCCACGCATGAACTCCTGGTTCACCTCTCTCAGGCTGTGGGCAGGGGAGATATTTCAAAGGCTAAGTGCCACCCTGCCGTCTGTTGACACAGGGCACCCCGGGACACCCTGAGGCACAGAGGACAAGAGGTCGCTCTGATGCCTGTCCTCTGTGATCAGTCATCCAAGCTCGTCCTCATTGGAACCCATAAATATATTTTTATTTTCCTTTGAACAAAGCCTAATGGTTGTTGGAGGTCTTCGTTTCCAGGCAAGCCTCTAGACCATGGATTTAGAAAACGCTATTTTAAACTTCAAGGATTAGCAGTGAATCCTGTCTCTGTCCTTGCTGTGAAGAAGGGTGTGGACGCTTCAGCTTCAGGAGGTCGAGAGCTTTGGGAAATGGGAACACAGGATAAAAACTGTATCAGATTATACTTCAAAAATATTCTCCTTCTATTTTACCACCACCACCACAAAAATATTGTACTGCTACATTCTTAGCAGTAGAATCCGCTAACAGTAATAACAAACAGTCATATATACGTATTACTTCATCTTCCAAAGTGAATGCAGGATGACTTTCAAACTGCAAGTCAAGGTCAATATGGGGTAGAAGAGAAATTACAAAGGAAAAATTAGTGAGTCTTTTGCATTCGCTGGGTGTGAGCAGAGTAAGAATTTGGGGATAACTTCACGGTTGTAAAAAGGGGATTGAGGAGGGAGGTCTCACCAGTATCACCTTAATGTCTCCCCTTGAGTTGGAGCAGGGGGGCTATTGTTTATAAATTTGTTTGTTTTGAAAAGATGGGCTTAGTCTTAGATGTACTTAATTAGCTGTACTTAATTGGAAGTAAAGTTGGGTTATTTAGGGGGAGCAGCTGGCAGAAGTCGGAGGAGGGAGAACGAAGACCAGAAGAGAGGCCGGGAAGGGCAGCACAGAAAGATGGCGGCTTCGGCAGAATCAGGTGCCATGTGATGTCGGTCACAGCCAAGAGCCTGTTTAGGAAGCAGCTTTCCATACAGGCTAAATCTTAGACGTAAGAATTTCAGAATGCTGGTATAGGTTACCAGTAATACTTACATTTATTATTTTTGCCCTGAAACACCAAGGATGAGTCCTACCTAGTATGGAAAATGGCTGGTTTGTCCCCAGAGAGCTTTGTCCCCATTTCCAGACCAGTCCCTGCTTGAACATGGCCCACGAGTCTGCTGAAAGAGAGGAACATGGAATCAGCACAGAAGTTTCATGTTCACTGTTGTAATTCTGTAACATCACTTTAACCACGAGAGTCTTTGGGAGGGTCTTTGCAGTTTGTAAAGTTATTTGACAATATGTAGGAACACGGCTCTGGATAAAGGAATCCGGGCTCTGCACAGGTAAGAGACACCGAAACATCGTGGGGAATGTTGAAGATGACTTTCAGCACGATCTTGTATCATTTCTTTTTTGTTTGTTTTTGAGACAGTCTCGCTCTTTCACCCCAGCTACAGTGCAGTGGTGTCATCATAGCTCACTGTAACCTCAACTCCTGGGCTCAAATGATCCTCCTGCCTCAGCCTCCTGAGTAGCTGGGACTATAGGCACATGCCACCATACTCAGCTAATTTTTCTATTTTTGGTAGGGACAGGGTCTCACTCTTGCTCAGGCTGGTCTCGAAGTCCTAAGCTCAAGCGATCCTCCTGCCTCAGCCTCCCAGGAGTGCTAGGATTACACATGTGAGCCACAGCACCCAGCCAAAGCCACTCATTTCTAAGTTAGAGATCTGTGTACTTTCTCAGCACCATATTTCCGTTCCATGGGGAATTTAGGCCACTGCATCCTTAGGAAGGTTGCTTAGCGCTGCAATTATAGGTTACCCATTCATTCTCTTGCAGACTTTCAGGATAGCGCCTATGGGGTGAGTGATCATGTTGTGGCCCTTTTTATCTCTGAATGGGTTTTCCAAGAAAGGATCTTATTGAAGTAAATTGATAACTACTTACATAATTGGTCCTCATCGATTGGCTGATATTTATTGACACCTAAGGTGGCTGGACATCTTGGAACACATCTTCACTTTGTGTTTTGAACAATTATTGTTTAGAGTCCATTTTTGTACTCACAGTCCCAGAGATGGTAAGATAGCTTTTTAATGGAGTTTTAAGAGTAAATTTCAGATGCATAGGAAGAAAAGTTACCTTGAGAGCCTCCTGAAAAATTATTGCTCTGAATTTTCTTTTTTTTTTATGGTATCAGGGCAAAGAATAAATAAATGTGAGACTATGAAAAAACCTTTGGATAACAGAAATTGCCTGTGTCAGAACTGGACCTTTCTAATTTTACTCTGGCAATAGTGGTCCTATAAAATTGTTGAAGGAGAAATAAGAGGTTCCTGTTAAATACTTGTGCCAAAGGATTTATGCCAGCTCCCCTTTGGTTTGCTGGGTCAGGCTCCTGCCAGGCCTGTCAGTGTAACCTAGAAGTGTTTAGAGGGGTCTCACAAGCTTTGTTGAGCTAAACGATGGTATCATATAATCATCAGTCATGTTCCCTCTGAGACCAGCTTCTTCTGTGTGGACCATGTTCTTTTTCTCCAGTTGCCTTAATTATGCACTAAATATTTTGAAATTGAATAGAGAAAAGATAGTGAGATCAGAATGGGAGAGAGGGAGAAAGGAGGGGGAGACTGAGTGGGCACTCAAGCAGCACCCACAAAGTAGGGGCACTTGTCTGAACCCAGCATTACAGAGTGTGGGTTCAGACTGCTCCCCTGCACAATCAGAAATTAGATTTGTTAGTGACTTGAGTCACTTGAGCTCTAAATTATTAAGAGCATTAAATGCTATTATGTGGTGATCTAGAAACTCATGTTAGCTGGTCCCCACATTCTTCTCCCCAAAGGAATAGTATAGGGGAAGCCAGTTATTATTCTGATTATGAACAGTTAGCATAATAGGGTGTAATGACCATGAATTGTTCAGCTGGACCAGGGTTGAGTTAAACACAGGTTGGTAACTCAGCCCTCCCACTTACAGGGTGCCACTTTATGTAATCTTACTTAATTTTGAAGAACCCCAGTTTACCTTACTGAATTGTAGTGAGGATTACATGACTCAATATGTAGAGTGCTGAGCACTGTGGCAGTTACTGATATTACAGTATTTTCATTAAAAGGTTGCTTGACCATTGAATTTGTTTTTTTAATTTCAGAATATTATGGGGGTACAAATGTTTAGGTTACATATATTGCCTTTGCCCCACCCAAGTCAGAGCTACAAGTGTGCCCATCCCCCAGACAACGTGATTGACCATTATATTTGAGCAGAGGGAGCCTAGGAGGGCTTAATATCTTGAAGAGTCTGGTGTTTCTTTTTAAATGATCAGATTGCATGTGTCCAAAAAATAGACACTCATCCCATTTGTCCAAGACATGCTCTTCCGGAGGTACAGCTGAGATAATTTATGCTCCAGGGACATCCCTTCTAATGCGGTCCTTCACTCTTATGCATTGTGTTTCATAGGCCACATTTTCAAAAAATCTAGCCAAATCCACCTATTTTGACAAACTTACTGCCTTTTAGGGTGGCTTGTGATTACTGCTGGTCTTAGTCATTTTTTGTATTGATTGTACAAATTTATATTCAGAAAAGACCTTATACTTATTGTAACAAAAATAGTAATTATAATAACTACCATTTATTGAGCAATTATTATGTAATCTGTATTGTGCAAGGTGCTTGACACAGATTATCTCATTTAATTCTCAGAACAAACTTATGAGATAGATATTATCTTTATTCTCAGATTGAGGAATGGAAGCTTTGAGAGTTGACATGGCAGCTAGTAAGTGGCAGAGTTGGCATTTAGACACAGGTGTGTCTTATTCTGAAGCTGCACTGTCCCCAAGATTTGGGGACACACTTGTCTCTGCCTTGTAATTTGGTAGCTATATTTAATAGGTTTATTCAGTATTAGTGAATTGGGCCTTTTTATACTTTTATGTTATTATTACTTAGAAAATTTCATATGTAGAGAAAAGCACAGAAAATAATAAAACAAGGTATACTCACCACTTATATTTAATGCATGCTACCATTTGCCCAATTTGTTTCAAAATTTTAAAGCCACAGAAACAGCTAAAACCCCACCTCATCATTTTATCTAATTCTTAATCTCCTGAGAGAGAGTACTACACTGAAGGCAATTAATATCCTTCCCTGAATGTTTTTATAGTTCTATGGCTTAGGTATGTACCTAAACAAAATATGTAGCATTTGTTCAGTGTGCTTATAAAATGGTATCATGTTGTATGTTACCTTTTGCAACTTTCATTGGAAGTTTATCTTTGTTGATACATGCAAATCTAATTCATTCCTGTTGTACAATATTGCAGTGTATAAGCACTTCACAGTTTGTTTAGCTGGTCTCACGTTGGTGGACATTTAGGCTGTTTTCACTTACTAGCCCTGGGAGACAATGCCTCCTTGTATGCATGAGTGAAGTACATGCACATCACTATTTGTCAGTTATCTGCATTGCAAATATTAATACTTTCTTCTAAGTTAGGGGTCAGCAAACTTTTTTTATAAAGAGCCAGATAGTAAATTTTGTAGGTGTTGTGGGCCATCGAGTCTCTGTTGTACCTACTCAGCTCTATCAGCATAGTGTGAAGTCATCCATAGACAATACCTAAACAAATGGGCATGGCTGTGTTCCAATAAAGCTTTATTTACAAAGACAGGCTGCAGGCCAGATTATAGCCCATGGCCATAGTTTCCTGACTCCTGTTCTAGACTATACCTTATCTTTTTGTTTATGAAGTTTAGATTTTTATTTGAATACGACCAATCTTTTTCACAATCTTTAACTTTTGCATTGTGTTTTTGTGTCCTTTTCAAGATATTCATCCCTACTGTTTGTATTAAGTATTTTTTCCTACTCCTAAAGCTTTAAAGTTTTGCTTTTTCATTCATTTTCAATCCACTTGGAATTTGTTTTTGTGTAATGTGAACTATGAATGTAATTAAAATTTTCCTCTTGTGTCTAGGTTGTCCGAGAACCATTTATTGAATAGTTCATCTTCCCTCCACTGATTTGTCATACTGCCTCTGTCATATACAAATTTGTTTAAAAAAGTAAGTTTTGTTAAGTTCTGCAGAAACAACACTAAGCTGCTACCTATTGTTTACCATCTGTGTGAAGAATTGAGCCAAGTTTGAGACCCTCCGATTGGGAAAAAATTTAAATATTCCTGGGAGAATCACTTCCTTAGGAGCCTTTCCAGAGAAACAAGATGTAATTAGTCATTTAATCTCATAACTTGGGCATTTATCAGGCTGATTGCTATAACAAGTAGCCAAATATCAGTGATGGGGAGGTGCGTATGCTCTGATCCATTTAGGGACTCCACTAGCTCCTTTGACCCGCCCCCCATAGGGCCATGGGGACCTCCGGTGGATCCTCTATCATAGGGCTGAGTGTGATAGAAGAGAGAAAGCATATTGAGTTTTGTGGGAGGTTTTATTGGCCAGGTCCGGAGGTAGTGTACCTTGCTTCTACCCACATACCATTGGCTGAAACTCCATCAAGGTTGTGACTTTCCCTGACTACAAGAGATCCTGGGAAATGTAGTCTCGATATGTGTTTGGGAAAAGAAAATAGATTAAGTAAACAACAGGTAAAAATGAGGGCCCCTTCATTCAGATCCAGGAACGATTTATCATAAGAGCGGGATCATGTTTATTTCACTTTCACTCTCTCCCTTGCACCTAGCACAATGCCTGGCCTATTACAGTTAGAGGTCAATAAATACTAGGAGGAAAGGAAGGGAGAGAGGAAGAAGGTGGGGTGAAAGGAAGGGGGAAGGAGTGAAGGAAAGCAGGTTAAAGGGAGGAAGGGACGAGGGAGTGAGTGAATGGGAAAACTGTCACAGACTGTTGGGGACTCAGTAGGTCAAGCATAGTGCTACCTTTGTTGGGGGTGAATAACACAAAACTATGACTCTGCATGGGGTCTGGGTGCCATTTTGGCTCTTTAAATGCAGTGCACTCCAACCTAAGCCTGTGCTGATAGGGAGGGGGACCCATCATGCTTCCAGGCTTGGTTCCTAGTGTCCTCCAGACCGAATGTGGGGACGGACTTCTTGCTTCCAGCAGCTGAGCCAGAGGGGGGCTCCCTGGGCCTGGGGAATGTGGGCCCCCAGCGAGCAGCAGGGTGTGGCTGGAAGATTTATGCTCCACGCCTCTCAGTGGAGCTCTGAGAAGACAAGTGTAATGGATGTTGGGGCTGAAATCTGGGGACTCTCCAATAAGACCTTTTTTCTGCCTGTTCTGGGAGAGCTCACGTTGGGAAAATACCCAAAGTATTGTGCTTTGTAGTTATCAGTGGGACCTAATAAACCATTGCCAATCCTGACATTTATATTTTCATGTGACACAAAATGAGCCATGGGAACTGCCTTCCAAGGTCCTTCAGAAAGTGTTGGCAGAACCCGAAGTTTTAAAAAGATTGTGTGGGATATAAATGTTTAGACAGATTAGATTGCCTCAGTGTTTGCTTTGTATAAGAATAGTCTGAATAAACTGCTGAGGGCTAATTTTCGGAGCTGGATATTGGTGTCTAAGATAGCTGATATGAAAGTGACTAAGCCTCTCCTCCTTTTACCTCTGAAATGCTTGTGTGATCGAGAGAATTCGAAGTGAAGAGTAGCCATAAAAGGAAAAAGGATGTTTATCTCCTGTGAGTTCATTTCTGTGTATGTAGAATGGAATTGATTGAAAGATGGTAAAATGTGCCCTTTGGGAAATTAGTTTTTCCCTGTGATTCCAAGGAAGAGGTTGCCTGTGTAGGGGGACGGAGGGATCCTTGAGGACTGGAGATGGTCTGGTTTCAAATCTTGGATCCACCACTTGGTATGGGACATTTGACAAGTCACTCTACCTCTTCAAAGTTTGTTTTCTGCACGTATAAACAGGGGGAAATTCTTAGCGTCCGCCTTCATGGAGTTCCTATGGGGTTACATGAGATAAGCTACCTTAAAGTGTTTGAGTAGCGAATGCCTGGGCTTTGGTCAGTGCTCAGTCAGTATCAGTGGCCCTTGTGATCCTCACTACTGTCTTGATTAAAAGAGGAAGTAGTGGGGCTTAGGGCTCATGTGCCCAGGAAGAGAGTGCTTCTTACCAAACACTCACCTACCAGTGGCTCTTCCGGGGTAGTCGGGGAGGGAAGAAGGATTCAGGGAGCATGGAGTTGTGTGTCCCTAATCTTCCTGGGCCACCCGTGGGGAAAGTTCATGAGAAGAAGTCCCAGTCCCTTCCCAGGAGGGCTGCGGGGCAGAGTGCAGCCGTGGAGAGAGCACTGAGCCGGGAGCTGGGGCCCTGGGTGCTGCGAGATTATCCTCGCTTGCTGTGGGGCCTTGGGTAAGTTGTTTTATTTCTCAGAGTTTCAGTTTCCTCATCTGCAAAATAGGGATGACCGTGGCCTAGGTCATAATGTTGGTTAACAGCAGAACCTGGTTTACAACCAGATCTCCTGGAGGTGACAATTGACACTCGTGCTGGATATTGGTCCTTGCACTTTCCTTTAAGTGATCACATCTGATGCCATTTGGTCCAGATTTGTTTCTAGCACATCGTGGTCATAACCTTGGTCACTTAGGACACTCCTGCTATGTCTGATCAAGGAAACAAGGAAAACTAAAATATTGACATAAAACTAGAATTCTAAATCTGTTTAAAATGTCCCAAAGTCCATCTTAAAATCTCCAGCAAATATTCCTTTAAGTTAATTCCACAGTAAACCCATCTCTCCTTAAAGCATTCAACAGAATCCAACACTGTTGCTTACTGTTTTTCTTGGAGTGCCATGTCGGTGGTGGTGCCCTGTTAACAATCAGTTAGTGCAGCCCTGAGCGTGAGTCCTGCTAGGCTGTTAACGACAGTTTATTTGCCTAACAAGTGTTATAAACACGTCATCCAGCAGAGGTAAGCAAATTCTTTATTACAGGAGTTCTCAGAGCTTTTACTATACTAATGTGAATAATGGATTTTCAAGAGGAAGGTGTGGTACCACACCCTACCAAAAGGATCACAGAACCATTTTTAAATTTTTTTTCTTGTTACAGAGATCTCTTGGCACTAACATTCTTGATAATGTGCTTTGGGAAATGCTAACTCAGGGACTGTGTTTGCTGAGCTTAGAGTCTGCAGGGGTCGCCCCTAGTGAACTCCAGGTTCCGCCAGTTGGCCTTTGAATGAGTCATCTTCCCCGATCAGGGTCAACCGTTGAGGGGGGGGGGGTTGTCACTCTGCAGTGAATCCTGATAGCTACCTCACGGTCTCGTGGGATCATTCCATGCTGCCTTACATTTTGAGTAAGATGTGAGTGCATAAAACACCCCTGTATATTTGGAAAGTGCTAAAGACCACAGTGAACCCAGACTGAAACGACCAAAAGAACCTCAGAATTATTTGCTGTCTTCTATGTGTCTCTGTATTGCTGCCTCTACACTTCCCCCAGCTGGTCCCTTTTCCCCTTTCCCTGGGGAGACCAGCTTCCAGCAATGTGGATTCTCCTTCAGGTCCCAAGTTATTTCTTCCTCCTAAAGGTCTCTGATGTTACTTAAGATTTAAAATAGCTCAGTTCACATTTTTTGGGCATTTAATAAAATGCAGTCCACTTTGGATTGGTAAAGAGACAGACGACACATAAAAGAGAAGATCTGAGCAGTCCAGGGAAGTCTGTTTCTGTAATATGCTGGAACTTTTCATCACATACCTTACCTTATGTAAGCTTTTCAGAAAGTGTGGGACTCAGACTGCTTGTTCCTTGATTTTAGATGGAACCGAGAAACTTCATTAAATAACACTGAATCCCAGAATGAGAAAGTCATTCCTTTTTCAGTTCTCTTTAACCCCACACTACATCTCTCTCTCTCTTTTTTTTTCTTAACATCAAGGAAACTATTGGCCTCGTTAGGTCTTTAAAGCTCTCAAACTGTGCTAGCCTTCCACAGTGTCTAGCTAGAATTTAATAACATTGTTTTGCTTTCTTTTATATTTATTTTACTGTGACTTTTCACTGATGGAAAGTAATGTGGCTTTTCCATGTCCCGGGGTCAGCTAAAACTTCTTTTGAAAATAAACTTTAAAACATTTAAACAAATAGAGGTCTGTCCTGAAGATCAGAAATGCTATCGTAATAGCAGCCCTGTCATCTTCTCAAGTGGAGCCAAAATATATGATTACCCATTTTACAGAAGTGTAAACTGAGACTTGCATAGGTGAAATGATTTTGACTCAGTGATGGGACAGTAATTTGACTGAGACAGCCAGAACTGGGACCAAGAACTTCTGAATCTTCATGTACTCTCCTCACTAAACTTTTACATCAGCCCTCTCTAGTAAAACATAAGGTTAATACAGTCTCTTAAATTGTTTTTCCCCTTCCTGCACCATTTTGAAATCATATACTAAGAATAGATTAGAAAAAAATAAGTTATTAAAATATTAAAAGCAGTTATGAATGTAAGAGCACTGAAATATTAACAAATGTAATTGCATTCTTTAAGTGCTATAACATCAGACGATAATTTTTTTTGAAGTTGAAATATTTCACTGAAAAACAGCTGAAACAACTTAAGACCTGTTACAACAACAAATGGGCTAATGTGAGCAATGTTTAAAAGAATCTTTAAATGTTATAGTCAATTCAATATGGGCAAAAGAATTTACTTGCTTAAAACCCTGAAAAGCAGCTAAAACAAATAAAAAACCAGAGTCAACAATTGCAAATATTAATAACAATCGAAGACCATTAGAGCTAAAGGGCAAATTTAGAACTGAGTAAAATGATAACATAGATTTTTTTTTCTTTTAATATGGGTCAAATTAAGTTGAAAACAAGCTTGGAGTACATTGAAATGCACCTAATAATGGTTTTTAAAAATCTATCACAGGTTACACAGTGTTGTGGAATTCAGCCTGGAAGGGATCAGTGACTTTTTTTAGGAACTTTGAGGAAATGTCCTTCTAGTTTCCTGATTTGTACCTATTGGCTCACTTGCTGGAAATGAGGTTTTCCATGAGATCAAGCATCTGCGAGGCCAAGACTGTAGGTGGGCTGACTGGACAGTCTCAGCCCTTGCAGGAGGGTATTTGGTTATCAGAACCATCCAGAAAAATGGGTGAGAAAAAAGTGAGAAAATGTAGTCCAAGCAACAGACCAGCATAACTGTGAGTTCCTCCTACTTTAAATTTTGTCTGTTTCATATAGCATTGGGTAACAGAATTCTGAAAACACAAGCGTATTAGTTGTCTATTACTGCATAACAAATTTCCCCAAAACCTAGTGGCTTAAAGCAACAATAACATATGTATTACCTGACAACGTTTCTGTGGGTCAGGAATTCAAGAGTGGCACGGCTGGGTGATTCTGGTTCTGCGTGTGTGTCGTGGGGCTGTGGGCAGACGTTGGCTGGCTCTGGGGGCCAGCGTGGCTCCCTCACTGGTGCCGGCTGTTGGCAGGAGGCCTCAGTCCCTCTCCGAATGGGCCTCTTCACAGGGGTGTATGAGTAGCCGCCCCCCCCCCCCCCCCCGACACGGTGACTGGCTCTCCTCAAAGCGTGCGAAGGCGCAAGGTAGAAGGTACAACATCCTTTATCCTAGTCTCCTAATCCTTAACCGAGTCTCGAAAGTTATAAACTGTTAACTTCGTCATTCTCTGTTGGTTACACAAACTAGTCCTGGTTCAGGGTGTGAGGACATTACGCCAAGGTGTGACTACTAGAAGGCACCCATCACCCAGGGCCACGTTGGAGTCTGACGGCCACAGCAAGGAACTGAACACTGTGAAGAGGGCAGAGAAACCCCGTGTCTGCCTGTGGCCAACCTTGCAGGAGGAGGAAGCCTAAGAAACCGACAAGTAGTGGCAGCTCAGAAAAGGAGAAAGAATGAGCTAATCCCAGTGAGGCCAACTGGAAAGAAGGTGGGATTGCTCTGATAGCCAGAGAGGAACCGAGGAGCATGGTGGGAGAGCAGTGGGAAGTGGGCAGTTAAAAAAAGCCCATTCTGTTCTCTCAGGTTCCCTGAAATCTGGTTGTGGAGCTGCAGGCTGTTTGGGTACCAGGAAGGTCATACTGAGCGAAAGCTATGGGTGCGGTAGCAGACGCTGACAGTTCAGCTGGATGAGTGTCCCCCGGTGGCTGGGGGAAAACTGGTTGATAGGAAGAAAGATAAAGGAAGAAGCAGCAAAACCCAAGGGCTGACCAAATCTTCCTTGGGTAGAGCCCCAGATTAACACGGTAACCTGACTGCCAGACACTTGTACACAGAGCCCTTTTTCACTTAAGGAATGTATTTATTATAGGAACTTTAGAAAATGCAGATAAGCAAGAAGATAAAAATAATCTGTAACCCCACTACTCAAAGAATGCTGCTATTAAATAAAAATCATGGCTTCAACTTTTTTTTAGTGGTATAACTGTATCACTCTCTATAGTTGCATATATTGTGTTTGTGTGTACGTGTTTTCCCAAAGTGGCGTGGTGCCATTGTGTAATAACCTGCTTTTCTCATGGAGCACTTGTCTTTAACTCTGTCCCTGTCATGAATGACTCTGCCATAGCAGTGTGTCTCAGCCCTCTCTCCGCAATTGCTCCCCTAAGGGGCCTTTGTAATACCACCGTGAAATGTCAATACCGCAGATACACTGTGTATCTGTTTATATATTGTGGTCCTGGGAGGGCTGCAAACAATTGTAATAGCTAAGATTGTTTTTAACCTCCCAAGAACAACTGTTTTTGCCCCTTTGACGATGCATGCACCGTAGAAACACTGTATGTAACTTTATGGTAGTTCATTATATGTGTGTATAATAATTTATATAACCAACTCCTATTGCTGACAATGTGTATTATTTCCAGATTTGATTTGTTATGCACCATGTTGCAACAAACTCCTCATACGTGCATAGGAATCGCTTCCCTCATCCAGAAGGTTATCTTCTCTACAATCTGCAGTCTGGTCTCCTCCTTTCCCTTCAATTTCAAGGCCATCAGTTGTCTCTTTATTCCCCAGATCAATAGTCCCTGAGTACTTAGTGCCAGCCAGGCCTGAGGCTGGCACTGGTGATGGAGAGATGGTTGAGAAACTGGTTTAGTCTGTGCAGAGCTCAGAGCCCAGGGGAAGGAAAGAAACAAATGCAGGGATGAACAGGATGCAGGGAACGTGGATACCCAGAGAGGTCCACGGAATATTCTAAGGGACGTCAAAGGTGAGATATGTCACAGTCTGAGTCCTCCCTGGAACTCAGGTCAGGGCACAAGGACACATGATTTGTGATTATTGCAACCTCAATTTCCACATCTGTACAATGGGCTGGCAATACTGACTACATAGGGATTTTTTTTTTCCCAAATCTTCTGTGATTGGGGCACAACTGTTGAAACGCCAAGCCCAGATCAGAGCATAGTCTGAGTAAGTACTAAATTAGAGCCCATTTGACTTTTGTGTATGATACTAAGTAAACAAACAAAATCTCCAAGGACTCTGGATAGTTTATCCAAGGGACACTGTAGGTTATGATGACATCAAAGCCAGAAAGAAAGAAAGATTTTTACTGAGAACTATTTTTCCCTCTCACCCCTGGATAATTCTAATAATATGCATGCAAAATACATTATGGCAAATCCTCTAACAATTTCCACCTCTGTGATAAATGTTGCATTCTAGTAGAGTAAGAACATCTGCTTAATAATTCCATGTAACTGCTCTGCAAAGCTGCCGGGGGTAGAATTTAGTCAATTTGGTATAGCATGAAGCGAATGGTGTGGGAGAAAGAAAGGCATGGTTTGAACCCAGACAGGCCACTAATGTGGCAAGTAATTTAACTTCTCCAAGATTAGGTTTCCTTACAAAGTAGAGATAATAAGTGATGTATACCCTACAGGGTGGTTGGGGATTCAGTGAAGAAATGCATGTCAGGTGCTTGATGTCAGTACTTGTTCCAGAGTGAGCACTCAGCAAATGAAAGGTGATGACGATAATTATGATAGTGGCGATGGTGGTGATAGTGGTGATGATGATGATGATGATGATAATGATGGTGGTGGTGATAATGGTGATGGTGATGGTGATGATAATGGTGGTGGTGGTGATGGTGATGGTGGTTGTTGTGGTGGTAGTGATGGTGATAGTGATGATGATATAATGCTGCTGATGATGATGGTGATGATAATGGTGATGATGGTGGTGGTGACAATAATGGTGATGGTGGTAGTGGTGGTGATGGAAGACTGAGGAGCTGTAATGTTCATATGAATCAGGAATGGTTTTCTGGTTGCGTTGCAGCCATGGCTGAGATGCAGAGGCAGGGAAAGAGAGTAGAAATTTATTTTTGGACAGCACAAAACTCATTCAGCAATGAGACAGTGTAGAAAGAATGGAGTTATCAGAGTCCAACAGACCTAGAGCAGTCTTTTGTCTCTAATCCTCACTGGCTCTATAATGTTGAATCTCATTGAACCTCAATTGTCTACCTGTGAAATGGGCACAGTACCTTCCCCACAGGTTGTAGTGATGATGCAAGGAGATAATATGTGTGAAAGCAGCAGGTGGTGGGCAGGCCCAGTAAACGGTAGTGTTGTTCATGAAAGGGACACTCAGTAAACAGCTTTAACACCCCAGTAGACCACTTTCTTTATGGCCTTTCCCCCCGGCCCCCCGTAGTTGTGCAGGGGCTCGTGCTGTCCTGCCACCACCATTGTTCCGAACAGCTCCTGCCAGCTAAACCTGAACCCCCTTCCACCAGGTTCCTGGTGGTTTGAATATGTATAATGTTTATTTTCTAGATGAATGTTTCATTGTGTTCATCTTGCATCCCTAGCAAACGAAAGCTCTATGAAGTCAAAATTTCTGTTTTATTTACTTTTTGTATCTTTTCTCCTTTCTTTTAACTGCTATTCCTTCATCCCCCCACCATCCCCTGCCCCCCAAAAAATTCTTTATAGCACAGTGCTGATCATATAATGGGCATTCAATAAATAAAGCTGTATTTGGATTTCTTTTTTTTTATAAATCCTGCTTTTTTCTTTTGTCCCCTTTTTTTCACCCCATCGCTCATCTCATGTGCCTTCAAATATACACAAATGCAACCTTTTATGTTTATATATTTAGTGATCCACCTGTGAAAATAAATGTGTTACGATGTGGGGCCTGGGACACCTGATACTTTCTGAGCATTAGAATGTGGTAATTAACTCAGTCGTGTCCGTGCGAGAACGGTGATATCTCAGTTTAAATAAACCGAGGCTAGCGACGAGGGCCCCTTTCCCCACAAACTTAGTAAAGTCGGATATGGGACCAAAGTGACGCCACTCTCTTTCCTGCCTTGCTCTTTGACTGTGTGTCCTCTTTCCCCAAGCCCTGAGCTTATTTTTTTTTTAAATGTAAAAACATGCCAATCTTTATTTCCTAACTGTTTACATATAGAATGTATTCTATGGTATCTGTCAATTTCCCTGAGGCCATTTGACCCTAACAATATTAAAAACTCTGGCTTAGAAGAGCGGCCAGTAGTCCAGTGCCTCGTTCCAATGGGGATCCTTTGTGACCTGTTTGTAGCCAGCTGTGGAATTGTATTTTTGGGCTGCTTCTTGTCTTTATTTCTCTTCCTTCCATTTCTTTTTCTTTTTAATTTAATCTTCAATCATACGGTCAAGCCATCTATGTGGACAGCAGTGGCCATTTGGGGATCTCGACCTGCCTTGCACTGGATGACCTCGCAAACACCTTCCGTCTCATTCCTGAGAGTCACTTGCTGCGTACCTTGGTGGGCAAGAATGGGAAAGGATGACCTCGCTGTGTTTCGCTGTGGTTTGCGCTTCCCTTCCTACCCACCGTCAGTTCGGGCTTGATCTTGTTCCTCCCATTTACTCATTTGTTCATTCATCCATTCAGTCTGCCGCTTAATAAATACCTGTCAAGCGGCCACTACTTGCCAGGCGCTGTCCCCGGCCCTGGAGATAGAGCAGTGAATCAGACACTGCCCTGCTCTCCGGGAGCCAGCGTCATAGCAGGGGACAATGACCTACTGAATTGTTTCAGGTGGAACTTTTTTTAGACTCTGAACCTTGGAAAAAGTCCACTTTCCATGGGCTTATTGAATATGCCGAGGCAGACAATTGTTACTGCTGCCTAGAGATCAGGGTTCAACAAGCTTGAGCTTCATGACCCAGAGCATTTGATTTTATAATTTATAAAATAAAACATTATAACCCTCTGTAGATGTCTCGGGGTGTAAAATGAGGACGGTGGGTGATATCTAAGGTTCCCTCCAGCTCTACGGTTCCGTGGCTCCGATACTACAGGATCAGAATCCTTTTCCTGAAGAGCCGTTTGCCTTATTTTAGCTTCAGGCGGAGCCAGGGCATCTGAGAAATACCAAGCCTCCGTTTGGATGTGTCACCATGAAAACGCTGGCTGCCCTCCGGGTGCAAGTCTGCTGCGCCGTGGCCCGGAGCTAAATTTAGATAAAGATCAGTTGGGAGCTAAAAATATTCCCAGCTTTCGTGACAGGTTGTATCCATCATCATGGGAGGAAAAACAAGGAATGGCTGCCTGGCGACAGGGCGTAGGAGGCCGGGCTGAGTGTGAGGTCAGGCCCGGGCGGCGATCTTGCTGACTGGAAGGGACTGAGACGTTTCCTGGGAAGTCCGAGGCAGAACGTGGGAGGCTTCGGCCTGAGGAAAGTTCGAGTTGGAGAGAAACGTGGCCGGACCTCTGAGTGAACCACATTGCCTGTAACTTCTAGAAGGTTCTTCTAGGGAATCCTGCTCAGAATGAAACCCTGAAACTTCCTTTGCTGCCTCCTTAACAACTTGCCCTCAAGAGTTTCTTCAGTGAAAAGGCCTGTGTTTATTAAGTGGAAAGGTGGAGACTGAGCTGTTGCAGTCTCCGGTGAGACCCGTGCTGGCAGGCAGTATGGCGGCCCTTCCTCAGGCCTCCCGCTCTGCTCAGGGCACCTGCGTGGGCCTGCCCTTCTGAGCCTGGATTGCTCTTCCTGAAAGTGAGGGAAAGCCACTCACCTGCCGGGGCTGTGGCAAGAAGGAAATGAGAGCATATATGCAAAGTGGTGCTTAACACATCATAAACGCCCAGCCCTGTTTAACAGGATTGCTATAGTGTTATTATGCCGTCCTGGGCCAAGCAAGCAATGGCTGCAGCTGCCCCTGGGTGTGCCTACCAGAGCTTGTGGTGGTGTGGGAGTCACTCAGATGTGGTTTCAACCCGAGCTCCCCCCCTTACCAGCTGTATGACCTATATTAAGGTCATCTTTCTGGGTCTCAGTTTCCACTTCTCAGAAATGGGTATGACACATACTTTATAAAGTTATGATAAGAATTACATGCAGTCAAGCGATGGAAACACGTGGCACGCAGTGGGTATTCTATAAACATGGAATCATGCAGCATCAGGGTCTATTAGAGTAAGCTCTGAAGTTAGGCTGACTCCGCTAAAATCCAGGCCGGGAATATTACTGATTGGGAGGCCTTGGGAAAGTGGCTTCACCGTTCTGAACTGCAGTTTCTTCCTCTGTGAGATGGAAATAATAACAATAGTATCAGCTTCCTAGAGTTACTGTGAGGCTCAGATGACATAATGTGTGTGAATTAATTAGCACAGCGCCTGGCATGCAGTGAAGCCCCTCCAAACCGTTATCCCTTCCCTGCTGCCCTCCCAGTGCCCCCCGGGCCCCAGTTGGAGAGAGCAGCCCTGTGCTGTGTTCCCTCTGGCCTAAAGCACTGCTGTATGAACCCACTCACTTTTTCTCACTTTCTCTCTCTGCCTCTGCTGCCGCTGTCACTGGGCCACAGCTCTGCTGGTGCCAAGAGTAAGAGAGAGGCTAGGTCGGTAAGTAATTTAAAAGACAACAGACACAGGTCCACACACAGGTCAGAGGTTCGAATGATGAAGACCCTGGCCTGTTCACCGGCTGTCATGGCAACCCGGCCTTGTCCAGTAGGGAGGAAGGCTGTGCTAATCTGTTCTCCCACCTGTGTGTCTCCCGGGTATAGACGGAGAATTGAGCTCATTTCTGCTGCACTCCTCTCAGTGGCCTTAGGCCAGCAAAGCTGTTTGTCTCCCCTTCCAGTTTTCTGCTACAGCCATCTAGACAGCGTTGATTGGTTTTCCTGAGGTGGTGTTTGGGCGTCTCCCCAGCCACCTAGGTGCAGAAGGGAGTGTGTTTGGCCTGCGATGGTGATGGAGGGGCGGCTGCCCTTCCTCAGGCTCCTTCTGGCACTGGGGAAACAGCTCTGAAATCGCCGACGGGGGCAGGCCAAGAAAATTTGGATGTGGACACATGAACGCTTGGTTTCATCTGAAGACAGTCAGGTCTCGGGCGGCCAAGATCACTGGGAAGAAATGTGGCTTTGCATTTGAAGTTCACGTTTGGGGAGACTTGGAGTTATCAGTCTCAGCTGGCTCCAACCCAGAGCGGATTAACTTTTATGAAATGATTGTCTCCAAACACGCTTGCTAAATGCAAAAACCTGCTGTGACTCTACAGGCACCATGGGGTGGGGTGGGCTGCGAACGTTCACTCTAGCTGGGACCTCTCTGCGGTCTGGCTCCACAGGATGGTGGGCTGGGGGGAGGAACCCCTGGTTTAGATGATAAAAACCCAGGCTTTGGTCTTGGCCCACCGCTAATCAGTTGCGGGACCTGGGGAAACGGGCGAAAGGCATACTGCTTCGGAGAACACGCCTCATCTCCATCTCCAGGGCATTTTGTGGAAGGGATGAGAGGCCTTTGTGGCATTTGAATTCACAGATAGCTGGTGTTGAATTGCAGCTCTTTTCTTATCCTCTGTGTGAGGTTGGGCTGGTTAATTGTCCCTTGAACTTCAGCTTCCCTATCTGTAATACAGACAGGATAAAATTCTGTTTGTCAGGGTCTTCCAGGAAGCAGACACCATGACAGGATTATATGTTCAAGGATTTTATTAGGGGACACAGACAGGCTAGGAGAGACAGCCAAGAAGGTCTGACCTTGATTGAAGGAGAGAGGGAGGGAAGGGTCCTGGATCGTCAGGTAGGCTCAGCAAGGCCATCAGTGGGGCCTGTGGTCAGAGTCAGCTAGCAGAGGAGTCCTGTGTCTCCCAGGAATGGACTTGCTTCAGTACCTGTGCTGGGTTCGTCCACTGCCCCTGGAAGCAAAGTCTGGTGCTAATACTGCTACGGTGATCGATTTCAACGCACAGCAGCTGCGGCCCTTGGTCGCTTTCACTGCTTGTAGTTGGATGTCTGCAAAGGGCATTTATTCCCCTGGGTGCCTCAAATACCTACACTGCAGGGTGGCTGTGAGGATAAGAGATAAAAGATGTAGGGTGCGATCCGTCTTATTTAAAGGATGATGTGTATATGTGCGTGGGTACATGTGTGTATGGACATTCTTGGCTGTAGAATGCAGAGGGAGAAACACCATGGAATCAGGAAACCCGGAAGGAGAAAAGGACCCTGCTCAGGGTTCTTCAAATTACGGCCTTAGTTTAATCCTTCCCTTAACCCAGGGAAGTCAGGCGCCTGAGGTCACAAAGTTAGAGTGCAGCAAGCCTGAGATTTGAACCCCAGTTAAAGTCTTGTGACATTAACTTTTATGGCCCAATTGCTGTCACAAGGTGAAGGTAGGGCTGATGTGTCCATCTGTTTTGCCGTACTGTGTCATCAGCACCTCGAATTGTGCCTGATACAAAGAAGACATTCACCAAATATTTGAGTGATGAATCCATTGACTGCCATTTAAGCTTGGTGTCCAGTCTGGCTCATGCAGGTTCTGTTTGAGTATCCCTTTCTTTAGGCCTCCCGAACAGTGCTGCTCCCAGGGGGAGACCAGGATGCTCGGGTCAGAAGGACACCTTCCCTCTTTGTTGTCCACAAGGTGTGGCAGGAAGAGCCACTGTGCACTGTGCTTTCTGGCTGAAGAAGCAGGTGGAATGCAGGCACTAGCAGCTCAACCCCTGAGTGTCAGCTTCCTTTCTCTGGAGTATCCAGGCCGGCATGGTCTTGTGAGGAACATTCCAAGGCTTAGCTTTTAGATCAGGCATGTATTCCGGGGAGGAGGATAGCCAACCTAAAGCCCCCTTGTTACTGTCCTTGAAGTCGTTGACGTGTTGTAGAAGTGCAGTCTTGCCCACCGAGATTCCAAACAGCTGCCTATTCTGGTTTCCCATTTCTGATGTGTGGGCCTCTCACACTTCAGCTTTCTCACCCTCAACATGCTCTAATTAGGCTGAGCCTTGGTTTTTTCTTGGCTGGGAGCCTTGTCATTCTGGCATCCACAATTTTGGACAGGAAAAATGTGGATTTGAGTGGCTGGCACCTGGTATGATGTAGAAGGGCAGTGATATTGGATGACATTCCCATGGCATCAGCATGGGCATTTTCATCTTCCCAAGAATCTGCCAGATGAAGGGTACAAGTGGTTGTGGCTGTTGCTGAGGACATATTAAGTCTTTGGTTCACACTTTATTCAAGGCTATTAATATTTCTCCCTTAATGAAGGCAACATTTGCACCAAACACCTGATTTTTCAGGTAGTACCAAGCACACAACAAACCTTTCTCTCTTACAGGGCTTTGTAGATGCTCCTTGAAAAAGTGTGAACTTTAGTTGACAAGATAATGCGACAGAGGTTGTGGCATCTTTCTTCCCTCTCTCTCCCTCCCTCTGGTCTTTATCCTCAAATAACATTTATCGCCTGTTTTTTTTTATGCCAAATATGTGGAATTCAGAGATGAGTAAGACACAACCTCTGCCCTCAAGAAATTCGCTGCCTCCCAGCATGTTGTTTTAGTTTCAAGTTGGGTTGATAGAAATATTTAAAGAAGGACTGTTTTTCAGGTTTAGAATTCACATTATGGAGGACAGGGTGATAAGATACACCCAGCAAACAGGAAACCAGAGCAATATATCAACAGCCCTACAGTCATAAACGGAGAGCTTAGTTCTTTCCCACCAAGACAGTCCAAAGCATGTTTGTGTGGATCATTTCTCTTCCTGACAGAGAACATGAAAAACAAGGGCAATCTTCTCCTCGCAAACAGGGAAACAGAGTTAAAGGATTTTTTCAAAATTCTAGCTTTGAATCCCACACTTGATTACCCCAGAACCCTTTTCTCTAAGAGGTGAACGTCAGCAGCCTTTCTAGATTATTAACGGGTCATAGAAGAATTTGAGGATTAAGCATGAGAGTGTATGTGAAGCCTTTGGCACCTTTTCTGGGTACTTACTAAACATCCAATAAAATTAATAGTTCGTATTATTATTTTCATCATCATTCTTGTTATTTTCTCATTCCCCAGCTTGGGGGCAGCTGTTACAAGGCTGTCACCCAGGATCCCTGGAGAATCCTCGAGAACCAAATAACACTGGAATTGGCATTGGCCAACGGCTATGGCCAAATGCCAGCCCATCAGGTTAAGGGAGTCAGCATGCCAGTGTCTGACCCCAGCCTGGGAGAAGCAACAAAACAGCTCTACTCTCTCCAGTTCTCTGAACTAAAGCCCTTGGCATCATCTGGATTTGTTGCTGGGTAGATTTGTGTCCCTCACAGCTCTCAGAACTGTTGGCAAATATGGTAGATGGAAGAAGGAAAATGCATATCCTTCATGGAAGCCGTGCTGTCCATCTGGGACAACGGGGGAATCTGTTACAAAGTCTGCTGCTTTTTGAAGCTGCACATTCAGAAACAGAATGTGGCGAAGTGACAGACTGGAACAGATGGGCCAGGGCTGTGCTGGATTTTCGAAAGGCCCTCCTTCCTGAGCAGAATTAATGGAGCTCGGGTCCTGGGAGGGTGAGCACACTCTTGGCGTGCAGCTGTCTTGTGTGACTTGTGCTGCACTCATCTGTGAAACACGTTGGATCTGAGAAATAAGTCTTGAATCCTGGGTCATGTTAGCATCAGAATCATCTTTTATTAATTCCATGAGACATTACATGCGAGGTGCTTAGAGCTGTGCCTGGCACACAGCTCACGTTCAGAAAATGCAAGTACTCATCAGCACCAGCAACTTCTTCTTTCAGTTGGGGGCTCTTTTCTTAAATCGGTGCTGTTGGGTTTGGAGATGGTATTTCAAAGAAACAGAACCTCCTACTCTGTCTAGGACTTGAACCAAGCCCTTCCCTACTCCCCTCAAAAAATGCACAGATTTTTTTTTTTGTTTTTTGGTTGAACCCTCATTCCTTAGAACCTAGATTCCCAGGCTGGCACATAGATTTAATATGCTGTCACAGTCTCGCTGGACCCCTTTTTGAGAAGAATTCTGAGGCTAATTTCAGACTCAGAGGAAAAGGATATAGTGATTGATTAGTGATGTCTGTCATGGGTATGGGAGAAGGATGGGTGGTATGTGTGCCATGCTTTTACTATCTCTAACTAAACAGAGGATCTTCAAGGCCCAGCTTGCTCAGTGAAGATGAATGCAGGGCTCCCTTGTGAAGATGATACTATTCTGGCAAGCAGCTGAGACCTCAACAGCTGTTTATCTTCCCGGTCATGTTTCTGGTTTCTAGCTGTTTGTCTTTTAACAAGAGGTCAGTGATGGAGGGCTCTTCCACATCTGTAGGGAGTTTCCTGCAGAATTAGGATGTGTAAAATAAACCCACAAAATCAAAGCCCCAAACAGATGCTAGAGATTGTTTCTCACTTGAGGTCATCCTTCTTGTAGAAGTGCATGGGGTGGGGGAGGCTTGCAGAGAAATGATGTGGAAGGCCCAACTTGAGGGGCTGGACCACAGCAAAACACAATCAGTGAAAAAAAATTCTCACATTGGTGAGAAATCACCCTGATGGATGGCCTTTTGCATTGTAATCCATTAGGAAGGGGAAATAAAGTGGTCCACCAACACTTGTGAGGCGTGTACATACACTCTCTCCCTCCCTCTCCCACAAATGCTTAAGCTTCTAGAGCCTTTTTAATCAAGTACATGATTTAGGGCTATTGTTTTTCAACTTTTAAAATAAAAATAAATTTTACAACCTTGGTGTGAGTGCTGAAGGTCTAATGATACAGGGAAAGAAATAATAGATAAACACATTAATACCCTTTATTACAAATTTGTAATATTTTGTTAAATCTCAAGTTCAGTTGCCATTTAAACATAAAAGAAATTAAAATTCAAGTTATCAAAAAGTTAAAATTTCTAATCAGCAATATTTAAAGCAAGGAATTTTATACTTCATCATTTTAACACTTAAGGGAAAAAGTAAAGTAATAATTTGTGTGTGATTGTTTTTTCTTAAAGTTGAAGATCAATATCTGGAACAGTTGATGTTATCACTGACCATTAATTATATTCCACATTTAACCATATCTGAGTTTATTTTGAAGTCCCACATATTCAAAGAAAAAATAGCTTTCATTGAATTAGACTTTTTAAAAAGGCATAAAATATTACAATTCTGCAAGATGTGCTTTCAAAACACAAATCCAAAAATGTATCATTTCTGTTCCTTAAAATATTTTTTTAATTCATAACTTATTTCCCCATATTTGATAATTCAGATACAGACCCCAGCCTAATTTTTCTGTAGGAAGTGGTAGAGATTCTAAGAATGACACACAGACCTGTCAAAATGAGCTAGACTTTCACACTTTGGTCGGGGGAAAATGCTATTTATTGAGGTCAACTGGAGGTGACTTTGATCACATTCTAGCACATGCTTTAGGGAGACAAAGGGCAGCACTCGCATGGGCATCGTTTGCTTGAGGGTATTGTCCACCAAACCCTCCCAGACTTAGGAAAAATCAGAGTGTGTCTGTGTGCACGCATGCACACGCTCTGTGTTGGCAGGAAGGGAGAGGAGAGTGCAGGAAGGAGAAAGGCTATAATGACCACCCAGGTCCTGTGCGCCTGGCTGTGCCTCATTTGGGTTCAGCACTAAATCGCTTCCCTCGTTCCATCCTTAAGAACCACTAAAAAAAGTGAAGCAGTCATTTTCCAACCCAAGAGAGAACCGTGAGAGGCATGTGGTGGTGGCTGCAGCAGGTAGGCCAGAAGTGGAATCTGCAGAGGCCCCAGGTCAGGTGCCTGCAGAGAACAGGTGGCTACAGTCCAGGTAGACCCAGAGTAGAGCCAGACAGTGGCCTCTGGGGGAAGCAGGGGTGAGGAGCCAGCAGAGGCCCCTGGGAGGAAACCTGCCCCTGGAGGGCTTGGCCCTCTGTGTTCAGTATGTAACCCCAGGAGGAAAACCACAAATACTTGACTTGTGAGCTAAATCCCTAGCTCACAAGGATCAACTAGTTAACATGTAACAGGTTGTCTTAAATCGAAACTGGATAAACAGGTCTAGCCTGATAAATAGCTAAAAGGTTCCCCAGCCAGGGATGGGGTGAGAGAAGCCCTGGACATTCTGCTGGGCAGGCCATTCACTCAGCAAGTCTTTCTTGAGGTCTGGGAGGTCCTCCAAAACTTGGGCCCTGGAGGAGAGAGGCCCTCAGCCAGGCTGGAAGACGAGGCTCTGCGTGCACACATGAGGAGGGCCTTTGGGAACCCCAGATGGGCCTGGTGGAAGGCTGAGACACCCAGGAGACATTCCCGGAAGGCTTGAGGGTCAGGAAAGTATTTCCGAATGTGCTGTGATGTAGGCGGAATGGCCAGTTTGCAGGTCAAACCGGGCTCTGGTCTGGAGTGTCATTTGTTAATGATTGCATGCAAGTTCCCGCACCTTTCCCAGCTTCAGCTCCTTCCTTGTATACATTGGTGTGCTGATAACTTCCTTGAAGGGTTATGAGGATTAAATAGAAAATGTATGTAAAATGCCCAGTAGTATCTAGCAAAAGGTTGTGCTCAATCATATTTTCCTCCCCTGTTTTATTATTAAACTCCCCCTTCAATACTCCCCAAATCCTATCTCCTCATTTCTCTAGGAACTACCTTCAAAATATGGTTTTAAACATTGAAGAATCAGAAGTTCGAGCTTTGAATCCTGGAGTTTCCCTAATGAGCTGCATGACCTTGCACCATTCCTATAATCCCGGCACCCCATGAATTTCAATTTGGAGGACTCCCTAGGGGATGACTCAGGTACCCCCTGCTCTGACCTTTCCAAATGCTCAGTGGTAGCACAGGAGAATCCGAAAGCAGAGTCTGTCTATGTGTTGCATGATAAATTTTCTTTGGACCTGAGTGTGAACCACCTATAGATATCAGGGAGTTTCACATTGTCCCAATTTGGACTCGCACGTGGAACCTAGAATCGGGCCATGAGGTAATGCCCTGAGTATGTGGACTGTTGTAGATTAATATGCTGATCTGCTCTGCAGTGAGGTTCTTTCGGCTCTGATTTCTCCTTTTATGGTGTCTTTAGAGAAACACAGGGAGGTTAGGAGGTGGTTGACGGAGCAGTTACAAACATGCGTGTTCATCACATCAGGGTTGGAGTTCGGCTTTTGTTTTTGAGCTCGTTCTGTTGTTTGGGTTTGGTTAATCTGTGCCCAAATGCTAAGATTATTAGAAAGAAAAGGCATAACTATAACCAGCCTCTTGCAGTAACAGATACTTGGTGGGAGGTAAAAGAAGGCGAAAATGGGACAAGGTATTAATAGAAAAGACCTCCCAACTTAAACCAGCAGAGTGGGCCTGGGAAAGATGAAAATCTCCAGATTTTCAGAGTCTGGCCATTGTCTGGAGACCAGAGTCAGAGTTTCTGGGCTTTCAGTGTAGAGCCTTCTGTCCTAGGCATCACCTTTGTTCCTACAGAAACAGGGGCCTGGGTGACCAGTGTTTACCAAGGCTGCTTGCAGGGCAGGCCCACTGTGTCTCACTCCAGCCACTGGCCATCTCTGCAGCTCTGCCTCTTCTCAGGCCATCTTGTCCTGACCTTCCCTGCCCCCACATGGTTTTGTTAGCCTTGTGTTCAGCTCTCAAGATGTCACTCTCTCTGTGCTCTGCATAGCATTTTAGCTTTCTTAGTGTGTGTTATCTCCATTAAACTGTTGCAATGTTCTATGCTGTTTCTTGCATTTTTAACCTCTGTCTACCCAAACTGTTGCTTCTGCCTGGGCCTCTGTTTGATTTATTTATTTTTTTAATCCAGAAAAACTCCTATTCATCCTTAAAAAGCCACATTAAATTTCTTTGCTCTTAGGAAATCTTTGCTGACCCTATCAGATATGTAATTATTTTCTTCCTAGGTCACCTCTGTACTTTGCACACATGTCCCATTAAACGGATCCTAGTGCATGATTTTATATTTGTTTTCATGCCTGTCCCTATGTAAAAATGTAGCCGCATTAAAAATGAGAGCCATATATTATTTATTATAGAATAAGTATAGGGTATAGTGTTTAAGAGATGGGCTGCCTAAATCGAAATTCCAGCACTGCCATTTGCAAGCTTCATAACTTGAGGTGAGTTCTTAACCTCCCCGTGCCTCAGTTTCCTAATTTGTAAGACTGGAATAATAAAAGTGTCCACCTCATCGGGATGCTATGAGGATTAAATGGTAAATATGTGAAAAGCATGTAAGTGCTTAGTAAGTCCCGATTATTTGTGATGTTGATCTGAACATCCAGGCTTCATTTCAGCATTCGGAGCTTAGCACTTAAGCAGCAGATGTTGGCTGATTTGCACTGCGAGTCTCTGTGGCTGCACTGTGTGTTTGCTGGGGCAGGGTGGCATGTCCTGCTTATTGGTGTACTCATTGGGTTCCCACCTTGCAGGATGGGTCTCTTACCCCCATTTCATAGTTGAGGGGCCTGAGCCTCAGAGGTTAAGTGACTTGCTGAAGGTCACTTTAAAGACCAAGCTATGGTAGAAGTCCTGGAACTCTGAGTGGGAGCTTGAACCAGAGAGTGTAAAATGCCGTGTACCCTGTAGATTCAAGGCTCTGGGCTCTCAAACCAAATCCTTGAAGTGGGAGCCCGAGGATCCCTGGCGTGTGGCCTGTTCCCCACTGAGCCGGGAGCTCCCTGGGCTGCCCACCCTTCGGAGCTCCCTCGCCGTGGTGACCTCACACTTCCTAGGCTGCCATTTGTAGGGTGGTGTTCACCATGCAGGTTGGCAAAAGTGAGCCTCCAGAGACTCTTCTCATAAACTGTCCCTTGGGGTTCACTTGTGACAGTGGGGTAGGAGAGTCTACGCTGGTCCCCTAGAGTTCCCAAGGTGGGAATGCAGGAAATGGCCTCACCATTCCTTCCCAGTGTGCTGTGTTCCCTCTCTCTCCGTGTCCTTCCGTTTTTTCTTTTCTTTTGTTTCCTTTTCTTTCTATCCTCTCTTCTTTCTTTCTTACCTTCGTTTCTCCCTCCCTCCCCTTTCCTCTCTCCCTCCTTCCTTTCCTTCCTTCCTTCTTGTTTATTTCCACTTACTAGATTTTTACTGTATTTCTTTTAGAATAATGACCTTAATACCCTAATATTTTTCTAAAAGTGATATGTCCAATATAAAGAATTGAAACAATCCAGCTGAGGGTCAAGAAGAAAGTAAAAAGTTGCTCCAAGTCCCACCACTGAGAATTAGCTGTTGTTAACAGTAGGTAAAGACAGTTCCAGATATTCCTTATAGCGTGGGGGCGGGGGGAGTAAGTGGGCTGATGGGTGAACATCCAGACGGAGAGGCTGATACTTTGATTGATTGACTGAAATGCTGTTGTTTTTGTTTTTGTTTTTGTTTTTTTTAAAAAAGGGACAGTAGGTGTTATTTAATAACATCTACTCAATCCCATTTATTTTCTGGAGTTTAAAAATAACACAGGGGAGGAAGTTTTGAAGTATGCTTTGGGAAGCTGGAGCAGAGGGGCTGTTTGTATAACAGAGACCGTTGTGGGCAGTGTGCGACCCTCATGGTGTACGCGATGAACGGGATAAAGGAGCAGGGGCTTTGTGCTGGGCTCAGGCCTGTGATCCTCCCACTGTAGACCCTGGGGAGCCCCGAGGCAGAGCATGGCCTGAGAGAAGACATGACAGAGGTGTGACCCAGTGTAGATGTCCCTCCCTTCGCTGACCTCCTGTTGAACAGATCTCTACACAGTTGAATATTTTCCACTGTCAATTTCCTCACCTCCTTCCCTTCTGTTTCCTTCTGCCTCTGGCCCGGATGCTCTGGCAGGGACAGACCCTGCAGAGGCTGCGGAGGGGCCCTTGGACATGCTCTGTGGCTGAGCCACTTTGGCTGACGCTCATGGATTCATGCTGCTTCTCCAGGCAGCTGTGTTGCGGGGGAGCCCAGCCTCAGCCCTGAGCAGGGTCTGGAGCGGCCCTCCCCGCCCTGACAGCAACTGGTGGGACCCCAGGATGCCGACCAGATGCTCCCTTTCCTCATTATGAATTCTTTTCTGGGGCCTTTTGTGTCAAGCCCACCTTTTGTGTCAACAGATGTTGAGTTTCGGAAGGTGTTTGGGTTCCCAGTTTGCTCCCAAGGCTCTCTGCTCTCTTCCACCCCTCTGTCCAGCTCTGCGTGCACAAGGGTCGTGAGAGAAGGGTCCTTTGCCACACCCTAACAGATTCCATTTTGCCCATGTGCCAGGGCCTCTGTGCCTATTGGCTTTATGTTACCATCACTGGGAGGGAAATTCTTTCTTCCCGGGACAAACAAAGCCCACCCCTAAATGACCTCCCTTGCCTGCTCTGTTAGTTTCCCGGGGATGCCATAACAGACTACCACAAACTCTGTGGCTTAAATCAACAGAAATTATTTTCTCACCGTTCCAGAAGGCAGAAGTTCAAAGTCAAGGTGTCAGCAGGGTTGGTTTCTTTGGGAGGCTCTGAGGGAGAATCCTTACCTTGCCTCTTCCAGCCTCTGGTGACACCAGTAATCAGTGGCCCTCCTTGGCTAGTGGCTACCATATTGGACAGTATAGATATAAAACATTTCTGTTATCACAGAAAGTTCTGTTGTACACGTCTAGTATACCACACAAACCTGTTCTGTTTTTCTCCTAACTTAACATTGATCCTTCCCTGACTTCCCTTCATCCCGACTTCAGCTTAATTTTTCATTGTTCAGCTGATGAGCAGGGCCATCCAAACACGTGGCAGTCCTCCATGCTAACTAGCCTGTCTCCATACCCACATGATAACAACTTTGCCAATCTCACCCCTGATACTCTCAGCACCCATGGGTCTATCCCCATTGCCCCAAACCCCCCATAATACTTGGTCTGCACATGGAACAGAATGTTTAAAACTGAGACTGTCTTAGAAAATCTTGGACTTATAGTTGCAGTAATTATAAAATGAGAGTAATCAAACTTCTGCTTATCTGAGCCTTTGAAAAGCTTGTTTATTGGGTCAGCCCTGGGAACCTCAATCCCAGCTTGTCTTTTCAGTTGCTCTGTACCCAACCTTGGCATAGGGCCTCCTCCTCCAGACCAGTGCCTTTCAAACTTTAATATGCAGAAGAACCACCTGAAAGTGTTAAAATGCAGAGTCTAATTCAGTAGGTCTGGATGGACCTGAGATTCTGCATTTTAATTAGCCTCAGTTGATGCTGCTGTTGCTGGCCTGAGGACCATGCCAGCAGGCTCTGGGTGTCTGAGACACTGAATCCCAGAATTGTCAACACTCCCTGTTTTACCTTTGTCTTCCCTCAGAACACCTGCTCACCACAACCTGCATATCCAGGTGAATGTTGGCTTTCAACAGAGACACCTTGAGTGTCTGTCTTCCGGCCATCCTACCACTCCAGAAAACAGCTCAGAGCTCACCTCTTACTTATGTTCAGAGCCAGGTTGAGGTTTAGAGGATAGAGTCTCTTTAATTTATAGTCACTCCTAATTATAATGGCTGTGTTAGCCTTTAATTAAAATCACACCTCCCAGTACAAGCTTTTGTTCCTGATTTGGTTCCAAAGGATATTTAGCGGTTTTTAGAAGCCAAATTTACCTGAAAGCAGGAATACCTGTTACTGCTGAGCTCTTTAGAAAGAGCGTGCCACACGCCTTGCAACTCCATTCTAGCAAGGGGTTATGTGAACGTTTTGAGTGACAGTAGCATCTTTGGAATAGGTGCCTAGCTTCCAGGGTGACCCTTCTACAGGGAAGCAGCGCTCTTATTTGGATACACAGGCTTTTTTACTATGAAATTCACTCTCCTTTATAGTCACATCAGTATTGTGATCTTTATAGCTATCCATTCTGGATTTCAGAAATAAATTCTGTTTTTCTAGGACCATCCTTCCTACCTGGGTTCCTAAGTCCATCCCACCCTCCAGGGCTTCGCCACGTAGAGTGGTGGAGACACCAGGACGAAGGAGCAGGCTGACTTGGGTTCCAATCCCACATGAGTTCTTCTTGGCGGTGAGATCGTAGACAAATTGCTTAATGCTTTTGATTAGAACTTCAGTGTTCTAATTGAAAACGAGGCAACTTTGAGTTATGGGCATTAAATTAGATATGTTATATACAAAGGGTAAATTGGATACTGAAGCAGCCAGCCCAGAAAAGCAACTAAAAATGTTGTTTCCCTTTCTTAGTTGTTTTTCTCTTTGGTATTAACCATTTTCTCACTCCGTTCCTTCCTTCTTTATTCACACGTGCATATTTACACTGTGTAGGAGACAAAGATGACATGAGCCTGCTCACTTCTCCATCTCCCTTCTTCCCTCTGTTTACACACATCTTGAAGATGTGGCCACTGGCTGCTCTGGTCACTTTCCTGTCTACCTAGCACCTGTCAGTGACCCCTGACTCTAGTGTACATACTCTTAGCCGTGACAAGCCTGCATTGTCCCTGATAGGCTCACCTTTGAGAGGTGACATCCCCATCATCTCATTACTCCATGGCACTCTCACAGGTAAGGGTGGGCCACACCCAGCAGGGGCCAAAGACCACTGTAGAAAGAGAAAAAGAGATTGCTGAGAGAGTCAGTTTGAGGTTTTGTTTTGCTTTCACGTGTTTTGGAGAAATGGGATGAGGCTGCATGTGCATAGGTTTGGGTTGGAATAGCGTAGAGATCCTTACTCTTGAGGCAACAGGGGCTTAGTAATTGAGGTGGAGATTTGGAGATTCAGCGTGGGCCCAGGGAAGGAGCGCCCAGATGCCGCTGGTCTCAGGAAGAAGGTGGAGAGCAGGAGGGAAAGAAGGGTATGGTCCGTTTCACCAGGAGCAGAGGTTTCCAGTCCATTAATTTTAACGTAATGCAAATCGGTTTATGGAAGTGCTGACACACTGTTATTTAAAGAGCAGGAGTAGCGTGATAATTAAATCTCCATCTATATTTTATTCTGGCACATTTATAGTGTATCCTCGCCCAATTGGTGTGATACATTTCCAGCTTAATAATTATGTGAACTGCAAATTATCAAAAAGAACAAAAAGTGAATTGTGATGCTAAAAACAAGGTGAGGTATATTAACTTAAACTTCATTATTTTAAGCTGAACTTGGTTTTGTCCTTGAGTTTTGTCCACATTCACTCATTAAAAATATCCCCACGTTATGCTTTTCAGCATATGACATGAAGGGATATTGGTGTGTGTTTAATGTTCCTTTTTGGCACCTTCGTTTTGAAGCGCACATTCTTGGTGGGGAGCCGAGTGCCCTAGAATTCAGACAGTCCTTCCCTGCAGAGCAGAGAAACAGAACAGGCACAAACTCTTCCCTGGGAATTGGGAGCTCTGAGTTCTGTACCTGGGGCTGCCAGTAACTGGTTAAGTGACCTCCTCTCTGGGTCTCTGGCACATAAGGAGCCAGTGAACATTTTGTGACTTGAATTTTAATTTTTCCTTCTTCATCTCCTAAAATAAAAATCTCCTAACATAACCCTGTATAGAACTCTGAAGCCAAATGTCATTAATTTGAGGGAAATGCAACTAGAAAGGATGGCCAACATGCTTGAGTTGTCCGTGGAAGTTTGGGAGGAGAGCAGGGGAGGTGAGCTGAGGCCTTGGGGGAGGGCACACGGAAAAATAACAGAGTTGGTGACAAGGGCGTGCCACCCCCACATTGGGGCATCTCCTCTGCGTAAGTGCACCATTGTGAGCAAGGCATGTCGCCACACTTCTATACTCTCCATTGTATCAAGCCTGTTAGTAACTCTTCTAAGAAACCCCACTGGCAGAATTGGTGGTTTTATTACCTTTAAGCTGATCTGATATGTGAGGCCACTCGGGTCCCTGTGTTCAAGGAACACAGTTAGACATGTCTGTCAACGTGCTGCGGTTGGAATAGCTTTGCTCCGAGCACCGGCTGGGGTACCGGTGACCTTTGTTTGGAAAGTGCTTTCCCGGGCCAGCTGTGGTCCTGGGGTATCTGGGGAGTGGTTGGCGAGCTGCCCTGGAGAGTAGTAGCAGAAGTCCATCTGCACTCTGTGGGAAAACAGCCTCTGCCTCACGATTAAACATTGCATGGCAAATCAATCACGGGGAGTGAGCGCGGCAAGAGGTTTTAGAGATGATCCAGCCAAGGCCGTCTTTTGCAGAGTGGAAGCTGAAACTCAGCTAGCGAGGGGCGGGGCCAGTCTGATACCTGGTGCTGAGCTGAGCTTTCTGCATTTCCCACCCTAACACACTGTATATATGTCGTTAGTAGAAAAGAAAAAGAAAAAGAAATCCCTTCTTCAGGGAAAGTATACACACATAAAACAGACTTGTACCATAGGCCCTTAAACTATATTGCTTCTGTTGATTGATTTTATCCTTTAAATACTGTTTTTTCCTCTCAGCTTAGGGATTTCATGAGACTTCCAACCTCGCTGCTTCTCCCAGCCATCTGCTCTTAAGTTCCTCTTTGTACACAAAGTATAAAAAACTAAGCAAGTTTTTAATAACCTCGATATAATATTGAAATGCTTCTCCCATGTGCTCTTTGCTTTTATTATCTGTGTGAAGACAGCAAACCCGAGGCCACAGCTATTTCCGTGTCTCATGGAGACTGTCACCAAGGCGTGGAGATGGCGTCTGCCTGGCTCCTCTTCTGGGCTGGCGATGGTTTTCCTCACAGCCAGATTGGACTAGAAACGACATGGACACTGTTTCCTTTCTGCAGCCTCTCCCAACCTGGTCCAGGCCTTTGCTTTTATCTCCTTACACCCTTCCCAGGGCCATATAGCTTCAGAAGTCAATTATCAAAATACAGTAACTTGTCTACCCTGGTCTGCATTTAGGGAACCACCACTTTCTGTCATTTTGCTTTGCCGCCCACAGTTTGCCAGTCCTGGGTCTTTCTAATACTCCTGAATACGTTTGTGCAGCTATCCCGATGAAAGCCCCTTTAAAGAATCATGACAAGCCTACGTTTTCTCACATCTTCCTCTTTGGCTTCCAAAGTTGGCCTAGTAATTAAACAAAAGAAAAGATTACGCTGTCCATTTATTTTTGGCAGGTTCGTGATTTGAACAGAGTCGATGCTTTCCTGTGTTCTTTGTTCCTTAGCATCCTTTCCCAACCAGGAACATGTTGAATGTTCATCTGGGAAGATGGGAGCTTCCAGGACCGCCTCCCCTGGTGTTACGGTTTCTGTTACGTGCAGTCCTCAGCCAGGTTAAGGTCTGATGATCGGTCCACAAGGCAAACTTCTGGCTGAAGACACATGGCCTGAGTTTACCCAAAGCCCTGCTGGTCGCCAGCCATTCTTTCTGAGAGGCGGACGTGTTTCTTTCCCTTGGCAACGAGTTTGTATGGAGATGAATGACAGGATGTTTCACGCAGTCATGGCCCCATTACCAAGAAGCAGGTGTTACTGTATATGCTGGATCTGTTAAGAACCGGGTTGAAAAGTTTAGGTCTTTAAAAACCAGGTAAATTGGAACATAGTGGAACTTTAACCAAAGCTTCTAGACACCTTTGAACTTAGAAAGGATTTGCTGGTGTAGTTGAGTTCATGTCTAAGAGTACGTATTGAGATCCTGTGCGGTCAGTTAGGGATACAAATGTTGGACACATGGGTCCTGTCCTCGAGAGCTCAGAGATGCTGGGGGGAAGAAAGGAATAACTGTGACACATTGTCACATGTGGTGTGATTGAGGCCTGTCCACAGTGCTGTTATGAGCCCCGATGAAAGAAAAGTCAGTTCCAACCAGGGTGTTGGGAGAGGATAAAGGAAAGCTTAACATTTAAGCTGGGTCCTTGTGGAATTTTCCATGTGATTACATTGGTAGAAGGGCATTCTAGGAGAAGGGAACACCATGAGTGATGGCTCAGAAGCCCAAAAGCTCCGGGAAATGTGGCTTTGTCCGTGTGGCTTGTCTAGAGGTTGGGTGGATGAAAGCACCGGGGATGAGACTGAAATGGCAGGCCGGTGGCCAGCTTTCCAAGGACCTCTCAGGTGATAACTCACATTCATTCAGCACCATCTCAGGCACAGACACTTTGCTGAGCACTCTATACATGAGGCTTCATTTAGTGATCACAGCATTCCGGTCACACTCTTCTGACACCAACAGATGTGTGACACATGAAGCAGAAGCCATGTTTCTACACTTTAAAGCTACTCTTTTTATCCAGGGACACTGCTCCTAGAAGAACAGTGAGGATGAGGAAAATGAAATCTTTCTATGACACATCATACTTGCTTGGCTTGGGCCAAGTGCAATTTTTTAATAAATAAACCATGTTAATAAAAATAGTGTCCTTGATATTTTTATTAGCAAACACTTAATCTGGTTGCAAAAAAACCATCATGTGATTTAGTTTTCAGTTTGCTTACAAAGCAAGTCAGAGCAGATGGGAAAGAACACCTAAACTGTGGTTTTCTTTAAATTAAACACTTTAATTTCAAAAGTGTTTTCTGAGTCTTTATAGGATGAGTTCTTAATGACCTAGAGGGAGTCACTGATGAGCTTCCAGGGGATCCAGGACACCCTTTCAATTGTGTACAAAATGTTTTTTCTACTAATACATTCACATGTGAAGCTTTTATGGAGAAGGTCCATGCTTTTGTACAATTCTCAAAAGGGTCTGTTAGACTCCAGAGTAATAGGAGCCACAGATTCATAGGTTTTCTATAGAATGCAGTGTCCTCACTACTTATTCAGTGCCTGGATGATAAAATCCCAGCTTCTTTGCATGGGAGGGTGCACTTGGGAATCAGATAGACCTGGATTCAAATGCTGCCTCTGCCATTTGCTCTTGTGGGACTTCTGAGTTTTAGTTACGTCTCTCGTAAATGTGGGAAGTGATATGGAAACAGATGAGATCCTCACACATGTAAGGAAAGAGAGCAACAGAGCTTACTTGTGATTGAAGGGGGAAGATACTCAGGAGCATCAGTCTCCAAGGGGCTTCCAGAAAAGGGGGCCAGTGAAGGAGACTGGAGAGGAGAGCCTAGGGAGCCCCAAGGGAATCAGAAGGGAAAAGTGTCCAGAAGCCAAGGGAAGGAGGGTGTCAGGCGGGAAGCCAGCAGCGTGGCTTTAGGCTGACCCAGTTGGAGAAGGACTGAGAAGCCACCTTCAGTTTTTCACTTTGATCCCAGGTCATACTTCTCCAAATTGTGGCTCAGGAAGTACTTGATGAACTAAAAGCTCTTCCTTTCTTAATTCAACACAAATGTACTGGATGCCCATTGTGTGCCAGGCAAAGCCATGGATGTCAGGGAGCTTGGTTCATGAGGTCGCACCATTCAATACTTTGGGCTCCAATATTATTTCTACCCCTGCAGTTGCTAATAAGCATAGAATGACCCAAGCAGACAACAAGTAGGCTGCAATGTAGCCTTGAGCAGGCCTCTTGACCTCTCCAGGCTTGAAGGATGGAGACTGCATCATCTTGAAGTTTCCCCAGTATAGAATAAATCCTGCCTCACCACCTAGACGAGATGGAGGCATGGAGTGTAGTCAGTACACACCTTTCACATACAAAACTCTGGTCATGCTTAGAGCACTTCCTCTCATATCATGTCCCTCCAGTAAACCTCATGCTTCTCTTGTTCTTCCTTCCTTGCATTTCCTGCGCCTCTTTGGTTTGGCAAATAGATAAATCTATCACATCTGAGAATTACCCCCACCCACTGCCACCCGCCCAGGAATCCTGTTGTTCTAACATGGTGCATGGAAGCATTACAAATGTTCTGTAAAACAAAAATAGCATTTGCTGATTGCCGACCATGATTGAAGCCCTGTGCTAGATTCTTTCCTGTCCATGACCTTGTTTGGGCTGCGAGTCCTCTCTGTGGAGATCTCTATGTGCTGCAGATCAAATCATGTTTCAAGTAAAGGTTTTCCTAGAGCAAAACTGCATGCAATAAAAGACTGATACAACATGCATACTGCATAAGGTGAGTGTTAATCCTGGCCTCCTTACACCCAACTCACCAAGGAGTTCTTTTTTATTTGAAATTGGCTTCCAAACATGATGAGTTCCTGAGCAAGACATGCTTTCCTCCAGCTAGTTTGAAATTTGCCTCTTTTGTGTGTGTTTATGTGTGTGTGTGCAGTGCATACACATGCTCAAAAGAGAAGCTCTAAAAGAAAGTCTCAGTTTATTGCATTTCCCCATCTACCCAGAGGTTTGTTTCTTATTTTTGTGGGTAGTATGGACCTGTAGCTCCAAGTATTGCTGGATTGTGTGTTGTTCGATGGTGCCCAGAGGAAGGATAGCAAACTAAGAGCACTGTCTTGGGCTGCCGGTCAGTTGGGAGAGGAAGGAAGCTGCCAGCCCGGCCCCTGCTCAGCCGCACACGTGCACTTGGGCAGTCAGGCTGGGTCCTCAGAGAGCTGAGCTGGTGGACAGCAGGGCCCGAGGACTACGCTGCTGCTTCACTGAACCTGGATCAGCAGGACCCAGGCCAGGCATGAAGTGGTATTTTCTTCGTGTGTCTAAACAGAGTCTTAGACTAACACTTCCCCAGATGTTTCAATTTAGGTTCCTCTGACTGGTTCTGATCAGTTTCTTCTCCCAGTGAGGCTGTGACTGCTCTCTGCAGACAGTCGCTGCTGGGGCATCCAGCCCACGGTGGCCATGCAGTCGCTCCCTGTGTGGTCCCCCCATTCTGTCATACTCGTTACACACGTATTACAGTCCCACATCGGGACAGTTCATTTCTTTTCTTATTTATTTATTATCTATCTTCACCCACCCTCAATGCTCTTTGAGAGGTGAGATCTATTAGCCTCATTCTCTGCTGTGTCCTCAGTGCCTAGAAAAAATACTTGGTACAGAGGAGGTGCTTCATGAAAATACATTGGATGAATGAACAGAAGAATGGAGAGAAGGGAAGGAGGGAGGATAGGAAGAAGAAGGAGGGAAGGAAGGAGGGGGCAGGGGACTTTAGCAGGTTACTAACCCTTCTTGAGCAAGCTAGGGCAGAGGAGACCATGGTCCTCAGGGCTCATAAGGGTACCCTCCTCTCTTGGGGGAGTCCATCTCCTCCCTGGAGCCCCACGGCCCCATCTCAGGTGAGATGGGGGTCTTTCATAGCTATGCTAGCACTGAGGAGCCTGGAATTCTCCTCTTCTCCCTCCCCCACTTTCTCCACATCCATAGCTTCTTCCCTGAGGACAGTTTTATTCCAGAAACATTAGCCGTACTTATACTGGGAAGACACCTAGGGACAACATGCAAGGTGGCAGTCAGGTCCAACGTAGGGGGCAGCAGAGAGAGACCACAGCTGCACACCTCAAGTGTGTGAAAGACACCATTTTCCTTGTGGATTTGAGGCAAGAAGAGCCTATCGATGTCACCGCTCCCAGCATCAGTAGGTGCACCGGGCATGGTAGCTGCTCCACTCATGCCCTGTGGCTTCTGGGCCAAGGGCCACCACTTCCCGGCATGCCCTAGGTGATGGAGAGAATGCAAAGGACTCTCTCCTCTTCCTCCTGCCTTCCTGCCTTGCACCCTAGCAGTTCTCACTGCTCTACTCAGTCTCTCGACTTGGCGGCTGGTGTGTGGGCAGAGAGCCTACTACAGGACACCTGCACTGCAGGGACTCTAAGGTCAGCGATGACTGTGTCGTCGATTGCCTGCTCTCGTGCCTGTCACTGGGGTGTTATCGGGATGGCCAGGCTGGGAGTCGTGCACTTCCTTGGCCACTTCTCCTGGCCGGGGTGGGAGCTGACGGGCTCACTCTTCAGTGTATATTTTAGCAAGTCCACCCGGTGGGACCCCGGCAGACTGGCTTCTCTGAGAGGGTGTGGGCTGCGGCAGCCAAGAGCAGCGGGTGCAGCTGCCAGGTTTTGAGAAAGTATTTGAGGCATTGGGGAGGCCGCACAGAGCCCCACACCTCTGCCCCCTCCCCACTCCCTCTCCGCCTGCAGTTTTAATAAGGGCGGGGCCTGGATTAAGTGTCTTGGCTGAATCCAGCAACCGGAGTCCTTTCTGGCAGAGGAAGGAGAGCGCACATCAGGATCACATTCCAGATGCGGGGACGGAGATTTGGGAAGGATAAAGGAAAGAGAGTGAGAAAATTAAATGTGGCGAGAAATGGATTTTCCCTTTCTGCCGTCTGAAAATAATTGAGTTATGTTATTTTGTAAAATAATCTGTTTTGAGGTTTCTCCTGTTCCCCGTCACACTACCAACAGTCTTACTGATTCGAATAGGGAAAAAAGGCGTTCATTCTGGCCCTGTGCTGCGATTCCTACCAAATACCTCAAACTTGGGCGAGGTTCTAAGAGGTGGCTTTGCTGTCTGCTCAGTCTGGGGCTCGGCTGCAGAAAGGAGAACTGGAGGCCCAGTCTCTTCAGAAAGGGGTGGCCAGACCCCACTTTCCGGGGCCTGGCTGGCTCCTCCCTCTCTTTCAGACCAGTGCCCATAGCACGGCCTTTCCTGGCCTTCCCCTCTCTGGGCCTCCAAGGGCCTAGTTCACATGTGGCTGGAGACCTCCAAGGTGTGTGTCTTCCCTCAGGATGGAGTATCGGAGTCTACCTCCCCTTCTTCCCAGCTGTCCCTTGAATTCTGCCCCTGGCCACTCTCTGGAGTGGTTTAATAGGGAGTTCCCACATCAGGGGTTCCCATATAGTAAAACCTGTTTATTAGTCCAGAGGATATTTAGTAACTGCTGGTAACTGTACTATAACTGTGGAGTGTGATAAGATGGGACTTGAGGCAGCCATCCAGCAGAAATTCCATTAGATAGGTCTCCACTCAGACCTGTTGGATGGGCCCACGCTATCCTCATAGTGGAAAAGGTAGGAACAAACATGGGGCTCTCAAGAGCTTCAGCTCGGGGGCCAGATTTCATAAACTCATATCCTGGCTAAGCCACTTATCAACAGCATGGCCTTGGGAAAAGACTTAATTTCAATGTGCCTCAGTTTCCCCATCTGTAAGTGCGTGCAGAAATAGTTTTTACCTCCAGTTGCCATGAGAATTAAATAATGCACGTAAAGTGCTTAGGAAGTGCCTGCTCCTCAGTTAATACTGCTTAACATCATCGTCACCACTGTCATTATCTTTACTTACTCTCTGGGTGGCTGAGTACAAGTTACTTTGCTTCTCCGAGCCTTAGCTTCCTTCTGTGTAGAACGGGAATAATACTAGTGGGATTGCCAAGAAGATTTAGAGAGAGAGTGTTTGTGGAGACACAGCTCAGGGCTTGACACCTAGTAGAAACAGCAAAAAGGTGTTCCCTTGTCCCCCCCAGCACAGCCTGCCTACGTGTAGCCGGCCCTGGCCACTACTCGAATGGAGGATTCATTGTACTATGGTGTGGCTGGTGGTAGAATGGCAAGTATAGTCCTTGTTACTAATTTTAACGTGGCACAAATTAACATAATCCTCAGTCCAAATCATCAGCACCTTGTCCCACTCTCCAGGTTTCCCCTTTGCATCTTCTCTTCTGCTGTGAATCAGTCTGGCAGTTGGTCTTGAGGAGTTTGCTAGGAGGCCTAGGGTCACAGAAGATGTGTAAGAGGTTCTCCCTGGACGTCAGACTTAACATACCTAAAACTCTTTCCTGACCCCCATTGTATCATTCCTATCTCCGTTCTCTCATTAATCTTGAGTTATCTTTGATTCTCCCTCTAATATTATAACACCTTCCATTTAGCGAAGGCCCGTAGTCCACATGCGAGGTAACCTCACTTACGTCATCCCACTGGTTTTCACAATCACCCTCGGCGGTAGGAACTATAATCATACCGTTTTACAGATGAACAAGCTGAGGCTTAGTGAGGTTAAGAACTTTGCCAAAGGCCACTTAGCAGTGAGCTGAGCTGGGATTGAAATCTGGGCATGGAAGAATCCATCTGCTGTGCTTCCCACTTTGTTATCCTGTGTCTGCTGCCTCATCTATGTTTCGGCCATCTATTTCTGTGTATCAAACCACCCCCAAATAGAGTAGCTTAAAATAACAGTTTATTGGTTTTTATTATCATCTCTCATTGTTCTGGGGGTTGACTGCACTCAGCTGGGAGTTTCCTGCTCGATCCCTCCTGCAGTTGCACTCGGATGGTGGCTGAGTCTGGAGTCATCTGAAGGCTCCTTCACTCGCATATCTGCCACTTGGGCTGGGAAAAGCTGGGGGCTCATTGGGCATCTCTCCTTCCCCACGTGGCTAACTTGGGCTTCCTCACAGCATGGTGGTCTTACATTAGTCTTTCTGCATGGCAGCTGACTTCTCCTGGAGCCAGCATTCTAAAATATTCAGTTGGAAGCACAGGGTTTCTTATGACCTAGCTTTAGAAGCCCCAGATCTTTACTTGCATCACATTTTATTGGTCAAGAAAGTTACTAAGGCCCTTCCAGATTCAACAGGACGGGTTTTTAGGCCTTATCTCTTGGTATGAGAAGCAGGATATGCATATAGTGAGGGAAGGATTAATGGTGGCCATCTTTATTTGATTAGTCACCAAGACCCATAAATGGTTTTGCTTAAAAACATCTCTCTTAGCAATTCTATTCTGCTACCACCATCTTAGTGGGGTCCATTTTTGCTGGACTTTCATTTTTGGTTTAGTACAACCATCTCCTAATTGGACTCTGACTCTATCCCAGCTCCTAATCCATTGTGTATTTTGCTAGCGTATGAATCCTCATCAGATGCCTCCTTCATCCACTGGTTCATGTATTTATAGATCCAAGAGGGACTTTAGAAATTATCAACCTCACCCTTTCATTTTACAGAAGAAGAAACCAAGACCCCAGGAGAGCATGTTCAAAATCATATGGTTAATTTTTAATAGAGTTTCAGGTCATTCAACACTTATAAATTATCTTACTTGAGAAAAAAGACCCTGAAGAGACCACAGTTTAGTAGGGGAGATGGATACCTTAGAGATAACTTTAATAGACATTTGCATAGGGTCCCATTGAAGCACTGAGGAAAGGCACGGCACACAGTTCGGGGCTCAGGGAAGATTTCCTGGAGAATGTAGCACATGAACTGAATCTTCACGTCTATGGAGAGAGAGGTCTGGCAAAGAAAGGGGAATGGAGGGAATGACCCAAAGGGCAGAGATGAAGAGGTGGGAATTGAAGGGGGGCGCTGGTAACACATGCTATTTGGTGTTTCTAGAGCATGGAGGGTCCTGGGTGTCATACTGAGGGGCCTGGACTTGATTCTGTAGGTGATGGGGAGCCACTGAAGCAGAAGGCCTACACATGGTCCTTTGACATGGTCATTTATCTGGGAAGGAATTTACAAGTGACTGTTAGCTGAGTGACTTCTCTGTCCCAGCCTCTGTCATGGACATGCCACTTTGCATGGATTTTAAAGTGCCACTCCCCTCCCTCCAAAAAAGACCAAACACTCAAAAGAAAATGGACCAAAAATACTTGAACATACAGTTTTCAGAGATGCAAACACAAATGATATAACTATCTGAAAAGATGCTCAGCTTCATTGATTATGAGGAAAATATAATTCACAACTACACCAAGATACCATTTGTCACCTCTCAGAGTGGCAAAGATCAGAAAGGCTAATACGACTTGTGATAGCAAGGGTCTGGGCTTCCTCATACATTGCTGGTGGAAGTGTAATTTGGGGGACTTCTCTACAGAAAGCAGTTTGGCAATATCTATCAAAATTGCACATGCACATATTCTTTGACTTGGCAATTCCACTTTTCAGCCTAAGATATTCTTATATTTGGAGGAAGCAATACATGTACATGATTATTCACTGTAGCCTTGTTTATAATTGCAAAAGATTGGAAATAATCTAAATGTCATGGGGGGATGAAACTGGCCAAATAAATTATATTTTATCCACACACAGGAAAGCTATGAAATCTTAAAAAAAGAGAATGAGAATTCTGTATGTGCTGATCTGGAAGGATTACCAAGATAAAGTATTGAGTGAACAAAAATAATGTGTAAAAAGAAGTGGAAAAATAAATGTACATATGTATTTGCTCAAATATGCATAAAATATCTATGGAAGGAAGCATAAGAAATGGATAATATTGTTTATAATAATGAGTGGCTGGGGTCCAGAAGTGCGAGGAGAATGTCTCACTGTTTATTCTCTGGTACCTTTTGAATTTTGAACCATCTGCATCTTATTTTTAAAAAATAAATACGAGACAAAACAAAAGCAAGATTTTAAAATAAGTAAATCATTACCACTGGGAGATTTCTTAGATCTTGGGAAGAATAAATGTTCCATAGAACCCCTTCATTTCATAGTCAATTGATGAGAGAAAACTTAGCCAAATATTCTGATCAAAGGAAGTCTGTGAAAATAGAATCTGAAACAAATATGACAAAATATTAAAGTGCGTTAAGCACTTATGTAGATCATACCATCTTTCAGTATATTCAGCTATTTTGCAGTGAAAAAGAAAAATTGCAATAAGCTAATAAATAAATTAATTTACATGGCGCGGCTTTGATGTTCTGCTTTGGAGGTATTGAAGCCAATTGGTTCCATTTTCATCTGTACTCAGCACTCCTATCCTTAATTTCATCCTCCCCACCCACACACATATATGGAAATCCACTTTATTTTATTGTCTTTTTGTATTCTTGTCTAATGTAAATGCTATAGAGGGTAACAAGTGTGTCTAATTCAGAAGTCAGCAGACTTGTTCTGTAAAGGGCCAGCTAGTAAGTGTCTTAGACTTTGCAGGCCAGTCTCTGCCACAACTACTCAGCTCTGCCACAGACAATACATACATGAATGGATGTGGCTGTTTTGCAATTACTTTATTTTTCAAAAAGGTGATAAACCAGATTTGGCCCAAGGCTATAGTTTGCTGACCTTGGTCTAATTTGCTCTTATTGTATAGTCCCTTTTCACTTTCTCTCCTTTCCCTGTTTCTCCCTGAAAGAAGGTTGATGTTCCTGGTGTGTGTGCTTGTGAATGTGTGTGTGTGTGTGTGTGTGTGTGTGTATTTGTAGTCCCTGGGGAGGGGAGACCTGAAAAGGAAGGAGGAGTAAACGTACTGTGTTTCTAGAATAGAATAGAATAATCCAGGCTGACTGGCAGGTATCTCAAGCAGCAGTGGGAAATGTTAAGGAATAATTCAAAAAAAAAAAAAAGGTAAAATCATGACTCCCTTTCAAATATAAAGTGAACATATGTCCAAGATTTTATTTAACTCATTAATTACTGAGGGACCCAGTAGGATGGTACAGCTGGTTCCAAGGAGAGAGCAGACACAAGTACAGGCCATCAGAGGTGCTGAAAGGAATTCGCTAAGGAAAACGGGCCTCTTGGGGACCTGGTGAAGTTTACATTTGCATCTCCACTGACAAAATCCATTTGCATTACTATCAGTTTTCTACAGTTTATAGGGTTGTAAAGCGGCTCAGTTAAAGATAATGAAAGGTACAGCCCTATAAAATTAGATGGTACAGAAAGCGTTCCTTAAACAATGCCTGATTATTCCCTGGAAAAGATACTCAGAAATGTTTTTTTACTCTTTTTAAAGTTTTCCACAGTTGTGTCTGATAGAAATAATGCTCATGAAAGTCGTGTTACTTTAGATGATAGAAGATGATGAAATCTAGGCATGAGGTTTTCAAACTCATTTGGTAGGTGACAGGCAGGTATAGCAGGTGCTGGGGCCTGTGGAATACGAGGTCAAAGTACAGGTGGGAGATACGTTTACCATCAGTAATCTAGGTGAGGACTGAGGTCTGGCCAGCGGAAGTGGGGTGGAGTAGACAATTCCAGGGACCATTAAAGAAGAGGCAATGTAGTAACTCAGAATCCCGCAGAATTGGAGCCAGAAGCCCTGTGTTTGAGTCCCAACCTGCTACTTACTGTCCCTGCAACACTGGGCAAGACTGGACCAGTTTGCTCATCTGTCCTTGGGGGATAATATTAGCTACCTAAGAGGCCATTGTGTGAAATGAGGAAGCACTTATCATGATACTTAGCACTTTGCCTGGCCATAGCCATTTGTAATACCTGTTGGTTTCCCACCCTCCATCTGGGGCACTCCTAGACGCTGTGTGCCCTTGAGCAAGTTTACTTCATCTTTCTGAGCTTTGGTTTCTTTACCTGCAAATGCATAAAATGGTATCTACCTCACAGAATGGCAGGTGGTGGTTCTAGCAAATACTAGTTTCCCTTTGGGGGTTCAAGAAGGCACCATACAGTAGGTGACCTCTATGTCAAGTCTTCATGGATGGATGAGTAGATGTTGTCTACATCAGTATTTGCAGGTTTCATAAGATTTCCATTTATTAGCATGGACATAATTCAGTTTTATTTTATTTATTTTCAGCACGCACTTTTGGACCTTTTGTGTTTTCTTTTTAGCCATTATACAGTACTGAGCTTTAAACTATGTCTTGGTAGGGGGCACGCATTGTGGACAGAGTACATGAGAAGCAGCAAGAAATTGTTAGAAGCTGATTTGGGGATGGGTTATAAATGGGAAATATAGTATGCATGTGAATTAATGGTTATTTAAAGCTCTATTAAATTTCAGTTTTTTGGGACAGCACTAATCACAAATATTTTGACCCATTGCTTCCACTGAAACAATACAATACGTTAGGGATTCTATCATTTTGACACCTAAACTACATCTCCCATATTTTCTCTATCTCCCAGAAACAATACAAAACTCATTAATCAGACCATTGGAAATGATGTTCATTTTACTTATACTTCATGAAAATGTATTTGTTTTTCTCTCTCTCTCACACAGAGAGAGAGAGAGAGAGAGAGAGCGCGAGCGCACGCGCAAGACCCCGTGACCCACTTATTTGGGTGTAAAGCAACTAAAGGACTTTGCCTGAGGATTTCCAGGTGTGAAGCAAAGAAAGCTCTGGTCTCTGACTTTTGTAGGGGTGAAGGGGAAGGTTTCACTTTGCCCTCTGAAGGTTTGCTGAAAAATCAACTTGCAAAAGCCTGATTAATTGGAGAAAAGGAATACAAATTTATTTAATGTGTATTTATGCAAGCCTTCAGAATAAAGACCCAAAGGTACAGGGGAAATTGCCCATTTTTAAGCTTAGGTTCAACAAAGTATAGACGGCATGTAGAAATATGATTGGACAAAAAGGATATGATCTAGTGTTAATAGACTGAGTGGGGAAACCCAGCAAGGCCTGTCTGTCTAGATTCTTTTTGGCCTCTCTGAGCATGCATTCCTTCCTTTGGGGTATGGGGCAGGACCCTTTCTGGAATGGGGGCCTTATGACCTGCAGACAAACAAAGTAGGTCAAATAATTTCTTTATGGCCGGTTTGTACACAGAAAGGTGGAAGGGAAAGTTAGAGTAATATTTTTAGGCTCTATGGCTGGCTTTGGGGAAAAGGGGTTCTGGTTTCTGTGACCCACCTTGGGGAAGAGGAATGCTAATTTCTGTGGCTAGTCCTGCTGGAGAATGGGGCTGAGAGACAGGAGGGCAGGAGAAGTCAGAGGAAAACTTCTACTTCTGAGGCTTCTTCTGAGCCTTTCATTTTAGGGTATCATTTTCTGAGCCCCAACACTTTCTTAGCTTGCCTTGTAGTTGTCATATTCCACCCTTCATGTCACTGTTGCTGATGTACCAGTAATAAGGCCACCAAAATGGTGGCCTGGGTATGATGCCAGAGTAGGACCCTTAACCGCAGGGTGCCCTGCCACTCCCTCACTCTCTTTTTCTGCCTCTTTGGGAACCCTATTCTATCATGCTTCAGCCTCCATTGCCCTAACTATTCCCTTTCTGTTAAGAAGCCTCTTTCAGTCCTTTCCATGTCTCCCAGAATCACTCTTCATGTATTTCCTTCTCTCCTCGAGACAGCCTTAAACAGCACAATCTGCCGACACTTTATAGAATTATAGGGGAGGGGGTGGGGGACAGGTAAGAGGTTTTATAAAATAAAAGGAGGTCCGTTCTGTTCTGTTCTCTTGCTTTCCTTGGAGTCCTTGGTGTCACAGCACTCTGCAGCGGGTCCTGGTTGGAATGGAGACATAGCTTGTAAGTGCAACCAGCCAATTGGACAAGAAACTTATGGAATGGAACTAAAAGCCACTTTTTTCCCCTTTCTTTCTCTCTTACTGCCCCTGTCAAAGTAATTCCATAGGAGAAGTTCTTTCCCTGCCTTTGGTTGAAAACTCAGGTAGTCTCATGCCTTTTCTGATCTCAAGTAATAGAAACTCCTGGGGTCACTGGAAGTTGCCAACACAGCCTCAGTTCAGTTATTAAAAGGGTCTGGTCTGTGTAATAATCAAAACTTCTTGCTTGCTTTACTGTTAAATCTGCTCCCCTTTGCAAATTAGAGCCTGCCCCAGTGAGAGGAGGTGGGGTTTCCCTTTGGTCTCCTTTTGCAGGTCCTCATGTTGGTGACCAGGGTTCCTGACCCTGCTGGGAGCACGGGGGCAAGAAGAGATGCAAAGGTGGCAGGAAAGCTCTCATTTGTGAGTACCTTTGAGATGACTTCACTGCCTGGAAGGACTTTAGGGGTGGCTCCTTCTCTCATGGGCTCTTTTGTGGATTCTTCTGAGGCCCTTACTGGGAACATTGAACTGTATTTCCCCAGATACACACGATGTATTTTCCCATGGGATCCTCTTAGGTGGGATTTCACATCGATCCAGACTGAGTCATTCCCCAGCATGCCTTCTACCCAGCCTGCAAGAACCACTCAGTCATCCACCATGACCATCTCTGGGAGAGCAGTACCCAACAGGCACCTCTCCTGTGCTTGTACCATTAGAGCAGCTAATCTTTTAGATCTCCCAGGCAGGAAGTAGACTCAGTGCTCTGTCCCAATACTTGTAGAGAGACCATATCAAACCCTCCAGTGGTCTCATTGAAGCCCCTTTCTCTTACCTTGAAGGAGAAGGACCCCCACATCTTCTCTTTGGCTGGGGAAAATACCAGCACAGTGCTCTCCAACAAAATCTCATTTAAGCTTCATTTTCTCAAAACTGTTCTATCCTCAGTGTGAGTAAGGGATTCAAGAGTCATGTAATGAGTATTGACTCAGCACCTTTGAAATTTTTATATAGTGGTCTCTTCAAAATGTAGCTTCCACTGTTTTCAACACACATGAACAGCCCCATTTTAGCATCCAGTTAGGGGCAGCTTGGCCTTAGTGTTATCATCACCTTTGTTGAGCAGTTACTTTATGCTAGGCCCTCTTTCTTGTGATCTCTTTTCATCCTTGCAACAACCTCCTTTAAGAGAGAGAAAATTGAGAGACTCCAGGACTCGTCCAAGAGTATTCAGATAGTGTTAGAGCTGGGGCTGGGAACACTTTGTCTAAACAGTTCATAATTTCAGTCCTGATTGCCTCTTTGATCAAAAAGTTATTTAGAACAATGTCTGTAACTTGCAAGTAGATGGATTAAAAATAATTCTTTTATTATTAATTTCTAGTTGTATTGCCTTTTTGGTCAGAAATATAGCCCTGAATGAGTTTGAATTTTTAGAATGTAGTGAACTTTGTATTATAGCTTAATACACAGGCAGTTTTAGTAACTGTTCCATGAGTATTTGAAAAGGCCGCGTATTTGCTTTCTTTGTCGAGTACAGAGTTCTATGGCTTTCTCTTCACTCGGACTTTCATGAATCCTATTTCAGGGTCTTATATACAGTGGCTGAAACAAAGACATTTTGGAGGTTCTTATGACCCAAATAGCGTATTATCCTTGAAACACATTGGCATACCTGAAACCCAACTACGTTTTTGTTATTTCATTCCCAGTCAAGCAGAAAGTCTATTCCAGACCCATGAGATCTGGTGGTGAGGCTTTCCTTCAGCTTCTGAAAGACAACTTTGGATGGTGAGTCAGGACCCCCGAGGCCTCAGCCCAAGTCTGCCACTAACTTATTCTTGGGCCATGTGCCTCCCCATGCAATAGAGGGGTCCAGACAGCTGTTCTCCAGCTCCATTCTGCTTCCCAAAGTCTGTGATTCCGCGTGGTGAGCCTCTGGCTTTTCATCTGGAAGGTCACAGGCAGTTCACAAAAGACAGTGTTCCCATTAAGAGTGAATGTTTCTTGGAGAAAGCATTATACACATGCAAATGCTGCATGCTGGTCCCTGGGAAGTAAAAGTCATTATTTAAAAAATCTTGAAACTGTTGGTCTGCAATCACTTGTAAAAAGTCACTGGGGTAACCCTTTCCTCAGGATGTTATGTGAACACTGGACCAAATTCAATTATAAACTAGGTCAGAGTGTAGACCTGGAATGATATGCAAAGTGCCGGCTTGTATTTTCTTGTCTAGAACAGCCGCACATGGGCTGGGTGATGTGTGTCCTCCCCAAGGTAATGCATACACGTTTCTAGTGCTCAGTGCTGTAGTCCCTCTCCCCTGATGCCCTTGAGTGTGGAGTGATTGAAGTTCTCAAATGGGGGATGCAGGGGGAAGAGTACCTTTTTTTTTTTTTGCAAAACACTCAGTTCATTTTCTTCATATCAAATGTACCATTGAACCAATATCTTAATTATTTCATTCACTTTCCATCTGTTGAGCATTCAGTATGTGTCAGGCTGTGCTATTTCCTGCAGAGACATAGCTGGATAAAAGACAGAAGGGCAAATGGGTATTTGTCACTTGCTAACCACATTCTATGTACGAATAAATGGGCGCAGTAAGAAAGGGGATGTGGAAAGAGGATGTTCGTTTAAATTTCCAAATCAGAAAGCAGTGGTTCTGGGGGAAGGAGTCATGTTCTAGCAATTCAGCTGTCAGAACGGCTGCCTTGACCTCATGAGAGCTCTGGGCCTCCCTCCAGCTTCCCCGCAGGCTGCATTGTGGAGTGGATCTTGAGGGTGAGCGATGGTCCTGACGCTCTAACTTTGAATGCTAGGAAAGAGGTTGCTTACAGGAATGAGCTCAGCCTAATCACTTGAAATTAAGGCAGCAAAGGAAAACACCCAATCTCTGTTTATAAACGTGCAAAACAATGTGCTAGACACAGCTATTACTCAAGCAAGAGACTATTCACAGATGGAGGCTTGAGCTGGGAGTGGATGCAAAGGCTGGGACTATAGACCATTAATCACCATCCACAGATATGCTGCTGGGTACAAGTGAGCCTACGGGGCTGAGGCAGGGTATACTGTAGGTGCTTAATGTGGAATCACCTGTCCTGCAGATAATGAGACCACAGAGGGGATTTCAACCAATTCCACATCTCCATATACTCCCCTTTCCTCCTTTCGTGCTCCTTCCTAAATGTAGAAAAATTCTAGACCATTGCAAATGTGTGGATTCAATCAGTGAATAAAAACCCCCATGTCTGCTAGGGACCAAGCACCACGTGGAATGCCTGTGCAGATTAAAGATGATCTCTTCATCCAGGTACGCTACTAGTTAGATGGGGAGATGAGGCAGAGTTTTGTGCATGTGGGGACACAGGTGTGCAAAAGGGAAACAACCCAAGGCTGTAATAAGTTTCCTCCCCTTCTTCTTCCAGACTACCTTCTCCTCATCCTCAGGTCCCAGATCAATTATGCCTTCCTCTGAGCAGCCCTCTCTGCCCTTCCAAGACTGGGTCCTGTGATCCTACAGCTGCCTGTACGTCCCCCTCATACCACTGTTCACACTGAACTGTTAATTGCCCATTCAGTTGTTTGTGTCTCCTACCCCAGCCCCACACTGTGACTTTCATGGGAGCAGGGGCTTCCCCTGCCCGTGTCACTCCTGACATAATGCGTGCTTGTTGACAGTCTATGAACAGTGTTGATGATGTGCTCTGAGAGTGGAGATGGACGAGGTCATTTTAAGCCCTGGAGAAAGAACTCCCGCTGCCCCTGAGAGACAAGTTAAGAAGAAGAGGAGAGATTATATGGTTTTACCTAGTCCCATGGTTCTCAAAGTGTGGTTCCCGGGTCAGCAGTATGGAACTTGTTAGGAATACAAATTCTGGCCTCACTCCACACCTGCCGAATCAGAGACTCTGGAGGTGAGCCCTGGCAATCTGGGTTTTAATAAGCCCTCCAGGTGACTATGATGCACATCAAAGTTTGAAACCACAGACCCAGCACCTTGCTGCTATGACTCTATATTACTTACCACTGAGGCTAGTGTGCTCTCACATACTGACCAGACCCTACCTGTGACTTTGGGACCAGGCATAGCAAATAGAATTTGTCTCATGTGCTAATCTCAGTTGATTGGCAGTGACTGTTCGGAGCCCTTACGTGAAGGATTCTGAGGCCATGCCTGTTCCCAGGGTAAAAAAGTGCCACAATTGATTTGCAACATCGGTCATTGGTGCAGGAGGAAGGAGTACTCATGTCTCTTGTGTCTACTGTCTCTGATCTAGAGCCAATCCTGACTTTGCCCAGAACACGTCTGAGGGTCTGGCTGCAGATTCTCTTCTGACGCTCATGCTCTGGTTTTCCAGGACCCAGGCTCCTTCCTGTGCCCCAGTTTGGGTGTCCTGCCCCTTGATGCTGGTCTTGCCATGATCAGGCCTCCTGTATCAGCCGCTAGACCTACCCCATACTGACCATCACCCCTCTGGGTCTTGGTCGCTGGCCTTCCCTGTCACTGTTTGACCAGGCCCCCAACTCTTATTCTGAGTTGTGACCTTTTTATAGCCATTTTTAAACCCTTCCTCTGTGGCCAGGTCAGATCATTTGGATCTCCCCTTGGACATACATAATTCTGGTCTGCCCTGAGAAAAATGAATCTGTTCCCTTTGTTCCCACTTGCAAACTCTTTGGCCAAACTCGGTCACCTTGTGTTCACAAACTCCTGGTCCTGGCTGTCTCCTCAACCCGAATCGGTTATCAAGAGAGGGATCTCAGGTGGATGGGACCAGTATAAACAAAGGCATAGAGACCACAGTGTGAAAAATATGATTGGGTTCCATAAGTAGACTAGTCTGACTGGGTTAAGAACTCATGTCGAGACGTGTTGGATTGAAACATTGGCAAACAATTGGTAAGATCAGGTCGTGGAGGGTTCTCAATGCCCTAGCTCTGGAGCTTGGAGTTTATGTGGGGGAGGGAGCTACCAAAGGCTCTGCGCTGGGGAAGATGGGGAGACCCTAAAGAGATGCTGCAGGAGTACTGAGCTGGCAGGTGTGTGCAGGGGGATGAGCAAGGTAGGACCAAGAGGAAGCTTCTGCAATTACCCTGGCCTGATGGGGCACTGGTCACAGGAGTAGAAAGAAGCTGACATAGGAAAGAAATGCCAGAGACACTCCTAAGCGGGAATCTGCTGGGCAGGATGGCTGATTTCACATAGGGGCTGAGGGACAGGGAAGAGTCAAAGATGACTGGAATAACACCAGCCCCGACATAAAGAGGGAAGTCTGGTGGGAAAGAGCAGATGCGGGAGGAAGCTGAGAACTTGAGATTGGCAATAAATGGGCTTGAGGGGAACGTAGGATATCCTAGTGGGAATGTTGCACAGGCACGTGGAGATCCAGGGCCACAGGTCGTGTGTGGTCTGGAATGAACAGAAGGTGGGTGTTCTCCATCCCAGGCGATGGCAGAAAAGGGGAGCATGAAGGAGCTGTGGGTTCTGAGGCGTGGCCCTTGCGGATGCCTGCATTGGGGTGGAGGAAGACGCAGAACCAGGGAAGGAACCATCTAAGAGGAGGGGAGCCAGGAGGCTGCAGTGGCAGGGATGGAGAGGGACAAGAGGGCACTTGGGTAGAGGTGGTGGTCGGCAGGGTGAAAGCTACAGAGAGGAGGAGGAGAAAGAGAACAGACCCATGAGGTGTGCCTGTGGGTTCATGGACAACACCAGAGTGCAGTGGGCCACTCAGTGTCACAACAGCTATTTGGGACCTAAAGTGACAGCGTCTCTCCAGGGAAACCCTTTTGCTGACAAGTTTGCAGGTCATCCTGGGCCTGAGAACTTTGTCATGAAGAGAAGTCATTCTTTAAAATTCTATTCTCTTCTACTTGTGATCACACACTTACCTCCCTTCCCAACCCCCGACACACCCACAAACACACACGCTCCCACCGCTTTCTGTCAGTGACTCTTCTGAAAGCCAATGGAAGTAGGAGAACATAAACTGTTCTTCCATTTGCCACCTACTTACAGGCTTAGTTTTCCAAGGCCAGCCACGTAGATGTTAGAAAGAAAATCATCTGCCTTGCACAGTTGTTCCAGTTGTGCACTGCACAGGGGTACTTCATCTAAGGGGACAGTATTTACATTGATGGTCTCCTTATTATTTTGGTTTCACTTCATATTTTTATTATAACTGTGTTGACTCTAAAGATGAGTGATTACCATATTAACTATGACAACTTTCTGGCAGATAGCAGTAAAGTGGCCTTTTCTAATAATATCAGTACATTATGACAATTTTCTATCAGGTAGAAGTAAAATATTATGAGGAAGGGATGCCTTCTCTACTTCTTGTAAAGGTACAATGAAGGTAACCCAGAGAGCTCCCACCAAATGAATGAGGGGGCAAGGGCTTTGGTGAGTCAATGGTGAGACGGCTTCTCTCCAGGCATGGACCATTACAATGGGCTCTTGTTGGTTTATTTTAATTCAACAAACATTTATCAGACACCTGTTGTGTGAGAAAACCTCTATCCCGGCTATAAGGATGAGAAAGACAAGTTCATCCTCAAGGAACTCAGAGTCTCGCTGAAGACACAGGTAGGAAAACAACATGATGCAGTGTCATTATGTATTAAGTACTAGGGGGCTAGACTCAGTCCTGCCAAATCCACTGCTCCACTCCATTATGCTTTTGCTTTTAATGTAATATATATTAGCCATAATTAAAGCATAATTTTAATGGATCTTTTATTGTTGTGAGTCACTGCTTAATAAACCCAGTTCTTTCATCTAGGCAGAAGAAGGTAACTTGTTTTAAACCAATTGTTAAAATCAAAAGGTTTTTAAGCCTTCTATTCCTGGATTAGGCAGCACTGATATGGTGGGGGGAGGGGGACGAAAGAGGGTTTCTTTACCTTCCTCATTTTCTCATTCTTAAAGTACAGTTTAGCTGGTGGTTATGGAGAACAAGGAAAGTTCACCCTATTCATCTCTTTTTATTCTAAGTGCTCTGTTGGGACTAGAGTGGAGAATTCCAACTCTGTTGGGTTTATGTGGCTATTTTGTTGTTATAGTCAGGCATGCTCATACATAGCTTGTCTTTCACCAGCCCTCCATTTCTAAAAGAGGACAATTTACTTTCCAACCTCTGACTCCGTCAAGTTTGTATAATGGTTTTTGAGAGGCTACTGACGCAGATAGCTTCTTTACACGTCTGTGCATTTATCCTCTGACTTTTGTTAAAAGAGAAACCTTAGACAAATTAAATTTAAGAGTTTAATTGAGCAAAACATGATTTGCAAATAGAGTAGCCCTCAGTACTAGAACAGGTTCAGAAAGACGTCAGGGCTGCCCCGTGGCTGGATAACGTTTACAGACACAAGAAGGGAAGTGACGTAGAGAAAACACAAGTGCGGCACAGAGGCAGCTGGATTGGTTCAAGCTTGGCATTTGTCTTATAGCTGCCCAGGTTTGACTGAAACTCAGATGCTGCGATTAGCTGGGACTCGGCTATTTGTAACAAAGGCAAGTTCCTAAGTTAGGTTTTTGGTTTATTTATGTACTGAGTAAATGTTCTTGCTGATCTAGTCAAAATGAGACCATTCAATGCTCCATGGATGGCTGTGAACAAACATTTAAGACTTGAGAGGATACAGTGCACCAGAGGGACTGTTATGGGGACTGTCAAGAGAATAGCATCAAAAGACTAAAGTGTACACCTTAACAAGAGCCTCTATGAACCACACCAACTTAAATCAAACAAATCAAAGTTCAGGCAATATAAACAGTTCAAAAATACTTGAATCCAACTGATCGTAGTCCGTGTTTTGGGTGTGATGGCCATTAAGGACCACAGTTTGCTGAAAAATAGTCTGACTCAAAGAGTTATCCATCTTTGTAGTTAGCCTGGCAACCGTAGAAGAAACAAAGAATTAAAAACTGTGGAAAAGCCAAGCTTGCCATCCACCGTCTAGGATACCTATAAACCAACTGTGAGCAGCTCCCATAAACACACCATATGTTCCTTTTCCTTAATAAATTTCCGGAATGTGTTTGGTGGCAGTGTCTAAAGAAATAGCAGTATCAGTCACCTTGTTATTATTATAGCTAAGTTTCTGTAGTAACAAAATCCAGAGAAACATAGTACAACATTCAGTTTTGTTCAGTACCAAACATAAGCCCTCAACTTGAGCAAAAAGGAGATTTAAAGTTGCATGATGTTCCTTTAAGTGTTTCTGTTGAACATGGATGTACATGTGTGTTATCATCCACCTTTCAGAGAGCAACTTCTGCCCATCTGAACCTCTGGGAGATCTAATTAGCTACAAAATCCAAGATTTTTCCCAATTTAAAGATTAGTTTCAAATTTCATACTGCTGGTACCCCACTACCACCAAAACTGAGCCCCAAGAACCTCATTGGAATCTTTCCTTAGTGGAAACTAGCTTATTTTCCTAAACCCAACAATTGCTCCGGATTTTGCTACAGCATAAACTTTAGCTAAAACCGTCTACTAATTATGGTCCCATGGGTTTCCCATAGGGAAAAGAAAGGATTAGGACAGCAGGAAATGAGGAAAAAGAAAAAGGATAAGGCTTTCATGATGGTAGGAAGTCTTGATCTGTGACCTTGAGAAAGCTGTCCTCCATGTCTATGATGCCATCTGTTTCTGGGGGGAAATTTCCCTGGTCAGCTTTACCTTAAAGTCTCCAACAGGTATGTACTTCCAAGAGTCTGAAGGGGCCCTTTTGAGTTGTGAGGTTTGGATCCAAGGTTTGAAGCCCTAAAGCTTTACCGTGGTGTGGGTGGTGAGAAGGATTTGGTGTGGTCCTTTCCAATGAGGTTCAAGTCATCCTCTGATATTGTTTCCAGAAGACCCAATCCTTGGGTTTTAGGTTGTGAAGGAATTTACTGTCTTCAGTTGGTGGATCATGAAAATCTTCCTTTACCTGGTGAAAATACACTTTGGCACAATGCATGAAAGCCCTGCAACATTTAGTTATATCCAGATCAGAGTTTAGGAGAGCAGAAGATACACAAGTTCCTGTTATTAGAGGCAGAGACCCTCCAGTGACTATTTCATAAGGGGTCAATATATGTTTTCCCCTGGGGATGGATCTTATTGCCATCAATGTGAATACCCTTGACCAAGACAATCCAGTTGATTCAGTTAGTTTTGCCCAATGCTATTATATTTGTAATACCTTACTTAACTGTTTTACCACTTGTCCAATGAAATGAGTACCCCTATTACTAGGTATTTTTCCAGGAATGCCCCATAAGGGAACACAATTTTGAATAATCTTTTAACTATTGTCATAATATTGGCTTTCCTATGTGAACATCTTCTATCCAATCAGTGAACATAGATTATTTTAAGAACATAGTGATACCCCACTGAGGCAACTGAATGAAGTCCTTCTGTAAATGTTCAAATGGCCTGTCAGGTAGCAGAAATGTACCCCATGAAGTTTTGATTGTCTTCCTGGAATTATGGATTTGACAAGGCAAACATTGGTTGTAAACCATTTTAGCAATTTTAGAATGGTCACCACACCAATATTTTCCCATAATTTGTATCATTTTGTCTACTCCATGATGAATTATGGAGTACAGAAATTTTAATAATGGAAGCTTTAAGGACTCAGGAAAGACCAGATGGTTGTCTGCACCCTCCATGAGTCCATGCTTAACACTGAATATACATCCTTTTAAATACCAATTCTGTCTCTCCAATTCAGGTGCATAGCACTGCTTATTAAATAGATTATCATAGGTAATTTGACTTGGATCAATCTTATGGTGTTTATTCAAATTGTATATCTTAATTTCAGTATTGGCTGATGTGGCATGAAAATTAGCCAAAGGATTTCCTTGGTATTTAATTAATTTTTGCTCTGGTTTATGTTGGGCTAGCCATTTTATAAAACCAATCAGTTTCTTCATAAAAGTTCTGGGAATTCTTACCCAGTCATATGATATGATCTTAAGTTTATCAAAAACCTGTATTTGTCAGAGTTCTTGGCATCCTTTCCATGAACCTCCTTGAAGACAAAACACTTTTGGATTATAGTTACTTAACTGTATCTATGGGTGACAAAAGTCTTAAAACAGCCGTGTTAAAAATATAATGAGAGTTCAATATAACCAGCAATTGATAAGAAAATTTGGTTATTTCTGTGGCATAGAACATTTTAACATAACCAGAATTATGAATGTGACATATTAGATTTTTAGTAATCTTATACCATTTTTTGAAACATATCAATATTACATCCATAAATGTAATTTTAAAAATGTTAAACATCATTTCTTATTTGACAATGCTTCCTACATAATTTAACCTATCAAGTCTAATTAGTTTAATATATATTTTTTACTAGGTAAGAGATATATCCTTTTTGATTTTCCTGTGACCCTACTGGAAAGTCCCAAAGTTAATTCAAGCTCAAAAAGACTTAATTTATAATTTGATTTTAGGAAGTTTGTCAAAAATGTCAAAAGGCTTAACACATTTAAATATGACCTTGGTTATCTATTTAACCAATGTGACAATAAGGGACTTTAAAGACAAATACAAAAGGTTACATAGTTGTGAGAAAAATCTTAATTCTTTAAGAGAGAGGACTCAGTTTCCTTTAGTAATCAAAGACCTAATAAATACAACATGAAGGACAGGAAATAATTTTGATAAAAACTCAGAATCTTTGTTTCCTATGCCAATTACCTAAAAGGTAAAGAAAAACTTTTCACAATTTCCTATCAAGAGCAGAAAGCAATATTCCAAAAATACCTTGTTGTTTTAACAGAGAGGACCAAATTCTAGTTTTGCATCAATGTACTTTTGCTATTAATGCTCACTTTTGGGAAAACTTATAAATAAATAATTCCCTTCTAATTTTAATTAACTTGATCATATTTAAAATTCTTTTCCTAATATTCATCTTTCAAAAAACTTCTACAACTTTCTATTCATTTTAGTTTTATCCAGTCATTCCTTCCTTTATCCATTCTGAAACAACCTCCACATTAACACATTGACTGCCACGTGAGTTGTATTCAACTCAGGCTAGTTTTGAGCCCAGGGCCTCATGAAGCAAAACCTTACAGTTGATTTGTGAAAATCTTACTTGTTGATGTTCTTATTGTTACAATTCATATTGACAATTTAATTCTTAAAATGTGGATTGTGTTGCATATAAACTCATGCACAGAAAACAATAAAAAATAACAAATTAGAAAGGATTGTTTTGTTTTAATAAAACACTGTGGCCCCAGGGAAAATATTTTGGTTTCTAATGCGACAGTCAATGTGTTAAGCAAAATTACTCTTTTCCCTAACAAAATAGCTATCCTAATGCCTTTCTTATACCTTTCCTCACCAAACACCACATCTTACTTTCCTTATTTCCCTTATTATGTCTAGTTTTAATTGCCATATATTAATTTGAATTTTTAACCATTAACCTTAATTTCTAGTGAAGTAAGCAATTTTGAACTAAGATGAGAACCATTTCATAATTTTTAGAAACATGTTTCCTCATAACACATTTTTTCATGTTTACTAATAGACTCACATATATTTAGCTTCTGTATACCACATGAAAACAAGATGCCAAAGTATATATACTCTAAACCTATGTCAGCAATTAATGTTTCAGTATTCTAACTTAGTTAGAAATGATTCAGACGTTTAATGAGTATCCGTTACTTAATTTAACATGACTTTAAGACTTAAGTTACTGAAAAAGAATTTTGAAACTATGACAAGTTTATCTATAAACTTTTATCACATTCCAGTAAGGAATGGGATTCCAGTTAAGGGACCCTTACCCTTTTTTTTTTTTTTTTAATTGACCTATCTGATTATAGCCCTAAGCAATTGTTAGGTTGCTTATTGTAATTTCTGCTTTCTGACTTTTTAAATTGCTCCAAATTGGGGTATATAGAGCAGACTGGTTTTGGACCCTGTAATGTTGGGGAACCAGCAGGGGTTCCTCTGGTCTGTTCAATATTTGGTAGATTTAGCCTCTGTTTTAATGGCATTTCTGTCTGCTTTACTTATCCCATTCTTAATAACCATCTAAAAATTTTTTTACCCTAAATTTGTATTTCCAAGGTGATGGCTTAGGTAAAGCAAGGTAGAAAATTTACACCTGAAGGGCACAGAGCTGAGACTTCAGGCCTAAATACCATCATTTGCCCAAATCAAGAAAGAAGGGTATAAAAGCCCAGTTAAGACAAGATGGCCAGGAAAAGCACTTTAAATGAAGGTAAGACTTGTTATGTAAATTTAAATCAATGCCTTCTCCATTTTAAGAGTTTCTACTGACTCAGTCCTTCCTCTCCTCCTGGTGCAGAGAGGTAGACACCATTGCAAATGGGAGATTTCTTTGTACATATACATTTCCTTTACAAAAGGGTTTCAAAATATCTAGCTAAATGCCAGAAAGGTGTACAGTTGGCCCTCCATATTTGCTTCTGCATCCATGGATTCAACCAACCATGGATTGAAAATATTTGGGGGGAAAAAATAACAATACAACAATAAAAAGTGACACAAATAAAAAATACAGTATAAGAGCTATTTACATAGCACTTACATTATATTAGGTATTATAATCTGGATATGGTTTAAAGTATACAGGAGGATGTGACAGGTTGTATAACATGCCATTGTATATAGGGGACTGAGCATCTGCAGATTTTTTATCTGCAGGAGGTCCTGGAACCAATCCCCTGTGGATACTGCGGGATGACTGTATTTTGGAGACTGATTTAGTTCAGAAGATGTTCTTTTCAACTTAGCTTCTATTTCTTAGCTAAAAATACTCTGTTCAGGGCAGAGCCCATTAATAAATAGGGCAAAGAAAGCATTCTCTATGCCTGGACTCAGCATGAATAGCTCTGAAAAAGAAGAAAGCCTCCTTTACCTGAGGGTCTACCTTTTGTTCAATATGAACACTTTATTCAGCTGTCTTTTTGCCTTTAGGGTAGGGTTGTAACTAAGTCAAAAGGTTAGCAGATTCAGGTGCTTAAGCTTTCAATTTTCCTTTTGTAAAGAGTCTTTTTTTTTTTTTTTTAATTGAGACAAGGTCTCCTTCTATCACCTGGGCTAGAGTGCAGTGATATCATCATAGCTCACTGCAACCTGGAACTCCTGGGCTCAAGTGATCCTCCTGTCTCAGCTTCCTGAGTAGCTGGGGCTATATGTGCACACCACTATGCCTGGCTAATTTTTTAATCTTTTGTAGAGATGGGGTCTCACTATTACTCATGTCTGGAACTCCTGGCCTCAAGCGATCCTCCCACCTTGGCCTCCGAATGTGCTGGGATTGCAAGTGTGAGCCACCATGCAGGCTTTCATAAAGAGTCTTTTTAAAAAGGCAATAAGTTTTTTTGAAATCTTTTTAGCAGCTTCTGCACATCAATAGGCATCCATGGATGAACCTACTTCAGGAGTCCACATTTTAAAATGCACTCCTTAAACTGCATTGTTGTTCATTCGGAATATTCCACATAATGTCTATTATAATTTTAAATTATTTTTAGTAATATTTCCCCATTTTTTGTAAGCATTTGCTGTTTCTGGTGCCGAATACTTACACATGTAAAAATAGATATAGCAGGAAGGTGGGGTACTCAATCCCTCAGAAATTAAGGATCCCATTACGTTGCATCTTGGCTTTGGTGCTGAGATCCCCTTGACCAACCTAGCCAATGATTTTTCCCTACGTAAGCACACAGGAAAAAGAAACGAAGAGGATACAGCACAAAATTCCTGCAAGTTTCTGAGAGCCCTGCAGTAATTGCCATCTACTGCCAATTTTCATCTGATCCTATCAGACATCTGAGACCTCTAGCTGGATCCAATCCAGTTAATTATCAGATAGAATCCAATCCTGGATGCCATTCTGTTTCTGTCACAACTTCTGAACCCGGTCAAGACAAAAAATTTCTCAAACAAACTCAGAGAGTTCTAGACACAAGTCTGTGGAACTCAAAACTCAAGAGAAAAACGTGTCTGTGACCTCCAGTCACAAACGAGAGAGCAGTGAGCACACTGGGCTCCAGGTGTACTTCACCTGGTCGCCTGGTGTCCTGGGGGTCTCTAGAGTCTGACTTCCAGTCCCACTTCTGACACTAATCTCTTAAAAGAAAAACTTCAGACAAATTAAGTTTAACAGAGTTTAATTGAGTAAAGAACAATTTGCAAACTAGGTAGAACAGGCTGAGACAGACTTTGGGGCTGCCACGTGGCTGGATGACATTTACAGACACAATAAGGGAAGTGGGGTACAGAGAGAGCAGGATCTGTCATGTTGCGGGGAGGGGACATTCCCTTTGGCCTCTGAAGGTTTTCTGAAAAATCAGCTTGCGAAAGGCTGATGAACTGGAGGAAAGGCATACTAATTTATTTAACATGTATACATGGGAGCCTTTAGAAGGAAGACACAAAGATACAGAGGAAATTGTCCATTTTTTTGGTAAGGTTCAACCAAGTACGGACAGCCATGTAAAGATACGATTGGACACAAAGGGTATGATCTAATGCTAATAGACCTAGTGGGGAAACCCAGCAAGACCTTTCTGTCTAGATTCTTCCTGGCCTCTCTGAGCACATGCTCCTTCCTTTTGGGTGTGGGGCAGGGCCCTCTCTGGAATGGGGGTCTCATGACCTACTGTCAAACAAGGTCCGTCAGATAATTTCCTATGGCCCATTTTTACACAGAATATTTTTAGGCTTTATGGCTGGCTTTTGAGAAAAGGGGTTCTGGTTTCTCTGACCCGCCTTGGGAAAGGGGGATTTGGGGGACAGCCGGACAGAGAGACAGGAGGGCAGGAGAAGGTCAGAGAAAAAGTTTGTTTCTGAGGCTGCTTCTGGAGCTCTCACTTTTGGGCCCCAATAGTTATGAAGGCAAATTCCTAAGTTAGATTTACAGTTTGTTTACATACTGAATTAGGTTGCAATTATGTAAGGACTGGAGTATGCAAGTATGGAGGCTTTCTCAGGCCAAATTTAGTTTGATTTAGCACCTTCTTAAGTAGAGTGGACTTAAGAGATTATCCCAGCCTCCTTCCTGCACAGATAAAGAGATGGAGGCCCAGAAAGCTAGTGAAGTTCATACTGCGAGTTTAACACCAGGAAGCGATTTATCAATTGCACGTTAGTTTACTTTAAAGAAAGGAATGGCGGAATGGAGGCTAAATTCCAAAGAAAGAAGAGGAAAATGATCCTCAAGTGATGCTTAGCTAATGAAGAAACAGCAATGACAGAGAAGAAATCTTGCTCTTTGAGGGAAGGAAGGGTCCCTGTCCTGTAGGCATTCATTTCCTGGGGCTGTCTACTGAGTAGGTGCTTGCTCAAGATGAAATAAATGCCAACAAACAGAAAAGCAAGACCTTTGGCAACACCAGAATTGAGAGTGGCACACACAGCCTTGTCCTTGCTGCCCAAATGTTTGTGAGTTTATTTATTAATACTTTAAAAATCAAAGATAAAACAGGCAGTTATTTAACAGTTTGCCTGGCCAAACAAAGGAGTTCATGCTGTGAACAGCTAAGATCATAGTTCAAAGGAATCCCGCCCGGGAGGACAGAGACCCCTGACCTCCAGGTAAACAATTTCCAGATTCAGCCAAGGGTTTCAGAGCTGACCTAAGAATGTGCACTTACAAAGACAGACAAACGAAGGAGAGCAAGAGGGGTTTGGGGGAAATGCTGCAAATACCAGAAGGATAAAGACCCTTAGAGACCTCAGAAAAAAAGGGAAAAAGGGCAAATATTTTCAATAAATTGGTGATGCCTATGAAAGAGAAAACAGAAGTGTGAAATAGACATAGTTTTATAGGAAAATAAAACTAACATCATCTGCCTTTAATGCAGGCATTTAAATTTCCAGCAGATGGAGATGTTACCACGTGAAAGAGACGTTTGACAGGTGGCCCCAGCTCCACTTTCCAGAACACGGTGGTTTGTGTCTTAGGAGTGAGACTCAGAGAGGACCCCTAAAATATGTAGACTCCCAAGCTTTAAATAAATAACACTTTTTATAAGAAACTTTGTTACTTAGGTTCCTAGTTCAGAGGGTTAGCTTTTTAAGTGATGAAAGCATTTGTTTTCATCTTTTAAAAAGCTAACCCTCTGAATTAGCCAGTTGTTTCTTGTTTTGGGAGAATTTGTCAAAAATCATTTGTGTTCTGAGCTTTGTGTTTAGAAACCACAGGCAGAAAAGGATTCTGTTTGCCTTCTAATCAACATGCATTTGCATTACAGTAATTGCTACTTTAGAAGTCAAGGTTTCAGGGTTTTTTGTTGTTGTTGCTGTTTTTGTTGTCTTTTCTTTTTTTCTTGGTCTCTAGAGATTCCCTTGCAGACATGGGCATAGGGTCAAGTTGTTTTCACAGCTTGCCTGCGTTTTGTTTTAGGCTTCTGAGGACTTGAGCTGGATGCTTTTATCAAATGTTTGAAGAATTGAATAGCTGTATACTTGAAGCTAGCTGCTAGGCATAACTCATTAACATTTTTTTTTAAGAAGGAAACAGTCTGAGGACCTATAGAAAGGGATCTCTTTGACAGACAGTGTTGTCTGGGTGATGTCAGGTGTCAGGGAAACATTTTCGGATCTGCTCAGGATGCTGTGGTTTGGTGCTTCTCTCCAAACCAAATGGTACCCAAGAATCAAGGTTTATGTAGGGATCAGCTGTAAGCAGACAACATGGCCTTATGTTTAAAGGGGTTAATTTTTTATAATTTGTTTTTCTTCCCCAGAGTCTCTTTTCCTAGTAAGTATAAACAAAAGAACCCAAATTCATTCAAGTACATTTTCAGGAAGACAGAAATATGCCGTTTTAGATTTTCATCTTAGAATAAATTCCAGGAGGGGGATGCATAGATCAGTGGGTATGAATTATGTTACCTGCTATCTGCCTTCCTTTCCAAAAAGTATTGTGCCAGTCGTACAAAGATACCACTTTCATCCGGAACTTGCTTTATGTGCTATCACTAAATGAAAGAGAGAAAGAGAGAGAGAGAGAGAGAGAGAGAAAAGAAAAGAAAAGAAGAGAAGAAAGGAATTTTTCTTGTTAATTATGAGTATATACAACAAAGGCTTAGAAGTAAATATTATGGTCTGGTCAGGGAATCTCAGGCATGTGGCTCAGAATCCTGGTCAGCACAGTTTAGGAGAAGCATCTTACAGATTTTTTTCTCAGCCCAGGACCCCTTTTCCAAATTCCTCTAGGTTCAAGCAAAGGTTACCCTCCCTTGGCCAGGGGACCTCTTGCTGCCTGCCAGCCAGGGATGTCTGGATCTTCTTTTGATCTTCTAGTTTTTTCCTCAACCCAGAGCTATTTAATCTCTCCTGGGAGAGGCAGAGGCATTTGTTATTTGGCCATCAACGGTTAACTGCCTTTGTGGTTTACACACATACACAGAAGACAAATCAAAACTGCACTCAGGATATCACACATTCTCAGTAAAACCTGAGACTTTAACAAGAACTTACTTTACCTTGTTTCACATAAATCATCCCTGGAATTTGTCCAGAAAGAGGCAGTCAATTTGCACTTTTAACACTCTTGAGAGTTTCTTAAATTTTTGCCACATAGCTCCTTGGTTCATTCCCCGTAGCCTTTAGGTGATTCATTAATTTGCTCACCAAACCTATGAGGAGTACCGCTATGTGCCAGGCACTTTATAGTAGGAGAACTTGGGTGGAGTGATGGAAACTTATCCCCGCTAATGGGGAACACAGCAACCTTCATGCACGCTTTATTGGTTTGGGGTCAGTAATGTCATCTTCGTTTCCAAAGGACAGCTGATTTTTCCATCTACCAGAATGTGTTCCTTTCTGAAAGTTTTTTTTTGTTGTTGTTCAGCTCTTCCTATATGCCCAGCTTCAGAGGAAGAGGGGAAGAATAGAAACCAGAAAGCAAATCCCTGTAGGACAGAGTAGTGTGGTAGGAGATCATCTCAGCTACTGGAATTGGACCACCAATTTTAGTTACTTGTTTCATTAGAGTATTGATTAGATTCCTTGATAATGTGTGTGGAGGAGGAGGGACCAGGCTTTTGGGTATTTATATGGAATCTGGCATATTGATTCCTTTTTTAAAAAAAATTATGGTAAGATATACGTAACATAAAACTTACCATCTTAACCATTTTTAAGTGTACAATAGTGTTAAGTACATTCACATTGTTGCGCAACCAATTTCTAGAACTCTTTTCATCTTGCAAAACTGAAACTCCATACCCATTATACAATAACTCCCCATTTCCCTCTTCCTTCAGCCCCTGGCAACTATTACTCTACTTCCTGTGTCTGTGAATTTGACTACTAGGTACCTCATATAAGTGGAATCATATGGTATTTGTTTTTTTGACAGCTTATTTCACTCGGCATAATTTCTTCAAGGTTCATCTATGTTGTAGCATGTGTCAGAATTTCCTCTCTTTTTTAAGCCTGAATAATATTCAATTGCATGTTTATATCACATTTTGTTTACCCATTCATCCGTTTAAGGACTCCGGGTTGCTTCTACCTTTTGGCTACTGTGAATTATATTGCTATGAACATGGGTGTATTATACAAATATCTCTTCAAGACCCTGATTTCAGTTCTTTTGGGCATAAACTCAGACGTAGAATTCCTAGACCATATGGTAATTCTATTTTTAATTTTTTGAGAAACTGCCCTACTGTTTTCCATATTGCTCCATTATTTTACATTCCTACCAACAGTACACATGGATTCTGAGTTCTCCACATCCTTGCCAACACTTGTTATTTTCTGTTTTTTTTCCCCCAATAGTAGCCATCTTAATGGGTGTGAGGTGTTGGTTCCATTTTGGGGGGTGAAATAATAAAACAGAATGAACAACATATCTCAAACGATCCCTGAATTTTCTGATAAGCAGATACAAGCCAAGAAATGATAACATTGGCCTTTATATACCTACTATCAAAAACAAAACAGTATCAAAAACCAAACAGGATGGACCCAATAGAATCTAGGCCAAAAGCTTAAGAGAACTTATATTACATTTCCTCTGTTTAGCTAATTTGATTTTCATGGAATTATCTGTTTTTGGCAAACTCTTTGTGGGGCTTTCACTGGACAAGGAAAGCAGGAGGGAATTAGAGAGGACGTAGAGGGTAGAACTGGTGGAAGATTTCTGGATTGCACAGACAAGCTATGGAAAGTTTAACTTTACATAAGTCGACAGAGGTTAAATCCAATTTTTGATCTTGTATCTCCCCATGTCTACTTTGTCATATTCCTCTGATGTCTGCACCTGAACCCAGAGTAAAAGACCTTGAATGTCCTTGGTGTACACTTGTGCTTGCCTATTTGTCAGCCGTCTGCCCTGAGAAGTAGTTTACCATACTGAGTTGCCCAGCAATTTCTCTTGGATCCTCATCTACATAGCACAGTTGGAAGGGGAGTAGGTAATAACTGGAATTAGTCAGAAAGATCACATCCTTTGATCCCAAATATACTGGACACTCAAAGAGAATTCTCTTTTCCTGGGCCCCCCAGTGCTTTTGTTAATTGTGGTTGGCTAAATCTCTCCAAAGGAGAGCAGAGCCATCAGGCTATAGCTACATAGTCAAGGTGAAATAGGGAACAGAGTCTAGGGAACAAAGCTACTATCACAAAGGTTTACTGGCTGTGGTTATGTACGGTGGGGATATGGGGTGGCAGGGGAGTGGGGTTTATTCCAGGTATCTCAGTCTATAGTCACATCGAGGCTGAGTGTGCTTGTTGGTGGGAACTTTGGCTGAAGGAAAAGAATAGTGAATCCCTCATTGAGACTTGAGTTTGTCAGTAGCCGATGATTGAACTGCAGGAGACTGTGGCCCTTCAGAACACAGGAGACCCTTACAAGGAGGAAAATTAAAACTATCTCTCTGCACAGATCCAGTAACAAAATGAAATTTGCAGGTGGCTCTCTGAAAGAACCATAAAGAGGAAGAAAGTAGAATAATGAGACCCTGAACAGAGTTCCCAAGGTTTGGCTACCGAGCAGCTGGAGTCCTGAAGTGCAGCCAGGAAGCCATGGAGCCATTCTCCCTGCCCTGCGTCCAGGCATATTTTAACTTGGCTAGGCCTCTACAATAATTATCAAAGAAAATTAAAAGAACAGGCAGCTCGGAGGGCTCCGATGACAGCCTAACATCCATTTACTACCTAATGGGAAGGGAATACTTTCATTAAAACTTTGAGACTGCCGGTGACTACCACCCAGCCCAACTTTTTCTGCCCAGGGTTGCCACATTTCGATAAACTTAGACATTTCCATGTCTGCGATTCTTATAAAGCTTCCAAACTCAGACATTCCACCACGTCCCTGGGCATCTAGTTTCAGGGGAGAAGAAAGGAAGCTAACATTTATGGAGTGCCTGTGCTTTTACAGGTGTTCTCTTATTTGATTCTCAGACAGATCTTTGAGATAAGCATTGTCTTACCCATATTGATAAATAAGAAAAGCAAGGATCATAGGCATAATTCGTCCAGTGACAGACACAAGCTTAGTAAGTGGCAGAACTCGTATTCACGTCCAGGTAAGGACTGTGCAAAGATCATCCTCTTTCTCTTTTACCTTTTTGCCTTTCAGCAGAGTTTCAAATGGAAAGAGTACCTAGTTGGTCTTAGTGTCTAACCAGCATCTTTCTTGCTGCATTTCTTTGAATACAGTTGCATTCTGAAGGTCCTCACGGACCCTACCGGTCTTGGTTATGCAGCCATAGAGCTGGCAGCAGCTAGTTCTGCAAAATGGTTTGGGTCTCAGCGAGCTTGAGAGCAAGGCTACACCTCATTTAACTCAATGGCCACCGTCCAAATTGTCCCACGGTCAAGAAGCGGGCTGCTTTTCATGCATCTTCTGTACACATCCTTTGTTTTTCCTTTTTGTCTTTGGCCATCCTTTCCCCCAAATACCGCAACATACTGTTTCAGCCTGAGGTTTCAATTAGGTTCTGGCATGATGAGCTCATGCCACGCTTTGTGTGGCCACGACAAGAACATCCTTCCCTGTGCTTCCTTTGAGAGGGAGCCGGGGCTGCTGAATTCCCTTTTCATGCCGCCACAAGGGAACCTCCGTTTCTCATTTGTCCAAACCCTTGTTTGTCTTTGGGGAAGTGAAATGCTTGCATTTGATTGTGATTGGGATGGATTGACGTCTTTTAAAGTCCCATGGAGGAATGAAAGCCAAGCTTACTCAGGAGGATTATCCCCTGCATTCAGTCCAAGTTGAATGTGGAGGGCTGCATTCATTTGGTAAATAGTGGTAGAGGGGCCCACCCCTGCCTTTTTCTCCTGGTGGTTGTGCGTATTTGGACAGAACGTGTTCTGCCTACAGAGAGGGCCTGAAAGAAAGTTCTTAGCAAATCACTGGGGCCTGAATGGGACGAATGAGGCTGGCTAGTGAGACCCTTCAAGGTCACAGTTTCCATCTCAAGGTAAAAATGATCACTTTCCACACTTGCCATGTAAATCCAATGGGCCTTTATGCAGGAATAAACTCACCAAGCCACCAAAAGGTGAGCCTTGGTTCCCAGGCTCTTGCAGACTCTAGTGGGTAGAAGCAGCCACTTATTAGTGTCCTTTGTTTTCATGCCTATATTTGCATGTGTGCAAATGGCCCCTACTCTGTCTGGCTTGCTGTTTGTTTTGTTTTGAAAGCTCCTGGGTGTCTGGGATTGTATCTATTCATCCCCCTCTGTACAGAGGCATGTAAATGAGATTGTTAATTCAATTGAGCAATTGATTAAGCTGTTTTTTAATGTGCTCAGTGCTGTCCTAGGCACAGCAGGGAGGCATGAAAGAAGCCCCAGCCAAGTCACTATCTATGACCTTGAGCAACTCCAGGGGCCTTTCTGAGCCTCCTGTTCTCAGCTGTGAAGTTAGAAGGTCAGACTGGCTGATTTCTATAACAACTGTTCTTGCTCCATGGTTCTCCAATTGAAGTAATCACTGCGACAAAATGATATCAAGCCAGCTAAAAATTAAGATCCATTGTAACTAAGAATACAATTGAGTTATATAGAAAAATATGTTCTTTGGTTGTATCCAGAATAAGGTTGCTAGCAAATAAAAACACAGGATGCCCAGTTAAATGTGAATATCCGATATACAGTGAATAATTTTTTACTGTAAGTATTTAGTATAAGCTCTATCTGAAATACTTAGCTGAGCATCCTGCATTTTATCTAGCAGCCCTAATCCAGGGAGATTGTGCAAACTGGGCACTTAAAGGTGAGCTTCCTCTCCAGGCTGTCTTACTCTCTGCTGTCCGGCCGCACTGGCCTTCTTTCCCCTCTTTCTCCTGCCACAGAGCCTTTGCACAGGCTGGTGCTACTGCTTGGGCTGTCTTCCTCTCTACCCTTCCATCACAGAGCTAACTCCCACTCACCCTTCAGGTTGTGGTTCAAAAGTCACTGCCTCAGTAAAGCTTTTTTAGATACACTAGACTAAGTCCTTTCTCTGTTGCATATTCCCTGGGCGACTTTGCCTTCACAGCACTTGACACAATTTGTTATTTATACAGTTGTTTGCATTTCTGTATAGTTAATAAAATTAATGTCAGTCTCTCTAACATCTCCACCCACTTCTACTCACCACTGGATAGATATTTCTTGAACAGATGACAGGATGAAGGGCTTCCCAGCAGTTAGAAGTGTGCAGCTCAATGCTGCAGGTAAGGTTTGTGAAGGCAGATTGGAATATCAAGGACGTTCTAGGTGAACAGAAGAAACAGAGCCACTGTGGTGAGAATACCGATGGTGTGTTTCCAGAACAGTGAGAACAACGGAGTAGGTAGTTAGTGTATGGCGCAACTGTAGAGAGCAGTGGCCTTGAAACTCATCTTAGGGATTAGACGTGGATATTCTAAAGATAGTGAAGGATGGTCTCGAGGAGAGCGGTAACGTGCTGGAAGTCGCTCTTTAGTGGTTTTCCTTGTTTTTGTTCTTTTAGAGACAGGGCCTTGCTCTGTCGCCCAGGCTAGAGTGCAGTGGCCCAATCATAGCTCGCTGCGACCTCAAACTCCTGGGCTCAAGCGATTCTCCTACCTCAGCCTCCTGAGAAGCTGGGACTACAGGTGTGCTCCACCATGCCTGGCTAATTTCTTTTTTAAATTTTGTGTTGAGATGGGAGTCTCACTATGTTGTCCAGGCTGGTCTTGAACTCCTGGCCTCAAACAATCCTCCCACCTCAGCCCCCCAAAGTGCTAGGATTACAGGCATGAGCCACCTTGCCCACCCTAGTGGGTTTTATTAAACCCCAAAAGGGGGAGCTCAGAGGCCAGGAGCCTTCCAGAAGGCCACTAAGGAACATGCTATGAAGATGGCAGATGGCATTGAGTCAAGAAATCCCTGGTGAGTTCCTCTGCCTCCCAGGCACAAAGCCTGTGCTAAGCATGAGCAGTTCACAAAGACTTGGTGGGAAGCACAGACAATTCCCAGCTCCTTGGTTCTTGCTGTCAAAAGTTGAGGTGATGTGAGCTGGGCTTCCTTGAAGGTTTTTCCTGAATTCTGAGAAGATTTCATGCCAAAACATTCTTTTCTTGAAGCCATCAAAACTCTTCCTGCTGAAACCTTCCTTTTCCAGTATCCCACTCTCTTCGGTGTTTAGAAGAGAGAGAGAGAGAGACAGACAGACAGACAGACAGAGAGGGCACCTTTGTTGAAACCACTACCTGGTTCTCAGACATGGGGATTTGCTGTGTCTGCCTACATATTCATGCATCGAGCTTTTGCACCCGATGGACCACCCCATATTGTGTTCTTATCACTGTTGATTGCTTTTGCCTGGTACCAACAGGCTCTGGAAGAGGGTACACACACACATATATGTACATACATATATGCAAAAGCATACATACATGTAATATACACATATAAATAAACACACATACACGTATATACACACATATGCATTTATATACCCACACATAAACACCATGGATACACATGTATACATAATGCAAACATAATACATGTACACACATATATAAACACACACATGCATGTATATGCACACATATGCAAACATACATACACACACATATTTTACTAAGATGCCAATAGCAGAAGATGGAAAGTCGAGCCCTCCTCCCCTAGGTATTACCTGCGGAGGTGTTACCGTTTCCTCTGCCTCTGAGACCTTTACACAGCTGTTTGTACCAGACTTCCCTTCCTTGACTTCCTTCTCAAAGCTCTCAACAGCCTCAGTTCTTGAAAAGAAAACCTCAGCCACATGGTTTTTCTGGAGGGTATGTATGTATCCCATATTTTAACATCTATCCACTCAGATAGTTATATATTTTCTCGAGCCATGAAAAACGGGCTATGACCTCCTGCTTCTGTTGAAGCTGTCACGCTGCTTTCCTGAGTGTTGGCCAAACGGGCTTTCTACGCACAGAACCCCTTTCAAACTTACATTTTTTATTAAATATAGCATTTTTAAGATGTAACCCTGCATGTCACACAGCTTGAAGAGTTTTGAACAGCGTGGTGTTTTGTTCATAACGGCATTTGTTTTCAGTCACTTTTTCCAGCTTTAGATTTACAATGACATGAGAGAAAAAGAAAACATTTCAGAAGAAGGTTGGGTAACTTGGACAAAGTTGGCTTAGCCGGTTCCCGTGAAACTACGTGTCCAGGAACTTTTTACCGGTGGGAAGCTACCGCTGTTCCCCGTTCTGCCCTCTGGGAAAGTGTGCAGGCTGTGAGCCATGGTACTCCCCGGGACTCGAGATAGGCTTGTTCATTCTTTCCGCACGAACAGTGGTCCTGCGTGACCTGGGCCGCCAGGCTGCCTCTGCAGCCTCACCTGGCATCAGCCAGTGCCCCTTGCTCTTAGCTTCACTGTGGAGGTGGTCTCTCAGCATCTTGAGTGGGTCATGTCCCTGGCCTTGGGTATATCTCTGCTTGGAATACTCCTCTCTCTTCTCCTCCCCTTCACACAGTAAACCCCTACCCATCCATCACTCATTCATTTGTGAAATTTGCGTGAATAGTTAGTTCATACCTGTCTTCCCCATGAGATTGTAGTTGCAGGAAGTCAAGGATCTGCTCTCTTTTTCTTATCATTTCCTCAGCACTTACTATGGTATCTGGAATAAGGTGGACTCTTGACAAATACTTGCTGAATGAATGAATTTATAAACGAATGAATGTTGATTAGCCCATGAGGGCAGGGACTCTGTCTTAGTAACTCACTTATTCCAAGATCCTGGGATAGTGCCTGGCATACTATAGATGCCCAATACGTGTTTGCTGGGTGAATGAATGAGCATTGCTCTATGTGTGGCACCATGCCAGGCACTATCCTTGACCCGAGGAGGTGAGCTACTTGCAGAGATAACATATGCTCAGATGAAAGAATTAAGAGTTCAGTGGGCCACTGAGAGTAGAATTCTAAGTCAAACCTGGATTTCAATCCTGCTGGCTCCATCACTTTCTAGAGGTGTGGTTTTTAGCAAGTTACTTAACCTCTCTGAGCCTTAGGTTCCTCATCTATAAAATGGGGTAATAATAATAACTAATGCTGAATTATAAGAATAATATGAAATAATACATGTGCAGTATTTCACACAGTACTTGATATGGTGCCAGCACTCTAGCCATAGCACGTATTAATTTAAGAAATCTCTATGCAATATTTTAAGTGTGGTGAAGTCATTGACAAACAGTGTGACTCTAGGCAAGTCTTTTCAATCTTCTGAGCTTCAGTTTCCTACTGTGTAAAGTAAGAGGATTAGGTGACAGTTTCTTTCCAGGTGTGATGGTCTGTGTCATGTAGAGATAGCAAGATTGGTGGGAGTGACTATGGTGGGGCAAGTTTCCAGGAGCCACACCTGGAAGGTCAGGTAGGATTTATGTAGGCAGAGGGTAGGATGTGGGGCATGCCAGCCAGGGGGAACAGCATGTGCAAAACCATGGTGGTGGAGAGGGAGGACAGGGCATTTGGGGAAGGGGTGGGTGGTGGTGAGGAGGGTGGCTCTTTAGAAGTGGCAGGAAAAGAGGAGTATAGAGCTACGACAGGTTCTTGAGGATAATATAGCTTGAGCCAAGGAGGAGAGGGCAAGGAGCCTGGAATCAGGGAGACAAGCCGGGGGAACACGTAGCCCTTCAGGCACTGGGTGGTGAAGGCTGGGGCTGGGCTTGGGCAGGAGGAGTGAGTGGGAAGGGGATAATCTGGAATGATGAAGGACACAGCCTGGTGGCAGAGTGGATAATAGGGGGTGAAAGAGGTTTCTAGAATGCTTGCTGCCACTGACAGAAATGTGTCCTGTCCTTGAGAAAATTAGGTTGTATGCTAGAAACACTGCTCCAGTGCTTCTAGCATGTTCCAGTGTTATCGTGGCTGTAACCCATTGGCAGCACAGCATAGCGGTGGAAAGCTCTGTGTGGAGTGGCTCTGGGTTCTGGCATGGGGTAGCTGGGGGTGGGGGGTCGGGGATGGCAGTGCAGTGTTAAAAAGGGCATTGGAGTCACACAGACCTGCTTACCACTGAGCTCTACCACTTACCAACCATGTGGTCGCGAGCAAGTCACTAACTTGGCTGAGCCTCAGGGTCCTCATCCTCCACAGGTGAGGATTGGCTGAGTTAATGTATATAAAAAGCCTGGAATATAGTAGGTGCTCAATAAATAGTGGACATATAAAAATTGTAAAAGGTAGGACTAGGTTAGGCAGCTAAATCCAAATGCAGATACAAAGGAAAGGAAGTTCCTGTCTCCCCTCTGTTTTCTGCACAGCAGAGACCATCCCTGACAACTCAGACGGGAACTTCCTCCTTGCAAGGCCTCCTGATGGCTGCAGTCTTGACTGGCTGGCTTGCGAGTACAGAATCGTAACCTTCAGGCGCTGAACATCATTGTGAATGTCAGCTTTGGCAGCGCGGTCGCAGGGCAAGTAGTGGCCTGGTTGCCAGCTAGGTCTCCTTTCTCTATCCTAGTTCAATGAAATCAGTTAGAGGAGTAGTTCGTAATGTGTGGCTCCTGGGCCCGCAGCAGTGGCATCACCTGGGAATGCAAATTCTCAGGCTCCATGCCAGACCTGCTGAATCAGAAACCCTAGGGGTGGGGTCCATCAATCTGTGTTTTAACAAGAACTCCAGGTGATTCTGATGCAAGCTAAAGTTTGAGAACCACCAACTTAGAGTGCTGCCGACAGTTAGAATTGTGTTTAAGTGTGAGCAATGCTAAGAGGAAATTTTTTTTATTTCAAAATATTAAGGGGTACACATGTTTTTGTTACATGGATACCTTTTATAACACTTAAGTCGGGGTTTTTGATGTTCTCATCACCTGAATAGTGTTCATTGTACCCAATAGGTAAGTTTTTACCCCTCCTTCCCTCCCCTTTCTTTGATTTCCAATGGCCTTTACATCTGCTAAGAAGAATTTAACACTGATGGAACATTGAGCCAGTGATTTTTTTCTGGGTTCAAAAATACATTTTTGCTTTCTGTTTCTAATCCAGATACCTAAGCCTGTTAAGACAGTCAGTTAAGTTAGATTCAGTAGGGCGCTGCATGTGAACTTCTAAAGTTTAAATTGCAAATGTGGGTTGGGAGGTTTGGAGGTTGATAAGCTGTGTGTTTTTGCATTTAAGCCTTAATGATGGAATGCTCATAAAAGTTTCCTTTTCAGAACAGAAAAGGCTAAGAATTAGATGGTCTCACCCCCTCTTCTCTTCTGACTTTTTCAGAACAATTTTCTAATTCCAGAGAAGAGACTGGGCTCTTAGAAGCATTCTCTTCATCTTATTTTCCATAACTTTGTCCTGGAAAATGCAGTCTGGGGGACAGCATTTTAAATAGTAATCATCCGAGTCTAGTCCAAGAGCAGGCAGACCCTGTGTCGTAAACAGGAGGAGTAGCACACAGATAATGCAATCAGCAGAGGATGAGCCCAGCACTGCTCTGGCTCTGCCTGCTCCTGAATTATTCACCAAACCAAATGCTACAAACTCTTCATCCATTGCTCTGCTTTGAGCAAACACCTTATTTTATTTAAGCCCTGCAAACACACTTAAGACATTGAATCCACATGTTTCTAATTCATTTACCCCTCACTCATCAGCATGTGTTGGGTAAGCACCCTGCCACATCCAGGTTTTATGAGCTGCGTTTACTAGGCTGCTTTTTCATGAACAGAGATATCATATATTTTACCAAAAAAAAAAAAAAAAAGAAAAAGAAAAATGGAACTCGAGCCTGGGAAATGAAGCCTTCGATGCTAAACTTGGAGTGAACTTGTGTAGTTTGCATGGATCTGAAACTGAGCACAGATGTTACCCATTCTCCAGGAATAGCTTCACGTGTTTATGCACATAATCTCTCCTCCTTTTCTTACCTGAAATTTTCTCCCCACTTAAATGAGGGCAGGAGAATGTACAATTGTGGGAAAAGTGTGAACCTCTTTTCCTTCCACTTTTTTAGCCCCTTGCATCATCTGAAAGTCTCTCTCTTGCTTACTGAGAGTGAACGCAAACCTATACATTAGCAAAGCACCCTAAAATCCTGCATTTCAGCAACATTTTGCTTTCCAGAAGGCAACATTTTCTCTCCCGTTTATGCAAAGTTCCTAAAAAGACAGCGCAGAGTTTTATAGTTTGTGTTAAGTTTGACTAGAGATAGGAGGGAACTCCCATTGATAGTAACTGTGTGGATTTTGTTTCTAAGAGTGTGAATTGTTGGGATTATTTTCTATATTTTTTAAAAATTAATTTTTAATTTTTATTGCAAGTTATGCACGTATATATTTTACAGAGTCAAATAGTTCTAGAAGTTTGCCCCTCCCCTGATAGTTCCTACTCCCCTTCTAGTTTAGCTGCTCTTTTATTTACCTTCTTATCTCTAAATAATGCTTATATTGCTACTTCTGGATTTTTATATTTAAACATTTTTCCGTTGAAGGTGAAGACTTTGTCCTCTTTCATCATCCTCTCCCTAGACTTCACCACACTTGCACACCTCCCATCCCACACCGTCTTGATATAATTATGTTATAATTTGGATTAGATTAATAACCATTGCTTACATTATAATGACTGTGCACATGCTCTTCGCAGCGGAGCCATGCAGTATACTACCTTAGGTCAGATTTCCAGGACATGATCCTGAGGCAGCGATTTGTGCCTGATGTTCACTGGGGCACAACACCTGTGAGGGATGTGGGAGGCAGGACTGGGCAGAGAGCAAGGATGGACTGTGATGCAATCACGCAAAGGCCTCAGCTGGTCCTACAGGACGCCCTGAGCCTTTGTACCACACAGACCAGTCATTCGATGGGGCTGTCCCTGCGGAGGTGGCTTAACGTTGGAGGAGGCAGCTGCTTAGGCTGAGAGCAAGCGCCAGAAAGTTACCACTGTGAGCCAACTCCTGACTGCTGGGGTGTTACTGACTTGGACTGGGGGGTAGGGGTAGACTATCTGGACATGATACTGTAGCATCCACTACATATACTGTGATTACTTTTCCTTTCCTGGAATTCTTTCTTTCTCTGTTTTTCTTTGAGACAGAGTCTCACTCTGTTGCCCAGGTTAGAGTGCCATGCCATCAGCCTAGCTCACGGCAACCTCAAACTCCCGGGCTCAAATGATCCTTCTGCCTCAGCCTCCCAAGTAGGCATGCGCCACCATACCCAGCTAATTTTTTCTGTATATTTTTAGCTGTCCAGCTAATTTCTTTCAATTTTTAGTAGAGACGGGATCTGGCTCTTGCTCAAATCATCTGCCTGCCTCGGCCTCCCAGAGTGCTAGGATTACAGGCGTGAGCCACCACACCCGGCCTCTCTGTTGTTAATAAATACTTTCTTGCTTGTAGTTTGCCTACTTTTCTATGTACTTCACACTAATTCAACCCCAACGTCTTCTCAATTGTATAAATCGTCTTTCAATAGCTTCATATCTCAGTATCTTAAAATCTCAATATCTTAAAATTTATTGGGTATTCTATCCATTCCATCTTTTTGAAGCAATCTCTCCTGCAACCCTCTGACCTACTCCAGTGCTTCCCTGGTGCACACCTGTCTTGCTAGGATCTCCTTTCATCCTCGTCCTGGGCATTCATCTTGCTTCTCTCTTGAGTTAGCTCTTCTCTCTCCTGGATTCCATACCTTCTACTTTCTTGGTTTACTCCTTCACTGTGGCAGAATACATTCTCCAACAAGGGTGCAGGAGAGAGAAATTGTGCGAGAATTGCATTTCTGCAAATGCTTTATTTTTTCCTAAGGATTGATAATTTGGCTAGATACAGAATTCTAATTTGGAAATCCTTCTTCCTCAAAAATTGTAAGGTATCGCTTAATTATCATTCAACTTTCAAAGTTGTTGTTGAGAAATCCATTACTATTTTGTTTGTTTCCACTCCACAAACTGGTATTATCTTTTCTTTGTCCCAAGTGTCTTGGAATTTCACAGCAATGTGCCCTTGATGTGGGCTTATTTTTATTTTATTTACTGGGTGACACTTCTCCATGGGTCTCTTGTGCTCTTACAGGTCTTATGGAGAATGCCAAGAATGCAAGGCCCTGACCACCCTAAAATTAGGTCATTTCTCAGGGTTATGTCTGTGGTGACTATTTCTCAGGGTTGTTCTCACCTTGAGGGGTGAGATGAGTCTCCATCCAGGACAGAGAGCAGGGTTGCTTACTGTTTCCAGTAAAAGCAGTGGATCCCTCAGGTTTAATGTTCCTCAGCTGCAGCGCAAAACCACTGCACGTGCACACCCGCGGACCCCTACACACTGCTGTGGGACTCGGGGGCAAAGGGAAATGACACAGCATGCTAATGCTCACGCTGCTTGCTCTTCTGTGAGTAATAACATTCTTTATCTCCAACTCCAGAGTCTTCTGTCTTCTTTTTGTACCCATGAAACTGTAACAGGCTAACTTACTAATTGTGAGGAGGGAAAGTCAAATACCACCCCTGACACCATTATCCTGGGCACCTGATGGATTCCTTCCATCTGGGCACAGAAATTTTCTTGAGTTATTTATTTGATGATTTTTCTGGGGATCTGGGAAACTAACTGCTTCTGCTTCTCCTTTTTTTAAAAAAAAAGTATTAAGATAAAATTCATATGTCATAAAAGTCACCCATTTAGTTGTTTTTAATATATTCAGAGTTGTGCAACTATCATCACTGTATAATCACAGAACATTTTTATCATCCTTAGAGGAGAGCCCGTACCCGCTAGCAGTCACTCCATGTTATCCCCTCTCTTCAGCCCCTGGCAGCCACTAATCTACTTTCTTTCTCTATGGATTTGCCTAATTATACAATAAGGCCACATATTGTATAATTCCATTGAAATTCTGAAATTATACACTGTGTGGCCCTGTATGACTTGTGTCTTCCGCTCAGCATAATGTTTGGCAGACTTGTCCGTGTCAGAGTATCATCACTTCATTCCTGTCTGTTAGTACATCATATTCCACTGTACAGATACACCACATTTTGTCTATCCACTCGTTAGCTGAGGAGCACATGGGTTGTTTCCACTTTGTAGCTGTTATGAAAAATGCTGCTGCTATAGTTTGAAGGTCGGTGTCTCCCCAGATCCATGTGTTGGAACTTCCTACTCAAGGTGATATAGCATTAAGAGGTGGGGCTGTTGGGAAGTAATTAAGTCACAAGGACTGTGGGTGGGATTCGTGTCCTCATAAAAGAGGCTTGCCTTCGCTTCCTCGCCTCTTCTGCCACGTGAGGGCACAGCAGCCAGGTGCCAGCTATGAAGCAGACAGAGCCCTCACAGACACCGAATCCCCTGGTGCCTTGATCTTGGACGTCTCAGCCTCTAAAACTAAAAACAAATGTCTGTTGTTTATAAACAACCTAATCCAAGGTATTTTGTTATAGCAGCCTGAATAGGCTAAGACAGCTGCTATGAATATTTGTGTACAAGTTTTTGTGTTAGCATATGTTTTCATTTCTCATGGGTATAAACTCAGAAGTGGAATTGCTGGGTTACATTCTAACTCTATGTTTAACATTTTGAGGAACTGCTATATATTTTCCAAAGAGGTTATTCCGTTTTACAATTCCACTAGCATTGTACAATGGTGCTAATTTCTCTATATCCTGGTCAACATTTGTTTTTCTCTGTCTTTTTTTTTTTTTTTTTAGCCATCCTTGTGAGTGTGAAGTGGCACCTAATTGTGGCTGTGTTTGTATTTCTGTGACGACTCTTGCTGTTGAGCATCTTCCAAGTGGAACAACACAGAAGTGACTGTTGGTGCGCAGAGATTGAGCCAACAGCTTAGGTCCAGCTCATTTCAGTTTATGTCAACTTTCAAAGTGTTCCCTTTGTGGGCAGGGGTGACGTTTAGGAAGCAGATGAGAACAAAGAGGGAGAGAAAAACAGAGAAGTGTGTGCCTATTTACTCTTATCTCATCAGTGCTTGTGGGTGCCCTCATGTTTTCCCCCTGTCTCTGCCCTGATAAAACCATAGCAAAATCTGCTTATAGAAGAGTCTCTTGGCATCAGAATTGTCATTTTATTAAAAAAAAAAAACACACAAGGAATGAAGTGACTATACATGCAAAACCTTAACTGAAGGCCTTCAAATGTATTTTTATGTGGAGATTTTTTTTTATTTCAGCTCATTATGGGGGTACAAAAGTTCAGGTTATATATATTGCCCATGCTCCCCCATCTCCCCGAGTCTGAGCTTCAGGCGTGTCCATTCCCTAGACAGTGCCCATCGCACTCATCATGTAGGTATGCACCCGTTCCCTCCCCCCACCGCCGTCAGAACTTCAAGCGTGTCCATTCCCCAGGCAGTGCGCATCGCACTCATCAAGTAGGTATACACCCATCCCTTCCCCCCAGCCCCCACCTCTGTCCGATACCCAGTTGGTGTTATTCCCAAATGTGCACTTAGGTGATGATCAGGGAAACCAGTTTGCTGGTGAGTACATGTGGTGCTTAGTTTTCCATTCTTGGGATACTTCACTTAATAGAATGGGTTCCAACTCTCTCCAGGAGAACCAAAGAGATGCCATATCGCCATTATTTCTAATAGCTGAGTAATATTCCATGGTGTACAAATACCACATTTTGCTAATCCATTCATGAATTGATGGCCATCTGGGTTGTTTCCACATCCTTGCAATTGTGAATTGTGCTGCTATAAACATTCAATTCTATGTGGAGATTTTAAAGGTGTTAGGGAGTGTGTGCAGGGTCTAGAGAAGTCCTTATGTAATTTTATAAGAAGTGCTAGGGTGAGTATTTCCTAAGGCAACAGGATTCTAGGCCATTTTCTTAGGGAGCCGCTTGCTCTCAGGTTTTGGTTACCTCCTTGTTGCAGATCTGAGAAGGTAGAACGCTGTCTAAGTCACGTGGGCAGAGGGTCAGACAGATCAGAGTCTGGTTTGGGCTAGTGATGGAGGAGCCCAGACTGAAGGCCATTCTTCTGGGTTGCTTTCATGTAGCCATTTTGAGATTCTACCGTTAATTGTCTCATGCTTAGCGTTCTTTTGTTTGTTTTTATTTTTTTTTTTTTCTCTGAATGTTCTTCTGTAATCTGGTTGCAAATACTGGAAAATAAAACTGCAGCTGCAAAAGATAGTATCCTAAAGGATTGAAGTAGTTGACAGGAAGCCAAGAGAGGTGAGAACCCAAAACCCTTGCGCCATGCAAGGCTGCCTTTCACAGGCACGCTTCTGCCCTAAAATGCAAAACACCTGGATAGTTCTACGACTTCAGAAAGTGAGGAGCCGGGGAGAGAGGGATCAGGGTCTTGATGGATGAAATGAGAAAGCAAGTTGTAGGAGATGAGCTTTGCCTCTAACTTGTCACCTCCTTTCTTAGGCCTGTTGGGTTTTTTTGAATCTATAAAATGATGATTTTTAGTTTGGGATAATTACCAAAGGTGCTTCCATCTTGGTATTCTTTTATTTTTTTCTAAGGCCACCTGTTATATCTTTTGGGCAGCCAGGGTAAGAAACCTGGTCTCTTGACTTCTAGGATAGAGTTTGGAGTTCATAGACGATTCAGTCTTCCCTGAACCATGTGGTCCCAGAGGCTTCATGTTATTTCCTGTTAGTGGTTTTCAATGGCTTTGGAATAGAAGGAAGTTTATTGCTATGACAGTCAGGCAGCCACACTGGGGAAAATATGATGTATTGTGTTGTGCAGGAAAAAGTCAGTATTACCCAATCTGGTAATCTGATTTTTAGACAAGGGTATGACCCTGGAACATGCTGTCTATGGCTGAGCATAGCATTAGTCTTGTCTCCAAAAACAGTTGAAAAAAAAAATCACTGTGTACTTGGCTCGTCTGTCTCTTTTGGATATGGAAAATATATCTTGCCTGAAAACTTTCCTCATTCTTATTTTGGAAGCAACTAAACTGCTCTGAAGATGTTTCTTGTTGGAGTAATTAATTTAGCATTTATATAGCACCTCCTGTGTGCCTGGCTCTGTGTGAAGTGATAGAAATACATAGAGACTCTGAGATAGGTGATGTACCTAGTCGGGGAAAGGGAGAATAAGGCAAAAAGCCAATACTCATTTTCCATCCTTTCTTTTATTTCTCAAGGATTTGTTTAGCATTTGCTATGTGCCAAGTGCTGTTCAGGGTACTGGGGAATACGAAAGTGAATACAACAGATACATCTTTTGTTCTTTGAAAACCATACTGCAACAGAGCATGGTAAAACTATGCTAGAGGAGGCCAAATCAACCTGTGATGAGGGAGACGTATAGGGAGGATCAGGATCTGTGGGGGGCTTCCAGGCAAGGTGAGATGGGTGCTGGCCAAGTGAGGGGAAGGAAGAGGAACAGTTAAGCAATGGCTAGATGAAGGAAGTCCCTACTTGGGTGTCGAGTGTGGATTTAAGCAAGAATGGTAGGAAATGAGACCATAGAGGTAGGCGAGATTCAGCTCTTGAAAGATGTTTTATCCTTTGCTTAGTTAGGACTTTGGACTTGAACCCAAGGTGATGGAGAAACCACCTAAACAGCTCATAATGGAGGAATTATTCCAGGAAATTGCAGCCATTTACAAGGCCATAAAAGATGATATAGCTGTATAGATTTTGAGTTAAAAAAGACAGAACATAAAAATTATGTGTTCACTGTGATTGCTGATATATGAAATATAATTATGGCAAAGGCAAATCATGGGAGATGTCTAAAAGTAGAATCTGTTATTTGTATGGTGGGATTCTTTACGGATGCCTTTATGACAGTCACTCAGCATTGGATCTCTACTATATGCCAGTAGATCAAGATACAACCCCTTCTGTCTACCATCAAATAGGAAGAGATTTAATAACTTTCATGCAGGTTTAAAAAGTCTATGATTATGAAATGGGCAGAACAGGCAAAATCCATAGAGACAGAAAGTAGCCTGGTGGTTGCCAAGGTCTAGGGAGAGTGAGGAATTGGAATGATAGCCACTAGGGATGGGGTTTCTTTCTGAGGTGGTAGAAATGTTTGGAATTATATAATGGTAACGATTGCACATATAATCCTATGAGTAAACTTAAACTCACTGAATTGTACACTTTGGTTAAAATGGTTAATTTTATGTTATGTGAATTTTTATCTTGATAAAAAATATAGGAAGAAAAAAGGTGCTGATTGATTCTGCAGAGGTGATATTGCTTGTAATTCATCTTGTTTTTTGTTTTTTTACGTCGATAGTCAAGGGCAATCGCAAGTGTGAGCTGAACTGCCAGGCAATGGGCTACCGCTTCTACGTGCGGCAAGCTGAGAAGGTCATCGACGGCACCCCCTGCGACCAGAACGGCACGGCCATCTGTGTGTCTGGGCAGTGCAAGGTAAGTGCCCCGGACTGGGGCATCCAGATGCATTCTTGGGGCGTCTGATCTGTGACTGCTGACTCCACTGTTTTCCAGCGAGTGGGCTGCTACCTCCCCCAGCCCACGTCGGGGCCCCTGCACCATGAGCTCGAGGAGAAGTGGGCTAAGATGGCATGGCTTGGCCAGCCCTGACTGTGCTGGAAAGATCTTTGGGAGTCTCTGTGTTCCACCCTGGCACTTCAGTTATTAAGTGATTTATGTTTAGGCCACATGCTTTACAGGGACGCGGCAAGCTCTCCCGGTTAGATCTGGAGCACCTTCCTTGCCTGTGAAGTGGAGGTTATGGAAAGGACACTGCTGGTGGCGTCTAGAAATGGTTGGGGTCGTGGGGGTGGCATTTTAAGGGAATAGTGCGTTTTATCTCACTACCCGCCCCCCATGGGGCAGGCTTCCAAAGGAGAGTTGTTTGGTGCCTTTTATACCAAAAGTTGTACTTTAAACAGGAAGAGTTTTCAACCTCCTTGGGCTTCTGAAGTGTGTTCCAGGCACCACCCGCGTTCCGCAAACATTCTGGGCCGATGACAATCTATGTAGGATGCTCAACGTTGACAGAAAGCGCTATTTGGTTAAGAATGAGCATCTTAGATGAAATGGCACAAATTCCACATTAATTTGGGCCTGGACTTCTGACCTCTTTCATCCATATAGGTATTAGTGTAGCTAAGATTTAGCAGGTGAATGAACCTGGAGCTCAAACTAAGATTCTATATTAATTTAACATGCAGTAGCTGGCAGGACTGATTTTCACCAAAGGAAGAGCTCTTTGGCTGTAACATCTGAAAGTTCCTGTTATCCTTTGAATGTAAATTGCTACAGTTTAGTCTTAGGGCCTCGAAGTGTGTTTTATAAGCACAACCTCCACCCGACCCTGACTTTTTTTTAATGAGGAGGTTTCCAGTAGGATGCAAGATAACTTCTCAAATCAGGCTTGATAGTCACAGATTTTGAATGAAAGTTAAGAAAGGAAGAAGCTGCCACTTGATATCTGATGTGTATGAAGTATCTTTGGAAGAGCAAACCCTGAGAGGATTAGGACGCAGCATGGAAGAGTCAGGAAGCATGGTGGGAAGTACTGTGGAGGCTGAGACATGTTCTGGCCTCCAATTCTCCACTTCTTTAGAAAAACCGCTGGTTTTCACATAGCCTCTCTGAGCCTCAGCATCTTTGGAAAATCCCCGAGGGAGGGCCATATGGTCTCCACTTCTAAATGTTACTGAGCCTAAAATGATGTACTGGATGGCAACCTGGCTTTTTCTTTCAGGTCCTGAACCAACTTTTATTTCCTGAATACAGGTGTACACTACTGGGTAATGGTTAATGTAATGGTAATGTGTCATGGTTAAGAACATGCCCCCTGAAGTCAGACTGCCTGGGTTCAAATCCTGTCTCTTCCACTGATTTACTGTGTGATCCTGCAAAAGTTACTAATGTCTCTGTGCCTCTGTACATCCTCTACAAAAGGAGGAGGATGGTACCTATCTCTTGTGTTGTGGTGAAGAATCATGATGCTATCACAGGGTCTGGCACTCAATAAGCATGCTGCCATTTATCAGTATTGTCACTGTGTGTGCCCACATGTATCCCATTGTACTTGTACTTGAGTTTTCTATGTAAAAGTTTTTGCTTTTTTATTTTTTTTTGATGGATTATGGATTTGTGAGAGTCACATGATCTTTGCAGGCAGCGAGCTCACACTGTAGTGGTAATCACTGGGGGACTGCAGCTTCTGATCCAGCAGGTCTGGGGAAGAGCCTGCAAGTCTGATTTTCTAACAAACTCCTGTGTGATGCCCATGCTGCTGGTCCCAGGGTCATAGTTTGGGTAGCAAGGCTTTCAGGGACACTGATTACAATATAGTTAACAAAGAGCCAGAGAGGTCAATATAGGCTGGCATGGACTTAAAAGGAAGATGAAATGTGGTCTCTTCAATAGGGAAGCATGTTTTCTTAGTGTTGCATTAAGCGTCTCCGAGCTGATGATGTGAAAGACAAGCACTTCTAAGGACATGGGTATGGATTCTTACTAATTGATCAAAACCATCAAGACTGTAGGGCAACACAGCTTGCAAATAATAATTGCTAAATGGCTGAGACATTGTCCAGGGTGTGCGTATATTAATAGGAATCTGATATTGCAAAGATGACTTTGATATTACTTCATATTTGTTCTCTGTGCATTTGCCTGAAATTCCCTCACTGAAGTCGTTGGAACCACTAACTATCCCGTTCCTCTCTAGAACTTCAGTTTAAATAACCAGAAGTGCATTTGCTTCCCGGTTGAAGTTCTGTTTACTTTGCAACTTTCAAAGGGTGACGTGTCCTTTTCTGAATATTTGATTGGAAGCCCAGAATTCAAATTGATATCTCTGCCTCCCTGACTTGTGGCTGAGAAAGCTGTTACTCACAGGCAGTTCTCCCTAAGATATGTGTCTGCATCTGAAATCATCCCACCAAGCCTCTCCTGGCCACATAATGTTGAAAGAAATAGCCAGGCCTGCAACAAAAGTTAATGAAAGGTGACAAGCATTAAATAAGAATATGAGATGAGCCCACAAGAGAGTACCGCGTGGAGGAGGGTATTCTCCTCATACCAAGCCAAATAAAGGCTCCAGGCATACCCATGGCAAGCTTGAATGCTCTGTTCCAACTCCAGGGAGAGCCTGTGTTTACCTGTTGCTGGAGCTCCTCTGCGCTCTAGAGCCAAGAGTTGGAAGAGGGGTAAGAAGGATGTGGACATCCTAGGACTGGCTTGGTGGGGGCCGGAAGACTGGAGAAAATGGAAGTCAATCTCCAGTCCCTTGGTGCTGGATGACACTCCCTTTCTTGACAGGGACTAAAGGATCCCAAATGTTGGCTTTAGGCTAATGACTGCATATAGACAGGCCTTGAAGGGAAAGGGCAAGTAGAGCTCTCACCCTGTCTTTTCCTAAAACAAGAGAATGTATCAGAAGCCCACAGAATTTCTGCCTCCATCACCCCCAACTTTTCCCTCCAGACATCAAATGGGAATATCTGGCCAGTCTTCAGAGAGCTCTCAGAGACACTTCTAGCCCTGCCCAGTCATTATTGTCATTTATGCAAATGAAATAGCACTTATATCTAATTAACAGAGAACACAATCATAATTTATATCAGTAAGCATCACATCAACCATGCTGGGATTTTTTTTGACTTGATCTCAGCTTTAAACTGAATTTTTAAAAAATTCCAAATGTTTGTAGTTTGATATGTATGTATGTATTATTTTTGCTCACAATTTAAGGAAAACAGATGAAACTTTGCTTTGAAGGTATAGCAGGCATTTGAAAGAATGGGTCACATAGGTATAGCACTAGGAAAAAAAACCCATAGCTCCCTGGTGACCAGCCTTTCATAAATTCCAGGCTTCTAGACTAGAATGATCCCAGAAGAGTCACAATCACCCCAAGGCCCACCTACTGCTCCCCTAAAAAAGTGTATGGTTTTGAAGGAACATGACCTGAGCAGGTGCCTTGCAAAAATATAGGTTGTTTCAAAAAGACAGAGAAGGAAGGTATTGGAACTGATGCAGGCCAGTCAGGGGCCATTTCTGAGAGTTTGCCATGTACCAGACACTGTGCCATGTCCTTTATACACGGTTTCATGCATTTATATATCTTTACGGTGACACAGTCCAGTAGGAATTACTAATTCCCATTTTACAGAGGATTGTTGTGAAGATGAAGTGAGTTGTACACACTAAATACTACATAGGGGTTTATTACTAATATTAGCTTTTTAGGCTGAACTGTTAATCAGAACAGAAAGAGTTGTTCATATGTGATGGAAAGAAAGCCATGTGCTGTAAGTCTCTCCCCTTTTCTGAGTTTATTTTCCTCACTTCCTCTTTCCAAAATGACTGTCTTTTCAAAACACAAATCTGGGTGTGCCTGTCTTTTGCTTAAATTTCATCCGTGGCTCCTTATTGCCTATGGAATAACGTCCAGGCCCTTCATCGTCTGCCTCCTGCCAGGCCTGCAGGCTACCAGTGCTGGCCAGGCCGGGACGTGTTCCTCCCTGACCCAGCAGGCCTGCTGCCTTGTCCCCTATGGGGCACACACACTGTCACATCGGCCTGGAGTGCCACTCTGTGTCTGGCTTTGCTTTAGCAAAATGCTTACCATTTGATTTGAATAGGCTCTTAAAATAAATGTGTAAATGAATTAAGGTACTTGGTGACTCAATATGTTGGATTTGAGCAAATGAAATTAATCTTGAATCCAGCACACAATTTTCTCATTTTCGGCTTGGGATGGGCAATTGAGTGCAGATAAAATGAGGAGATGAAGCCTCCTTGGCCAGATCCCCAGAACTCAAGGCCTTGAAGGTCGGGTAGAATTCTTGGCACCTCCCCAAGCTCCAGTCTCCCACATTGAGTTTGTTCTGTTGCTTACTTTGAATTTCTTGAGTCCCTTCAGAGCCGATGGCAGAGAACCTAAGAAAGTGTGAGTGCTCGCTCGCATGCGCCTTCTGTGGAAGGGAAAGAAGCTCCCCGCTGCCCGGAACTGCCTCGCACTTGGTGCACGTTCCCGGTCAGTCAGTCGTCACCTCCGCCACAGGGCGCTTGCTGCAGCTCCGCCGTCCGCCCACACTGAGTGTGGGCTTTGACACCTCCTCCCCCAGCTGGACACCACTTGGATTCCACAGGGACACATCGGCAGACAGTTTCATACTTAATAAATTAAAGCGAGGTAACTGTTTCCAAATGTTCAGAGATAAACTCTGGACCCATGCGTTGCTCTCACTGGGGAAGGATGACATAATGGGTGTGTTTGTGTGTGTGTGTGTGTGGTGTGTGTTTGTGTGCAGGTGCTGAGTTTCTATCCCCTTCCTTTATGAGGCTATTGTACTCTCCTGAACTAAACTATTAGACCCTGCTCATTTCTCTGTCCTTTTGCCCTAAATTGCTTTTTTATTTTCCACTTGTGGTTACAGGCTTCCTTTTGCGGACTTTGCTTAGAGTTTATATTGTTACAAGAGAATAATTGGATTGGGTAGATTGTCCTCTTTCACCAGATATTTGTATGATTCAGCCTTGAAACAGGGTGGAGAGCTTCTAATTTGCTTGAATTCCAAGGTTTTGTGGGGTTTTTTTTTTTTTTGGTTTTTGATTTTGTTTTAGACAGAGTCTCGCTCTGTCACGCTGGCTAGAGTGCAGTGGCGTCATCACAGCTCACTGCAACCAAAAACTCCTGGGCTCAAGCGATCCTCCTGCCTCAGCCCCCAGAGTGCTAGGATTACAGGCGTGAGCCACCGCGCCCAGCCTTGAATTCCAACTTTATGTGACTCTTTGTGGATCCTTCCCCCTTGTTCCCCCTGCAAGCAAACTGTGTTCTCAAAGTACTTTCTATTTGTGTCTTTTAAAAGCTTATCATATTATTAGTGATTTTGACATATGTCTAAGGTCCTAAAGGAGATTGAGCATTATATGCACTTGTCTCTTCAGTGCTTAACAGATTAAAATTATTCCATAAATGATTTTTAAGTATATGAATAAATGAACAAAAGAACAAGTTACAAACTGATTGTGAAACCTCTTTTCCTGAAAATAATCAAGAATGGGATTAACTAAAGCAGCGTTAAACTTTGGGGGCCCTTACTCTGTTCCCAGGACCTCTTGAAATCTTAAACTGAAACCTAACATAAACCTGAAGAAATTTGCGAAATTTGCCTTACTACATGTACTTTTTCCTACCATCTATTATTTTTCTCATTTTAATCACTGCAACAAATACTCAACATAAAAACTCTGTTTAGATTTCTTAATTACTCAACATAAAAACTCTGTTTAGATTTCTTAATTAATATATACTTAAACAATTAGTTAACCTAAGTAATACATGCAATTATTGATTAACACAACAAATCATCATAACCACTCACTGCCATATACTGTGCAAGGCGTTGGTGATAAAACAATGGAAAAGGTTAACACAGTTGCTGCTCAAATTGAGCTTAACACCTACAGTGGGGAAAGTAATAAAAAGTCAGTTAACAAGGAAAAGAATTACAAATTTTGATGAGTGCTAGGAAGTTAACAGGGTACTGAAATCATGAAAACCTGTGGGGCACACATTAAATGGAGTGTTAGGGGTAAGTCTCCGGGGGGACAGAGGTCCAGATTACAAGTAGAGGCAACACTACTGACCTGTGGGTCCCAGGGATTGGAGAGCGTGTATGCCAAGCCTCTGGCCCAGGACCCAGCACATACAAAGTGTTCAGGAGCTGACAGATGTCAAGGTGACCGTTTTGTTCTTGCTCCCTGCTCTCTCTGCCCGTGGGTTAATCTGGTCTCCTCTTCAATGGTGCCATTCTTAGTTCCTCCAAGGTATGCACAGTTCTTCCTGAACACCTGCTGGCTTTAGCAATGGAAAACCCTCCATTAAGTCATTCCGTAGGTCCAGAAAGACTCCCCTGAAAACTGGATGATGTCATATGTGGAGAAGAGGCTTTGGGCTCAGCCAGGCTCTCCAATGTGACAACAGGTAAAAGAGGAGTTGTTAGGTAAAATAGGGATAGGATGTCCTCAAGAACAGCCAACTAGTCCTCCTACCTTAGTGACAGAGAGAGGCTCAGGACCCCTCTCCCCTGGCATTCCCCCAATGGGACCTTGGAGTGTTCTGTCTGAATTATTGGCAGGAGTGGTGACTGACACTTGTATCTGAGAAATGAGCTGAAGCTTCCCCAGAGGAAAAAAAGGTCCTCTGGGCCAAATAGTCCACCCTTACCCTAAGCTCACCCCCACCCCTGCCTCTAAACCAAGCACAGGCTAGAAGCACTGCTTGAATGTGATGTGTTATGGTGCAGATACTGCAGAGTATCCAATACTCATAGTGTGCAGTCGGTTCTGCAGATACTGTTCCGCAATGCATGGAATAAAACCTAAGGGATGCAGAATACTGTGCCGCTTATGGAGACCCCATGCTGCCTCTGTTCAGACTAATAGGGCCAGCGGAGCCCTTTCCCTTTGGTCCTTGTGCACGTTCTTGCTGAATCAGCTCATTATTTACTAATAATGTTGACATAGGATCTGACTTTATTATCATTATTTAATTTTAATATTGGCTACTTAGCCTAATGATGATTAGTATTTAACTTTAATAAAGGCTGTTTAGCCTAATGATGACTTAAGCAGAGCCTGGATGTCTGAGTGAAGATGTGAAGGGAATATCCATCATTCTAACACCAAGTTTGGGTATCTCATTTAAATTCCTGCCAAACATCAGGTCAAACCAAGTAGTGAGAAGCACTGCTAATGGGATAGAAAAGCCTTAGAAACTAGGTTGAAGTGTTGCGCATCTAGGTAGAAACGGGTATTTGAGGACAAAAGTACCACATAAAAACACTTAAAAGTTTTTATTTCATATTTTGAACAGATAATACATTTTCATGACTCAAACATCAAAAGTGTGATCCCTGCCCTGCGTCTACCCAGTTCCCCGTGCCCCAACATTCCCCTTTCTGAAACGTTCCTAGAAGTTTCACACGCTAAAAAGTTGAGTTGGTGGCTGGGGAGAGAAAAATTAAGTTAGTAGCTGGATGGCAAAGGATCCCGTCCAACTAGCCTCTCGTTTCTGGGAATAGGCCAGTCGAATCACACAGTTGTGTCTGGCATTGTAGACGGGCTCTCAAAGTTAGGCCTCTACATATGATGCAGGCAAACAGATCTTTAAGGAGAGACATTTCTATGGAAACAGAAGACAAACAAAAGTTAATGTCTGGAGTAGTCTACAAACTAGTTTCTTTTAGAGTCTGGAGGGCAGTCAGCTGAGAAGACCAGTGGCAATCTAACAGATTTTCCTGGATTGTAGTCTGTGTGAAAATTTGTCCAAACACAAGCTGTTGTGGTAATTTTTCTTCAAAGCCAAGTTTGACTAGCTTCAGCCCGTAAAGCCTTAGGAAAAAGGCAGTTTTAATTTTTAGTGCTTCCAAGTCAGAAGGGTAGGAGAAAAATTGAAAACGTTTGTCTGAAAAGTCACAGCCAGATATTGAAGGAAAAAAAAATTCAAGATTCAGTCCAGATAATAAGAAAAACACCTCAAAAACAATGAAGAGGGTTAGAATCTAATAACAGGTGCACTGTAGTTTTCTTTTGAAACATTTTTCTCTCTCTCTACTCCCCCTTTCTACCAAAGATATTTATAAGACTGGTTTGTTTGTAAGATAAGTTAGTTTTATTAACTTGGCCTGATTATTTCCATAAAATACAAGAAGAATAGTGATTTACTATTTAGGCTGTTTTCAAGTTGGCTTTGCTGGAACTTTTCATAAGGTGTCTCAGATTAGACATTTAAAAGCCACTCAAGGCTAGGAAGCCACGTCAAGGATTTAATTTGCCTTCAGACTATGTCTGTAATAATTGTACAAATTGGGTGGATTCCTCTCTTCTTGAGGTCCTCAGAATATTTGGAGGTTCCTCGGCCTGTGAGAAAGTGACATTTTTTACCTATCACAAGGCAACCAAGTGAACTGTGTATTTAACATATCAGCCCAGTTTCTCCAGGGGCTTCTATTGGCTTCGTAATGTCAACCTCAGTTCCTCACAGCTGTCTGTCATATGTGAAAATATGGTATTACAGGCAAGGCCTTGGTCATATAACCAGTATTTCCAGTTGTGTTCTGTTATATGATGAACAGATTCTTCTTGAGCTTATGCAAATAACTATATTGCCATAAACAAGAATACTCATGAACAGTGTTAAGAATTTTGGAAGGATAAGGCAGAGAAAAGCAAATGTTTCCATCATTTTCACAGTAGTATACTTGACCCAGCTGCTATAAAGCTTAAGAAAAAAAATTTATTTAACTCTGGAAAACAAAACATAAAAATAATCAGTAATGTTTCAAACAAAAAAGCCATTAAAAATTATAATCCTTCGTAAGTTTATTCCCATGTAATTAATTCTTGTTCTGCTTGTTGTTGAGTTAGTAGTTTTGTGAGTCAAGTTTTTTCCATTGGAACTTTTGAAATTCTTAACCAGTCCAATTGGATAATCTCAAAGTCATCAGCAGAGGTCCGAACTTCAGACTACCTGTCCAAGGCTTTTTATCCTTCTCGTGAACGTTTAAGACAGAACATTTTAGAAGTACAGCTGCTTGCAAAAATCTTTTAGAAGAAACATCAGGGTAAAGCAGTTTCCTGTGGACAAGACTTAAAATGGCCATGGCTAAGTATTTGATAAGACCTTATAATAATGCAATCAAGAAGAAAGTCTGGTTATTTATGTGGCATATAAAACTTAACATTAGAATTATGACTGATAACATTTATATACCAAGACATACCAGATTTCTAGGAATCATATCAAATCTTGGAACACATGAATAACACGTTTACACAGATACAACTCAAAGAAAATTAAACACCATTTCTTATTTTACAATGCTTTCCACATGATTTTTAACCTACCAAATAAGACTAATATGTCTCTCTTGGACTTCTAAGGGCCCTTCGGGAATATTTATGTTCGTTCAAGGTCAAGAAGACTTAATATAGAATTTGAAATTTGATTTTGAGAATTCTGTCAAAAATAAGAGTTCAAAACAGTTGATCAAAAATAGGATTACAGGTCATTGGGAAACAATAGTCCTTCATTTAACCAAAGTGAAAATTAAAAGATTTTAAAAAGCAAAACCTCTCTCTGGGAGGCCGAGGCGGGTGGATCGCTTGAGGTCAGGAGTTCGAGACCAGCCTGAGCAAGAGCGAGACCCCGTCTCTACTAAAAATAGAAAGAAATTATATGGACAACTAAAAAATCTATATAGAAAAAATTAGCCGGGCATAGTGGCGCATGCCTGTAGTCCCAGCTACTCGGGAGGCTGAGGCAGTAGGATCGCTTAAGCCGAGGAGTCTGAGGTTGCTGTGAGCTAAGCTGACGCCACGGCACTCACTCTAGCCCGGGCAACAAAGTGAGACTCTGTCTCAACAAAAAATAAATAAATAAATAAATAAATAAATAAAAAGCAAAACCTTTATTCTTTGATAGCAAGAAGACTCAGTTTTCCAAATAATCAAAAGACCTAATAAAAACAACATGAGGCACACAGAATATGTTCCTCTTTCTCTCCTTGCTCTCTCTCTCTCTCTCTTTTTTTTTTTTTGCAGTTTACTCAAAGGGTGAGAAAAATCTTTTAGTATTTTTTATCAATATTACATGAAAATCTTATTTAAAAGAGAAAACCAAATTTTACTTTTGTATCAGTGTATTAATGCTAAAGCTAATATGAATAAAACCTTATAAAAATATATATCCAATATTTGCCAGCTTTGACCACATAAGATTTTTATAAACTCTTTACAAATTTTTTATTCTCTTTGCCCCAAATTTTTTACATTCATTTAGTTTTATTTATATCATTTTGTTATTTCTTCATTTTGAAACAACATTTAAATAACATCTACAGTAGACAAAATTACTTTTTTAAAATAAAAACCACATTCTTATGCCTTTTTATAATTTTCCTCACTAAAACACATCTCACCCTCCCTGTACATTTTGTATACAAAATTGTTGCCCTTATTTCTAGTAGCTTTAATTACATATGGTGTTACAATTTCTCTTAGTAACTTTAATTTTCAGTGAAAAACCTAGAAAGTAAGCAATTTGGTTATTTATAAAAACATTTATGAAGACATATTTTATAATTTTTGGAAACATAGGCTTTTTCATAGACCATTTTTAAGATGTGGAATAGGACATATTTACTATTTTTCTGAAATAAAAAGCCAAAAGTATATAAGCTTGAATTTATATTTAATAATTAATATTTTAATATTTTAACCTAATTAGATATGACTCAAACATTTCATGACTTATTTAATTTTTTTTTTTTTTTTTGAGACAGAGTCTCACTCTGTTGCCCAGGCTAGAGTGCCGTGATATCAGCCTAGCTCACAGCAACCTCAGACTCCTGGAATCAAGCAATTCTCCTGCCTCAGCCTCCCAAGTAGCTGGGACTACAGGCATGTGCCACCATGCCTGGCTAATTTTTTCTATATATATTCTTAGCTGTCCATATAATTTCTTTGTATATTTTTTTAGTAGAGACAGGGTCTCGCTCTTGCTCAGGCTGGTCTCCAACTCCTGAGCTCAAATAATCCACCCGCCTCGGCCTCCCAGAGTGCTAGGATTACAGGCGTGAGCCACCGTGCCTGGCCAACTTATTTAATTTAACATAATATGACTTTAAGATTTTAAATTACTGAAAAGATTTTTTAAATTATAAGTTTATAAATGTTTCATATTTACCTAATTTACTCATTCTTAACAATTACATTTACATTGCTCATGTAAAACAAAGCTAGCCATTTAACTAAATTTTTCTTTGTAAAAAGCAGAACCAGGTTAGCCCTGAACCATCCAGTCTCACCTTAACCTAGACCTCTGAAATACAGAACATGGGTACCCTCCCCAATGTTCCCCCTCAGTCATCCTGGGTCTTAAGTACCCACATGGCACCCAGGGTAACCTGTCCGAGTCTTGGATTCAAATCCTAGGTATAGAGCCCAGGACAAAGGACAGAGCTGTAAAGATGATGCCTGGAGAATTCAACACTTCCCAGTATGACCAGAAGACAGGAGTGAACCAGGGAGGACAGGGCCATATTGGGCCTGGCCGTGCTCTATAGCCAGTGGCCCATATGTCCCCACGTCTCACTGTAGTCGTGTATCCAGACCCTAGAATCCAAAGGCTCAAAACCAAAGACATAAGTTCACAGCAAGATCTGTGCAAGGCTTCAGGGCAGCCCAGTAGCCAGCCCTTACAGCTTTAGCTCACAGACAAATCAAGCAAGTATCCAAAATATTACAGAAGCAATAGTTTTATTACCTTAAAACATAAGGAGAGAACATAAACCTGACCAATAGACCCAGGCAGAAATGTCTAAATTAAATTCTGAAGACAAAATTTTTATTTTGTTTTACCAAAAATTTTAAAACTAGTTGTATTTACCAACGATTTATTAAAGTCACATGAATCTGAAAAGCATTTGGACTTATTTACTTGATTTATGAGTATTTACTTATTTCTAAATCAATTTGATGCCATGTAGACCAGCAGTCCCCAACCTTTTTGGCACCAGGGACCAATTTCATGGAAGACAATTTTTCTACTGAGCGGGGGATCAAGGGATAGTTTTGGGATGATTCAAGTGCATTACATTTATTGTGCAGTCAGACCTCCCTGCTAATGATAATCTGTATTTGCAGCCGCTCCCCAGCGCTAGCATCACTGCCTCAGCTCCACCTCAGATCATCAGGCATTAGATTCTCATAAGGAGCACGCAACCTAGATCTCTCACATGCAGTTTACAGTAGGGTTCGCTCTCCTATGAGAATCTAATGCTACTGCTGATCTGACAGGTGGCAGAGCTTATGCGGTGATGAGAGTGATGGGGCACAGGTATAAATACAGATGAAGCTCCACTTGCTTACCTGCCTCTCACCTCTTGCTTTGTGGCCCAGTTCCTGATACCAGTCCATGGCCCAGGGGTTGGGGACTGCAGATGTAGACAACATACAAGCACATGTGTAGACATATACATACATGTAAGCATAACATATAACACACACGTACACAAAAGCCAAAGAGATCAGGAGTACCAGTGCAAAAGACAGCAGAGCTTTAAACTGAGAGGAGCCTACTCATGACTCCTGGGACTTTGTGAGGAAGACAGGGGACCCCAAAACAAAAGGGGGTCAGTGGTAACTTTTTGTGTTTCTCAAGGGGTCTCAGAGTTGCTAGAAGTCCCCCCAGATACCTTTTGAAGGTGGCAAAGGGAAGGTGGGGCAGAAGTAAATGGAAGAACAAGTTTTAGAGGAGCCACTTTGGGCGGGGAAGAGGGGCGGTTAAGTTTTCCAAAAGGTCAGTGAAGTTTTAGTTATCAGGGGTTTGAGAAAAAGGGGTCTAGTCAACCAAAACATTCCCATGGGAGACATAGGATCCAAAAGAGAACAGAGAAGCTTAAAAAATACACAGTCTGGATGTCAGCTTTTAATGCAGCAGACTTCTGACCAGAGAGCTCTTTTAAAAATCCTTTTACATTTCTTATTATTAGATTTCAGCTAGGACAAACAGCAAATATTCCTGGTTTAAAAAAAATTTTTTTAAACCAAAGGTATCCCCCAAGTGATTCAGAACCCAAACCAATACGCCTTTTATGACTTAACCTAGGACACACTATGCCTCTCTTAAAGGGTGCAAAGAAGCAGTCTTCACAAGGCCCACAGCCACCCCCAAAGACAGCTGGAAGGAAAAAGAGCCTTAGGGATGAACAAGAAAGCAGTATCTGTCTATGGGAGGGAAAAGGATCAGTAACAAATGGGAACCCCAAAAAGTCAAGAGTCACACATATATAAATTCAAAACAAATAGTTCAAACTAGTTCTTTTAAATGTTTCTTTTTTCTCCTGTGTTAAAAGATTTGTATCTCCAAGGGTCTGGTTCCCTGACTGTGTAACCAACCCGGGTCACAGCAGAAAAAGCACAGAATCCTGGCCCAAGCCCAAGCCCCACCACCCTGTCAGACCAGCAGTGACATCAGACCCTCATAGGAGCCCAACCCCCACTGCAAATTGCGCATTCGAGGGGTCCAGGTTGCAGGCTCCCCGTGAGAATCCAACACCTGATGATCTGAGGTGGACCCAAGGCACTGCCACCCCCACTCTCCCAGTCTGTGGAAAACTGTCTTCCATGAAACTGGTCCCTGGTGTCAAAAAGGCTGGGGACGGCTGCTCTAGGCTACAGGCTGGAGTATCTTTCTCGCAAATCCTGCAGAGGATCCAAAGCTGACAGTTTAAACATACAAAGAATTTTTTACTTTGTTTTAAATCTGATTTCTGCCTTTAAAAATCTTGCCTGCCAAGGGAGTTTTTAGGCTCTTTTGTATTTTTTCATTGGTACCGATATGATAGCTTTTTAAGATGAGAACTCTCTAAAAAGTATTCTTTTAAATGTAGCCAATTGATTCATTCCGTAAGCAACTGAAGCCAATACGCCTTTTTCACGGAAAGTCCCAGAGGTAACTTTCTAGGTTTAGAATACCATGGATGTAAGTGGCGTTTTTCAAATGGACACAAAAGATGTGGCCCTTGTGATCACAAAAAACTGGACTGCCAGGTATAGGTTAAGATAGCAAAAGACCTTGGTTGCTACCGGTAGTTAGGGATGGTGTTTGAGCGCAGGGTGTCCACGGTCTCTCCATGAGCATATGGACACATGGATACATGGGAATGCCTCCAGTCACAGACCTGCCATGTATGACACTGGACAGGCCCTCCTGGGAGCACTAGCCAGGCAACAAAGATTGAGACAACAAAAGCCCCTTGTGGATGGGCCTCCTTATTAAGACAGACTCCCCAAGGGCTTGGCACAGTCAGAAGAAAGAGTGCTCACCATCAAATTGGTTTTAACTGATCAACACCTAAGCGCACATATAGGAATAACATTCATCGGGTGTCAGGCAGATGGGAGGTGGGAGGAGGGGATGGGTATATACATACATAATGAGTGCGATGCGCACTGTCTGGGGGATGGACACGCTTGAAGCTCTGACTAGGGGGGAAGGGCAATATACGTAACCTAAACTTCTGCACCCCCATAATATGCTGAAATAAAAAAAAAGAAAAAAAGAGACAACGCTGCTTATAACTTTGTATGTCTCAGGGTTCCCAGTCCTTTCAGACTGGCCACTGGACGTGACCTGAAAAATCACACCCTGCCCCCTAGATGGCAGAGACTAAGGGAGAGTGCTCCCCCTTGGTTACAAGTCAACTCTTAAAGGCATGAAGCAAGACAAAAGGGAACCTCATCTGGTTTTTATTTCGGGGACCCACAGCACTGTTTGTCTTAAACAGACGCCAGTCTGATGAGAACTGTAAAACTCCCCGGTATATATGGAAGGAAGCCGGCTTGCACAGTGGGCTCGCAGCAGGGTTTAGGCCTGTGTTCTACCCCATTTCTACCCTATGGTACCCCTCCTTATGACAGAACAGTGCAGGATGACAATGACAAGGGAAAAAAACAAAGACTATTTCTGGGAAGAAAAGGATCAGACGATATGAATATTTATACCCAAAAGACACCAGAGTTGCTGCACTTAAGACTCGTCATACACATGCTTTTCTCCCATTAATCTTAAATTTGGGAAGGAAAACGAGACAAACAGTGATTTCGCCATCTGCTCCACCCAATTCCACAAAGAGACCAGGAGTCTGACTGCATTTCCCACCCCTCTGCTGGGTGGTCGGGACCAGGGTGCCCCTAGGTGTGGCTCTCGGAAGATGGGAGAGGTTTTGGTTCTCCTGCTCACAGCACCGAGACTGCAGGGGCCAAGGGGAAGCTTCTTCCTTCGTGTTCTGCAGGTTCACTGAACGTCAACAAAAGGCAGATTGCTAGGAGAAAAAGCGTATGAAATTTATTCTAATGTGCATAGCAAAGGGGGATCGCAGGAAAATGATTACCCAGTACCCCAGTGGGGCGCAGGTGTTCATCTGCCCTTTTTCAGAGGGAAGGGGAGAGGGGGCAAATGTGGCAATCTGAGGGATAGTAAGTGATTTTGGGGGGGAAATGAATGGATTTGGAGAACATACAGCAGCCTGGGACAGAGTCTGTTAGGCCTACAGACAGTCAATGGCTGGTAAATGATTCTCTTTGAAATGCTGAATGGGACCAAAATAGAAGACAATGGTTCGTGATGAAAGCGTGTCCAGGTGTGTTGACAGACTTGAGTCTTTCTTCCTGCAAGATTAGTTAAGTTAATGAAAACTCAGGGAGGGGACCAGAGGTAATTGTTTTCTTTGGCCAGTGCAGGCTTTAGGCAGGTGGGGGAGCTTCAGAGGACAGATTTGAGAGAGACAGAGGATTGAGAGCTGGGGTGGAGGTTGGGGGGGGGGGGGGAAGGTCAGAGAGACCTGGAGGTGCTTCGTTAGTCTAGCATGTCAAAGTGCCATATTTTGGGATATTTGTTTCTGAGCCCCAACACTGCAATAAATGCACTTATATGTGGGTCAGTTTACATGTTTGCAATACCTGTTGGATAAACTCTTAGAAGAGAGTCAAGAATACATATGTGCTTGTGATTTTAATAGCTAGCAGTGGCAGATTGCTCTCCAGAGTGGTTAAAAGAACTAACACACCCACCAGCAGTGCATGAGGGTGGTTTGTTATCCACCTTCTGGATTTTTGCCAATCTCATGAGTGAAGAGTGGTATCTCCTGTAGTTTTCACTTGCATTTATCTTGAGTGAGGTTGAGCATCTTTTCCTGTGTTTAAGAACCGTTCAGGGCCTAGACTAGGGTGAGATGAGTGAGGTGCCTTGGGTGCAAAATTCAAGGAAGCATGTGCTACATTCTCAGGGTCTCCTTCAATTTTGTGCTGCAGGAACCTGTCCGCCCTAATCCCAGCCCTGACCGTACCCTCCTCACCCAGGAACCATTTACATTCCTTTTGTGTAATCTGTCTTCTCATAATCTTTGCACATTTTTCTATTGGGTTGTTGATCTTTTTCTTAACTTGTAGAAGCTTCTTGTACATTAAAGAGATTATTTATGATATACATTGTTTTGTATATCTTTTGTTTTTTGGGTTGTTTTTTTTTTTTTGTCGAGTGGCCTCTTGACTTCTGCTTTGGCTTATGGGGTTTCATTTCTTTTTTGCCATGCAGAAGTTTAAAAATTTTTTAAATGGCCAATTTAGTAATTTTCCTTTTTTTGATTCTGGATTTTGTGTCATTGAAAGACCTGTGTTTTGAAATTAGAAAAAATAATTCTCCTGTGGTTTTTTTTTTTTCAGTAATTTATGGTTCTATGCTTTTACATTTTTATAGTTTACACTAATCCATTTGGAATTTACCTAGTTTATCCTGTGAGGTATGGATTCAATTTTACTTCTTTTCAGGCGACACAGTTAAGCCTTAACCATAATTGAGCAGTCCATCTTTCCCCCACTGTTTTGGAGCTCTCTCCTTATTACTGTACATGTGTATATATTTTGGGCTTTTTATTCTAGTCCATTAGTCTCCATGTCTTTTCATATACAAATACCAGAACATACACTTTGAAAGAGAAATAAAACATACCAACATGTAAAGTTATAAAAGGTACGTTTGCTTTGCTTGGGGCTAATGCATTCATGGGCTTGGAATGGAAACCTTTCTTTTTTCCTCACTCGGAAAAGCCACCTGTGTACCTGTGCATAGGGGCCTCAGCGAGACTCCCTGTTTACAATATGTTTTTACTTGATTGAAAATGAACATTTCATGACTTTTTGGACCAGAATGGCAAAAGTTACCATTGTGAAAAGTCTTCCAAATGACAAGGTAGGCCAAGTCAAGATCTCATGGACAGTTGGGGGAGATCATAAAAAGAGAGAGAATTAGAAGAGTTATTGAAAACACAGACTAAAAGTTCTAGCAGCTGTTTGCTTTTGGAATATATTAGATTTGACAGAGGAAAAAAAATTGCTCCTATGGGCAGCTTTTGAGGTCCCATCTTGTGTCATTCAGTAAATAGACAGTCATTTTATTTTATTTTGTATGAATCATAGCAATTTTTATAAGTTTATCAACCTGTCTCCTAATGGTTTAAAATTTACTGTTTTTCCTACTTTCTTTTCTTTTGTTTTATTTTCACAATTCCCAGCAAAATGCTAGTAATTTTGATGCTTAAGAATATTCTAGACCTGGTCTCCTAACCAAGTCTTGAGAGGATGCCGGGGGAAAGATTATTTTCTTGTCCTACTACCTCCACACTTGCCCAAATGGATAAGGAAGGGAGACGGCTGTGATTTTCATACAAAGGGACCAGATACAATTGTGTGAAAAAGATCTTGGATTCAAACATGTGGTTTCCAAATATCAGCCTTATTTTCTCGAAACCACGCTTCACAAAATCTTAACGTATGTTTGTCTCCTTTGTGCGAGCTATGATGAACTTTCCGTGGATGAAGGATCTTTTTACCCTTTGGGTTTCAAATCAGTTTTTAAAAGCTTAATTTAAATACTTCCCCTTCTACAATGTGAGGTGCCAAATATACAGTATAAATAAAGGACAGTGCTGGGTGTTTCAACAGTGTTTGATGTCCTCTTAGTATTTCTCACTTGGGGAAAAATAAAAATAAGCTCTTTTTTGATAGACATTTAATTCCCTCAGAGTGAGGCTAGAGACCATCTAATAGTTTATAAATGGACGTCTGCGTCTTACTGCTGTGTTCCCACTTTTATAGATTATGTAGCACAAGATCAAGTAAATGTGCGACTTTTAGTACTGCTTGGTGATGACTTTTTCTAGAACTGGTTGATCGTGACATCTAGTGTTCAATAGTGAAATTACATGTCCTTCTTAAAAGCTTAAATTCCTGTTCAAGTCAGGGCTGGGAATAGAATAAATAGGCCAAATAGGCCGGGCGAGGTGGCTCACGCCTGTAATCCTAGCACTCTGGGAGGCCGAGGTGGGCGGATCGTTTGAGCTCAGGAGTTCGAGACCAGCCTGAGCAAGAGCGAGACCCCACCTCTACTAAAAATAGAAAGAAATTATATGGACAGCTAAAAATATATATAGAAAAAAAATTAGCCGGGCATGGTGGCGCATGCCTGTAGTCCCAGCTACTCGGGAGGCTGAGACAGGAGGATCGCTTGAGCTCAGGAGTTTGAGGTTGCTGTGAGCTAGGCTGACGCCACGGCACTCACTCTAGCCTGGGCAACAGGGTGAGACTCTGTCTCAAAAAAAAAAAAAAAAAAAAAAAACAATAGGCCAAATAAAATAAGTGGAAATGGAATTGGGGCAATAACTGGGGAAAATTCGAATTATAAGGATGAATTCTCCTTGATGACAACACCAAGAACTGTAAATAACACTTGGGGGCAATTGTGTCTGGACACAGACATGTAACGTGAACTGCTGTTCAGACTTGGTCCTGCGTCAGGTTATTTTTGTTTTTGTTTTTGCTTTTAGTTAGGTCCTTCTTTGGCTCTTTCAAGACCAGGTGTGAGTAAATTCACTTCCCAACTACCTTGAGCAAGTCATATAATTTCTCTGAGTTCACATCATAAAATTCTGTGATAATTAAATGAGATATTGTTTCATGTATAAAGATCTGGGCTCAGTGTGGGGTGCATTGTAAACAATAAATAGCACTGCGGGTGGTGGTGTGGGGAGGTGTTTGGGGTGTCATTTGCATGGATCTTGATGTCTAGGGGTAGCAAAGAGCAAAGAGAGACAGTGACCAGGTGCATACATTGGCCAGGATATTGTCACTGGATCCAGGGATCAGTAAACAACAGGAGCCGGTCATGATATGAACAGAAACTGTGAATCGTATGAGGCTCAGGTGAAGGGGGCCACCGAGGTTGAGAAGGCCACTACCCCACTGACTTGGGATACAGAGTGCAGGAGAGAGGGCTGGAAGGAAGCCTCAGACATCCTTGAGGAGAGTGGTTCACCTGTAGAGCTTTAAGACATAGTCACGTGCAGAGGGATTAAGTTTCTTAACTTTTCTGAGCCCCATTTTCCACTTCGTCAAGTGGGGATGCCAAGGGTACTGACCCTGCAGGCTTATGAGGATTAAATGAGAAGATACATATGGGAGCCTCAGCACAGCTTACTGAGCACACAATAACGAACTGTTTGCTAAGGGAGGAGATGAAAGCAGAAGATTCAAAGCAGGGCAAACAAAACCCGGACACGTTACTCTTTGACCTCTCCTTGCCTTTGTACTGGCTGTTCCTCTGCCTAGAAATCTCTTTCTTCCTTTATCTGCCCACACAGGTCACCTCTTGGTGGAGGATGCCCTGATTCCAGCAGGCACCATTGCTCCTTTCACTGTGTTCCCAGTCCCCATCCTGTCTTGTGCTTGACAACTTACTCTTCTTAGATTGTTTACACACCTGTGTTCCGTGATAAACAGCCCCTTGAGGGCAGACCAGGGAAGCTTAGGTGCTTAAGGAATATTGAAAGATTGATGAATATGTAGAAAATAGAGGAGAGAGGGGGAGAAGGAGAGGAGAGGAGCAGAGAGAGGGTGAAACATGTACGGGAAGATGTGAACTGAATCTAGGTGAAGTGTATATGGATGTTCATTGAACTATTTTTGCAACTTTTTATTTAGGTTTCAAAATACAAAGTCGAAAGGGAAAAAAATGAGAGATTTTTTTGTTTTCCATTTTAAATTCAAAGCATTTCTCTTTGGGCAGATTGGCCTGGGTTCTTACGCCTATCATTCCTCCTCCCCTTCCTTGTCTGGCCTCCCTGGGCTGCTCTGGGCACTCATGAATCCTGTTCGTGACCAAAGGGCAAAGCTGTCATCTCCGCCTGCAGGTCTCTTTACCCAAGTTGTTTCCCCTCAACTGGGGATCAACTTATAATTAAGAGAAAATTGGATCCCTCTCCTCACGCGTGAGCACCTCTGCCGGTATCACTTGGAAGCCACGATATGTTTCTGAGTTTGGGGTAAAGAAGGAGAGGGTTCAATTTTGCAGAGAGGAAGCATTGAAACAGTCCTTTGAAAATGCATGTTCATGTTAGAGGCAAAAAATAAATAAATAAATAAAACCAAAAACTCTATATGTGTCACTTCTGGGTCCCCCTCCTGGGCATTTGCAGAACAATAGCATCCCAGATCACTTGTAAAAAAAACTCCATATGCTGTGCTCTTTGAAAAGCTTGTTACAAGCTGCATGTTCAAAGCTATGTCCCTCTGCAGCATGACTGAGTAAACTGTCAAGCTCTGCTTAGATAAGCGCAATGGGCACATGTGATTTCAAAACTAAAGCAAAGGTACATAATAAATGCTTCTGTTTTGTTTTATTTTACTTTTTTAAGACAAAAAGGCCTGAGGCAAGCCTAGAAGTAAAGACTGCCACACTTCCTTTCTGTTTTGTGTGTTGCTTGAAGAAGAGTCACTGCTTCTCAATTGAAAGTCTATCCTTTGATTATCCAAGGCTGAGATGGTACTTTCTGAGCTAACAGACCTTCTTTTATCAACATAAAAACAAAAGCCAAAAACAGAACTTCCTGACAATGGAATGGCCTGCTCCCTGTAGTGACACCTTCCCTATTAAAAAGGATGCAAATGCTTAGTGAGTGCGTGATAAACTGGCTGGCAGCAGGCACAGAGAGAAGTCTGCAGGCTGAGTGTGGACAAACTGGTAAGCTGGATAAACTGGGACCAGAGGAGGGACGTTTACACTGAGTGCAGCTTTGGACACAATCACCGCCGGATCCCTTTCCATCTAAGATACAGCCAATCAGAAATTCCAAAGAATTCAGCGGAGAATCTAAATCACTGAATCCATCTGCAGTGTCCCAGACTGATGTCGTCTCTTCTACGGCCACAGATAGCATTGCTAATAGTGCCCAATCACGGATCAGTGTAATTCTCAGTCACAAGGTAGAAATGTGCCGAGAGAGTCCACGTGTCCTCTGTAGCCCAAGCCTCTCTCCTGAGCTCCAGGCTCACCTACTAATTTGCTACTGTTCATTTCCACCTACATGTCTCACAGCACACCCAAGCTGAATATGATAAAGCTGAGCTCATTATATTTACTTCCACCCTTGCTCATGCCCTTGGGTTTCTCATTTCAGCAAGTGGCACCTCGTCCCCCATGCCAGGCCAGCTGGACTTCTAATTCCCACCTCCCCACATCCACGCTGACCAAGTTCTGTCTGTCCTACAACCTTGCAGTCTCTTGTGTCGGCCCCTTCCTGGCCCTCTTGATGCCGTTGCTTCATTTCAGGTCTTCAGCATTTGTTCCTTGGACCATTGCAGGGGTCTCCTAACTGGTCCTCCTGCCTCTTTTTCTTTTTCAGTTAAGCTTTCGCTTTGAGGCCAGAGGGATTCTAAAATATAATTTAGGTCATTAAATATGAAGTGTCCGATTTTGAGTCAAAAGTGTACGGAATTGCCAGTGTCATCTTATAAAATAGGAATCTAAATGTGTCACTTCTCTGCTGTAAAACTTCCAGTAATTCCTCCGTGGTCTTTAGGTCTTTCTTTAGTTCTTCAGTATCGCTTTATCACACTACTCTTTCACCTTGTATGTTGGTCTTGAATACCTGTAATTCTTAAAACAGGTCATGTTATGTCCTATTTCCTAGTTCTTCAGTCTGTGCTGCTGCTTCTGCGTAGAATGCCTTCATCCAGGGTACTTTTGGCTGCAGGTAACAGAAAATCCAACCCAAAAAGTTTAAACAGTAAGCTTTTACTGACTCACATAAGTCCAGGCATCTGGTGGTTCTAGGGTTGATTAAAGGCAGCAATTCAGTGGTAACATCGAGGTCAAGTTTCCCCTCATTTTCCTACTCTGCTGAACTCTGTGTGTTCTCCTCAGGCTCACTTCCCGCCAGTTTCCAGAATGTCTGCTGCAGGTCTGAGCATCTTGCGCAGACGCGACCCCCAGCAGAAGAAGGAAGAGCCTGTTCCTTCCTGTGCGAGCTCCTTAAGAGTGCGGGAAACTTTCTGGAAGCCCTCAAAGAAGAACTTGCCTGTTGTCTTATTAGTCAGAACTGAGCCTCATGCTCATCCCTAAACTCTCACTGGCAAAGAGATTTAACAAAGTCAGCAGAGATGGGAGGGAGAGAAGGACACTGGAATGAAAACCAAGGCACTGCCGGCGTGGAGGAAGGGAGGTGCCCGGGGGGCTGGCAAACGACAGTGTCTGCTGCAGCCCTCTTTCCCCTTCCTTACCAGGCTAATTCCTGAATACTCAGCTGAGAAGCCACCTTGGGAGAGACCCCTCTGACCACCTCCTTCCTTCTGATGCCTTCTGACCAGTTAACATTGCCATAGAATTTATCCCAGCAGACCACAGGTGCCTGGAGGGTGGACTGTCTTTTGGTATCTGTCACAGTTGCTAGCACATAGTTACAGGCACGTGTGCTAATAGTTGTTGAATAAGAAAATAAATGACAAACCTGAATTGTATAAGTTAGGGACGACTTTCTGCTTGCAACAGAAATCGAACAATAGAGGTTCAACCAAATGAGGGTTTGTTTTTCTCATGGAATGACTCCAGAGGAAGAGTTACCCAGCTAATAAAGATGCTCTTGCAGTTCATCAAGGGCCCAGGCTGCTTCTAGTGTCTTGATTTTCTATCCTGAGCATGTGACTACATGTTTTCATGAACACACGTTGGCTCTTCAACCTCCATAGAGTCTGTGTTCCAGGCAGGAGGAAGGGCTAAGGGTACAAGGTACTTGTCAACTGAGTCTGTGCCTTGCCCTCAGATAAACAATAGCTTTCTCAGTAGCTCCACCTATTTGCCTTCTGGTTATATCCCATTAGCCAGACAAGGGTCTGGTTTTATGAGGACATTGCCAACACAAACACTGTCAGGGTTCTGCTAGGGAAAAGGGGAGGCTATATAACGTGCATGCCCTTAGGCAGTATCTGTCCTAGTGACCTCCAAAGAGCCACAAGGTGATTTGCTCTTTATTTGTTGTTCCATCTGCCAGCTTAAAATGAAATAGCAACCATGAAAGGTTGTCATGTGGAATTATTGTGTTATACAGAAACCGGCCTTGTAAGAACGGCTTATAGCATGTTATCCACCATCCTCATTAAGAATATTGAGAAGACGACATTGAGAAGACTGATGCCGAGAGAGACTCATTTGCTCAAGACAAAATCAGATATTTTGGTGGCAGAGGCTGCTGGAAACAACCTGTCTTTATCTCAAGTCTAACTCCCTTAACATTCCGGGGCATTTAGTGATTTCAGTGCATATGATCTTGAGGTAGGAGAAATTAGATTTATTAACTTCTTTTTCCAGTCTTACATAACAAAGTTTCCAAAACCAGAAACTGTATTTGCATGATTTTCTAGATACAATGCCCAGGAGAGAGTCATGGAATGAAGATCTTAATGCAGCCTTCCTGGTTTCTGTGCCTGAACTTCTTTCTACAAAGACGCAGGAATGACCGACTTGCCCATGGTGGCTGCAGTTACCTCTATTCACCCCTAGATGGCACTCACACATTGATCTGGAAACCAGCTACTGCTGCTATTAACCGCCTGGTAGAAACTGACAAATTCCTGAGTCAAGGTGGTGAAAAGTTAAATATAGGTGGCTTTCAGACACGGCTGGGTAAATGCATTGGTCAAAGGAGAGGTGGTGAAAACTGGGGACTGGCTGTAAACACATTTGATGATTATATAGAAACCCCCCTGCCTTCTGTTCATTCTGCCTCCCAGCAACCACAGCAGACAAACCAGGCAACAGACTGGCAGCTCTTACCTGGGTGTGCCTGGCTGACCAGCAGCCCTGCCCCAGAGGGTCAGGGAAACACGCTCACCTTGTTCACATGCCCTGAGAGGGTCATGACAGAGCAGACTTAGTCGCCATGTCAAACTTCGCTATTCAGATGGAGAAGGCTTATGTGTTGAGTTAGTAATTAGGGGATTGGCTTTTAAATTACTCTTGTAGACATAAACGTGTATATTATTATTCAATACTTGTGATGTGAAACTCTCGTTCTAATTGGCCAAATTATTTTTGGGTATATTGGACACTGTTTCTGTGTGGCAGTACAGCAGAGTGGTGAAGAGTATGGGCTTCGGAGTCGGAGAGACCTGGGTTCCAGGTTAGGTTCTGTCACCTACTATGTGTAGCCTTGGGCAGATTAATGAGCCTCTGGGTGCCTCGGAAAAATGAAGACAATAACAGAACCTACTTCACAGTCATTGTGAAGACTGCGTGAGATAATTCTGTGTAAACCACCTAGCACAGTGCTGGCTGTATTGTCAGGACAAAAAAAAAAAAAAACAACAATTATTAGTGCCATCTAAAGACACGAAAGTAACAGAGGACAATGATGTTAATCTGTTGTCCCCATTGTATACAGACATTTTATAATCACTTTAGCATGGGCTGTAAAAAGTGTTGGGAGCAAAATGAGAAGTAAAATTTGACAGTAAAACCTAGATTCAAGTTGAAATAGCATTTTAGAAATAAGTAGACTTACTTGGTAGCAAATTGATTTGCACCGATACAGACCTCAAAACTACTAGGAAATGAAAAGCAAGTCATGTTAACACCAACCGGTCTTTGCCTAGTTCTTGGGGTAGCTTTCACCACAAATTCATAGCAGGGTTTGTAGACACTTAGAAAAAAAACTACTTAGGGTAGAAAGCAGGAAAAGAAACTCGTTGCTTTATTAAAGTACTGTGACAATGCAAAGAGGTGGGTTGCGCTCTGGTGTAAGACAACTGTCCAGAGTGGACGCAGGTGGTCCTAAGGGATGGAATTGGATGAAATCAAAAGAAGGAACAAAGGAAGGAGGGTTTGGTGTTGGACAAATATGTAAATGCAGCAGCGTGTGTTTGAAAAATCACAAGGGGGACAGCAGACCTGTTTCTTCTCCGCTAACCCCGGTCAGGGCTGGTTACTGTAGTTAGTGAATCGGGTGCTTGCGTGTCCTCATATGTTCCACTGACTGGTTGGCATTGCTGCCTGCAGGAAAGAAGCCTAGGCCTGCAGAAAACGCAGAGACTTCCCTTGTATGTGCCCTGTCATTGCGGGCCCAGGTGACAGTAATGCAGGGGGCTGAGGATTTCTTTTCCTGCCCTAATTTTCACCCAGGAGAACTGTGCCTGCTCAGAGAGGGTTGGGGGAGCATAGAACAAGGGACAAACAGAAAGCACCTTCAGTGTGGGCTCAGAAGATCCAAGTTCACATCCAGCTTCTATCACCTTTAAGTTGTGTATCCGTACACAAGTTGCTTCTACCCTGAGCTTCGGTTTTCTCATCTGCAAAATGAAAATAATGATTCTTATAGCACCCCAGGTAGTGTAAGAAGTATAAATTAGCCACAAATTGGCGTCTGCAGAGATGTAACTTTGTTCATAACTGAGCTCAAATTGCTCACAAGCCCCCGTTTCCACTTGACAGTGTAGAGGAGGAAGTGTGCCTTCTCTCCGTCCTTCTGGGTTCCTTGGCTGGGCTATGAATTCTAGTGACATAAATAAAGCAGATTAACAGGAGAACAACCGTATTCATTTAATAATTAGGTACACAGGCACGGGAGTCCCACAAAATATGAGACTTGAAGACTCAGATGACTGGAACCTATATAGCACCCTGAGCTACAGCAAGGAATAGGGGCTTGGGACTTCTCGGGGTGGTGGCCACAAAGTTATGGGAGGGTGAGGGGAGGAAATGTATGGAGAATAAGAGTTGTCTTGCTATGCAGATAAAAAGTTCTCAGGTAATAAAAGTTGCCTCTGAGCAACTCTTAGGAGAAGAGGTGACAGCTGTCTGGGCTGGGTCAACCTCTAGGCTCTCTCCTGTGGTCCCAGGTAATCTTCCCTTGTTAGTAAGATTTCCAGGGAGGGGACTCATGGCAGTTGAGTTCCTTTTGGAGGACACATCTTTCGGCAGGTAAGGGGATCTCAGGGAAAGCCTCTGCCTCCATGCATTGCTCCCCAAGCTCCTCAGTTCTAAGTGTGCAGCAAGCAAAGCAGCATATTTGGGGGTGGCATAGCCTGAACTCCTTCAGTAGACATGATATGTATTTCCACTTGGTAGACAGCGGCCTGGGGGCTCTGCCTTCCAGTCAGTTAAAGTCAGCATTTCTGGTTTAGAAATCTCTTTTGGAAAACTCTCTCTCAGAGCTCCTCCCTCCTCCTTGTCAAGGTTCTTTCTCCTCCCCTTTCTCCACCTGTTCTCCTGGGTAGAGCCAGGGTGGAGGAGGAAGCATGCATAGTGCTGTGGCCCCCGAGGAAAGAGGGTTTGGTCCCCATTGTCCTTCCCTGCTGGTTCTTGCTGGCCATGTGAGCCATATTGCCTGGTCCTCGGGCTCTCTGTGCTGCTACCCCTGCTGCGGTCACAGGAGTCACCCTTGCTCTGTTTCACAGCACAGTGGAGGGCTGGTGAGCTGCGAGGTCCTCCTGAGTGCCTGGCGCTCACAGGCGCCCTGCACCTGCACTAGTCTCCCGGCTCCAGGCCAGCCACCTGGTGCCTGGACACTTCCCGCAGCCACATATGGCCTCGGGGTCACTGTCCCAGCTCCTTTCTCAGCCTAGACTCCCCCAACACACTGCTGTTCCTTCTCTCCTGTCCTGTGTTGCTGGGGACACCATGGGGTGGTCTTCCAGCTCCTACTGTCCCATGTGGCAAAGAGGACACAAGTCCCTTTGGCTTTGGGTTCCCAGTGCTCTCTGGAGGTTTCTATTCCCACCCCCTCATGTTTCTACCCTGCACTGGGTGGGGGGGCTACATGAAGAGAAAGAAAAGGACCCACCCTTTGCACTTTAACCCCTCCCCTCCCAGTCTCCTCTCCTCCCTCAGTTCTCAAAGGGATTCACTCCTGCTATAGACTCCATCCATACGTCTGTGATGTGATGGTATTTGGAGGTAGGCCCTTTGGAGGTAGCGAGGTTTAGAAGAAGAAGTCACGAGGGTGGGGCCCTCATGATGTTATCAGTGCCCTTATAGAAAAGACACCAGAGAGTTTGCTTTCTCTCTCTGTTTCTTCTCACACCCACCGAGGACAGGCCATGTGAGGACGCAGCAAGAAGGTGGCCATCTGCAAGCCAGAAAGAGAGTCGTCACCAGAAACCAACACTGCCAGACCTTGATCTGAGACTTCAAGCCCCAGCAGTGGGAAAATAAATTTCTGTTATTTAAGCCACCCAGCGTGTATTGATTATGGCAGCCCGAGCCCCTGTGGTAGCTCATTGCCCCGTGCCATAGCTTGCCTCTTCTCTGCAGTGTAACTCCCAGTCATACCCTGTGCTTAGACCCCAACTTTGGATGCACTTGCAGGCAAAACCCTTTAAGAATTCAAAACTGAACTCTTCGTTCTGAAGCGCCCAGCTGTTGCAAATCAAAGATGTTTGCTGTTAGACTCCTCTGTCTGAAATGAGCTTCAGCAACTCATCGGTCATCTCCTTTGTCCTGGGATGCCTCACTGGTTGTAGGGCTGTGGAGCAACATGGTGTTACCATAAGTAAACAATACATTGGATAATAATTGCAAAGCATATTGGTGACATGAGCAGACGTGAAATTGTTTAGTACTATGCCTGGTAAACAATTGATACTCGGTGACTCTTTCTAAATTTTGACATCGAGTAACAGTTATAAATTTGGGTGTCCTAAAAAACAAAGCTAAACTACACTAAAACAATGGCTGTCTGCTTGTTGGTGGCTTTGTTCCCTGGAGGCATGATATTCAGACACTGAGGGATGTGGTTATGTGCAGTTGTAAAATTTCTCTGATGAGAATTTAATGGATAGGTACATTAAAAAACTTGATTGTGGTGGTCATTGCCTCATTGCTGCCTTGTCTAGTGACCATCAAGACCGCCTGCTGGAGGCTCCCAGAGATGAGAAACCCCAGGCATCTCTTCCAGGCTTGGGAGCATTGCAAATGAACCTTGGTGTCCACAGTGGGGGAATGCTCTTTAGAATGAAAGAATTGCATGGAAAATAACTTAGAAGAAATATACTAAATACATTTAAAACCATTCTTCCCTCTCTTGCTCCTCTAGGAAAGAAATTTAGGGGAAAAAAGAAAAAGAAGAAGAAGGAGTAAAACTTAATGCTTAAGTCAAACAAGGCAGTTTCTGTACATTGATGTAACTGGATAGCTTTGAAAAGGAGGGTGGGATCATCCCTGGCCTAGCTCCTGGAGCCTGGCCCCTCTCCCAGCCGTGGGGCTCAGGAGCCTGAGGCCCTGCCTGTGACACCTTGCTCTTAAGATACTCTAATTTATAGTTAATGCCTTTTAAGCAAACAAGAGGGAGAAAAAAAAAATCTGGTTCATATTATGGCAACTTGCAATGAAGGGAAGTCTGGGAGTTCAAAGAAAAAATGTCCCAGGAAAAGCACAGCCCGTTAAAATTCATTCTAAGTGGTCAGGAAGGTAATTGAAAAGAAGGCTTTCTCAGTGCGATGCTGGCAGGCCAGCTTCCCTCCCGCTGCCCCTCTCTCTCTCCAGTCATCTCTCCCTGACACTAAGGTCATTCCAAAGGGGAACAAAATTAACAAGACTTTGTTACTAAGACATGCTAACTTGACCGAATAAATAAAATCCCCAAAGCTCAGTTGAAGGGATCAGGATGGGAGCAATAAATACACTCTCCTTCCAAAGCCAGAAGCCTTTTGGACCCCTCTATGGCTTTGATTTTCAGTGTGAATCTTCCTTGGGTTGATTAGAGGCTCCTTTCTCTTCCCATGCCCACCTTTGCCATCCACAAACAACTGCTTCACCTGCCTACCATCTGAATTTTCTATCATGAGTAAGTTCCTACCTTGTTTCCCTGGGCTAAGGCATCTTTTGTGGCTGTGTGGCTTGTTGGAGTTTAGCAGAGCAGGGAAGATGAGGGCCAGGAGAAAGCAGAACTTTGCTTTCCCTCCTTCTGCCTGGCACGGAAGCTTTGAGCCTCTCCAGGCTGGAAGGTTTGCATACCTGATGCAGCGGTAGCACCACAATGACTAGATCAGAAGGGCTTGGAGTGGCGGGTTACAGGGAAGGTGGTATTACAGGGCTCATCGCGTGGCTGGGTTTACTGAGAAGCCTGTGGTTTTTGCTTATACTGGATGTTGATTTGTAGGGTTGAGGGCGTGCAATTTGAAGGAGAGAGCATCTTTCACCTCCCCCAGCCACCCATTAGCCCTGCTGCTTCATGGATTGGAGGATGGGGGTGGGGGGACTCGCATAATAAGCAGCCATCATTTAACTCTCCAGGGCAGCTTGTCTCTTCAGCTGCCTATGCCATCAGCCCCATCCCCAGCATTAGGGATTCATTCCTTTGACCTAAGGAGTTGGCCTGTAATCTGTAATAAAAATGCTATTCTCCCCGGTGACATGACACCGGGCCCAGTGTGAAAGTGAATTTGTGGATGTAATCCGTTCCAGATGAACCCCAATTTGGTTGAGAGGGAGGGGGGCAGAAATTAGGAGCAGTGACGAGGAGGGCAGAAATTTGACACAAGTAGATGCTGAAAGGGAGGTGGGAGGTGTCAAAGACAAAATTGCTCCTTTCACCTCGGGTGGCCCTGGATGGAAGCAAGGAGCACAATTCTTTGTGACTCTTTGTGAGCTTTTCCCGGCAATACCTACGCATAGGTCCTATTGTTTCTCTTGAGCAACAGAGGCTACTGACCCTGCCCCACTGAGGTCAGTTTCCTCTCTTTCTCAGCCTGCCAGAGAGTCAAGGGTCAAGCTCAGCCCAGTTTGACCCACTGGCCTTTTGGATGGGGCCGCCTTTTGTAAGCAGAGTCAGGTTTTGACTCCCTTAATTAGAATCCCCTAGTATGAATGGCAACGTTATTGTGCAGTGTTTGGTTTGGTCATGAGGAAAGAACTTTTCTCTTCCTCTCCTTTCCTCTTGTGGTTTACTTTTGGATTACTTAAATAAATAGATTGAAAATGTCCCCTGTTGAGTGTCCAGAGAGTGCTAAGGCAGCACACCGTGTTTATTCATATATTTTTCCACCCCATACCTTCCCCTTCACCTCCGATTTTAAGGCAATCTTAGAATTTCTTTTTCCTATGTAATTTCTTCCACTTCCAGAAATCATTTCTGCCAAAAGCAAAAGGAGCTGCCTTAAAATATTGGTAAAACAGTGAAGATGCTTAGATACCCATACTTGCTGAAATAAAAAGGAATAGCATTGTTTCTTGCATCGCAGGAGTGACGGAGGTGCTGTGCTAACAAGCACATCCCTTGATCATCTCAACAGTCACCGCAAAACAAACTTACCAGGTAGATTTCATTACGCTCTCCATTTCACAGATAGGAAAACTAAAGCACACAGCAGTTCGCCTAAGGTCTGGTACCTGGTGGGTGGCTGAGTTAGGAATCAAAACGTACACTGGGGGAAAGAATCCTTACTCAGTAAATGGTGCTGGGAAAACTGGATAGCCACATGCAGAAGACTGAAACAGGATCCGCACCTTTCACCTCTCACAAAAATCAACTCACGGTGGATAACAGACTTAAACCTAAGGCATGAAACTGTAAGAATTCTAGAAGAAAATATTGGAAAACTCTTATAGACATTGACCTAGGGAAAGAATTTATGGAGAAGACCCCAAAGGCAATCATGACAACAACAAAAATAAATAAATAAGACCTGATCAAATTAAAAAGCTTCTGCACAGCCAAGGAAACTATCATGAGAGCAAACAGATGACCTACAAAATGGGAGAAAATATTCACGTGCTACACATCCGATAAAGGACTGATAACTAGAATCTACATAGAACTCAGGAAAATCAGCAAGAAAAAATCAAACAACCCTATCAAAAAGTGGGCACAGGACATGAACAGAAACTTTTCAAAAGAAGATGGACTAATGGCCAAGAAACATATGAAAAAATGCTCAACATCTCTAATCATCAGGGAAATGCAAATCAAAACCACAGTGAGATATCACTTATCTCCAGTAAGAATGGCCTTTATCAAAAAGTCCTAAAACTATAAATGTTGGCATGGATGCGGAGAGATAGGAACGCTCTTATACTGCCGGTGGGACTGCAAACTAGTACAACCTCTGTGGAAAGTAATATGGGGAGACCTCAAAGAGATACAAATAGACCTACCATTTGATTCAGCAATCCCATTATTGGGCACCTACCCAGAGGAAAAAAAGACATTCTATAAAAAGGACATCTGCACTTGAATGTTTATAGCAGCTAAATTCACAATTGCAAAGATGTGGAAACAACCCAAGTGCCCATCAATACATGAGTGGATTAATAAAATGTGGTATATGTTGTATATGAGTATATGTGGTATATGAGTTCTACTCAGCCACAAAAAACAATAGTGATCTAGCACCTCTTGTATTATCCTGGATAGAGCTGGAGCCCATTCTACTAAGTGAGGTATCCTAAGAATAGAATAACAAGCACCACATGTACTCACCATTAAATTGGCCTTAACTAATCAACACTTAAGTGCACATATAGTAATAACATTCATCAGATACTAGGCAGATGGGAGGGGGAGGAGGGGATGGGTATATACATACCTAATGGGTGCAGTGCACACGGTCTAGGGGACGGACACGCTAAAAGCTCTGACTCAGGTGGGGCAAAGGCAATATATGTAACCTAAACATTTATACCCCTGTAATATGCTGAAATTAAAAAAAAATTAAAAAAAAAACAAATCTCAGCAGAGGAACTTCTGAGTCTGAGAGCCTCATGCTGAGGCTGCACTGCTTCCTTCTCAACAAGCCCTTATGCTGGAAACTGGAGGAGAATTGGGGTGGAATGGGGAAGTGAAACAGTATTAGATGAGGAAAGAGCCTAACTTCTGTTTTGGATTATGGCATGTGGATTCCTTAAGCTTTCACCTCTTTCCGTAGCAGCAACCAAGAAATTTTCCCTTCGAAATGCCATCGAAGGGAATGCACTTCCATTCTCTAACAAACCCTTGTTATTCCAGCTCAAAATGATAAAATGAGGGCTCTCTGGAATTCCAAGAGCCCCTTCAAGAAAACATCCTAGGGCCAGGGATGGATGGCCTTCCCTCCAGAAGCTACAGTTTCCCGGCTGCCTTGTGAACTTTGTCTCGTTGGGAGGTGAGGTATGCAGTCACGAACATCCATTAGACAAGGATGAAGACCCCACGATGTGCACAACTCTGTCCTATAAAAAGGCCAGGATGATGGTGATACAGGTGTTTCCAACCTTGTCCATTCTGCCTGGAGTTAGGAAATGAAAATTCATCACCAGAAAAACAATGCAGACGTTTTGCCATGGAATGCAGTGTCCTTTGTAACCTGGCCCCTCCCACAGCTCCAGCCTCCCGTCTGCCATTCCCGCCCAGCACAGCCACCTCAGCCTTCTTGTTCTTGGGTCTTGCCAAGCCCATGCTTACCTCAGGGGCGTGACACCCACTGGAGCGTGAGACCCCGGGGACTTCACAGGGCTCACACCTTCACTTCTGTGAAGCTCCTATTCAGAGGGTCCTCCTCGGACCAGCCTATCTCCTCCACTCCTCTTCTACCGCCATACTCTACCTGCTCACACCGCCTAATTGGTCCCATATCTGCTATTCTTACCGAGATTGCAGTATTTATTTGGTTATGTGTTTATGGCCTGTCTTCCCCACTGTGGGCACCATGAGCGAAGGGTGTTAGTCCATCTTGCTCACCGCTGGGTTTCCAGCACTGTGACAATGCTTGTTTCAGACTTATTAAATGAACAAATGAATTTGGGGGATCTGTGTTGTCAGCAGTTACCAGATCCTTTCCCAGAGGATTCCTAGGCTTTTCCAGTCCTGGGATAAATTATTAAAAGTAAAGCAGTCCTGTGAAAATGTAATCTTGTTATAATAAATCTCTTTATTTATAGTCATTGCATATTTGCATGTATATACATTACATATTTACATTTATATGCATATGCATTGGTTTAATTCTTTACTGACTCTGGGTAAATTATTATAATTGTTATTAGTATTTCTTTCACAGATGACGATAAAACTGAAGCTCAGAGAAATTCAGTGACTTGCCAAAAATCGTATAAGCTTCAAACAAATATTTTATGATATAAATACACATGGAAATATGATTTGTATATCTATTGTTAGGCAGTGGAAAGAGCCTAGGATTTGGAGCCAAAAGATTTTTTTTGTCTTAGTTTGCATTTTAGTGTATTTATAGCAATATTATCAAAGGCAACATACTTCCCTTTTTAAACTTTAGTATTCTTATCTCTAGAATTAGGATAATAAGTTCAAAAAAAAAAAAAAACAAGACTACACTAGGACTATCTGTGACAGTGTATATAAAATACTTAGAGTCCAGTGTACTTGGTAGGGACTCAGTAAATGTTTGTTGGCTTCTAAACACCTATTTCTTTACCTGTAAAAATACCATGCCTACCCCTGGGCTTTGTTATTAAGCTCAAATAAAGTAAGGTGCCAGAAATACTTCATGAACAATACAGCATAATGTAATTGTTAACTGATCATGTAATTGTCATGTCTCAAAACACTAGCCAGCATATCCTGGGAGTTTCTAAAAGAAATAATGAAGAAAATATTCTATTCATCCTTAGACATTCCTGGAAAAACCATTCAAGACATTTATGTTCTTATTCTGTGAGGTTTCTGTAAATTTAGGTTTTAATCTTTCACATGGAATTTTTTTTAAAAAAAACTTACTCGCTAAAAACCTTGACTCTGCTACTCATTTGCAATGGTCCCCAGTGTGGATAGCCAGTCACACATTCTGTAATCTGCTGGGTACTCAGATGGAACTTTCTGTGCTTGAGTCTTTAAATATACCAGCATCAATAGCCTATGTTTCATTTATCATAAATCTTTTATTGAAAATAGTTGCGAATTATATTTGAAGGAACTTAAAAGTACGCTTTAGATTGCTTTCTCACGAATTGCTAACTTTACCTTTGCTGCTCCCTTTTGAATCTTCAGTAGGAGTCAGCTTTTTCTTTCTTTTTCTCTTGTTTTCTCTCTGGTCAATGTGTTTCTGAGCCTTTGCTCCTAACAAAGAGCCCAAGTACCGTGTCAGGCATAGATTTTGGTCTGCCGACCTTGCTTGGTTCAAGGTAGACAGAAATATTTCTTCTGTAAGTTTTCTTCAAAAAGTTGTATCTCTTACATAAAGTAGAATATTTGAAGAAAGCAGTTTTTTTCTTAGATTCCTTTTTAATTTGAAAAATATAAGAGGAAACACATACACTGTGAAAGTAAAAGTTACCCATAATCCTCATACTTAAACAAAATGTATGCAAACTTAGAAGCGAGTATATATAAACTAAAAAGTTACATAGAATAGCTGATGTTATTTCATAACAACATTTTGGTTTTGTAAAGGTTTAGCTCATTATGTGCCGCTCTGAACTAGAGAGTAGAGGGTAGGTCAAGACATTCTAGGGAGGTGAGGTATCATTAGGTGAATAAGCTTTACACTTTTAATTTTTTGGATTGTGTTTCGTCTTAAAGACTATATATATATTCAGCCTTACACAACCTGGATCTACATCTTCCCCTCTGCCATACTCAATCACAGTACCTTTTATGGCCCTGAAGTTACCAGCACTCTCTACCTCTGGGTCTGTCTAGGGTTTTTCTACTTCTGGCCACACTGATGTCTCTCCTACAAGAAGTGCCATGGCCCCTTTGTCATGCTGTCCCCTCTTTACCCCTTGATCTCTGTGGCCCACAATACTGATGATAATTTTCTTTCTTGAGCACATTCCTAAAGAATTCCCTAAGGGAGTGGCTAAGAGGTTGAAAGCTGGGCCAATGTTCTGAGCCGACTCAGGCTAATAGAAGAAATAAATCACTTGCCAGCATTCACGAGAATATAGGTAGACAAGCAAGAAGGAGGAGAAATACAAGTAGCCTGTTTCTTTTTTAAAGCATGCCACTGGCCCCAGATAACCCCAGGAGTAGATTAAATGGTATATTAAAAGACACTTAAGTATCATGCTGTCCTCTCCAAATTAATGGATCAACGTACATTTCACGTTGAATTTATTATGGCTCTGCCTGCCAGCAGGACTGGATGACATGTGGACATATTTGCACATTCTAGAAACAGCAGCTCGATTTATGATACCTCAAGTCCTGAACTCATGTCAATAGCTGATAATAATGTCCTGGACTCTAAAGGAGCTGATTTATCCTGGATCTTTTAAAGTCAACACTTTTCAGTATCTGAGTTTTGGCCTTTCTCTCACTGGGCTGTTGGCTATCTATTTACTGAAAATAGAACAGGACTACCTTGGCAATGATGAACATTACCTGTTTGAGTACAGTTGAGCTACAGTTAATGTTTAATACAAAGTCACTTTACCTTGCTGGTATCTGGTCATTGCCACACAGCTTGGTAGAACTGCGAGTTACCAGAGCAGAGTTTGTAGCGGATACTTACCTAATCATTCTTTGCACAGGGAAGTCAGTCCTGGAAAGACCAAATAAAATTGGTGTCTTCTGTGTGACTTCCTATGTCTCCAATTTGTCATGTCAGTCCTCTTAGTTGGGCCCCTACTATTTAAGCACTACAGAGAAACCTGAATTTTACTCATTGTAGCTCTGTATTAAGTTCCCTGTATTCATTACCTATTGATGCATCACAAATTATTTTAAAACTTAGCAGTGTAAAAACAATAATAAATATTTATTATCCCACAAAGTTTCTGTAGGTCTAGAATTCAGGGTCAGCTGAACTGGGTGCTTCTGACTTAGGGACTCTTAGGAAGTTGTCATCGAGGTGGTAGCTGGGCCTGCAGTCATCTGAAGGCTTAACTGGGGCTAGCAGACCTGCTTCCAAGATAGCTCAGTCACACGCCTAGAAAGCTGGTCCTGGCTGTCGGTTAGGAGGCCAGATCCTCACTACATACACCTCTACAGGGCTGTTTGATGTCTTCACAGTATGACGGCTGGCTTCCCCAGGTGAGCCACGAAAGCACAAGGTAGAAGCCCTAATGTATTTTGTGACTTAGCCTCAGAAGTTATATACCCCATTGTTTCTGCAATCTTACTGGTTGCACGGGTCAGAATTATTAAGTGTGTGAGGGAACTATACGAGGGCATGAATACTAGTAGACCCTCTTAGAGGTAGACTACCATACCCTCTATGGCCCTGCAGAACTTTCAGTCCTGTTTAGTAGAAAATTCCCATAGTGTTATTTCAGATAGCGAAGTGAATGTCCTCCTGGGATCTATAGGGTCCATCAGTATTAAATATGGCTACCCAACAGTGTCAATAATATATGTAGTCCTTTTAAAAGAGGTACTCTTTTCCAAAAATCTAATATGATGTTTGTTAAGAAACAAAAATACCATCCAGAAAAGTCAAGGTTAGCGTCTACTTTTGATTGCAATTTCCAAGCAGGATTTTCTTCCACCATAATGAAACCATATGTGGGCACTGTCAATTTTTTTTTTCCCCCCTTCCCTAGTGTTTGCATTCAGAAAAGTTAAACAAACAGATCAAAACTGAACCTCCTCTCACAAAGTTACCATTCATGGGTTGCCATCCTGGAGTGCAGGCCAGGTTCTTTTGTTAGCTGCTGCTTTGAAACCCATGGCCAGGAGTGCCTGGCACAAAGCTTTGTATGTTGGCAAGCCAACCCCAATGAGCTGGAAGCTCCTTCAGAGCGAAGAAACAAGACAGGAAGCATTGTAGAATCTTACTTCTTGTAGCCTTACAGTTGGAAGGAATCTCAGCGACCCTCTAGGCCGGACTTTCACTGTTTGCAGGGATATAGTGAAACACTTAAGATGTGATAGGTGATCATCCCATTTCTGCTGTTAATATCTTCAATGAGAAAACATGAACTGCCACTACCTTTGATTGTCAAACAGTTCTCATTTTCTGTTGGAGCCAAGTTTTATCTCTACATATCTTATGACCATTGACCCTTAATTTTTCTTTTCTCTGGAGCAAAACCAAATGTGAAATTCCATCAAATATTAATATTTTAAAACCACTCTCATGTGGGTCTCCTTAGTCTATTCCAGGCTAAACATTCTGTGTTTGTTCAGCCTTCTCTTCTAAGATCAGTCTCCAAATCACTTACTATCTTAGTTTCAAGGTCCATCTGAAAATGTGGTATCCATTCGTTTGTGTGACAAGTTATTTGTTGAATGCTGTCTATTGGCAAGGCACTGTGCCAGTCCAGATGTCTTAACAGGACAGAGTTGAGTGAGACTGTTTCTTTCAGTTGCTTTGGATGTTGTGTTTCTATTGATAAAAACAAAGACTACAGTAGTTTTTTGTTTTGTTTTGTTTTTGCAGCCATGTCAAACATTAGATTATTTTTGGCTGTGATCAACTAAAAAATTACCATTTTTTATTGAAAGGACCGGTTGTCAGTTCAGGACTTCCCAATCCTATATTCATGTAACCAATTTTTTTGAACCTAAATGAAAGACTTCACATTTACCTCCATCCAATTCCTTCTTGTTGGTCCAGCTCATTGTTCCAGCCCATTGAAGTCATTTTGATATTTGCTAACTCTTAAATCTTGATTTCATCATATAATTATTTCTTCCAGCCTTGTGTCACCTGCAGTTTTGGTCAGCATTTCTTCTATCTTCATATCCAAGTCACCCATAGTAATGAGGAGAAGAATGGGACCAGCAGCAGAGCCATTTGGCAGGCCCCTGGACGCCTCCCTTCCTCCCTCCATCAGCACTCCTTGAGAACAGGTTTTTCAGCCAACTATGAGTCGCCTAAATTATACCATCATCTGGTCTGCATTTCTCCATCTCGTCCACAAGAATTTCCTGAGAGACTTTGCCAAATGCCTTGATTAATCAATACATGCTGGGTCTCTGACATTCACAGTTGTCAGTTATAGTAACCTGCTTCTTGCTCCAGAGGAAGAAAAGAAATGGAGCAAGCTGGGGACTCTGCTCCTCTGCTTGAGTTCCGTAGGCACATAGCTCCTGTGTCAGTTTAGGGGACTTCTAGATTCACGAAGATATATCTATTGACTGGCCCCTTGCCCTCACCCTTCAGAATGGCGGTGGTGGACGTCATTCTTATAAGTGTTATAACCCTGATTAGACTTCAAATCTCAACTCCTAATCAGCTACTCTTTCTAGCTATCTTGGGTTGCCTTTTAACTTCATTTGTCTGCACTCTGCCATGCTTCTACCCTCGGGTTCATGGATCTTCATAATTCAAATCACCAAATATTTGATTACCTAATGTAAGATCCTGTACAAGATATGGCCATTCCATGTCAGTACTTTTTAATGCACCCTGTACAGAACTCCAAAACTCCCAAACACGAATCTATGACAAGCCCTCCTGGTCAGCTCTGCTCCATCTTAGTAAGTCCTTCAAACTCATGCTTCTTTCCACCATCCTGGTTGTACAGCCTTCTGCATTATTTGTTTTGATTTCTTGCCCTCATGGTGCATTTCATCTCTGTGTAGATAGTCTCCTTGGCTCAGACCTTGTTTCCCATTAGGATGTGACTTCCATTGGGTCAATCACCCTAGATAGGATGCACATTGCCCCATCTCCGCCCTGGAACCTTCATGGCAGAGCCTACCTTTTACCTGTCAGAAAGATTGGAGAGGCAGCCTGTAGGGAAGTAGATGAGAAGACTGGGTTCCAGTTCCCAAGTTGCTGGCAATCCAGTATTGTGTATTGCCTGTTAATTTAGAGACGGTGTACTCTTGTTTTCCCCCTGATTTGTAATAATGAGTCTCAACCATCATTCTTGGTGGTAACAGTGAAAAGATACTCACCCTTGAGGGCCACAATTCACCTGCAATCTGTGTCTTGGTTTGCAGGCCTTTTAAGTTAAAAGGAGCATACCCAGTTAGCTTGCCCTAATTTTTTTCATAGGAAATATGGGACTTTGGTGCTTTTTCCTGGGGCCTCATTGTCTATTAGTATGGCCTCACCTGGACATTTTCTCCTCTAAAGTTTAAGTTTAAACCTCCTAGATTAGAAATTCCTCTGGCTTAATTTGCCCAGTTTTGGGAGATGCACACTGTTTCTGCCCCTGAATTCACAGAATCCTTATTTATAAGCCTCCTTTATTATGTAGCCAGCTACCAACTTCTTATTTATTCCATGGTCTTCCAAAACTATGACCTTTAATTAGAGTAAGAGATAAAAAACACCATCTATTCCCTTAAATCCTCAAGTCCCTACTTAGGAAAATGAATCTGTGCATTGTTAATACCAGTTTATTTTCCCTGAGTAAGTAGAAATGCACATTTAAGACCTTCCAGATTCAGTAAAATTCATACTTGTGTGTGGCCCTTACCTGAGTTATTTTTTTCTTGGTGGGTGAGTGCCTCAAGATAGAACTCAAGGTCCCTGTTCTTGCCCTAAGCACTAGGAAATCTTAGCTGTTAGCCACTGAAATTCTTGAGTAAATGAGCCTGTTTCTACTCATTTTCAAATGTATTAATCTCTTCTTGCATTTCACTTTGAAGAAAACAAGGTTTTTATTAATTGAAGCAAGGTCTCCCACAGGGTGTTCGGTGTGATTGACTCAGTCATTACATAATAGTAATAAACAAATGAGCCCCCTTTGAACTCAGCAGTTCGAGCTCCTACTGCATCTTGGCTGTGATTCCACAGTTTGACACTTGTGCTGCAGTTAATTAGGGTGGCTGTGAGAGGTAGACAGGGGCAGAGAAAAGGCAGGATTTAAAAGCTGTTCCTGCTACCTTTTGGGGGGTTTCAAGTCCTTTATGCATTATAAAGCTAATTGATAGATTTATGCCTTATTTTCTCCCTGGCCTCCCTCCTTGGCTTCAGATTTAATGAGCCCAAAGGAAAGAGGACTCATTATTTAAAATCTGGGTGATGTACATTGAAACTCAAGATTTGTATTTGCCCAGATTTTTTACCTACATATAAATCAAACTTCATCAGTTACGTTGTCAGTATTCATCACCCCTGTCGGGAAAAACTTAATCTAATGGGTTATTTCCCCAAACTTGCTTTGTTGCTTTCTTATTTGTAAAGCATACAGTACTGGCTGGAGAGAGGAGGGAACTGGAAAGAATGATTTGGTTATTTTACATCAGTTTTTAAATAGTGGCTTTCAGTCTGTCTCTGGATCTAAGAAAAAAATAATAAAAGACAATGAAATAATAAAAGAAAATAGTGGCAAATAAGAGAATGCCCATTCACAGGCACTTGTCTGGGGGGTAGGTGCTGGAGTTTCCTGTGGCAGGTGAGGGAAAGACCCAGAGAGAAGGGCCCAGGATGAAATTGCTGCAGGGAAGAGAGTCTGATTGACTTTACTTCTTCTTGAGAATTCTAAAGGACATTTCTTCCTTTTCCTCCTTTTCTTCTCTTCTTCCACTTAGACATGGGGAATAGAAAGGGAAATAGATGGCTGAGGAGAGGCTACACCAGAGAAACGGGGTCAGACCTGGATCTGCTGCAGACCACCCACCTGTTCCCCAGCTCGAGGCCCAATCAAGGGAGAACATCCCCAAAGAGGTCATGTTCTTTGCCTGCACCGAGGCAGAGCCCTCAGAGATCATCCTTGAGTCTTCATTCTTCCCGATCCCTGCAGTGTTCACTCATCCTCTGAATCTGCCTCAGATGCTCCTCTTCTTCCCACCCCATGGTAGGAGCCACCATCGCCTCTTGCTTAGATCGCTGCAGTGGCTTGGTAATGGTCCTTCCTGCTTCTGGCTGGCTCGTCTCTGATCCACTTTCTGTGCTGGACCCAGGGCTGTCTTCCTATACGGCAATGCTTCTCTCAGACTCCTCTGAGTAAATCTGGAGGAACTCTGTCCTCATAGTCTCAGAGGCCTTTCGTGGCCTGGCCTCTGCTCACCTTCCAGTCCCTGTCTTGCCTCATGCAGCCCCATTCCAGCCATGCTGGACAGGACACATGCTCTCTTGCCTCTGAGCCTAATGCCTCAAGGGCCTCTGGTCTCACCTAAGAGGTGGCTTCCACAAAGGAGCCATCCCTATGCAGACCTTTGATCAGGTGTCCCTCTGAGGTATTGCCCTCACATTTGTAACCCACATTCCAAAAGGGGGTGCACCCCCTGCACCCCCAGCTCCCCCTCAAGTCTTATTTAATTCAAATGGAAAGGCCTAGAAGCTGCAAAGCATTTCCCATGGTTTCCAGGGATTTCCCGGGCTTGCTTTTTCTGCCTCTCCGCTTCCACCACCTCACGTGCTACCTTGGTTTCTGTCTTTGTCAGTCAAGTCCCCAAATCCATTTTCGGATTGACTCACTTTACTGAAGATTAGGAAGATCAAGAGAGGTGTACGGGAGGCACAATATCTTTTCCTCACCCACTCTAGGTTCATGGCCAAAGCCCCTATAACAAAAGACAGAGTAACAAGAGGACAGCACACAAATCCATGTAAGTTTTATGTGACACTGGAGCCTTCGGAAGGAAATGAATACCTGAAGAAGTGGTGAGGTCTGTGTATTGTTATGGTCTGATGAAGAGAGGACAGTCACGGAGAAATATGATATGGCAAAAATCAGTTAGTGGTGATGGTTGCATAACTATGAATATACTAAAATCCACTGCATTGTACACTTTTAAAGGGTAAATTTAATGGTACAAGTTATCATAAACATTTAGAGGTGGCATATGAAGAGAAATGGAGGTGAATCCCAAATAAAACAGCTAAATTAAAAAAAAAAAGAGTGCGATCTAAGGATTATGAACTAGGGGAAACTTAGCAAGGCTTGTCTGTTCAGATTTTTCTCTGTGCCCCTGTGTCTCCAGAGCTAAGGATGCTCCTATCCTTTGGGTACAGGGAGGGCACTTCCTGCCCTGCCTAATTTGACATGTGATTAGACTCCCTCCCGGCCTCACATTTGACCTGAGAAATTGTTTGAGTATTTTTCTCAAATACTTACAGCTCACTTCCAAAAAGGATTCTACTGAATAAACTTTTCTCCGTCTTACAAGCCATGCTAACTTCTCCGTGTCGTGCATTGCCCAGGCCCTGCAGGGCAGTTGTGGGTCTGGCCCAGTGTGTGTCCTTGGAATTACACACACAGGACTCGTTTCCACACACACATCACAGGTGCAGGTCACGATTTCAGATTTACCGCCTCTCGGAATGCAACTTGCAGGTTCACAAGTCAGCAACGCACGGGAGCAATGCGAGAAAGGCCATGGCGTGGCTGCCCAGTCCTGCAGTCCCACGGACACTCGCCGATGGCTGCTTTCGAGGCTGAGAAGCCGCCGACCAACTCCTTCCGATAGCCCCTCCCAGTGAAGCGAGGCACAGGTGGTATGTATCTCCCAAGCAGCACCCCATGAATACATTTCACCGGATCCATGTTCAATTTATGCTCGACACATCTGCATCAAATATATCTTTGGAAGACTGCCCTTTTTCGGGAAGAAGGTAGGAAATTCAGGGTCTGGTTATCTCCCTCACTGTGATCTCCACCACACTGGTCTCGCTCATTGTTGTGTCCTTCTTTAGTGTCTCACGTGACGCCTGACACAGACCAGGCTTTCCCTCAATATTTCTTTGTGAATAGATGAATGAACACCATGTGCTACATGATGAATATACAGAGGTGATTGAGACAATCTAGTGGAGGAATGACACCTAAATTGTTATATTATGGAAGAAAGTGTACAGTATATGCACAGTGCAGAGATGTCCAGGCTGGATTTTGACATTATGAATAGGTGTTCACTAGGCGTATGGAAGTAGAGAGAGAGATGTTCTAGGCAGAGAAACCAATCTGTGCAAAGGCGTAGAGGCACGAAACAATCTCATGTGTTCAAGCAATAAGTATAAGAGGTTCTCTGCCTTAAGGACCTTGTAGTTTATAAAGTAAATTTTTTTGTAAAAACAAACTTCTCATTTTTTTCCTGGAAGTGATTTATAATTACTACTAATTTATCAAAGTCAGAGCTTTGATTTAGAATGATGATTTGCATTCAAGGGTTATGGAAGAGAATCTGGTAGTTTGTTGGAGTTTTATGCACTCCCCACCTGGTGGAACCAGCAAAACTGAAAATTTTTCTTTCTTTCCCGAGAGGTACTATTTGGAGCCATGTGAATAATGCACTTCAGTGGTCTCCGGATAAAGATCTTTTAAAACCCAAGCAATAACCGTGGCTAGAAATAACAACACCATCAATTAACTGCTAACCTTTCTAAGGCAGAGAGTACTATTCTAAGCATTTCACATGTGTTGACTCACTTGGTTTTCCCAACGGCTATGTGAGGAGGAACTAGTATTATCCCCATTTCATAGAAGAGGAAACTGACTGACAGAGATTAGCGACTTGATCGAGTTTACAAAGCTAAGTGCCTGAGTCAGGACTTTAAACTCATATACAGTTCAAAAGTTTTACAGTATATTTAAAGTTATTAGAATGTCTCTTTGTTTTTTGTTGTCTTTTTTTTTTTTTTTTTTTTTTTTTTTTGAGCTTTTCTGCCAAGCAGATGCAAAACCAAAGAGAATTTTCTAGTTTTCGGATAGCCCTTTGTGCCTTGACTGCTTGTGTGTTCTTGCACCTTCCTGGACATTTGCCTCCCTCTTCCCATCCAGTCCCTGCTCATGCCCACCCAGGCCACCTGCCCCTGGACATGAGCACGCTGGTCCCCTGCAAGACAAGGTTCAGAGCTAAGCACTAGGTCAAGCAGGTAGAGGCGTCCAAAGACCAGACCCATGGAGGGAGGGGCGGGTGATGGAACACCCACAATGTTTGTCTCTCTGAGATGCTGTGTGCTTAGTCCTTTCTGTTTCTTCCCTGAGAGCAGAAGTTACTGCTCTCACCTCCCTCCAATGGTCTCCAGTGGCCCCCCTTCCTCAGCTAGGCCAGCCCTGAGGTGGCACGCTGGGTCCCAAGTGGACAGTTGCCCCTCGGAGGCCTTCCAGCCACACTCTCTGCCCCCCTTGGCTCTGCCCTTGCCCCCTTCCTATCACTCGGTCAGATGTGCAAGGGGAAGTGTGCCCAGTGCTCAGGGGCAGGACTGCTCTGCTCAGACGTGTCTGGCTTCACCTCCGGGCTCAGCTACTCGCTCGGCGGATCACCTTAGACACGTCCCCAAAACAGTTTATTCTTCAGTTTTCTTATCCATAAAACAGGGTAATAACACCTTGGTTACCATGTGGTCATGAGGATTCAGGTCATGTCATGCGTAGCGCTCCGTCAGCATTGGCTGTGGGCGGCAGGCTGTGTAGAGGCTGAGAGCCTGGGCCCTGGAGTCAGACGGCAGGTTTTAATCCCAGCTTGGCCACTCTCTACCCATGTATCCTCCCCTGTAAAATGGGAACAACCATATCTACACTCCAGGATTGTTGTCAGATTTCATGCTTATCAACCTAATGCAGTCAAGTGCTTAGAATGCTATCGAGCACACATTAGGTCTTCAATAAATATTAACCACTGCTTTTTACCATTAATTATCACCAACATCATCGAGAGTTAATCCAGGCTAGAGTAATTACACTGAGTATCTATCTGTATAATGACTCAGTATAATTAGTAAGGAGCAGGGATCCTTTCCAACAGGGCTCGGACTGTCCCTGCAAGCCTTTAGTTCTGCTCTCACTCACGGCTCCTCATTAGAACTCCCTCGGCTGAAGAAGATTTCTTTGCTCTTCTTGGTGACCAGAGGCTTGGCTTCCCTAACAGGCAGAGTTCCATAGCAGACAGACTAGGATTGGCCTCCCTGAGGAATTTTCCTTCATTTCCAAGATGAATGTTCCAGAAACAATCTCTCTCTCAGAGCATCTTTGGAAGTCCTCCTCGCTGACCTGCAGGGAAATGGGATATTGATTTGAAGAGAGGCGGATTTCGCAGGAGGTTGACTACATGTTATTCTCATAAAGCACATGTCATCTTAATTGAAACTGTGTGAGTGGTAAACTTCACATTCTAAATTTAGAGAAACTTGCTTGGGGAGGAAATTTAACCTTTGAAACAGCGGAGGAGGCAGTGTGGGTTGTTTTATGTAACTCTGGCAGGGAGAGTACCTGAGCTGTGCAGGCGGACTGGTTGCAGATGCTGTTACTGGTGAGGTCTGTTTTGAATAGTGCATTTTCAGGTGTTTTTTTTTTTTTAAATTTCCTAATGTTACCCAATCTTGTTGCAGTTTTTATTGAGTGTATTCCGCTTTGTGAATCTTAAACTGTTCATTCAATATTATTTTAAGAGCCACTATGTTTTCTGCAGGCCACACACCACCTGGGACCCTGAGCACTGAATTACTGAGAGTCGTTATTGTTCCCAAGCTTTCAAATCCACCAGGCAACCTGTTAGTAAATGATCATTCACTCAGTAATAGGAACAGCCTCAGCACTAACGCATAACATGCTCATATCATTGCAGGGAAGGTGGTCTTACCAACCCTATGCAGAGAAAAGAGGCAAGGAACATTCCCTCCCCATTGCCACTGCTCCTGGAGTGTGGGGGTGGGGCAGCAAAGACCCTGCCCTTAGTTTAGGGGGCGCTGTTGAAAGCCTGGAGTAGTCTGAATGGAGCCAGTAAAGTCCCCGTGCCTGCCGTATGACGCACAGAGATGTGCAGGCCACCACCAGTGGAAGACTCTCATCAACCAGCACAGTGCAGAATCACCCGGAACATTCTTACTTTTCTTACTTACCACTCCAGGACAATTAAACTGGAACTTCGAGGGATGGGGCCTGTGTGGTAGTTTTCAAAGCTTCCCAGTGTCTCACTGTGCTGGACCTTGCTGGGCAGTCACTTGATGCTGAGTTCTCACTGGTTCTCTGGTCAGGTGTACCATAGTCTCTCTGACCTCTTCCCTGGTCAGGCTTTACCCACTCAGGGAATCCCAGCGGTCCCCGTCTGCTCCCCGGAGGCAGAGGCAGCCACTGTTCATAGCTTCTTGTTCCCTTGCAGGAATATTCTGCATTATATGCGCACAAATGGGAGTATTACAGTATATATTGTTTGGCATCTTGCTACCTTATTCTCTCTCACGACTGCAGAGTTCTCCATGGTTTCATGCAACCAGCCCACGGTTGTACCAGATATTTTTCTCCTGTCCCTCCAGATCCATCAGCCACCCTCTCTCCCCTGCTCTCTGTCTGCAGGCGACCGCTCTACACGGATTGCACCATCAGACCTCCTTTCCTTCCAGATTCCCGTTGTGTTCAGCCCAACATGAGATGGGTGGAAGGAGGAGAGGGAGTTACTAACTGTAACTTTGGGAAAGTTTCTTAATCTTTATGAGCCTCAGTTTCTTTATCTATAAAATGGGGTTTAGATCATAGTGTTTTATGATGACCAAGTGTAAGGGTAACGCACGTATGTGAAGTATCAATACTTAGCAAAGGACTTGAGCCGTCACTGACATTTCACACATGGTAGCTCAGACTGTCATTTGTCCCACTCTCTCTCTGTTCCTGACACTCAGCTGCTCTTAGCTCCCTTAACGCAACTTCCAGTGTTCCAGACTGGCAGCTGCTCTAGAACGTCCTGCTTGTCTTCAGGGAAGCCTCCAGGTCCAAGGTGATAGCTGAGGCCCAGTACGATTCTCTTTTAGCATCTCTAGGAGGGAGCTTAGGGCAGAGCCATCGCCTACCCCTCTGCTGAGCAGTTGTTCCACTAGTTCAAGAAACTTTTGAAACATTTGCTTTCAGAAAAGTGTGCCTTAGGGAGCCTAGCTGCCCCATCTGTCCCCTGGGCAGACATCTAGTAACTTCTTTTCTATAGGGTGAGCGTGAGTGAGCTCCAGGTGGCATCCTCACATTGGGAGTAGGGAGAGCTCCCCGTTTCCTCCCAGCAATATACAAACTCTGGTTTCTAGAGAACTTGGCCATGCCCGCTCTTGCCTACATATATCACCCACAGCCGATGGGCACGCATGTACAGATTAGGGCCCCTAAATAGCACTGTAATAGAAACCAAGGTAAACAGACAAACAGTTAGTACTAGGGATCCTGGTTCACAAAAGAACATTTCCAACACTAGAGCCCTGGCATCAAGGTGTTGAGAAGAGGCAATCGCTCCACACGCCCTCCTTCACACGTGCATGGAGCTGGCCAGAGCCAGCTGCGAGAGGGTGTGACACCACTGGTTCCTGTTGGACGTGGCCTCCTTTTTCTGTTTAATGTGGAGTTGAACAGGAACATGAACTGACACCTAGTAAAGCTGCGAGCATATGTGCGCAAAACGCCATTTAGATAGTGATCTAGAAGTGGCCCAGAGGAGCCCCGAGGTAGAGGAAGTAGATATGCTGCACCGAGGGCCCCGGGCAATTGAATTTATTTCCCTCACCCTGAAGGAGCCCTTCTGCCTGGTGCATGAAAGGACAGGCAGATAGCAAGAGGCATTTGAAAGTTACTGGAGTGGGATTAGGGGTATGGAAGCCACATTGGGAGCCTCACGCAGTGTGTTGTGGAAAAAGAAATAAAAGTTGTTGCTTCCTTTTCCTCTTGAGCAATTTTCCTTTCTGCAGGTCCTCAGCCTCTCTTGTTTTCACCCCCTTAGCAGGGTCAGCTCTTCTCCCATTGTTTCAACCCCCACCTTCATGCTCAGGACTCTCCAGTCTTCGCTGCCAGCGCAGCCCGGTCTCCCTCTGAACGTCCCGCCGTCAGCATCCCTCAGACTTCGCGTCACTCACCCTCCCCACCACACCCACGCCCAAGAACCCTCCCTTGAACAGAGGGTTCTGCAGCTTAAAAAAAAAAAAAAAAAAAATCATTCCAAGCAATCATTCTGCTTGCTCTCAGACCTGGCCCTGGATCGGGGGTGAAGCAGCAGAGCTGTGTGCCCACGTGAAATGGTTCTGGTCCCCAAGGATGTGGGGGTTGGAGGCATGCAGTCAGCCTGGTTGGAGGCTGAGAGCAACCGTTTGCTGTCTGTGTGCAAAGCTTTCCTTGAAGATGTTGCCTGTTACATTCCACAGCGGCCTCTTAATGAGGACCCATGGGAGAAATTTCCCTCAGGTTTGGCTGAGTAGAATTAGCCGTCTTTGTCCCGAGGGAGCGGCTGTTGTGCCCAGATGAATGCCGTGTCACGTTACTGCTCACACCAGAAAACCCGCGTCTCACCTCTAGCAAGTACACGAGCAGGTACCTGCTAGAGGTATGCTACCTCCACTCTTGGCTTTCTTGAATCTTCATTTACTTATTTTAATTTACATTATCTGGTATTGCTATATATATATATATATATATATATATTTATTTGACCATCCTTTAACATGGGATATGACACATACAGGATTATATCTGCCATTCTCATGTTTTCATAAATGAACCCATACATACACTATCTGTAGAAATATACTTATTAATAATGCAGAAAGATGCAACTTTTTGCAGACAACATGATTTGGTGGACTCTCCCCAAAAGATGAACAAAATCAAGGTAATAGCACTTTTAGTAACCTGCTTAAAAATTGTGCAATACTGTGAAGAGATTTAGATCTTCAGTCTTAATTAGAGAGAATTTCAGTTGAAATTCAGGTAGGAAGAATTTCAGTTGTAGGTAGCAACCAAAATAAGTCACTTTTATGTGGCTTAAATCACACCTATGCCGAGTGCAATTATGTAACATGTAACAAAAAATATTGGGGACCGTGTTTCTGATAATGGGAAGACAGTGGCAACCAAATGAGTGATTGCAAGGGACAAGAATCACATGGGCCTTTTTCAGACAATGGGCAGGGTGGCAAAGCGTTCTGAGAACCTGTTCCTCAGGGGCTTCCCTAATGGGCCATTAGACGATTTGCTAGTTAACAGAGATGAAAGTTTTGTCATTTTTCTGCAAGCAAACAGGTCTTTAATATTTCCTGAAACCACAGGTCTGCTTTGTGTCCTGTAACTGAAACAACTATAATCCGTCACACCAGAGAGCAGTGGGCCCCCGATAGTGCAGTGACAGTCTAGGGGGATAGAAACACCTGCGGGAAAATTAGGCAGTGCCCTTTTTGCAAGCCGTGTCTGGGATGTATAAATGCCAGCTGATCACTGGTGGCTTTTCTTTCTTTCTTTTCTTTCTTTCTTTCTTTCTTTCTTTTAGGTCAGATGTTTTCAATGACTCCCCTGTACCTGATGAACATATTTTGCACAGATTCTCGGTAGACTGAAATAACATTCTCCGTGTCCATTTGTTCATGTTGTCTATCCTGTTCACAGCTTCTGTTTCTGATGCCAAGCCTTAGTTCTTTTAATTGGGTAACCTTTCCCTTTCCCTGACACTAATGAAATTATTTTTATTAGAGTCTGCCGTTTCCTAATCATTGCTTCTGGATTTGGGGTTTTATGGGTAGATCAAGGAGAAACCCTCAAGAGTCAGAGGCAAGAGAGAAGGTTAACCTGACCTTTGGGAGCCCATATGAACACTAATTCACAGATACGCTCCTCAAAGTCCGAAACAAAGACTTTTCATTAGTTGATATAATAAACAGGCAAATTTGGGGAAGAAACAGACTAGGCTGTTTTTTTTGTATGTTGATGGGGATTTAGTTTAATTTTTGAGCATACTTCAGCCGTTAGTTGCCAGATTTTGAAAAAATATACCTTTCACTAGTTAGGAGAAGGTTTGAAAAAAAACTTTTTCTGGTTGCAGGCCAATGATACCTGGCAACTTACAGCCAGAACTCACTATAAGTTTTCATTGTTTTTTCAAATGAAATAACTGTTATTTCCATTCTGACTTAAAATTGCTGAGTTTATTTTTTTAATGCAAAAAATAGACATTCAGAAAGAAGGAAGTGAAAATATGTATATTCTTCCCACTCCGAGAGAAACTGTTAACATTTGGCATATTTCTTCCCGGGCTCTTCTGTGCATGTAGACACACGTGTGCATTTATATTTTATGTAAGAAAGGATTCATGTTGTACATAGAATGTACAATTACATTGTACTTGTTTGCAACCTGCTTTTTTCTTAATATATTTTAGTTATTTTCCATATCAACATATATATAGATCACCAGCATTAATAATAATGACTGTTTAATATTGCATGATATATATTGCAATTTATTAAATTCCTTATCTTTTGAAATTTAGGTTCTATATCAGTCAACTATTGCCATAATATTGCTACATAACCACAAAATCTCAGTGACATACAGAAATAAGCACTTCCTTCTTGCTCGTGAACTTGCAGGACGGCTGAGGTGACATTAGTACGTAGTGTGGCAGAGGAGGCTCTGCCCCGTGAGTCTCTCATCCCCATCCTGGGACCTTCTCAAAGCGATGCCAGCTAGCATCACATGTCCTTGTTATGGCGATGATAAAGGCACAAAAGCACAAGCCCAGTCACATAAATGTTTTTCAAGCCTTGGATTGCGTCTTGGTCTTGAATGTTTCATTGGCCCAAGTAAGTCACGTGGCCCAGCCTAAAGTCAGGGGCAGGAAGTGCACTGAGCCCATGACGGGGGCACAATGGACAGTACATCTTTCCAAACGCTAAGCCAATCTAACATAGGTTGTCTCCATGTTTCATTAGTATGAACATTTCCATGAACACCCCTATGCGTATGTTTTATATACCTGATTGATTTTTTAAAATAGTTCATAGGAGTCAAATTCATAGAAGTCAAATGTTGAAAGGTATATAAAATTTTGACTTGTAATACATGTGTCCAGACTGCCCGTGTTAGACTTGTTTAAAAACAAAACAGTCGTGAGATTGTTTTGGGGAGAAGAGAAAGGAGGATGCTCACTAAGCCAAAAACAAAAGAGAAAACCTACATTTGACTGAGAGAAAAAAAAGCTCTATACAATGACAAATTTTGACTTTAAATGTAACATTTAGACTTAGTGAAATAAGAAGTCTCAATTAGTTCTCAAAGATCCAGGATAAGGTAATCTGATGACTTTGGAATACCATAGTATTAGGTTTGTATGGAAAGTACTGATAGATATCTCTTAGCTTCTAAGTCTATTTATAAAATCTAGGTTATTCTTTCATATATATGTGTGTGTATATACACACATATATGTATGTGTATATATATACACATACATATATGTGTGTATATGAAACTTTGAGAACTCCTTAGAAAATGAAATTTTCAAAAAAAGACATTACAGTTTGAAAATACAAGTAGATTCATTCTTTCATAGCACTGCAAGGATTTTTCTAAGTAGCGAAGTACTGTCACTGAATGCCAAGGGCAATACGGTGGAGAATGACTTTCCTGGATATGTGCAGCCCAGACACAGAAGACAAAAGCTTCTTCCCTGACTCTCATTTATTTACCTTCTTCTATCCTTTCCTCCCTTTTTGTTCTTCTTCCTGCTTTAGCCTCTTTCTCCTTTTCATTTGTTCATTGAGTTTTTAATTACCTAAAAAAAAAAGAAGGGAAGAAAAAAAGGGAGGAAGGAAAAGAAAAGATGCATATGTGTATGCCCATAGCTGGATGGAACAATCATTTCATTATATCTATTGACTAGCATATTATTTTCTCACCTCATTAAGTCGGTCATTCATCCTGTAGCCATTTATGAGCACACTGTGGTTTCTAACAAATGAATGCTTTGAGTGAACTCCCCCCTAAATGAATATCAAAAAGGGAGAGATTCCTGATGTGTTTCCAGCCATTGCTCAAAAACTCAACCTTTTAGCTTTTAACACCAGACAAATCTCCCCCAACCGTGAGTGCCCTTCCCAAGGTCCAACATCAACATGTGCAGCCAACTTAGAAACATGGGGTAAAAAAATAATCCTTGTTCCTTCTGACCGTAGTCTCATTACTGTGTTTTGGTTTCAATTAATGTTAACCAACTTAGAGTAGCTTAAACCAAGAGAGATTTATTTTCCTATCATAACAAGAAGTCTAGAAGTAGGCAATAACCAAAGGTGGTTCAGTGGTTTAACAATGGTATCATCCCTACTGATTCTCTTGGCCTGTCTTATACAGTCACTAGAGCAGCGGTCCCCAACCTTTTAGGCACCAGGGACCAGTTTCATGGAAGATAATTTTTCCATGGACCCATTGTGGGGGAATGGTTTCAGGATGATTCAAGTGCATTACATTTATTGCTCAGTCAAACTTCTCTGCTAATGAGAATCTGTATTTGCAGCTGCTCCCCAGCGCTAGCATCACTGCCTCAGCTCCACCTCAGATCTTCAGGCATTAGGTTCTCATAAGGAGCACGCAACCTAGATCCCTCACATGCACAGTTTACAGTAGGGTTCACGCTTCTATGAGAATCTAATGTTGCTGCTGATCTGACAGCAGGTGAAGCTTATGCAGTGATGCAAGTGATGGGGAGAAGCTGTGAATACAGATGGAACTTCGCTTGCTCACACACTGCTCACCTCCTGCTGTGCAGCCCGGTTCCTAACAGGCCATGGACCAGTACCGGTCTGCAGCCTGGGGGCTGGGGACTGCAGCACTAGCAGGCTCCTGCAGCTCCAACCATTATATTTGATTTCAAGGCAGAGAGAAAGATGGAGAGGGCAGCACTGTAACTTTTAAGAGGAAAGCGAAAGTTTCCCATAACTGCCACACTCCCCCATAGCAGAGTTCAACTCTGCTCTTTGATCAGAACCATTGGTGGGCTCATCCCTAGCTACGAGGGAGGCTGGGAAAGATTATTTTTGATGAAGACATCAAAAAAGAAGGCGGTGGAAAACAGGTGCTGAGATTGCCAATAGATAGTATGTTATACAATAAGGAATACAAAATATTAAAGAACTAACTTTAATATTTAATAAAAACACCATCCAGGAACACCGAGGGACACAAAGGAGAGAGAGGCACAGGCCAAGCTTGGCTGACTACAGTCTGGTTACATAGTATCTAATACCTCAATTCTTCTTGAATGTTTTCTTCTTAACTCTACACAAACCTCGCATGTGTGAATATAGGTAAACTTGTGGTTTGCATATCATTTGAATTTTAATCTGCATGTGTTAGTATCATAATAGGTAAAAGATTATTAATTACTGCTATTGAAGCATATTTGGTTTTTGACTGGACATTTTATTTCGGTGAGAGTGCCATTCTAAAACTTGGCCAAGTGGAGTGAGAGGCAGTGATGTGTCATGAGAAGAACATTTGACTGGTTGGTAATTTACTTAGGAAAGTCACTTGAACTTGAACTTTCACAGCTTCAGTTTCTTCCTGTGGGGAACGGAGACAGCACCTACCCCTCCTATCTCATAGGGTTGTGAACAACAAATGAGAAAGTGCTCTGTTAGCAGCAAAGGGCCTTTCAAGTGTCTATTAGTGTGCTGTATATTTCACATGGGGTCCACCAACCAGCATTTCTTTAAACTAGGCTTTCTCAGGATGTGAAACTGTGATGGAAGCAATACTGTAGCCCCAAAAGGAAACTTTTGGAATATTTTCCTATGAAATTCCTAATGCTCTGACCACCAGGGAGCTTCCGTCTGCTGATTTTACAGACTCCACTGGCGGCACAGTTTAATCATGAAGAACATCCACAGAGAATGGTTCTACTTTTCTAAATTAGCTTTCAGAAAGGCCCACAGGCTGCTGTTTCCATGGAGCGTCAGAAGGATAAGCCGGCCATGGGTCTCTTCTTAAATTGTTTTTCCAATGAGATAGGTACCATTATTTTTCCAAATTTAAATTTGAGGGAACCAAAGTTTAGAAAGATTTTGTCTTTTGCGAGAGCCTGGCTTTTCAACCAGATCTGTCTTACCCTGCGGCAGAGTTCTCAGCCTGAGCTCTACTCGGTGGTCAAAGGTAACATCATCAACATAAAAATCCTCTTCCTCATCCTTTCAGCACACCTTTTTACCTTACTCAACCCTCTTTTCAACTATATGAGGTTGGCAGAACTTCGAGTTTATTAGCCCCGACGCACAGGGGAGGAAACAGGCTCAGAGACATGAACTGGCCCGTCCATGACCCTGTGGGATTCATCATGGACTGAAACCTCATGGTGGAGTAACACCTGTGGTCAAGGTTTCCCCTCCAAGGCATTTTAAAAGCGTTGGAATTCACAGGAATGGATTTCTGACTCAGCTAACAATGCATTCTGGTTGAGTTCGCTGAAGATGCCTCATCTTCTCAGAGACAGACCTCCGCCAGGTCCTCCGTTCCCGTCCCAACTGCTGCTGAGTAACCTGGTGACCTTCCACAAACGTTCAGACTACTCTGCGTCTTCACATATCCATTTCTCCGCTCTGTGCCCGGCTCCTCTAAAAGCTGGTGTTTCCAGATTTGGAAGAAGAGGGCCTGGCAGAAGAAGGGTGTTTAAATAGTAACCTCCACCACTGCCCCTGCTATCCTCGTTAATGTTAATGGCTTTTTCTAGGCCTCGTTGGCTCCACATCTGTATAAGTATTTCTGCTCTGCCATTACTCAGCTGGCCTGGCCTTGAGCTCGCAGTGGAGCCCTAGATGAGGAACCAGAAGGTACGCGCTCCAGGCCAAGGGCTGCTCCTAATGGCCACCTCCCTGTCCATCTCTGGGCCTCAGGGCCTCATCCCTCAGCTGAGAAGGTTGAACTAGAAACCCCCTCAGGAATTTTTCTGTGCTTCATTTTCCTCCCTGGGTAGAGTTACGGTTCACCATCATTGACTATTTTTGGCATAAAATCATTGTGGTTCAATGGTAGAAGAGGAACTTATTACAAATTAGTCTTTAAAATGTTTTGAGATCATTAAGAGAAAACTGAGCTCACCGTTGCCTTCAGATCAACCTTGCTAGGCAGGAGGCGGCTTGAGCAAAGTGGAATTTGGAGACAGAAGTGCCTGGAGATCCTAGATTCTTTCTCTTGCCTTCTGCAGAAAAGGCCACAGCCCGGACAACTCCCCCAAGGTCCCCTAGATCTTAAGAACAACACCTAGAAGAACACTGTGTTTCCTACATTATTTTGCAGTTCTTTTCCTAGAATGGCAAATATTTATTGGTCTATATTTTAGTGTTATTCCTATAAAGTCAGTGGCCATATGTATTAGCAGTGCATACCATTTTTTTTTCTTTGTGGTCATACTCAGTTACTACTATAGCTCAGTGACATGTTCATTTTTCAGGCTTGGAAATAATTACATTGTCAAATACCACTTCATGATTAAAAACTTTCTAACCAGGAATAGCTCCCCTTTCACAGTAATTACTTGTGGCAAATATCCTTTTTTTAGAAAATAAATGCTGAACAAATTGAAGTCAGATCATTTTTTCCTCTCCTGCTAAAATAATTGCGTGAGTAAGAGGTGATTTCAGTTTGGGGACATGAGAAGTTTTCTGTATCGCGTGATACAGTAATTCGTCTTGAGCACTCTCACACATCCTCCCCTCTATCTCAAAATATTTCTTCTGCTCAGAGTCAGAGCTGAAGCGGCATCCATCTTTGTTTAAAATCAGACTTTCTTTAACTCTCTCCTGCCTCCTTGCAGATATTGTCAGTTTTCTCCTTAGCAGCTGCAGTTTCTTCCTCTTGACTAGTTTGGGGTTCCAATTCTAGTTCCAGTCACCTCGGGAAAGTGACATTCTCCAAGACCCAGTTAAAATACAGGAATAACGATTGTAGTCCATGGGATAGTCGTTAGTGTGCATTAAATGAGAAAGTTACATTTTAAGTTAGTGCCTGGTGTGTAAGCAGCTCCCTGTTGGTGTGCATTCTCTCACTTGCTTTTCCAGTTCGGGTATGGCTTGCAGGTGCTGCTCACGGCTTACCGAAACTTCCACTGGAACTAGTTGTCTGCCTCCCCGGTGCCGAGTTTCTTTTCTGATTTTTGTTTCTATTTTTTCCCCCACTCCTTTTTTCATCTCTATATACATTTTAGAAATAATTTTATTAATAAAAGCTCTGTCAGATTGGCCTCTTCTCTGCAGTTCCTCAGTGTGAATTCCTTTGTTTGTTGCAAATGCTGATGCTGGATCATGGGGAGGTATTTCTCCCAGGCTTTGCAATTTTGTGTTTGTTTGTTTGTTTGATTAACTGATTTTTTTTATTTCAGAATATTATGGGTGTACAAACATTTGGTTACATATAATGCTTTGCCTCACCCAAGCCAAGGCTACAAACTTGCCCTTCCCTCATACAATGTGCTCTGCATCCATTAGTTGTGAGTTTACCCACCCCCTCCACCCCCCTCCCACCTGACCAGCACCCAGTGAATGTCACTACCGTGTGAGCACCTTAGTGTTGATCAGTTAATACCAGTTTGATGGTTAGTACATTTGGTGCTTGTTTTTCCATTCTTGTGATACCTCACTTCAAAGGATGGGCTCCAGCTCTATCCAGGATAATATAAGAGGTGCTAGATCACCATTGTTTTTTGTAGTTGAGTAGAACTCCATGGTATACATATACCACATTTTATTAATCCACTCATGGATTGATGGGCACTTGAGTTGTTTCCACATCTTTGCAATTGTGAGTTGTGCTGCTATAAACATTCTAGTGCAGATGTCTTTACTATAGAATGTCTTTTTTTCCCTCTGGGTAGATGCCTAGTAGTGGGATTGTTGGATCAAATGGTATTTCTATTTTTAGCTCTTTGAGATATCTCCAAATTACTTTCCACAGGGGCTGTACTAATTTGCAGTTCCACCAGCAATGTAAGAGTATTCCAATCTGTCTTTGCAATTTTGGAATGTGAGCTAGTTCAGCAAGAGTCCTTTTCCTGGAGAAAATCCTGTGGGTTCAAAAGAAGTACCTATGGGAAGATTTAGAATTTGCCTTTTTGGGATCCTACAGGAACCAGGTTTTATGTTAACTTCTAAGTTTTTGAAGGCACCACCAATTGAGTAACTCCCCACCAGTTCATAAAGCATTCAGCTTTATGCTGAGAAAACCCCTCAGGTCCAGCTTCCTTTCAGCCAGTTAGCTACAGTCTCAGCTGTGGACTGTATTAAAATTGCATTAAAATCCCAGCACTGCAGGCTTTATTAGGGTCTGGTACCATTGTAAGACATTCAGCTTTATGCCAGTGCAACATTCTGACTTTGCATTTCCTCTTTATTTTTAACACCTTGGGATTTCCCTTTCTTATTCTGAATTTGGCCACATGGGATTTATGTACCTGTGTATTTTATCTAACTTATCTATGAGTTTGGAGCAGCAAGTTCTTTTTGCATCATTTCACACCCTTGTAAGCAGATGAGAAATGCTATTGCTTTCTTTCAGCTGTGGAAATGTGTGGCTTTTGCTAACAGCTGTAGACCAATTTTCGGCCCCACTCTTCTGTGGAAATTGTTTTCTAAAAGGTCAGCAGTAACCTTTTAGTTGCTAAATCCAATTACTTTTTCTGAGTCTGAGTATACATAATAGATTTTGTGAGTATCTTGATATTTGTAACCTGCAACAACTTATCAGCCAGAGTATAAGGTCCACAGCAATGTGTGGTAATAGAACAATTCTTGTTTATTTTTGCAGTCCCGTCATGGGCAGCACAGAATCTTGCTTGCATGTAGATGTTTGTCTAGCTCCAAGAGAAAAAAACTGTTGATACTTATATTATGATCATATTAAATCTATACAATTCAAGAATGTTGTATGACTTCCCATTTTTTTCAAGTGTTTTTTTGGGGCCTTCAGAAATATTTTAAAGATCTTTGAAAGTGACTTTCACATTTTTTTAAATTGACTTCTGTTTTTTTTATATTTTTTATTGCTATTGTAGCTGTGATCTTTTCTTCCAGTACATCTTCAATGTGGTTATTGTTTGTAAATATGAAAGTTATTGGATTCTGTATAATTTTATATACTTTACCTACCTAAAGTCTTTGATTATTTCAGTAGGGTTTTTTTCCCTTTTGGATGTTGAAGGTATATAACCATGTCATCTGCAAGTAGTGATAATTTTATCTCCTCTTAATCAAATTTTTACCCCTAGTTTTTTTTTCTTATCCAATTATATAGGCTACTACTTCTAGTACAAAGTTAATTAAGAGCTAAATCCTTTTCCTGTTCCTGATTTTACTGAAGATGCTTCTTGTATTTCTCTCCCAGCATGATGCAAGCTCTTGGGCAGTGGTAGATTTATCATATTAATATTAAGGGAATATTCTATGTCTTTATTTCTAACAAGAATAGATGTCAAATTATGCTTTCTATTCTTAAGCTTAGTAATATGGTGAATTATGTAAATGTATCTCTTAATATTAAACTGTCTCTATTTCTGACATAACTACTGCCTGATTAAGACACACGGTTCTTCTAATGTCCTGGCTTCTGTTTGTTAGCATTTTATTTAGGATTTTTGCAAGGGTATTCATAAGATGATTTCATTTTTGAAATCTTTGTTGTATTATGTTATTGCTCACATCAGAAAATTTAGAAGTTTTCATTCTATTTCTATGTTCTGGAATAGTTTAAATAACTTTGAGATTTTCTGTTCTGTGAGGTTTGGTGGAAATCTTAAATGAAACCAGCTGGACCTGGTACTTTTTAGAGGCTCTTTAGCAACTTTCCTCTTTCTTTCCTTCCATGGAAATTAGTCCGTTTAGATTTTCTCTTTCTTCTGGAGTCAGTTTAAGTAAATTATATTTTTTTCAAAAATTGTCCATTCATCTGGGTTTTCAAGTGTATTTATCTTGAGTTTAGCAAAGTAGTCTTTTATGATTCTTTTAGTTTGCTTCAATTTTGTAGTTATTTCCTTATAACATTTCTTACTTTGAGTATTTACTATAATATATTCCCCCCTTTTCCTAAGTTAGCTAGCAGATTAAGTATTTTACCCCACCCTGCTGAAAGCTTTTAGTTCTATTTATTCTGCTATTAGCGAGTTATTCGAACTCACCAACATCTGCTGTTGTTTTTATTAATTCCTCCCTTCTGCTTCCTCTAAGTTTATTTATTTTTCCTTTTCTAAATTCTAATACCCATATTTGCCGTAGTTTTAGATTTGCAGTTGAGCGCATTCAGAGTGCCCCACCAGCTCCTTCACCATGGTTTCCCCAGTCATCTTTCGGTTGGCCGAGATGCATCTTTTAGAAATTTCTCCAGAAAAGCTCATGGGAACAATATTCCCTGAGTTCCTGCATGTTAAAAATTATTGCCCTATGAAGAAGTGATTAAGACTATGCAGCCAAAAAAATAGGGAAAGACAGTATTATAGAGGTGGGGTATTACAGAGGTGGACCAAGGTGTTAATTGCAATTAATGATTAGGATCATATTATTTTTTCTTCATTTTGATGGTGTGTGCGGAATTTAGCAGCTTAAAAATTTTATATTTATTACCATTTCTTTGCTCATTTTAAAGAATGACTCTAGTTTGTGCCTAATTTTGTATTTTAAATGTTGCATTATTTATCTCTAAAAGGCACTGACCTCCACACTATGTAAGCTTCAGGCCCAGAGCACCTGGAGCTACTCCTGGCTGCTGCCCAGCTCACCACCTTCTGTGGACACCCGTGTGCAGGGGACAGACATGCCTTCATTCCTCAGGTGTCCCTCACCTGCAGAAGTATATTATTTTTAGGGCTTTATGACATCTGCTACCGCTAGACTCTCCCTCCTCCTCTTCTCCATACTTCCTCCTCTATAGCTCCAGAGAAAAAAATTTCTCCTTAGTATCCCTTAAAAAAAAAAAAAAAATGTGTTGTTTGTCTCCTGGTTTTGCCAGAAACAGAAGATGATGGGTTTTTTCTTTTGTTCTCATTTTTGGTTTATTTCCACAAGAAGGAAGGGAGAATGCTGACTTATGCAATAATGTTCACACCAGAAGTCCACTTATGTCATTTTAAACATTTTTTTCTGTTTTAAAAATAAAACACATACTCATTTTAGAAAATTTGGATCCTGAGAAGGTACAAAAAAGAAAATTAAAACCACCATTACTGTTAAAATCTTTGTGTGTTTCTTTCTAATCTTTTTTCCATGCTTCCATATTTTCTTTCCTTTAAACACTGGGATCACTTGAAACCTACAGTTTTGTATCCTGATTTTTTTTTCTCACATGAACATTTTCCCATATCACCAAAAGAGAAAAAGTTGTAGTGGCTGCATAAAATATTTTACCATTTCCATATTGTTACACATTTAGGTGATTCTAATTTTAAAAAATTATAAATTGTACTATACAGGATGGCACATTACAGTCTGTAGGTCAAATCCAGCCTTCTGCTACCCGTCTTTGTAAATAAAGTTTTATCAGAAACAGCCTTGCCCATTTGTTTGGGAATTGTCTATGACTAGTTTCTCGCTACTGTGAAAGAGTTGAATGGTCGCGATTGAGACCATATAGCCTGCCAGTCCTAAAATATATACTACCTGGCCCTTTATAGAAAAAGTTTCTAACCCCTGTTGTACTATAGTGGACATCTTTCCATGTTCATTTTTGTATGCATGTATGTATGTTTTCTCAACATAAACCCCAAGAGAATTTACCTTGGTCAAAGAGATACAAATATCTTTATGGCACTTGCCAAATTGTCCACCAGAAAGGTCGATTCAGTATTCCCTTACTAGAATGTGAAAATTTGCCCTTTCTCTACATCCTTGATAACGCTGGGCATAATCAATCATATTTTAAATCTTCACAAATTTGGAAAGTTGAAGAATGGTGACTACTATGGTTTGAATGTTTGTCCCCTCCGAAACTCACATTGAAACTTAACCTCTGTTGTGAAAGTATTAAGAGGGTGCGATATCCAACTTTTATTTGAGAGGAGGGACGTTAGGGAGGTAATTAGGACTAGATGAGGTCACGAGACTGGGGCAGTCATGGCTTTATAAGAGGAGAGAAACCTGGGCCAGCATGCTCAGCCCCTCACCACGTGATGCCCTGCGTCACCTCAGGACTTGGCAGACAGTCCTCACCAGCAAGAAGGCCTCACCAGATGTGTCCCCTCAACCTTGGACTTCCCAGCCTCCAGAACTGTAAGACATTAATTCCTTTTCTTTATAAATTACCCAGTCTCAGACATTCTGTTGTAGCAACATAAAATGAACTAAGATAGAATCTTATTTTTGTTTGGCTGCCTTTGATGACTAGGGAGGTGGAATATTTCTTCAGAATTGTGACTTCCATTTCCTCTTTGAATTGCCTGTTCATATCCTTTGCATGTTTTCCTGCTGCTGTGGTGTTTTTTTTCTTTTCTTCATGGTCTGTGAGACTTATTTATATGTCATGGATATTGTACACTTGATGCTTTGGATGTTGACAGCTTTGCTTTTTCTCAAAACAACAGTGCATCCACATAGCCACGGTGGATGGTGCACCATTAGTCTGAAGAAGTGTAGCAGTTCTTACAGTCAGGTTTTCTTTTGAAGGGAAGCCCACGAAGCATATTTGTCAGGGAAAGCAAACCCATCAAGGACATGGCTTCACCTCCCTGAGCCTGGGAGAAGGAAGCTTCTAGAAAAGAAACATGGCAGTGGAGGAAGCAAACCCCTCTTTCCCTTCTTATCCCAGGCCCAGCGTTAACCCAGGGTCTTCTTCAAAGTGGAAAAGCTCCCCATTGTTCCTAAATAAGCTCCTAAATCAATTCCATACTAATGGAGCCTTGTAGCAGGAATCGATTTGTTTGTGGTAAGTATTATTCCTGAAGCATGCCGTGTTTCAACTGTTTGCCCGCCAGGAAATGTCTTTTTTTCTTTTTTTAAGAAACCATGTAATAAACTGTTGAAACAGGGTTTATCACTGTAATGAGTAAAGTAGCCCCTGGAAAAACCACGCCAGCCATCAAACTTTCCAAATAAAATGTTGTGAATTCAGGTAGGCATGTTGGCTGAGAGGAGTCAAGAAGAAGATATTTCTGAGCTATGTGGTTGTTCCTCCTGCTTGGGATACCCAGGGTAAAAATGGTTTGGGAAGACTTTAGTGGGGTTGGCATAAAAGCATGAACACTAAGCCAGCTTGTCCCTCATTGAACCCCACGTGCTCTGCGTGATGCGATGATAGCAGGATTTTTTGTGACAGAGCCCAAGCAGTTGACAGTTAACCGTGAGACCACCTGCGGCGTCTTCTGAGGTTTGACTGCCAAACCAATACTCTGTCTGTATAACTCTCACTCTTACATTTCTTTCTTTGATTTTTTAAAATAATTTTTATCCTTTCCTTTGAGTTTGGACTGGAGCCATCTCAAACTTAATAATAACCTATATTTGTATAGCACCCCACAGGTACAAAGAATGTCTTTCATGTGATCTTTATCGTCTGCAAGGAAAATGTACCCATTATCCCCACTTTTTAGCTGAGTAGGCTGAGCCTCCAAGAAGCTCAATGTGTTGCCGTGTGTCATGTGACTAGTCCGCAGCAGCATTAGTGCATGAACCTGGGCTTTAGTTTCACTCCAAGACCTCCATACACCTCAGTGTGAACAAAGAGCACAGTGGGATGGTCCTGAAATCACTGGCACGAACTCTCTTTGTCTTAAGGACGGGCTTCTGTCATCCAGAAGGCAAATGTTGATTGGGCTCACATGATGTTCCAGCCACTCCTCCAGGTGTTTTCTACCCAGCATGTTGAAGCAGCCACAGCTGCCTTCCTTGTGAGGGAAGGGCTATGGCTACCATCAGAGCTGGGGACAGGGAGGCTCAGAGTGGTCACCTTGCCCGAGCACAGCCCAGCTAATTAGAAGTTGCGCTGGACGTGAGCACTGCCCTTTGTGGCCCAGCACTGGTGTCGTGAGCACTAACAAGGGCACGGGTGGCCCTGAGCCTTCACCCTGATTTTCTGAATTGACAGCATTGCTTCAGGTAGTACCTGAGTGATGGGACACCCAGGTATAATCTAACTTTACTTTGATTGAATTCTGTGAGGGTCAACTTTTAAAGGAAATTATGCATACCAGTAAGAGGAAGTTTTATAAAATTACACCTGAACCTTTGTAAATGAAAAAATATAAGGAGGACTGTTTTTCCATTTGCAGCTATTATTTATATTTGCAAATGAGATTCTGGGCAAAAGACATTATTTGTTTAAATTATAGTAAAATAGATGAACGTCAACATTAAACAAACAAACAAACAAAACAAAAAGGACTGGGCTCATCTCTGTCCCCGTCTTTTCTTTTCTAACTTCACCTTCCAAGCTGGGAAAAACCTTGTGCCCTAAATGCACCGGTGGTCCCAAGTCATCATCAGCCCCAGAGTGACATTGCAAAAGCACAAAGCATAAGCAGCTCCCCAATCCAACAGGACACTGATTTTTAATAAAGTATCTTTCAAAACGTTCAAGCCACCGAAGTCTGTATTATACAATGTTTCCTCTTTACTCTTCCATATTCTGACCCCTCCCCCACCACCACCGCACGATGGACCCCAGGAGAAACACCGTCTGGATCCTTGCCCATTAGTGAATTCGATATTTTTCTTTTAAGTTGTGTTTCAGTTCAGGAAGAAGAGTGGCTTTATAAACCATTACCAAATCAAAGCCCCATCAGAGGAGGACAGAAGCCTCCATACATTGGTATGAATTATTTTTGGCTCTTGATTTTATGCCAGTGCTAGTGAAATTTCACAGCTGGTTATTAAAAAATCTGGGGGTCAGGGTTATGTGCTATTTATGTCACAAGAAGCAGGAGAAATAAAATACCCTAAAGATATGAAAACATTTCGTAAATCGACATATTTTTGGCATCTGTTTCTCTTTCAGGGCCTAAGATGTGATTTATGTGCTCTGATGAGGTGCTGGGAGAAAGGTCTCCGCTGACTCCCGGCTTAATGGTCCACACACCTTCCAAAGTATTGATACAGGTGACCTGGCTCAGGCCCAGTAACGGGTGAGAGGAGGGAGGCTGAGGAAATGTGGACAATTTATTGCTTTTCAGAAAGCAGGGAGAAGAAGTGGTGCGAGTGACCTAAGTCACAGTTTCCTCGAAAGGCAGAAATCGCTAACAATTCAAGTTGACAACCGCCAATAGCAACCCACCCTTGTTTTTCTCATCATAAATTTGAGTTGTTGGGTTATTTTTGAGAATGCTAAAATGGAGCAGTTCCGGCCCTGCCCTCAAACTTGGAAGACCCAGACCTGGAAGTCCCTTTAAGAAGGGAAGAAGGCAGCCCCAAGCCAGCCTTTCCCCAGCAGATGCCTGCCCCAGTAGAGGAGTAGACTTGAATGTCTTATGGTGCTTCGCTGACTGTCCCCAGTATCCATCCTCTCCTGTCCCCCCAGCAGTACCACTCCAAACCATAATAGGATGCTGAAAGTATAGCTTCTCTTTGTTAGAAACACCACATGGGAAACCATGAAACATTTTTTTCCTGTGCTCAGGGCGTGTGATACCTAACAAGTCAAATAGGACACGCTCAAATTCTGCTGAGTCATGAAAACTACAGACTGCAGACGTTGTAAAGGATTAAAGAGAGGATCGATATTATTATCTTTGTAATAGAAAAGAATTTGGATTTAGAAACCTCCCACGTGGGCGATAGAAGAGAAAGTCTAAAGCTTAATCCCTGGTAAAAAGGTTGTCACATCCCCCTGCCCCCAGGAACTCTCCGAAGTACCCTGTCCTTTTTGTTTTTAGTTTCTCCAGGAGTTTTCACTTCAGGAAAAGAACATGCATCGCAGAGGGACTGATTAGAACTTCTGGCTTTGAAAGTATTCAGGACAGAGCCTCCTCCTGTTGCTACTCTCGGGGGGGGGGGGGTGGGGGGGGGGGGTGGGGGGGGGGGTGGGGGGGGGCCAGCTGAGGCATCTCTTCCCCACGCGGTAAACCGCCAGCTCAGGTGCTGGTCTGCCTGGCAGCGGAGGCTTCTCCCTTAGAGGAAGGGGTGGACTATGGCTAAATACCATCCTTTGGTTTCTTACGTTACAGATCAGTTTGGAACAACACTTGTTCCACGTGAATCTGAGATGTCCGTTGGTTAAGTGGAACTGAGATAATTTAGGAATGCATAATTATCCCTGTAATTACCTGAACTGTAGCTTTTGCCTCTTAATGTTGCCTCACGGTGTAACAGAATATGTTTTTCATATTAAAAGTTGATTTAGTATACAGTAGAAAACTTCTGGGGTGAATTATTATATTAATTAGGATTAGAATCAGCTGCATGGACAGAAGACTCAAAAATAACCTTGGTCAGAAGTCCCAAAGGTGGTTTTCTTTTTCTTTCACTTGAAAGAATTCTGTATGTGGGCAGTGAGGATCCTAAATTCCTCAGTCTTTTTGTTCTGCAGGTAGCTTTCAGCCAGGCTGCCTCAGGGCCCAAGATGGCTGCTAGAGCTCCTCTCAACAAAACCACATTCCAGGCACAAGGAAGAAAGATGAGAAAGGCAATAATAAGTACACTACTGCCTGTTCCCCTCTTAAAGATCATTCCCAGAAACTCACTCCACAATTTCCACTAACGTCTCCTTGCACCTCTAGGTACAAGAAAGGGTGGAAACTGTAATCATTTAACCAGGCACATTGATGCATGGAATAAAACTGGGGTTCTACGCTTAGGAAGAAGTAGAGAATGAATGTGGGGAAATGACTCGGAATCTCTGCCACTGGCAATATTAAAGGAAGGAAAAGGCTGTGGCACAGCCCCCTCCTCCTTCCCACTTGAGGTGGTAGCAGCTGAAAATGACAGAAACTACTCTGGGAGGACTTGCTGGAAGCTCTGTGCCCCGAGCAGGGCAATGAATTAATTACCAGCCAGAGAGAGGGAAATATACGAGCAGCGGGCATGCTTCAGACTTCTCCATCCAAGAAATGAGAGCACCAGCACTGCCATTGCATTCTAACCCCCAAAGAGTATTTTGCAAAAGGAAGGATGTTGTGTAGGTTCTGAAGTTGTTGCACCCAAAATGAAATCTTTCTGCACTAGCAATGCAATTACACAAATCTGAATGTTTTTCAAAATGCTGTGTTACTAAGTAGAAGAGAAAGGGAGTATGACTATGTGTCTGAAGGTATATATGTGCATGAAATAATATGAATGCATATATAAATAATACATAAATACATATTTTAATAAATTCATTTTGTAGTGCTTACTATATTGCTTCTTTGTTCAAGGAGTCCTGTCTCAAGAGGTAAAGTTTAATCTCTGAAGACAGACATTCCCTGGGGAAAAGCATTACTTGCAAGCTAGTCTCCCTGAGTTATATGGGTCCCCGGCCACTGCAGTCTCTGTTGCAATTGTTTTATTTCTGTTTATCCACACAAGATTGTCAGTCATTGAATATAACCAATGGGCTGTAAAGATTTCTCTTAATGCATTTTTATTATCATTATTTAGAAAAATAAATGGTTCTGATGCCTGAATTAGAATACTGCCTTGGGATCATCAACTTAATATGGTTAGAAATAGAATGTCTGGTCTGTGCCAATGGGATTTACAAAGTGAGCAATTAAACATGGTTAGTTAAAATTACATATAAAGGAAACTCAATTCTTTACAAGGAGAGAGTGGTATGTAGGTGATTCTCAGAGTGATTTAGGTGCTTGTCCTAAATGGGGTGGCATGAAGCCAATGTGGGTTGGTGATAGCAATCTAATACTCACTTGAATTTAGCGATTAAGTAATTTTTAACAAATAGAAATGCTAGCTACTGTGGGATTATATTGGTCAAAACAATATTAAGTTTTGTTAACACTTTCTAATCAGAAACAATCATGGGAATAATCCATATAATGTCGTAATTTATCATACTTTAGGAGGGGAACAATTCATTCTTCTTGAGAAAGCTGATTATTTCTCACCTAATTAAATGCTAACATTTTAGGGTCCATTGCAAGTTGAAATCCACAAAACCTTCCTGCTGTGTACAAGTGCCTGAGATATACATTTTAGAATATTTTACATTTTTTCACCCCAGTTGTGCTTGGATGTTGATAATGCCTTGCTGATAGTAGTTGGGGAACAGTGCTTTATTGTTTCTCTGTTTGTTTTTTAATAAAAATCCTATGGCTGCCTCTCCTAATGCTCCTCTTCCTCCCTCTCCTTCCTTTCCTCTTCCCTCCCTTCCCTTCTTTCCTCCCTTCTTCCTTTCCTCCTTCCTTCCTTGCTATCATTCTTCACTCCCATGCTCACCCCCCAGTCCAGGTCTCACCCCTGGTTTCTAGAAAATTCAGTAGCCATCCTAATTGCTCTCTCTGCCTCTGGTTTCTGCCTTTTGCATGAAGCCTGCTCACAGAAACCAATTGAATCTTTTTATGACATGACTTTGGTCATCTAATCACCAAGCTCAAGAACATTCATTAGTATTGAATTGAAGACAGATCATTTCTAAATGCTGTAACTTGGCATTGATCAGATGGGCGCTACCTTTCTCACTTTGTCTCTCGTTATTTCCAAACACAAACCTTTCACTTTGATCTAATCAGTGCAACTCCTCGTCTCCAGAGTTGCTGTCCTCCCATTGCAGCTTTGCCTAACACTGTCCTCTCTGCCAGCAGTGCCTCCTTCTGAGTTCAAACCTCCCTTCAAGGCCCAGGAGGAAGCCTCTCCTTTCTTGCTCTGACTACTCAAGAAGCAGTGGTCTCTCCAACACTTGAGTTTTCAAAGCATATATCATCCCTATCACATCTTTGCTATGTTACATAGATACCATGTACTATATTTTCCATACATTTATCTTCTAAGCAATTTGAGGACCATGTTTAGATGTCTTAGGTGCTTGGCACAATTCTATTTTAATTACAGTAAAAAAGCACATAACATAAAATTTACCATCTTAACCATTTTTAAGTATACAGTACAATAGTGTTAAGAAGTACATATGCACATGGTTGTGCAAAAGATCTCTGGAACTGTTTCATCTTACAAAATTGAAACTATATTCTGTTGAACAACAAATCCCCCATTTCTTCCTCCTCTTAGCCCCTGGGAACCACTAGTCTACTTTCTGTTTCTCAGAGTTTGACTACTTTAAATACCTCCTGTAAGTGGGATCATGCAGTATCTTTCTTTTGGTGACTGGCTTGTTTCACTTAGCATAGTGTCCTCAAACTTCATCCATGTCCGTAACATGTGATGAGATTTCCTTCTTTTTTAAGGATGAATAATATTCCATTGTATGGATATACCACATTTTTTTAATCCATTCGTCTGCTGATGGACACTTAGGTTGCTTCCATGTTTTTAGCTACTGTGGATCATGCTGCAATGAACATCGGTGTGCAAATATCTCTTCAAGATCCTGTTTTCAGTTCCCAGAAGTGTGATTTCTAGATCATGTGATCATTCTATTTTTAATTTTTGAGGAACTGCCATATTGTTCTCCAGAGCAGCTGCACCATTTCATGTTCCCACCAACAGTGTACAAGGGTTACAGTTTCTCCACATTCTCACCAACATTTGTTATTTTCTGTTTTTTTTTTTATAATAGCCATCCTATCAGGTGTGAGGTGATACCTCATTGTGGGTTTGATTTGCATTTGCCTGATAATTTTTTTTTTTTTTTTTTTTTTTTTTTTTTTTTTTTTTTTTTTTTTTTGTTGAGACAGAGTCTCACTTTGTTGCCCAGGCTAGAGTGAGTGCCGTGGCGTCAGCTTAGCTCACAGCAACCTCAGACTCCTCGGCTTAAGCGATCCTACTGCCTCAGCCTCCCGAGTAGCTGGGACTACAGGCATGCGCCACTATGCCCGGCTAATTTTTTCTGTATAGATTTTTAGTTGTCCATATAATGTCTTTCCATTTTTAGTAGAGACGGGGTCTCGCTCAGGCTGGTCTCGAACTCCTGACCTTGAGCAATCCACCCGCCTCGGCCTCCCAGAGTGCTAGGATTACAGGCGTGAGCCACCGCGCCCGGCCAGATAATTATTAATGTTGAACATCTTTTCATGCATTACTGGCCATTCATATATCTTCTTTGAAGAAATGTCTCTTTAAGTCCTTTGCCCATTTCTAAATTGGATTTGTTGTTGCTCAGTTGTACTAATTTTTTTATATATTCTTGATATTAATCCCTTTTCAGATATATGGGTTGCAAATCTTTTCTGCCATTCTGTAGGTTGCCTTTTCGCTCTGTTGACTGTTTCCTTTGTCAGGTAGAAGTTTTTAAGTTTCATGTAACCGCATTTGTCTATCTTTGCTTTTATTGCCTGTGCTTTTGGTGTCATATCCAAGAGATCACTGCAAAATGTAATGTCACGAAATTTTTCCCATAAGGTTTCGTCTAGACATCTTATAGTTTCAGGTCTTATGTCAGGCCTTTAATCCATTTTCATTTAATTTTTGTGTCTGGTGTAAAGTAAGAGTCTAACTTCATTCTTTTGCATGTGGAAATCCAGTTTTCCCAGCACCATTTGTTGAAGAGACTGTCCTTTCCCCATTGTGTAGCTTGGGCACCCTTGTGGGAGATCACTTATGTGAGAGTTTGTTCCTGGGCTCTCTATTCAGTTCCATTGGTCTACATGCCTGTCTTTATGCTGGTACCACACTGTGTGTTGACTGCTGTAGCTTTGTAATATGTTTTGAAGTTAGGAAGTGTGAGGACTCCAGCTTCGTTCTTCTTTTTCAAGATTGTTTTTGGCTATTCAGGGTCCTATATGGCTCCATGTGAATTTTAGGATTATTTTTGCTATTTCTGCAAAAAAAAAAAAAACACCATTGGGATTGTGATAGGGATTACATTGACTCTGTAGATTGCTTTGGGTAGCATGGGTATTTTAACAATATTTAGTCTTCTAATCCATGAACATGAGATATCTTTCCATTTAGCACAATTCTTTATATATAACAGTAAGATTGTTGTTGATGATGAAAGAGTATTTAAAAAGACCACCAAGGTTCTATGTGTGTTTTTTTAGAGGAGGTAGGAAGAGAAAGAAAGCAATGAACACATATTCAGCACTTTCAGTGCATCAGAAACCTTCTATATATTATTATTCTCAGTATAAACTTATGAGGTAAGTGTTGGCATCCTTAGTTTGCAAAGAAAGAAACTGAGACTCACGTTTAGTAACATCAGTTATTAAAGGTCCCACAGCTAGTACCGGGCAGAATCTGGGTGTGCCTGAAGTGGATTTGTCTGACTTCTCATTCTCACTCTCAGTCTTACCTCCATGCTGGTATTTCCGAGTTCTGTGAGTGTGAGCTGTTGACGGCTTTCATTCCAGGGCTGGGTTATGCCAAGGTCATTTGGAGAAGGCATTCCAACATGGCAAGGCTGACTTGATGTAATAACCCAGTGTCCTCTGACTTAATTCACTAGACCTTGCGAGTATCTTCTGAACAGCTAACATTTGAAGGCAGATTTTGATTTAAAAATGCAAATAACCCTTCCCACCCTGACACCCTTGTGAACCTCCAGGCCCATTTTCGTCTTGGTGTATTGAGTCGCCTTGTGGCTTCTCTTCCCCATCTCTTCCTCCTCTGCTTAGTACATGTGACATAATCTCTCTGCCAAAGAGGGAACAAATCACGCAGAGAACACACCCACTTAACTATGTTTAAGATCTGCCCAGGAATGTGGAACATGTTTAAATATAAAACTGAGAATGAGGCCTTTGACATTGATTGATTTTAGGAATAAAGTAGAACTAATCCATGATACTGATCTCATAGAGAAATATTTTCATAAAATTCCAGAACATTTGTGGGAACTGGACCTTAATTAGAGCTCCATTGTACAGGGATAAATAGCATAGTCGTTAGAGTTGATATAGTTACTGAAAGGAATGGCACATAAGCAGGGCAAGTCTGTGCGTTTAGGTATTGGCTCTGTTTGGAGATGCTGGTATATAATATAGGGTCAGTCTAGAAAGCATTTAAAAATACATCTCGACACTTAATATGTGCTATTAAAATTAACTAGGAACACTAGAGTTAATCAAAATTAGGGTGGGGAAGTGAATGAAAATAATGGATGTGCTCCTTTGTGGACTTTTATGGTAGAAAACAATTTAGAGGTCATCGTGGATCACAGATGAAAAGGAAAACAATATTTTATCCAAAAGCAAGTACAAAATTGTTTTAACAATTATAAAATCTGCTGAAAATCTTCCAATTTTAAATTAACTGTGGACAATAATAAAGTACCAAGTCTTATGCTTCACAAGTTAGAGAAACGCAGGAGAAGGAGGCCGGAAGTGGACAAAGATGATGAAAGCATTGGAACATAAAATGTAAGCAGAGTCAAAACAGCTGACTTGAAAAATAACATATGGGATCATAATATAGTCTCTCTATATTATGAATATATATTCATATGCATATTCTATATTCATGTATAGTATATACACTGAATAGATGCTCTATAGAAGATAATTTCAGGCTCCTGTACATCTTTAGGCAGAATAAAGGTAGGAAATGTTTTAAATGAGAGTTGGAGAGTTACAGCAAATCATTTCATAAATGAGGTCTTTCTGACAAATGACCAGAATATTAGAATCCTCAGTACTAACCCAAAATGTGCTGTTCCTTCAGTCCCTGTGTGTACCAGGTGCCACATCAGAGTCTGTCACCTTACTTGGGGAATTTGCAGTTGACTTATAGAGTATACATTGGGTGAACTTACGTACACTTCAGCACAGCACTGGGCACCAGTGCTGTAGGGTGCCACAAACCAGAAAGATTTGAGAACCACTAAAATAGGTTCCTGTGATAGTGACTGGAGGGCAGTTTTGTCTTGGTGGGAGAGAAGCCCTCTCTGAGGAGACATTTGAGCTCAGGTTTAATGTGAAGCCTTGTGGAGATCTATTGGAAAGACTGTTCCAGGCAGTGGGAACAGAGCATGCAAAGTTATGTTTGAGGAATAGGAAGAAGACTGGTGTTGCTGAAGCACAGCAAATGCTGGGCAGAGGTTGGGAGTAAGGTCAGGTGGCAGGCGGGAGTCAGATCACGCCTCTGTAGGCTATGGCAAGGACGGAAGGGTTTTATTCTTCAGGGAGCATTTCCACCCTTACTCACGTGCACGTCATTCTTTCCCATCGTTCCCAGAACCCCACCGCCAAGGCCTCATGACATGGCCTGTGTATGGGAATCCACTTTGGGATTCCCAGCTTACTCTTTAGGAGTCTGTCTGGTCCACATGTGAAAACAAAACAAGGCAAATCTCCCAACACCCAACACCACCACATTCTGTGAAAGGCTTGACCAGCAGAATTCTATCACCCTGGCTGGGACCCGGTTCCAGGCCACCCTGCCTTCCACACACGGAGAGTGCCACACATTGTCAGCGCCCTGACAATGGTGCATCTTCAGCAAAGGGGGCCTGGCTACCCCTCTCTACTGACCTCCTGGCTCCTGTCCCCAGGAATGTCATTCTGCAGGTCGTTGGCCTGATTTATTTGCTGTTGGGCCAATATGAATTGAAACAATCCTAGTAAAGCCAAAAGAGACACTGGATGCACTCCTGGAGCCAACCCTCCCAACATTTTCAATAGAGGAAAATCATACATAAAGTAGGAAAATGGAACCTTTGTCTGTGCTATAATTTCCTAACTCAGGTGACCATGAAGAATCAGTGCATCCTGGCACGCATCATGCAGACAGTCCGTGGAACCCGGTTACTCAGTATGATTTGGGGGGAGTACAGCCAGGCCCTGGCTTGGGGAGGGATGGGGGAGGTAGAAAGGGATGGAAAATGAAGGCATTTCAAATAAGCAGAGCAAATCATACTTTCAGATCCAGCAAGAACTCTGAGACATGCCCTTGTTTTGTGATGAGCAAGCCGTGCAGAATTTTACCTTTTTTCATCTTGGTGACTTGAGGGCTAGGACTGCAGATCACCAGTGGACCAGGAGGGGTAGCGCAGGGCCTGGCCTGAACAGGGCTCTGAACATGAGTGTGTTGAACAAAGGCAGGAGGGAATGCACACATGCATGCAGGGTTAGGGAAACCGAGACAAGTGAAGGTGAGGATGGTCACCACTGTGGATCTTAGGGAGAAGACTTGATGAAAAATTACAGGACTCCTTTATTAAGTCAGGGAACCTTAGAAGAAGCAATTGTAGAAGCATAAAAACCAATCACACGTGCATCTCAGGAACAGAATATACAAATAATTATAGGAGGTGGAGAAAAGAAAAGAGAGGAGATGGAGCCAGTGGTCAAAGCCAAAAGTGTACAAAGAGCTCAAGAATAACTACTTATTTGGATTAATTTGATTAAATAACCTTTTCATTTTGGAATAATTTTAGATTTACAGAAAAGTGGCAAAGATCCTACAGACGGTTCCTGTACCCCTTATCCAGTTTCAGTGTCCTCTAATGCTAACATCTTACCTTGCCAGAGTGTATTTGTCAAAGACTAAGAAACCAACACTGATATGTTACTATTAATATTAACTAAACTTTAGACCTCATTTGAATTTCACCAGTTTTTCCATTAAGGTCCTTTTTCTGGTCCAGGAGCCAATCCAGGATTCCACATTGCATTTAGTCACCGTGTCTCCTTACTCTCCTCTAGTCTGTGACAGTTTCTCAGTCTTTTCTCTTTTTCATGCCTGTGATAGTTTTGAAGAATGTGGCCAGTTATCGTGTAGAATGTTCATCAAAATGGGTTTATCAGATGTTTTTTCATGGTTAGGCTGGGGTTTGGGGAAGAATACCATGGAGGTGAAGTGCCCTTGTCATCATTCTAGGAGGCACACGGCATCCACATGTCAGCCTTGGGAATATTAACCCTGATTAATTTCTTTGAGCACAGTTCTTAACTTTACCCCGAAAGGTTCCCATCCTTATGGCCACCCTCCCATCCTTGCAGGCTGACCCCAGGTAGTACGGAGATTCCTGAGATACCCAGAACCCAGTACCTTCGTATCTTCATTGGGACTCTGTCCCCACAACTATTTTCTTTTGCTTTAGTACCAACAATCGCTCTGGGTGTAGAGATTTGTTGAGTATCTGTTTAAACATTGTCAAAGAGAGTGAATGAAACAGACATGCACTTTAAAAAGACTTAAGGTTTGGGGAAGGACACTAAAGAGCTGGAATGCAAAATTAGATATAGAAAAAGAACAAGATGGGAGAAAATATGGCAGCCAACAGTAGACAGCCAACTCAAACAGGGGCAGAATTTGTGATTAAAATAGCAAATGTAAAAATGGAAAAGCAGTGGTCAAAAGCAAAAGTTAAAAAATCAAGTTTCCAACTTTAAAATTTTGCAAAAGTAGAGGAAATTTAAGTGGTTCAAGTTTGCACAGGAACAGAAACATAGATGGAAAAATAAGTTTCAAATAGGTAAGGCAAATTTTAGTGAAATGCCAAATAATACAGTTATCTGATCTTGCAAGAGGAAAGTACTATAATTTGGAAAGTGTAAGAAGCTCTTGGCAGCCCCTAAGTGATTAATAGGTATCAGCTCAGGCTTAATGAAGAGTTCTAAGAAGACTAGAAATTGGGCCTATTTTCTTTCTATAAGCAGGAGATCCAGTTCTTTGTTATGTTTTGAGAAGCAAACAACAAAGGAATTTGAAAGCTGTAAGAAATCCTCGAAAAAGTTTTAGTAAATTTATAAAATGATAAAATGGTGTTTTGGGTTTTCTTATTTTGAGGGAAGAAAATGCATGAACGTATTTTCTAAATGTGACTCGTGCCCACAACATCATACTGAATGTTTTCTTTCACTCAAAAGAATTTATTGTGCACCTTTTAATGTTCAGGCACAGTGTCAGGAGTTGCCCCAGCCCACAAGGAGTTTATGATCTGGTTAGTTTATGCCCGTGTTATTCCTTAACTCTGCATTTGTAGTTTTACTGATTTACATCTTGGGAGTCAAATCTTTCTTGCAGGCAAGTTTTTGTTTTTTGGGTTTTTTTCTTCTGTAGTCCAAGTTGTGCACCATGTTATTTAGAACAATGCATTACCCATCAGGATGGAATCTGTCTCAGCCTCTCCCTCCAACCCCTGCCCACGTTAAGTACTAGATTGTTCTGATTCCCTCACTCTCTCTTCCCCATGTGCTTGCCAGAGAAGTTTGCTGTCAGCATGGTACAGAGACAATAAATTTGTCTCCAGAGGTTGGCTCCACTCTGTAACCTCCATGCCAACCAAGCCCAGCTTATTTGCAGTTGGCCCGCCTTGTTGAACTTTCATCCCATCTGGCACAAGTGCCTTACACTGGGCATCCAATCCTATACAAGAATGTTAACACAAGGTTATAGAAATCCATGTAATTCACATACAACAATGTAATACATTAAACCTCAGGTTTCATAAAGGAACAGAAGATCCCACCGTATAGTTCCCATTATTTTGTAGTTACTCCATTTCCATCACTATGCCTGCTTGAAGACAGGTTCTCTCTCTGGCCTGAACTGGCCCAAAGCTACTGCCATGGCAGGACCTTTCTGCCAGCTCCACGGGGTTTGTATTCCAGGCTCAACTGTCTTGCAAGGTGCAGTCTGTTCTGTTACAACTTGTGTTACGACATTCGTTAGTTCACAAGTGACCGGTAAAGGAAGAAATGATGTCAATGTATCATGGAAGTTAGGTCGATTTTTTGTCCATAATTTTTCCTTTGCCGAGGGAGGTGGAATAGTGGAAATAGGATTATGAACTTCAACAGGAAAAATAAAAACACAAACACACAAAACCCTCAGTAGGGTGCTGCATAGGCAGGAGCCTTTTCAGATCTATTTTAAGCAAATTAAAAATGAGCACACGTCTGGGGCTCAGTCCAGGATAAGCACCCCTCCAGCTTGATGGGCTCCAGGACTGCGGTTGGTTGTGCTTCCTCCTGTGCCCCTTTAATGGCTGCCCTGCTGGCTCAGAGCTCGGCTTTATTGCCTTGCCTGACCACCTGCAAGCCGGTGTGCCACTTTTGTGTCTTTGTACATTTTTAATATCCCCTGAGCTGGACTCCAGAATTCTAAGTTTCCTACTTGGGGTGTCAAATTATATTCCAGTAACCAATTATTGTTTTTGCTGGCTTCTGGTTACAAAGTTGCACAGGTTTTGAGTGGTTGGCTCTTAGTTTTCCCATAAACTGCACTATTTTTAGGGCACTATTTTGTAGAGCACAAGATTTTTCAGGAAGTGTATTGAAAGAGCTGTACTTAGCTGTGTATTTTCCTTTCAGCTGTACTCAGATCTCCCTCCTCCAATATGGTCTCAGCTGGGGACACTGTTCCCGCCATTGTCCCAAAGTTTGAAAGGTTAGGGGCAGAGGCGGGGAGAGGAGTCATGCATGCAGTTACCTCCTCGTATTGCCATCTTGAATTTCATCTGCCTTTCTCTATACCCCAAGGTCCATGAAGGCAAAGACCAAACCTTTAGCCTCCATACCGCTCGTGCCTGGAGAAAAGCCTAGGCTCAGTGTTGGCATGTTAACTCGAATTGTCTATGGAAGATGTCAGAAAGCCACATGCCCCACCCAAATACACTCTCCATGGAAGCAAGACCAGAATTATAATACAGGACCTTTAGAGACAAACCCCATGAAGCTCCAAGGGGTCCACTCTAACTCAACTGAGCTAATTAACCAGTTCCCCAATTCAATCTTTTAGTAACTTGGGTTCTTCTCCTGCAATTAAGGAATCAAAATCATTGCTACCAAAAAATAAAATAAAGAGTACAATGATACAATAATGTCATCTGAAAATTCTAGAGAGAGAAGAAGAGAGAGAAGTGTGTGATTGAGAAAGATGCTTGCATTAATTATGAACATTGCTAAGGGGGCAGGAGGACCACTTAATGATCCAGTGAAACGGGAACTGTCTAGACAAGTGATTCAGATAAGTTCAGGCTGAAGCCAACCCTTCAGGAATTCGTGCCAGAGCCCAACCTCAGCCCTGCCTCCTGGAGTCTCAGGGCTTTGTTTTGCCCTAGGTTAAGCCACATCTCAGTTGGCTGCCAACTTGGAACAATGAGTGGCTTACCATAAGCAGCCCAGGCCTAAGGGAATTCATCTTCTCCCTCATGCTGTAGTAATGGGCAGGGGAACTTGAGTCCAGCTGCCAACTCGTTCAACATGCAAAGGATTTTTTCCACAAGTTCAGACGGTCATGGTTACCTTGGCCTCCATACCCAACCCTGCCCTGCTCCTCCCAAATCCCTAGAGGAGAAGGCTGAAGCCAGAGCACTGGAAATCAGAGGTTGTGCCTTCCAGAACCAGCTCTGCAAGAGACATGCTGGGGACCTGGGGGAAAGTCATTTAACCTGCCTGCTTTTCTGTTCCTCGTCCTCGAAGAGAGGGGGCTGAACTAGAGCATTTCATTTTTCTTCGGAGGAGAGAAGTGAGATAACACGTTTGAATGCAGAATTTGTAAAACACGGGAAAGTGTGTATTTTTAGATATTATACATATCTAATATATATAAATAAGTATAAATTAGATCCTGCTTCTTAACATTCTATGAAGCACTTCTCTATGTATTAAAAAAATTCTGTGTAAGTTTTAAGAGCTTCCTAAAATTTCACAGCTGTTTGGTTTGAAAAATGCCTTCCAGCTCAAACATTTTAGAGTTCGTCAAGTGCTCATACAAAAAGAAAAAAAAGGATAGGTGGATTTTTTTTTTTTAAAGGGAAACTTTTCTGAGAGTGAGAGAAAAGAGACAGGTGGGATCTTTGAGTACCATGTTGTAGGCACTGGGGGTCATAATTTAATCATGGCATTACTGAGAGACAGCCCTGCCAAGACTATGAGGCCATGGCTGCTTTTTACCTAATCCATTCTTCAGGGCTGTGTTTTCAGTAAGCAATGTTTAGAAATGAGGTACGGTGCACATCCAGGATGAAGAGCAGGCATGTTTATTGATTGCAATAAATGCAGTGCCTTCCCAAGCTCAGCGTTCCTCGGCTATGATGCAAACACACTGCGTGTGCAACATCTATCTGGACCTCTCTGTATTGCCCCTGTGGACTAGGTGACAAGGGTAACTGCAAATGCTGATGTCCATACTGCTTGCTGTGTCATGAATAATAAAAGTCCTTTGTTTCCTTGTCCAGGAGTTTCATTTCTTCTGCTAGCATCCATGAAACCCCGGTATGTTAATGCATTAGCTTGTAAGCCGGGTAAAATCACCCCCCTGACCAAGTAGTTATTACATGTTAGTTACACAGTGGTGGTTGTCCAGCAAAGACATTTAGACTTCCAGAAGCAAAGCATCTTGCTTAACTTTCCGCAGCTAGTGGCAGAGCTAGAAATCAAACCTGGGTCTGTCGGACTCCCAACCCCACAAATTGTTTTGGCTCCTTGTGCTGTGTCCCCTAGTCAGTAGAAACCACTTGATATGAAATTAACAGAGAACTTCAGATGGATTCTTCATTTTAAAAAGTGGTTGATCCTAGTTAGATGTTAAGTCTGAAGCTAGTTTCCCCAGAAACATTGACCATCTGTTACCTATTTGGAAGATTCATCTATACAACTGGTTTATTTAGAATGAATGAAAACATTTAAATCTGGTTATTGTGGTGTTTTATTGGCTTTAAAAAGAATTTTTTCTCCACCAGGCTCCAGTGCATAAATATTATAGATATTCTTAAAAATGAAATGAATACAGTTGGAATCATTCTAATACCCATACTGGCAGAAGTTGTAAGCTTTCCATGCTGGAGTGAAGAGAAGGTAATGAATTACCCTAGAGACGTGTGTCACTGCTGTACTGGGGCAAGAGACTTTTTATTGATTAAAAACAGCATGTTGCCCATTGATAGAAAATCATTGCATTATAGAACACCCAATGAGCTTGCTAATAGTATGTAGCACAGCATGTAGTATCTAGTAAGCACTTGGTAATTGGTAGATATAATTATGATTTGGTACTTCATAAATGTTTTCCCCATGAATGATAGTTTGTTCATCCATCCATTTATTCCATTTAGTATTTTTGAGTGCCTGCTGGAAGGACCGACCTGTACTAGGCCCTGGGGATATGGCAGTGAACAAGGCAAAAGTCCCTGCCTACATGGAGCTTTTGTTCTAGAGGGGAGATTGATAATAAGTACATGGCCAGGTGCGGTGGCTCACGCCTGTAATCTTAGCACCTTGGGAGGCCAAGGCGGGAGGATTGCTTGAGGAGTAGTTTAAGGAGTTTAAGACCAGCCAGAACAAGAGTGAGGCCCTGTCTCTACCAAAAAATAGAAAACTTTAGCCAGGTATGGTAATGCACACCTGTAGTCCCAGCTACTGGGGAGGCTGAGGCAGGAGGATCACTTGAGCCTAGGAGTTTGAGGTTGCAGTGAGCTATGATGACACCATTGCACTCTAGCTGGGGTGACAGAGTAAGACTCTGTCGCACACACACAAATACATGAACACAGAATGTCAATGGTGATAGCTGTTCTGAAAAAAACTTAACTAGGAGAAAGAGACTAGAGAGAGAGAGATGGTGTGGGCGGGCCCTTTTAGATTGCAGTGGTCAGGGGAGGCCTTGGCACAGAGATGGTATCTGCTTAGAGACCTGAATTTGCTACGTGTGCAGGCAGAAGGGAGATGCAGTCATGCTCCCTGGATTAAGAATAAGCATGAGATAGACCTAAAGAGGAACAAGGTTTCTTCGCAGCCCAGCTTCATTTTCTGTTTAGGGCCATGGTCTCTCTGTGGACCTCAACGCACCTGTGGCTGAGGATAAGCCTTGTGCGTAGAAACAGAGCAAGCCCCGTCTTGTGCATAGTGAAGGGTGATTAGAGGTCTCATTATTTACCCCAGGTTGCCATCAGAGAAGTAGAATTCTTATTTTTATTTGAATTTATTAATAACAAATATTTCTCCATGCTAGGCTCTTACCCCAGAGGATGAGCAAGTTTGTATCTGGTGTTGTGGCTGAGTGATGTTTTGTTGTAAGGAGTGTGGGGTGGAGTCTGAGTGGGGATAAAGAGAAGAAATCATGGCTTCGTTTTCAGGGGAGCCAATCACGTGGAGAGGGGCCAAATAATGGGGAACAGGGAAAACAAGGATGAGGGAGGAAGAGGGATGTGCTGTCTGTGGCCTGTTTATGGAACTGGTAACAAGGTTGGTCTTCATGGGCATCTTTGTGGGCATTTGGTATTGGACTGAGGCAGGGGTTGGAGACATCTCTACCAGCCTGTTTCTCTCAGCTTTTGGCTTAAAGAACTGACGGAGGAATAATAGATTGTCTCCCCTGCCACAGCGAAAGTTGGGGATAAAGCTGGGAGGATTAGGAGACTTTTCAAAGGCCAGGGGTGTTCTCGCTGACTTGAACACCACAAATTTTTGTTGTCATTTTTCCTTTCTCCCAGGAAAAAGAAATAAGATTTACTTTCACTGCAAATACTTCAGCATTTGTCGAGTTCATTTCCACAAGAGTTAAAACGTGGGAAAACCAAATTTTACCCCCCCTCCCACTGCTTTTGTTTTGGCTTTTGCTTAATTTTGTAACATTAATTCTTTGATCCTTCCAACCATAAATCATTTAAGTGACTTTGATTAAACAACCACTTAACTTCCCAAATTCTTTGTATCACGATTGTATTTCTTGTCATATTTTATACAATTATAATGAGGTTTTTACAAAGCAGGTTCAGATGCCAGCGCACCTGGACCCCTCCTGGCGCGCTGTGATTTAAGGCAAGTTATTTCACCTCTCAGGGCTCAGCTTGAGCATTGATAAGAAAAGCTTGGTATTTAATACACATCCCCCACAGAGACGGTGTTGGGAATTTTATTCCGTTGGTGTTTATAAAGGATCTTTATTGGAGACCCCAGGGAGGGCAATACACGTGAATATTTTAATATGCGACGGGAAATCTGCTGTTTGGACCATCTAGCCAATGTTATATAATGACCTATTTTTTGGCTCCATATTCTCTGTAGAGACCTTCCTCGGGCTTCTTTGGAGACTGAGTTTTGTTATTATCCTAGCGGCTAAGAAATCAGGGGTGTGGCTACCCAAGCTGAACAAATGGCAAATTCTGTGCCCGGTGTGGAGGTTCTGACTGTGTCTGTACAGGCCTGGCGGCCACTGCCAACATTTCTAGATTTCAGAGTTAATGCAAATCTGAGAAATATGAAACCTGCAGTTCAGCTTACAGGTTTTCTCAGAAATTCTAACAAATTACTCTTCATTTTCCTCACCCTCCAGCTTTATTCGGAGCACTGGTTGACTTCCACCGAGATTTATGTGTTGCTGTGTTGCAAAGGTTGAACCATTTCAGTCAGGCAGTGTTCTCCTGTGACCCCTACATTTACAATAACTATTAAAGACGACAGTAAAACATACATAATGGGCATGGTTCAAATATTTCCTACTGCTTCTGAAATGATTATTTCTCTACAAGAGCAAAGGACCAGTGAAATGTAGGCTTAAGGAGAGGCAGCAACAAAAACCATGGGTTTTGAAGTTTAAGCTAATATTTAATGTAGGGTAAGGACTACTGGTAAATATTGATTTATCTTCCCTCCTATTCCCCCAGGGGCTTAATCTTGCAGCTCAGAACATTAAACAATTATTATTCCACCAGTATTATAAAAAACAATACTAGAATTCTTTTTCTTTTCTCTGTTTTTTTTTGTTTGTTTGTTTGTTTTTTAAAGAAACAAAAATCATGCACCATCCCAGCAGGACAGAGCAAGCAACTGCATATATGTTGAGTGCAGGGATACCCGTGCAGGGACAGGCCTTGTTGTAGCTCTGTTCTTTACAGAAACCTGCTTATTTGCCTGGGCAGGACACAGATTTTTAGCTGCAACAATACTTGAAAGAGTTTTTTTCATTCTAGGCTTGAAAGGTAGCAGAAAGGATTGGAGGGAAATGATTGAGCCCACAGTGGCCACACGAGCCATCTAGAAGAACACCATCTGATAAGAATGTTCCGCAGTGGAAGTGGTGTATGTCTGCCCAGTGTGGTTGGCTACGTTAATCACATGTGGCTATTGGGCATTTGAAATGTGGCAAGTGCAAATGGGGAACTGAATTTTAAATTCTATTTCAATTTTAATAATTTCAATGTAAGTAGCCACACGTGGCTAGTGACTACTGTATTAGACAGCACAGTCTGATAGTTTCCTAAGAGTTAGTTCAATAATACATACCCTTCTCACACATAAAACCGTAAAAACACAAGAGTGGTTCTGAAGTTACCTTGAACCACCCCGTCACCTGGGGAGTGGAGAGTCCTGGAACTATCTGGGCCTCCCCTTGTGGTTGAACTTTGTCCCTGCTTTGCTTCTATAATCCACCTTGGCTGTGATTTTTTTATAACAATTTTACTGCAATGTAATTCACATACCAAATAATTCATTTATTGAAAGTGTACAATTCAATGTTTTTTTACTATATTCACAAGGTTATGCAACCCTCACCACTATTAATTTTTATAACTTTTTCATTACCCCAAACAGAAAGCCTACGCCCATTAGCTCAGTGCCCATTTCTCACCACCCCCCCCCACCCCCAGCACTAGGCAATCACTAACCTGCTTTCTGTCTCTATAAATGTGCCTGCTCTGGAAATTTTATATGAATGGCATCATAGAGTATATAGTCTTTTGTGACTAGCTTCTCCCACTTAGGATTGTCAGTGCTCATCTGTGTTGCATGAAATATCAGTACTTTGTTCCTTTTCATGGCAAAATAAGATTCCATGGTGTAAATATACTATGTTTGTTTATCCATTCACCCAGTGATGGTCATTTGGGTTGTTTTCACTTGTCGTTATTGTCTTAGTCCATTTGGGTTGCTATAACAGAAATGCCACAGACTGGGTAATTTTTAAACAACAGAAATGTACTGCTCACAGTTCAGGAGACTGGGAAGTCCAAGGTCAAAGTGCCAGCAGACTCGGTGTCTGGTGAGGGCTCACGCTCTGCCTCACAGATGGCGCCGTCTCGCTGCATCCTCACATGGTGGAAAGGACAAACAGGCTCCCTCAGCATCTTTTATAAGGGCACTAATCCCATCCATGCGGGCTCTGCCCTCAGGACTCAATCACCTCCCAAAAGGCCCTAACTTTTAATACCATCACATTAGGGATTAGGTTTCAACATACAAATTTTGGAGTGACACAAACATTCAGACCACAGTAGACCATAATGCTGCTATGAACATTTGTATACAAGTTTACAGTAAATGTTATATATGGTAACTCTATAACTTTTTGAAACTGCCAGGATATCTTCCATAGCAGATGCACCATTTAAATCCCATCAGCAATGTATGAGGGTTCCAATTTCTCCACATCCTTGCCAGCACTAGTTATTATCTTTTCTTTCTTTCTTTTTTTGAGACAGAGTCTGGCTCTGTTGCCCAGGCTAGAGTGCCATGGCATCAGCCTAGCTCACAGCAACCTCAAACTCCTGGGCTCAAGCAATCCTCCTGCCTCAGCCTCCCAAGTAGCTGGGACTACAGGCATGCGCCACCATGCCCCGCTAATTTTTTCTATATATATTTTTAGTTGTCCATATAATTTCTTTCTATTTTTTAGTAGAGACGGGGTCTTGCTCTTGCTCAGGCTGGTCTCGAACTCCTGACCTTGAGCGATCCTCCAGCCTCAGCCTCCCAGAGTGCCAGGATTATAGGTGTGAGCCACCACACCCGGCCTAGTTATTACCTTTTTGATTATAGCTGCACTTGTGTGTGTGAAGTGGTATTATTTCATTGTGGATTCGATGTGCAGCTCCCTGGTGGTCAGATTGCCTCTTGCCCCTGTCCACTCACGTTCCTTTCAGGCCCATTCTGCAGGTACATTTGCCCTGGGGCAGTTTTGCAAGAAAAAAAGCAGGTCCCATTTTAGATGTTTCTTCAGAAATTACAGAAGTCACTTAATCTCTGATTACTTTCGTGGCACAGTTTCAAATTGACAGCTGGGGTGGTGGTGCTTAACCATTTTCATGCTCAGATGATGTTGAATATATTTACACTCTTCTGGGTCAGATTCCTTAGGTAGGGCTCCTTCCCTTAAAAACGGCCTCTGTAAATAAAAATAGTATGACTCAGTGCTAGAAGAATGCTTTTAAAAATTTCCTATGACAAAAGAATTTCTCCCAAAGTTCTTTCTCAAACAGGCACAAAATATTCTAAGATCACCTTCAAAGTGTAGTGGTTTAAATAATTCTAAATATGCAGAGCAAAGACAGAAACGCTAACACAGGAGAACGATGGAAGATAGAAATTGAGGTGTAGAACACGGTGTCACGCAGGGCAAAGGATTTGCCTGCAGGACCAGTGCCTTCTCCCCTGTCTCGAATACAGGGTTTCGTGCACTCATCTCTTGAACAAATACGGAGTGCCTACGATGTGCTGGTCATGGATATTGGGATCAGAGCAGTGGGCAAAAAGGACCTGGGCTTTGTTTTCAGAGGGCTTAGTGGGCGAGGCAAGTATTAGTCAATCAAACCAGCCAGTAGTAAGAAAGAACATGTGGGTTCCTCTGGGATTGAGGCCATCCACTGCTTGCATGTTTACCAATGTTCTCCTCCATGTGCTCACCTCAAGTCGTAGCAGTGGGAGGGACTCCATCCCAGCATGACTTACACAGCTACGATTTCTGTGACCAAGCTGTCCCTAGCATCTTGGGAGGTTAAGGGTGTGAAGAAACATGTTTTTGTTTTTACTGTTCCCTGTCTTCCTTGTCTTTCTGTCATCCCTACCTATCCCATAATGCATGCATTCCTCAAACACTACTTTTTCAGTGACATATCACCATCACTGTCAACATCTGGATAGCCCCCAGAATCAATATTCCACTTTCCCCTGAATTGCTGTAGCATCTTGTGCCTGTGTTATAACACTTACGTGGTGGAAGGAAAGTTCTTTACCTGTTGGCTTACCTCACCAGTCAGAGAACACCTCAGAACAAGGTTTTGAAGCTGAGGTGTTTGTATTTTCAGTTCCAAGCACAGCACCTCGCATCTAGTGAGTGATCAATAATTGCTGAGTGAATGAAGGAAGGAAGGAACAGATAAGGAATGAGAATCCACACAGGCCCAGATTCTTTCTCCTAGCTTGGAGTAACTTGTCATTGAAATAGCACTGCGTTGTCAACTCTCGTGATCCTTGCTTACTATTTTCTATTGATCCCCATTTAATGGGGAAAATTATAAATATGTTTTCCTGTTGGAACATTTACTTTAAAATCAACAAAAACTAGATGGGGAAAGGTAAAGACCTTAAATGCTAAAGCCAAAGGTAATACTTTATTACCTGGGAAACAGAATCTACCTCATACTCCCCGGTGTCATTTCCAGGGCGAGGAATGAGGTCTGGTAGGTAATGAGCGAGTCCGAACACGCAGGGAATAAAAGTGGGCTGGACCCAAGGCAGTACCACGGGCCTGAAGCCACACAGACTGCCCAGAGAAGCACTTCTTAATCCTAAGGTTCAAAACAAAAAACAAGACCATGAGTCAGAGCCAGGTGGGCACGAAGGAAGCTGGACTCGGACAGTACTCAGGATAAGCAAGAAGCCATGCAATTTGGGTTGCAGGAAACTCAAAATCCAATATTTCAGGAATAAGGAAAGCAATAGAGATCGGAGTGAAGAAATTGATCCAGAATCTAAGCAAAGACTCAGGAATGATAACCATGACGCAAGCTGATGGAGAAGCCATGCTGAGAAAGAGGCAGACTCAAAAGAGTCACATGGTAGACCAGACATCCGCACGCCACTGCCAGGGGCTCTCTAAGATGGTGTGAGCTGAGAGCCTCCTGTCATTTCTGTACCCAGGAGATGTGCCATCCTTGCATTGCTTTTAGCCCCAGTTTTACTGTTCCCTATAAATAGCAGGATGGTGATTCCTATCAAGAAAGGCTATCCTTAAAGTTCCATAGATTGTCACAGCATTATCTAATTCTATCTTGTTTAATGTAGGTAGGAAGGTACCTGTAAACCATTTTACATGACAAAGCACTTGTATTCGGAATACATAAAGATCTCATAATCTTAATAATAAAACTAACAACATAATAAAATGGGCAAAAGGCTTAAATTGACCCTTAGCAAAAGAAGATAAATGAATGGCCAAGCATTACGTGAAGATGCTTAACATCATAAATCATTGGGAAAACGCAAATGAAAACCTCCTTGCGAAAGCACTAATACATCTTCACTCTCCATACCAAGTGTCGGTGAGGACGACAGGCTGCAGTCCTCATGCATCACTGGTGGGCATGTGAAATGGCATGGCCACTGTGGAGAACTGATCCAGCGATTCCATCCCTAGGTGTGTGTTGAAGAGAGATCAAAATACACACACACACACACACACACACACACAGAACTTGGACATGAATGTTTATAGCAGCTCTATTCATGATAGCTCAAAACTGGAAACAACCCAAACATCTATCAATCATAGGTGAACAGATAAACGCATTATTGCTTACACAGACAATAGATATACTCAGCAGCAAAAAGGAACAAACTGTTGATACTCACAACATGGGTGAATCTCAGAAATATGTTGATCCAAGGAAGCCAGACACACAAGAGTCGAGTGGAATCTGCAGGATTCCACTTATGTGCGGTTCCGGCACAGGTGATGGAAATCAGAAAGTGGATGCCTCGGTGTAGAGAAATTGACTTCAAAGCGGCAGAAGGGAACTTTGTGGGGTGATGGGAATGTTCTGTATTGATTAAGATGGTGGCACACAAGCATAAATGTATGTAATATTTGCAAATGTTTGTCAAGATGGAATGAACTGTGCACTGAAGGGTTGTGCATTTGGTTATGTGTAAATTATACCTTTGCAAAGAAGAAACTGAGGTTCACGAAGGTGAATGTACTTGCTTAGTTTCAAGCAGCAAGTAAATGGCTGAGCCAATGCTTGATCTCAGGCCAACTGATGTCAGAGTGGGGGTCCCTTTGGCCACATCACACCCCTGAGCGCTGAAGCAAGGTGAGGAAGAATCAGGCAAAGCAGCAAGGAGCAGAAGGAAGGCAGGTACCAGGAGGAGGAAGGGCAGTCGTTACTGAGGTCACGTTTCTTGTAATGGCGCCTGTGATGGAAAATTCCCTCGTGGCACCTGCAGAAGTAATTTAGGAGGCCCTGACAGATGTTGTAGCAGAGATAAGCAGCATCATCTGGTTTTAAGGTTATTCTTTTGTTGGCATCCACCTTTGGAAGAAAATAATAAACTTGTTCCATTCATAAGAACTTTTAAAAAATCTTTATGACATAGTCAATGCATATCCATTGCGAAAAATAGAAAATATACACAAAAGAAGAAAAATTTTCAACTTCCTGTGGTCCTATTATCCAATGATAATCTCTGATCTTTTTTATTATTTTTTATAAAAATATTTTAACAAAAATGGAATCATACTGTATATGCCGTTTTATAATATGCCTTTTAAACAACATATCAATGAACATTCCTATTAGAGGATATAAATAGACATGGTTTCTGTTGGGTACATCATATCTTATGGATGGATATATGCAAATGTGTTCAGCTAAACCTCCGCTGTTACATATTTAAGTTGTTTGCAGCTTTTTGTTACTACCTATCACCATCATACAAGAGAACATCTTGAACATACATGTTTGCTTACTCTTTCAGTATTTCCTCAAGGAATGCTCTGAAAGTGGAAATTCTGAGTCAAAAGCTTTGGACATCTTTAAGACATTTAATGCATATCATCAGTTTTTCTTTTAAAAATGGTTTTAGCAGTTTACATTCTGACCAGCAGTGAATAAATATCACTTAAAACATGGGCTATATCCCGTGTCAACTTAACACATGGGCTATAACTTTGGTTCCTGTGACAAGTACTTCCAGGACCTTGGTTCCTGTGATAAGTACTACCTCTTTTCATAGAAACATCATCTGTCAGGGTTAGAAATTAACCTTTGATGTTATCTAGCTCTGTCTCCCCAGCAATGCCTGAATCCCCTTTTGGATTCTGCTAGTCTGAAATGAAAAACATTTCTTTTAAAATGTTAATTTGAGAGCATGACTGATGTTTGAATGTGGCAGAAAAGTTGGGGGAGCTGGAAAGAGAAGTAATGGGGTAGAACACCTTGGTTTTGGGGTTGGGTGTGCCATTGTCTAGCTGTGTGATCATGGGCAAGTTACTGACTTCCCCTGCCTGGGCCTCAGTGTCCCCAGTACTAAAATGAGGGGATAGAGGAGGACCCAGTCTCTACACTGCCTTTAGCTATGATGTGCTATAAATCTTCGGCTATTGAAAGCATTCCTCTCAAAGGCTGGGCTTGTAAATTTAGAGTGTCAGCCTTTGAAATGCGGCTTGTGTGGGAAAGGAAAAACCCCAGCAGCTAGTTTGCTGCTGGATCAGAATTCTATGTTCTTTGTGAAGTAATAAATTGTCTTGGCTCCCGGATTATTCCAGGTTGCCTTGGGTTTTGCGGAAGTGGCTTTTTCAGGAATGGTTCCCATTGCCGGAAAGTGGGTGTTAATTTGTGCCTTGGCTATTATTCAGGGCACACTCTGGCAAAATCCTGGCATCTTTTTCAGAGGATCAGCAGATGTAGTGATCTGGGATTTGCTGTCCTTGCAAGAGGACACACACTCTACATTAATATCCCAAATCAAACTTATAGTGGGGGGCCCAGATTTTATAATGGAGCATTTATCCAGGTCCAGTGAAGGGTTTTTGGACCAAGTAGAAATGCGTTGGTCAACACACCACAGGAAACAGGATAGCTAAAAGCTTAGCAGTGGTTACTGTTCCTTAGTAAAGTATCCGTGGTCCACTGAAATGGGGTGCAGGTGGCGTCCTGGAGGAGGAGATGAAGCCAAGGAACATGAGGAGACAATAAAACAGAACACTTGTATTTGGTGCTCTACAGTTTGCAGCCTCCACTGACATACCTTGGTTAGTCCAAACAATATCCCTGGGATGTCGTCATTGCCATTTTGTCCCAATGCACCCAGCAAGCAAATGCAAGAGCTGGAGTGTTAGTGGCGAGTGGCCCAATCACATCTGAAACAACCTCAGAGCTTGGCTTAAAATACCATAAATCTCTGCTTCTTTGGCAGATGTTTGCAGTATTACACCTCCTTTCTCTTCTACCTCACTCTTCTATGACAATTGAAAAATGACTCCTTTCTTACTCTTTGCGTCCATAGTAACAAATTAAAGTCATTTGCCAATCTTCAGTACAATGCATTTGGAAAACATCGTCTAGTCTAATATCTCCCAGACTTTAGTCATTTGCAAGCTGTCTTTACAATTTATGCCATATCTGTGTACTGTTTGTACTATAATTACATATTTGTTTTCAAATAAATGTACTATTTCATTTTTTCTTCTTCTAAGCAACATAGTATCTGAAATCATCAGTTCGATGTATTATGCCAGCTATAGTTTTCTAATGTATAATATTACATAGCTATTAAATTTTTTGTGTGTTCCCTTATATACTATGTAATATATCTCACTTCTACCCCCCTTTGGTATACATATCATACTCTGAGAATTTAATTAAAATGTAATAAAATTTTAAAGTTCAGTTTCTTGGTTGAATTAGCCACATTTTAAGTGTTTAATAGCCACTGTGGCTGGTGGGTCCCATATTGGACAGTGCAGATACAGAACATTCCATCATCACAGAAAGTTCTACTGGATGGCTCTGCCTAAGGTTTGCCCAGGGCACTTAGAGCAGAAGACATGTGACAGCTGTCATTAGCCTAAGGGGGTGGGGAGGGCTAATAGATAAGATTATCAAAAGAACTGTGAGTTAATCTAGGAAGTGCTAGCAAAAATGTCAGATAATAGTTTCTAGCAGTGACCGCTGTCCAAGTAAGGAGCAAGGCAAGTAGAAGCATTTGAACTTGAGTAATGGACTCACTTCAATATGCCCTAAACTTTCTCCCTCTCCTGGGGCTGTCGTTTCCTGCATCCCTGCCACTCCCCCCGCACCCTTTTCGGTATCCGTCTTTGTATTTCTGTTTCACGATCCTTCTTCCTCTTGCTTCACATCTCTGACCTCACTTTCATTCTTGGCCTCAATCCTTGCTTTCCCTCTCTGCCTATGTTCATTTTACCTTTCTAAACAAAAGTCTCCCTAATTCAGAATCTGAATATATTTGCATTTTGTTTTATAAATTCTTCTTCAACTGTAACATTTCAGGCTAGCGGACATTCTCAGTTGTAACACGAATAAGGGACAAGTCCTGGCAGAATTCCACGGAGATATGTTCAACTACACACTGGACACCTCTACCCAGAAGTCCCGCTGGCATGTCCCGCTGTCATCTCCCCGCCTGCCCCTTGCTGATTTAACCATACCAAACTACTTGCTTTACCCTACTCCTCATCCAAAATGTCCTCTAAAGAACAAGAGAATTTTTGACCATGCTTCTCTTCAGGCCCATAGACGAAGACCCAAACCTCCGTTAGAGGCATTGGTTACTTTTCTTGAGCAGGAATTGCCTTGAAGGCTTGATACTACTTCTATTTTAAAAAATGCTCCTGCCAGAGGGTCCCCAGAGGGAGGGAAGTGCTGCATAGACACATGTATACTTCATCTGTTGGCCATGAATGTCAAGATGAACTGACCAGACTGCCTTCTTCTTATTTTAATTATGCAGAGACTCCAGAAAGGAAAGGAAAGTAGAAGTGGATCCAGAAGTGCAGGATGCTCTGGGGAACATATATGCATTATTCGACTGCACAAAATAGACCCTTCCCTAGGAGTACAAAGTTGAAAGTTTCCCTTATTCCTGCAGGAAAACATGTCTCCCCACAGCCCCCACCCACCAATTCTAAGTACACTTAGTTGGGCTATGGAAAATTCAGTTCCTCTTGCTAATTTATACAAGAAGTTATGATACCTTGGAGTCTTTCATCTGTCAGCTTTAAATCCTTAAATATGGGATTGATTACTCTCAGGAAGGTGATGTGATGATCTGCTCTCTTTCTCAGACAAAGGGAGGCATTTTTCCAAAAGTGAAAGTCCCTACCTGGGTGGGAGTGCTCCGTTCTGTAGTGCTCTACTCTCTGAAAAAGAGAAACAGATCCAAGCTTAAGTGACCTTAATCTTAGACATGTTTAAGGTTTATGTTGTCCTCTGGATAACAATAACTAAAACAACTACTCATTGAGTGCTTGGAACTTGCGGAAGCCCCATTAATCCTAACCACACCCTTGATGGTGTGACTCTCCCTCCCCCATATTTTAATTGGAGGAATTTGAGTCTCAGAGAGGCAAATAACTTACCAAAGGCCAATTGGCTGAGCTCAGATTCAAACCCAGGTCTGTCCAATGCCAGAGCTTGGTGGTCTTTGGACCCCACTGTTCTGTGTTTGTTTATTCAGCAAATGTTTATTGGTGGTTACTGTGGACCAGGCACTATTCTAGGCTCGGGAGAGTCTAATGAGCAATAAAGGTGAGATCTGTGATCTTATAGAGCTTATATCCTGGCAAGGAAAGAAAAAAAAAAACAGGAAGTTTAAAAAAAAACTAGATAATTCCAGATGTTGTTGGAAATGCCACAAGAACAATGGGTGGAGTAAAGTAATAGTGACTGTAGGGCTGCTTTGAATTCAGACCTGAGTGATACCGAGGACCCAGAATCCAGGTGTGGCAGGCAGTGGAACAGTGAGTGCAAAAGCCCTGGGGTGAGCGTGAGTGCCACATCTTTCCGGAACAGCAAGAAGGCCAGTGCTGCTATGTAGCCAGTGGGAGTGAGTGACACAATAAAATCTCAGAGATGGAGACAGGCTTTGAATTTTGTTCTAAGTGTAACAGGACGGGACACCACAGAAGGGTTCTAAGCAGAAGAGGCATGTGATCTGAATTAAGTTTTTAAAAGATCAGCTGGGCACAGTGGCTCATGCCTGTAATTCTAGCACTTTGGGAGGCTGAGGTGGGAGGATCTCTTGAGGCCAGGAGTTCAAGACCAGCCTGAGCAACATAGTGAGACCCTGTCTCGACAAAAAACCAAAACATTAGCTGGCATGGTGGCACATGCCTGTAGTTCCAGATACTCAGGAGGCTGAGGCAGGAGGATTGCTTGAGCCCAGGAGTTTGAGGTTGCAGTGAGCTGTGATCATGCCATTGCACTCCATCCTGGGTGAAAGAGTGAGGCCTTGTCTCAAAAAAACAAACAAAAAAATCACTCTTGTTTCTGTGCGGGCAATAGAGTGTACAGTAGCAAGACAGGAAGTGGGGGAAATGGTTAAAAGAACATGAACTTCAGAAGAGCAAGAAGTTTTGGAAGAAGGAAAATAGTGCTTTGGACATAACAAAGGGGGAGAGGGGGCAAGAAAGACTCTCCTGCCTCCAGGACCGGAAATGTGAGGAGGGATCTTCAGGGACCAGCCAGGTCCAGCTACTGGGTGAAAGGGAAGGGAACACTTAGAACAGAAGGTACAGCCATAGGGGAGTTTGCTGCAGTGGCAGTGGTGGCAAATCCTAGCAATAATCACTAATTTTTATTGAACATGTACTATCTGTCTAGCAGTAGTCTAAGTACTTTTCATGCAGTAACTAGTTTAGTCCTCTCAGTAATCCTAAACTGTAGATACTGTCATTAGCCTGACTTTACATAGGAAACTGACACGGAGTTAAGAAACTGGCAGCTACTATGTAATACAGCTGGGATGACAGAGAGTTAATTTCAGGAGTCAGAGTGGAAAGGGTTGGGGGTGTCAGAGAGGGTTGGAGAGCGCCGTTACTAAGGGAGGGGTAGACTGGTCTGGAGATGAGACCAGGATGGAAACATGACCCGGGAGGTTGTGATGGAGGTAAACAAGTTTGCTCCACGATGGCATTCACCCTGAATGACACTAGAGCAAGCTTCCGGATCTGTTCAGACTGGCAGTGTGGAGCCTGAGTGCCTGCTATTTTCTGCAGCTTCCGGTGGGATGAGGCCCGGGGCCTCCTCCCTGGGATTGCTCTTAGGCAGCTGGTGGGGCAGGAACAGTTTCATCTAAACAAGGCAGTATCTTGACTCCTTTTGTCCTACCGCCCTTGGGTTGGGAGAATGCTCATGTTTACACATTTCTGGAATGTTTTACTGGGACTCTCATTTGGAGATAATAATAATAAATAACAGTAACTAAGCACTTGCAATGTATCTGGTTCTTTGCTGAGCACTCAGTAAGTACTTTTCCTTCAATAAACACGACGACCTTATGATACTGCTACTATTCTTGCTCCCCTTTTCCTGGTGGACTAACTGAGCAATAGACAGATTACATAATTTGCCCAAAATTAGGTATAGTAAGCGGTGGACCTGAGATTTGAACCCTGATAAGCTGACACCAGAGGTTATGTCCTCACTCACTCTGCTACAAGTATAGAAAATATATACACTGGGTTGGGGGAGCGATTCCAAAGTCTTTGTAAGCCCCAAAAGAATGAGTGATTGTAGCAACACCAAATTGGAAGAGAAACCTTGAGAGTGAGCAGCCAAGGTCTTCTTTCCATGATCATATTGATTTTGACATTTCGGTAGACCACTGTCAGGGTCAGGGAGGAACCAGGTCATGGACTTGGGGGAATATTAGAGTGAGACGGGGGAAATTATTGTGAATAGAGAGACAGAAATTATTGGTTTCCTTAACTTGTCTCACACTATGTAGTCAAAAAGTAATAGTATTCAAATAATACTACTTTCTCCCCCTTTTAATTCCACTTAATGAACACCTAAAAAACTGTCTACCTCCCCACTCTTCCCCCAAACAAAAAAATGGTGGGATTAGGGATAATTTTTGGTAAGGTATTTAAGTTTTCCATTATTTTAAAAGAAAACAAATAGGCAGGGTATTTTTTAAAAAGAAATTATTTAAATAAATGAAATAAGATTCTTTACGCATCATATTTCATTGAATTCATCAATTTAAAAAAATATATATTTTTTGACATTCATCTATTCCTATCCAAAAATGTGGATGGATGATCAGATCTCAGTTTTTTTAGGCTCTGTGATCTTGGCAAAGTCACTTTTCAATCACATGTCTGTGTTTCTCCAACTTTAAAATACCTAGACTTCCCAGACAACTGAACATTCTAGAAGGACCATGAATTTCTCTGCCAAGTGGCCGTGAGTAAGGAGATGGCATCTTAGGTTGCTCTCAGTCCCTCCTTTGTGTGCTAACAGAATCCATTAACCTGTAGATCAATTTGGTTTTTTTTTTTTTTGATTCATCTGGTGGATCAGATTTTGCTGTCACTAAATGTTCCTTTGAGCTTCTTGGAGAAAAAATGCCATGAATAATAGACATTTGTTCATTCATCTTATACATGTGTATTGAGTGCCTGCTGTGTGCCAGACTCCAAACACCAAAATGAATTAAGGTGAGATCCCTTCACCTGAGCCCGGGAGTTTGAGGTTGCAGTGAGCTATGATGACGCCACTGCACTCTAGCCCCGGCGAAACAGCTACAGTCTGTCTGGAAAAAAAGAAAAAGAAAAAAGATGAGATCCTTGTTCTTAAAGGCTTATTGTTTGAAGAAATTGTTACAAAAATTGGTAAGGGGCAAATATAGCCACTTCTGGTGAGCCAGTCTGTGTCCTTTCATGTAAACAATTCGTTGGTATTTATTGAACACGTTCAGTAAAGTGCTCATCGTTGGCGCATGGTTACAATAATCCACTCTTACACGTGTCGTGGACCCGGGCTTTGCAGGTCATGGAGGCCTGTCTGCTTTTAAGATGGGCTGATGGAACCTAGAGAGACCGCCTAGCTGGAAAATGACATAGCCAGGCCTTGAACTTCTAATTTCTACTTCAGGACGTTTCCTTCTCTCTAAAGTAAAATCCTGCAGCTCAGATGTACACTTTATTTGCCTTTCCAAATTTTACTGTTATCATTATTACAGCCGATCTTTGTTTAGATTAGCCAACGTGTTTGACCGTAGCGCCTTGGTAGAAGCAAACTCAAGACTGACTCCGCCGTCCAGGCAAGCCTGGTTCCAGACAGAAAGTGGAAGACAGCTCTCTTTGGAGAACTGGGGTTAGGAGTGGGGCTGAGGACAATAAGAGGGACATGCACCTGCCAACTGAGTGTTGGGAGAAGTGAAAAACATTGCTCACTGATTACAAGAGATGTATTTAGAGTTTCAGGGTTAAATGTAAGCAATTCTGGGTACAGGGGTTGTCACTTAATTTGTTGACTGAATTAACAAATGTGGGGGAGAGAAATACATAGAAAGGGAACAAGCAAACAAGCAGAATATTCCTCCACTTTCTGTGTGCCTCCTGGAGTACACGATTGCACACCTCTGTGCGTCTTAGTAGAACTGAAAGGTTTCAGTGGCAGAGTTTATGGATGTCTGTCTTTAAGTGCTATTTAGTGAGGAAGTAGGTTTTGGGGGCATAAACCTGGAGGGTGAAAAGGAGGGTCTAGTAAGTTCAAAAGGTGGAGACCTGGAGCCAGTGAATTAATGCAACTTAGTGAAACTTCAGTGTGAAACATGGAGAAAGGGCAGCCAAGCCCTTCTAGACGCCTCCTGGCCCTGCAGCCACACACGTGGAGGTGGCACCACCGTGACGGCCACGCCTGGTCATCTGGCAGAGTGGGGACATCAACACTTGGGGGCTCCAGTGGCTTCATTTTGGGAGATGAGTAAAGACGTCCTGATGACTGTCGTGGTTGCCTACGATGCTGTAACAAATTCCCACAAACTCGGTGGCTCAAAACAACAGAAATTAATCCCCTCGCAGTTCTGGAGGCCACAGACATCCAAAATCAGGGTGTCAGCAGGACTGCACTCCTTCCCACGGCTCTAGGGGAGAATCCGTCCTCACCTCTCCCAGCTTCTGGCGGCTCCAGAAGTTCTTGGCTTGTGGCTGCATCACTCTAATCTCTGCCTCCATCAAGGTGTGGCCTTCCCTCTGTCTCTCCTCTGTGTGCCTCATGAGGACAATTGTCATTGGATTTAGGGCCCACCTGGACAATCTGCGGTAATCGCATCAGGAGATCCAAACTTGATTACATCTGAAAAGACCTTTTTCTAAATAAGGTCAGGTTCTGGGGATTAGGACGTGAGCATACTTTTTTGAGGACAGCCATTCAACCCACTACGATGACACTGATGTATTAGGAAGAGAGTCGGACACAGGGAGTAGGATGGCAGGGGTCGTGTGGAGACCCGAGCTCACCGGCTGCTCTTACCTTAGTGCAGGACTCAGGAAATGAGGAAATGGCCTGGAGTGGAGGCCATGGGAATAGGAGAGGAGAGGAAAGCAGGAGATATTTAATGAGAGAGTTTGCCAGGACTTGGTGACTAATTGGTGTGGTCAGTAAGAGAAAGAGAAAATTCTAATTTAACACTTAGGCATGTTTCCCAAAAATATGTGCTGCAGAATGCTGGGGCTTGGGGTATCAATAAGTTCTGGGGAAATGGTTCTACAGACAAACACATTTGGGGAACACTGGATGGAACAAGGTTGGTCCAGCCTGCAGGATTTCTCTAAGCTTTAGCATCCTCGTGTATAACTGTCTAAAGAGGGTTTCTGGGGCAGCCTTTCCCTAGCTTATTTGACCATGCACCTATTTTATCTAGATTATGTCAGAGAACAAATGGTCCACACACCTCTAGAAAGTACCGCTCTGTGGCTCCCCACCCTCTGAGAAAAGAGAATATAAGTGAGGGTCAGAAAGACGGAGTGAGGAGAAACGGAATCGGGTGCCCTGCTGAGGGCCAGGGTTGTTTCCCAAGACCCCTGCCAGCCTTAAGGATAGCTGCAGGGACTGGAACCAGCAACTGGCAGTTGGCAGAAGCCGTTGCAGGTTGCACAGTGACTTCTCGACTTAAGTATTCTGTGTAACTGTCCTGTGGTTTGCTTTCTTCTTTCTCTGGTACCTTCTTGACAGCAGAAGCTGCCACCTTAGAGCAGGCGTGACAAATACATTTCATCCAATGTGCCACCTCTGATCCACTGGACGGCTGAGGCATGCTGCCTTGTGGGGGATGCTGAGGGAAGGCTGAGTGGGGAAGAGTGCCATGAATGACTTGCAATGTCTGCCCTGAGCACAGGAGGAGGATGGGGTGAGCTAAGAGCCCTTCTTGCTTTACACTTCAAAGAACTGCCTTGCAGTCTCACTCTGTTCCCCTCCCTCCCTGCCTTCCCCGTGCACCCAAAGGGCTAACCGAGAGTAGCAGCTACCCAGCTTGGCTGTAGTAATCCTGAACTCTCCAATCTTTAGCACTCCCTGCCTCATCTTAGAAGAAAAATGGTTGGCACCAATGACAGAAATACGGACAGCAATTTTGCAATGAATAATAAAGATAGCTAACATTTATTGAGCGCTTACTATGTGTCAGGCGCCATGCTAAGTGCTTTACATGTCATATCCTATTTAATTCTCTATCCTAAGGGATAGGTACTCCCAGTCATCTAATTGTATAGATGAGGAACCTGAGGCACAGATAGATTAAATTACTTGCCCAAGTACACACAGCTAGTATGTGGTACAGCTAGGATTTGACTTCAAGCAGGCTAATGTTAAAACTGACACTCATAGCAACCAGACTGTGGGTTCAATTATAGATATTTGGATTTGAAATGTTGGTAAGATTTGCAAATGGAAATATGCAGAAGGCAGTGGAGGATATGGAATGGAGGTCAGGCCTAGGCACAGAGCCATCGCTAGGGGGATGGTTGAAAGGTGCCCGTGGATAAGTTTATTCAAACTATGAGGTAGAGAATTGGTTTCACAGATTTATAATGCAGAAAGAACTTTATGGGATGTTTTCCTGAGTTAGAAATAACTGGCTACTGTTATCACAGTCCATGGACAGATTTTTTTTTTTTGAGACAGAATCTCACTCTGTCGACCCTGGCTAGAGTACAGTGGCATCATCATAGCTCACTGCAACCTCAAACTCCTGGGCTCAAGTGATCCTCCTGCCTCAGCCTCCAAAATAGCTGGGACTACAGGTGCATACCACCACGCCCAGCTAATTTTTCTATTTTTTGTAGAGATGGGGTCTCTTGTTCAGGCTGGTCTTGAACTCCTGGGCTCAAGAAATCCTCCTGCCTCAGCCCTCCCAGAGTGCTAGGATTACAGGCGTGAGCCACCCTGCCTGGCCAGAACATTTTCACTGTGAGGAAACAAGATGCAGACACAGAAGTCTGTGTCCTAAATCATGCTGAAAAGTCAGAATCTGTTGAAATTTTTGAGATGCAGAGAAATCTTCCCGGTCTCATAAGTGCAGTAGAAAATCATGGTCCCTGGTGAGAGCTAGTGAGGAGGTCTGCTATACTATAGCTTTGCCTCAGCATCCCTAACTACAGACTCAGCATCCCTAACCACGGACTCACCACCCTCCCCATTCTCTGTACACCTTTAGCCCTCGAGGGCTGGAACTGGGTCTCAACCATCCAGGGGCTTCTAACACCTGACACATTGCAGACACTCAGTAAATAGTAGTTGAATGGATGGAGACGAGGAAATAAGAACCAACCCTATTCAGCTACATTCTGCTGCTGGATATATGGTCAAATTTTAAAGTGTTTTCACTGATCCATCACTATTTCATTGTAAATGTCTGGATTTTCTCCCTGTAGACTGGGGACAATACCACGATAAATTACTACCCACTTGCAGCAAGTTTCATTTTGTTCTGATTCATTGCCTGTTTCAGGGACCTTCTAAAATCTCAGTTTATGGACTTTACTTCCTGGTGGTTCCCAGAGAGAAATGAGCCTGGATTCCAGGGAATGCAAATATCTTCAAACTTGCAGCCAGCTTCCAGGCTCCCTGCAAAGGTCTCTTAAGCCTCTAAGTATTTCCTCTCTTAAATCACACATCCCTGGCACAGGCAGAGTATTTTCAAGTTACTTCTTTCTTGTTAGGAGACAGTCACTAAAGGTCTACCAAGTGGACAGAAATGCAGTCATTTTGGTGGTTTTATTGTGCTGTTTTTAGGTTTAGTTTAGTGATTCTTTTAAGTTTAGTTTGGTTTTTTTGTTCCTGAAAGAAAGTGCTTCATGATGCTGAATCTCTCTTGGCGTGTTTATGGGTTGGATGAAGGACTGTATATGTGAGAAGGAGCTTAATATATCACTTGTGCAAATGTCGTGACTTTTATTTGACACATTTCCAATTAGGCCATGTGAATCCTTACAGCCAGTGATAGCATTTGCATAGTGTTGGCATGCAAATATTCTGCCACATTTTGATCTGTATGTAAAATTTATTTTTGCTTCAACCTAAAATAGAGCCTCTTACAGTATCTGTCAGATGGTATGCTGGACTGAGCAAGTCATGGAGTAAAGCACAATTTACGGTGTCACAAGGTAAGAAGCATGGTGTCACATCATGTTAGCACATATGAAAAATGACCATTGCTTTGGTCTGAATGTCCCCCACAATTCATGTTGAAACTTAATCTCTAATGCAGTAGTATTAAGAGGTGAGGCCTTTAGGAGGTGCTCAGGTCGTGAGGGCTCCTTCCTCATAAAGGAGCCTGCACAAAGGGCTCCTTCTGCCTTCTGGCATGTGAGGTCACAGCAACAAAGCACCATCTTGGACGTACAGAACCGCTGGTGCCTTGATTTGGACTTCTAGCCTCCAAAACCATGAGAAATAAATTTCTATTATTATAAATTGCCCAGTCTCAGGTGTTTTGTAATAGCATCACAAATAGACTAAGACAGCCATTTATTTGAAATATGCAAACACTTCTTCTCATGAATATTAAAAGAGCATGTGGTCGGGGCAATAAACAATTCTTCTCAGATGGAGGGCACCACAAGTGAATAATGTGACAATAGTGGGAAGTTTTTGTTCCTGAAACTTTCTTTTTCACAATCAGTGTTTACCCTGAAGGCCCTTCAAATGTACAGCCAAAAATTTGAGTATTTAAAAGTATAGACACACACAAAAAGATTGCAAACCACTGATCTAGTCCCAGCAATGTCAATTAGGTACACACACACACACACACACACACACACACTTCAGTTAGTGTTTACAATTCTTCTTTTGGATTTTCTTTGGATTTTGCTGCTTGCCTTCGTTGATGTTATTCAGATTTGTTGATTTCCACTCATGTTCTGATTTACACTCTGATATCTTGCCTGATATATCCTAGGTGTAAGCTTAGGAAAATTGCCTTAAGTAAGACTGAAGAGTGCCCTGGACTTTCTTGCTCCCTGGCAAATACTCAACTTTCCTAAGTGATTATTATTGGAAACCACAAAATTAGAAAATGGGAGACAGCTAACTTGGAAGAGCTCCCTCATCCCTCCATCTCTGCCGTTGCTGGAGTCGGTGATAAGGATTAAGGGCAAAAGCTCTACCCATGTACCATGGGTATCCTTATGATAGATGGGGTCCTTGACTCTGAGCATCATGGCCCTAGAGAACATCAGGAGCTGCCACTGGAGGACTTTTCCAGCAACTTCCCATTCCAGGCAACCCCACAATGTCACCCAACAGAGCTTGGCCCCATGGGAGGTGGAAAGTACGTGGACTTGGATAGCACTCAGACCAAGGTCTAACTCTTGGTACTACTGCGGCCACTAGCAGAGTGTCCACTTCTATGAGTTCAGCCTTCTCCCCTGGAAATGGAAATAAAAGTCCTTCCCCCATGGCTATTGCAACTAAATAAGATAATGTCTGTCAGGTGTCAGCTAGAGTAGGCATTTGATAAGTGCTCTTTTCCTTTCCTCCCTGCATCTCGTAATGTAAGCAGAAACTCCTCCACTGGGCCACACCTTCTGTCTCCGAAACTGAAATATCTGAGCATCCACTGATGGAGCAGATGAGACACGCTTCTTTAATGGGTTCATCACATTTCTTGGCTGGACTTAGAGGAAGCCTGGGCAGAGGGGAAATCTTGATATATGGCAGATGTTTAGACCTCATAGATAGTAAGGAGTAACTCTGGGCTATCTGTGATCACCTTATAACCGACATACATCACACTTTAGTATAATATAGGTAACAGCAATGAAGTCGTCCCTGTGGAAGATCCTGACTACTTGCAGAGACTAGTTGTTTGCAAAACCTGTGTCTCTTTTCTCCTGGACCCACAGCTAGGCCATATTTCCCAGCCTTCTTGCAGTTAGATGTGGCCAATGGAAGGCGGGGCAGTCCTAGTGTTCCTCCACTTTCTCCCCTTTCCATATGCCAGTTGGAAAGCAGTGTCCAAGGAAACCTTGGAAACCAGGTGTTGAAGTACGCAGAGCCTCTGGCAGCCTGGGGCCCTAAGTGGCCATGTGGAGCTGCAGCCCCCCATCCCCCACCATCTGGGCTTTGCCAAAGCAAGAAATAAGCTCCCTTTGTGTTAAGCCATGGAGATGCCAAAGTTTATCTGTTACAGTAGCTACATTTACCTTAACTAATAAACTTGATGAAACAGGAGGTAAGTTTTAAAAACTCCCCTTTTATGATAGTACTTGACATTCTTCTGAACATGACAGCACCGCTTTGTATTTTATTACTGTGGGAAAACACATTTCATAATTGCTTATCTATTCCAAGTATGCTGTGTATATTGATCATAAGAAATACGGAACGAGGTTCTCTGTCAGCAAGGAGTCTATTTGATTTTTCACCTAACAGCTCCAGCTGAAAGCTGGGGTTAGTGATTAACCACATTTATTGTGTTTTAAATCAGATTAAACACTCCTGGTGCCAGGTGCTGGGTTGAGAAGAGGTAGGTTAGTAAAGACAGGAGAAATAAAGGTAATTATTTTTTCTAAAGTATTAGAAATTCAGAAATTAAAAGTCATTAAAAATTTGTCTAGAGTATCCTATATATTTTTGTGTTTTCTTAAACAAAGTGAAAATAATTTTACCTTTCCCAGTCTTCAGCTTCATCAGCTGTAAAATTAAGAGTACTTGATCCTCAGAGTTTGAGAATTAAATGGAGATCATAGCTACCTCCCAGCCTAACACAACAAATATTAAATAATAAATATTAAATATTTATTATTTGAGAGTTTGAGAATTAAATGGAGATCATAGCTACCTCCCAGCCTAACACAACAAATATTAAATAATAAATATTAAATACACACAATAAATATTAAAGCTCTGACCCTTTCTTCATGGCTTGGTTTGTGGGAATTTGCTCTGGAATTATGCTTATGAACTTGAATTATCATTCTCAGAGACTTGTAAAGTATCTTTGGTGGCTTACCCAGCTATCCAATGGTGCTGGGTGGCAGTGCTTTTGTTATGGTATCTACTTTTCCAATTTTTATTGATTTCTTCTTGCCACTTTCTGCTGGTAGTTGCAGCCTTCAAGTTGCTTTCCTCAAATTCTTTTTATTGGTGGAATAAAATAAACACCCCTAGTAGAAGTTAGTGTGGAAAAATGAAGCTGTGTGTGCAAGCCGGGGGACACCCCAGCAGAGCAGCCCACCAGCATGCAGAGTGGCTGTTCCAGCAGCTTGGGGGCCCATTGCACTCAGTGCCAAGACTGTGGCTGGTTCCAGCAAGTTCAGATTAACAGAAGTCAGAACTCCCCAACTTAGTATGGCATCGTTATGCTTCTTGCCAGCTCAGCCCCTGTGGCTGGGAGAAGGGAGAAAGGACAGAGGTAAAGAAAGGTTGGAGGTTGAAGGGTGAAAGGATGTCCAGGGTCAGAAGTAACTTTGATGGCTCTTAACTGAAGAGGCCAAGCTGTGATCTCTGGGCTGTGAGTTTTTATGGTATGCTCCTTGTTTGGGGTTAAATATGACATGCCTGTGTGTTTAAAAGCCCCCATCATTCATTACCCAGCACAAAGACAATAATATACGGATCCCTCTAAAGTGGTACCCGCTCATGTGCCAGTGTTTTGAGGGACTTCAGAAAGGACCTTTCCCCAGAATATCTCCTCATCCGATTTGCCCTGATTAGGGAAATCTCACACTTGAGAGATGTATCCCTTTGAATTAGGGTATTGCTTGCTTTCTTTCACCCGTGTTCTATCAAATAGATACGTATTGACACCTACTATGTGCTAACCGCCCCCACCCAAAAAAACCACCTTTTGCTCTGCCTTCATGAACCTCATAGTCTGGTTGAGATTAACACATGGGAAAGCTGTGTTGCAAGTGAGGAAAAGGGCCTCGAAGGAGAAGCGCAGAGGCTTAGAGAGAAATTAATTCCAGGGGTTGGGGTTCAAGGGACTGTAGAGGCAGGGGTGCCAACTTAGATTTGGGAGTCAGAATGCCTCTCTGGAAGATTGTGCTTCTATCTGGGACCTGAGGAATGAGTGGAAGGGAAGAGTTTAGAGGCACAGGAAAAATGAGTGTGAATGTCTGAGGCAGGAAGGAGCTAGGAGATAGCTAGGAGAGTGAGACAAGAGGGTCATAAGGAAGGGGGCAGGTTGTGTGGCATGGGGCCAGATCCCACTGGGCCTCTGGGCCTGGCCAAGGACTTCTTAATTCAGGCCTAAGGACTTCTTCAGGAGGCTACTGAAAAAGTCCAGTTGATGGTGGCCTGGACTAGTGGAGACATGAAGATGGATAGAAGTGGATGGATTCAAGACACATTTCAAAACTAGAGTCAGCAAGACTCTTCTACTACATTCCAGTTAAGAGCCTCTGCTGTGGAGACAGGAGCCCTAGGTTTGAATCCCTGCTTTGCCACAGATTACCATGTGATCGTGAACAAGTCACTTAAATTTTCCAAGCCTTGGTCTCTTCATCTGCAAAAAGACCTGCCTTGGCAACATTTAAATGAGTCGTGGTCTCTAAGCACAATGCCTAGGGGCACAAATTGAGTGCTCATTAAGTGCTATCATTATTCTCTTGTTGAATGCCAGGAGAGGTAACACTTCCATCCAGTTATCACTTAATTAGCTCTTGCTAATTGCTCTGATTAGTTTCTCAGATATTTTCCAGCTGCCAAATTAGAGATGCAGAAACTGGGCAAAAGACCCTTGAATTCCGGTGAGGCATGTGGGTAGAAGGACATCAGGGCGGCATCAGAACCCCTCGTGGACTTGAAAAACCATCAGTATGTGCCCCCTTCATGTTTCTCTTCTCCAGCTCGCTCATAACTCCAACCTTAAGCTTTTAGTATGAGGTCGGTTTTTCTAGTTTACTGTGCTTTCTCCAAATCCTCAGAAACTTCCATGAATGCCACATCCTAAAATAAGGGCCCAAGCAGGATTCAGGAGTAAGCAAGGTTACACTGCAGGGTTGATCTGCCATGAGCAGACATGCAGTGGTGGTTATTGGAACCTTTGGCACTTTATTCTACAGCCTTGGCCTGGAGGGAGTGAGGCAGGAAGAGAGATATGACCCGGGAAGGTAGCAGCCACCAGCAATGCCGGGACTAAACTCCTACCACTAACCAGAACTCCGAAGGGTGGAATTATTTAATGTAGAGTTGATTTTGCCATGTATTCGTCAAATTCTTCTACCAAAGTATTTGGGTGCCATCTGTTTACGTTATGGATGTTTAACAAATCTGTTAACACTTGCAAAGCCATTGTCTTCCTTTCTTTTTCCAGAAAGTAATAACCATCCCTGCTCTATTCAAAGCAGAAAATTAACTCTATTTAATTAAGTAAAATCAACACTAGAGAAGGGATATGTTTGAGACACTTGGAAGAAAACCAAGCGATTGGTTGGCTCCCTGTCCTTATCCGAACTGAAAATATTTTCTCAGCCCTATTGGTGAGAGTTGTAAAGTCCTCTGTTTACACAGAGAATTAACACCTTTGGTCCTGGGAAAGAAAGCTAGTCTTCTGAGATATTCACTTGCCATGTCTGTGTGCCTTTTGCAGCATGAGTTGTGTTCGCTGCGCATTTTAGGTCTCCTTCCCTGCGTTTCTGGGATCAGGTGTCTGCAGTTTGAGTAAATAACCCCTAGATGGAGCTTTTGCATCTTTTGGCTGAGCTGGGTTGCCAGTGAAGCAAATCCCTAGTGAGGATCGAAATGAACTTCATTACTCTTTCTCTTAGGTTATTAAGTATGAATGTACGCTTTCCTTAAGTACTGCATTTGACAGTTGATATCTCTGACGTTTCACTTTGACATTTCTTTGTTTTTTTTTTCTTTGTCTGTTTTTTATTGTGAAGGTACATCCTCATTCTCTCAAACACACATTTTGGCTTGTGATTATCTTTCAAATTTGTTTGTAGAGCAATTTTTGTGAGACCCTGGATAAGTCAAAAAATTGTGTTATTTTTGAATATGAGTTCTGTCGTGGAGCCAGTGCAGCACAGACAGCTTAAAATATCAATGAAGTGTTTGGGAAGGATGTGGCTAATGAACACACAGTCTGTCAATGGTTTGAGAAGTTCCGTTCTGGTGATTTTCATCTTGAACATGAGCCATGTGGGTGACCTGAGACCAAGGTGGATAATGATGAGCTGAAAGCTGCAGTGGAAGAGAATCCACCTCCACCTACACATGAATTAGCAGCAAGGTTTGACATTACTATTCCAACAATATTAGCCCATTGGAAACAAATGGGCAAGGTAAAGAAGCTGGATAGATGGGTTCTGCATGAATTAAATAAGCATCAGGAGAGAAATCATCTCGAAGCTTGCCTTTCTTTGCTGTCACAACATAAAGGCAAATCATTTCTACACTGTATTGTTACATGTGATGAAAAATGGATTCTTTTTGACAATTGCAAGCATTTGGCACAATGGTTAGATAAAGATGAAATTCCAAAACCAAGTACTCATCATAAAAGCTAATGGTATCTGTTTGGTAGTCCAGCGCTGGTATTATCCACTACAGCTTCATGAAACCTGGTCAATCGATAACAGCTGATGTCTACTGCAACCAGTTGGATGAAATGATGAGGATGCTTGTGATTAAGCAGCTGAGATTGGTCAATAGAGACAGGCCAACCCTCTTGCAAGACCACATGTCACAAAAAGCAACACTGCTCAAACTACAGAAGCTAGACTTGGAAACTTTCTGTCATCCGCCATATTCACCAGACCTTGCACCAACTGACTCCCACTTCTTCCAGGCTTTGGACCACTTCTTGCAAGGAGAAATAATCAATTCTCAACAAGCTGTGGAAAACGCCTTTTGCGATTTTATCTCCACGTGATCTCTAGGCTTCTTCACTGCTGCATAAACAAGCTACTGTTAAGATGGCAAAAGTTCGTCAATAGTATGGGTGCATACTTAGATTAATTGTACTGCTTCTTGTTTGAGATATAATAAATTAAACTTTTGATTTGAAATTGAACATTTCATATTTAATGACTTAATACAAAAATATTGTCTGCTTATGCTGGGAACAGTAAGAAATATAGATTAGCAAATGGGAGAAAACAAAAATTACCTTTCAGAAATAGCCAGCATTACAATGCTGGAGAACAGCCTCACGCTCTCATTATGTGCTTATGGACTGTCTATATATCTTGTCTAGAGAAATGTCTACTCAAACCCTTTGTGCATTTCTTAACTGGGTTGTCTTTTTATTATTAAGTTGTAATAATTCTTTATAGACTGTGATACAAATCCCTCATCAGACATGACTTACAAATACTTTCTCCCATTCTGTGGATTGTCTTTTCACTAACTTAATGGTATCATTAGCAGCACAAAGTCTTTAGTTTTGATAAAGTCTCATTTACTTATGTTTTCCTTCGTCACTTGTGCTTTTGATGTCGTATCTAAGAAACCATCATCTAACCCTAGGTCGTGAAGTTACTCCTGTGTTTTCTTCTAAGAGTGTTAAAGTTTTAGCTCTTACATTTAGGTCTATATATTAGTGTCCTAGGGCTTATGTAACCAATTTAACTCAAATCTAGGGGCTTAAAACAACAAATTTATTATCTTACAGTTTTGGAGATCACAAGTCCAAAATGGGTCTCACTAGGCTACAATCATAGTGTTTGTTTCTTGGGGAGTCCCTAGGGAAGAATGTCTGCTTGCCTATCCTGGCTTCTCGAGGCTGCCCACATTTCTTGGCTCATAGCTCCAATTCATCTTCAGAGCCAGCAATGGCAGGTTGAGTTTATTCTCATCAAATCACTCCGACCTCCTCATCTGCCTTGCTCTTCCACATTTAAATACCCTTATGATTAATTGTGCCTAAGATAACCTCCCTAAAGTCATCTGCTCAGCCATGTTAATTCTATCTGCTACCTTAATTCCCCTTTGTCATGTAATGTAACATTTTCACAAATTTCAGGAATTAGGACATGGGTGTCTTGCCGGGGGGGGGGGGGGGGCAATTGTTCTGCCTACCACAGTCCGTGATTTATCTTTTTAATTCATAAATAAAAATTGTATATGTTTGTGGTGTACCACATGATGTGTTGATACAGGTATACATTGTGGAATGGCTAAGTCAAGCTAATTAACAAATATATTGCTTCACATACTTACCTTTTGTGGTGAGAACACTTAAAATCTACTCTCTTTGCGATATTTAAGTATGCAATATATTGTTATTAACTATCATCAGCATGATGTAGAATCCATGATACATTTTGAGTTCATTTTTGAGTGTGGTGTGAGGTAGGGGTCCAACTTCATTCTTTTGCATGTGGATATCCACTTATCCCAGCACCATTGGTTGTAAAGATTGTTCTTCTCTCATTTATGTGGCCTACTTTTGCCTTAAAACACAACATCAAAATGTGCCAATATCAATAAATATATGACATGATCACTTTAAATGACTGGCTAAGATTTCATTTTCTGGGTATACTATAGTGTATTTAGGAACCTCCCTGTGGTTGATCTTGAGTACAACCTTTCACTGTTAAAATTATCTTTATCTGATTTATGAGTTTTGTGACTTTCAAAATATGTTGTGCACATGAGCCCTTTTCCATTATACAAGGTGCATATTGTAAATTGTCTTTGAAGCCATCCACTTCTTCCCACCATCCCGGTTTAAGCTGTCATCCCTTTTCCTGGGGACCACAGCCACAATCTTCTACCTGATCTCCCAGCTTCCACTCTTGCCTCCTTCCAGTCCTCACTCCACACAACAGAAGAGGCCTTTGCAGAATGCAGATCTGGTCTGTAACTTCTGCCCCCGCCTTAAAATAGATTCCCAGGAGGAAAGAGACAGAACTCTTCCCCACGGCCCCTCTCGTCTTCAGCCCAGGCGATGCTGCCTCCCTCTTGCCAGCCTCTATCCATCCGCACCTGCCTCCACTCAGGTCTTCATGAAAGCCACTGTCACTCCTCTCGCAAGCAGCCTCCCTAATGGGGACAACTCTCTTCTCACCATGTATCTTTCCTTGCAGTTCTTTTCACATTGCAGTTTTAAATGTGGCTGTTGGGTTTCATTCATGTTGGCATCCTCCACCGGACAATAAGCTCCTGAATGCTAGGAATTGAGTCTGCTTTTGCACATCACTGTGTTTCTAAGTTCCAGCAGATGATAGGTATTGATGGTACTGATAGGTACTGATGTTTTGAGCAAAGGAACAAGTGAAATGCATTTTCTACTGTGTATCTGACTTTTAATTCTGTTCATGGTATATTTGACTTATAGAATTTAACACATATATAAATCTTTTCTTTTATTATTTCTGCCTTTGTTATAGCTTTGCTTAAATGTCCTTCCCCACTCCAAGAATATAGAAACATTGACACTGTTTTCCTACTTCTGTTGTTTGCTTAAAACCTTTAATCCGCCTGCAATTTATTTTGTCATTGCTATAAATTCAGGAAACAACTTTACTTCTCAAATGGTTAGTCATATTCCCAGTCCTTTTCCATCCCTTCCTTGCTGATTTGAAGTGACTTGTTGATTGCATACCAAATCTTTTTACATGTCTAGTTAGTTAATTGATCTGTTTGTTCCTTCATCAGTCGTATTTGCCACTGTTTTAATGACTATAGCTTCACAATGTATTTTAATATCTGACAGCCACATTTTGTAAGGAAATAAGATTTTAGAAAATAATACTTTAAATTTGGATTAAGGCTTACTAGACAGAGACTTATTGTTTAAAGGCACGGTTCCTAAGCAAGCAGGCATCCACAGGGCTTGTTACAACACAAATCGATGAGCTCCACCCCCAGCGGTTCTGATTCAGCAAGGCTGGGGCAAGGCCCAGGTATTTGCATTTTTAAACAAGTCCCCTAATACTGCTGATCCAGCAGCCACAATTTGAGAATCTCTGCCTTAGCACTTGAAATTCTACTTGAAATAAAGAATATGGTCAACACGACACAGTTCTGATACATTCTCTGAATTAATTTCCCTATGTTTTCCCAGAGTTAGGATGAGCCTGCCCTGTGTGCTTTTTGTGAGCATCTCCCTGACAGTGTCTCTGGCGCTGCTCTTGTCTCTACTGCAAAGCCCTGAACCCAGTTGAGCCAAGTAGCATAGCCCTGCTTTCTGCGAGCCCACAGGTGCTCAGCCTCCCTGCATGGCTGCCCAGCCAGTTGCAGGCGCCCACGCAGCCAGGCTGTGGCCCCTTTCACAAAGAATCCAGAGAAAGGCACGATGTAGTGACTTCCTCTATTGTAGATTCTCATGATTGTCCTTGTCATTAAGCAGACTGGAGAACAGTCAAGAGAACGGCAGCAGAGAGCCCTCCTTTGCTTTCCTCATTCCCCACCTCCTTGGCTATTTGATGGCCCCTTGGTCCACACAAAGGGAGAGTTAATTACTGACACCTGCTTCTGCTTCTGCTGTCCTGCGTGGCCGGCTCCCTGACCGACATCCAGATGCTTTCTTGAAAGAGACTGTCCCCACTTATTCCACACAATATAAGCAGATTTAAAGAAACAGACAGTTCAAACAAACAGTTCAGCCATACAGTATATACCTCTGTAGAGAAGGCTGCATCTTCCTTCTTCTGTTATAAAGGAATAGACATTCTTTGCAGGAAATAGAATAGCCTTAGAGGTGTTGTCTGCTATGGGTGGACTCTCCTTTGTCAGTAAGACAGAAGTACATAATTATATTTTACATGAACTACGTGGTTTTAGGCTTCATACATTCATTTTTCCTATTTTTTGGTACATTTCCCCTATTGACTTATATTTTCCCTTTCTAGTTCACCCAAAAATTCAGTTGAAAACTACTTGAATTTCCTGGAGGAATATACCTCCTGGGAGTTTCTCCTCTTCATTTTCCCCTTCCTGGTATCTGAGAAGACCTCTCCACCCATCTTAAGCAGGTGAGGGTTTCCTGTAAGACCTGCCTTTGCATCCGTTCCCTTATCTGGTACACACTGAACAAAGCTGTCTACGTGCTGAATCTTGGGGACACAAAGAAAAAGACATATCTTTCGCAAAGGGCTCACTCTCTATTGGTGAAGGCAGGTATATTAGTTAACAGTTACAATGCAGCATGATCAGGGGATACTCGGGGACAGAGGCCAGGGCACTGCCCTCAGCTGGACGGGGGCCTGATGAGTATAACTCCTAGAATAGGTGACACTTGAGTGGATCATTGGGAGGGAGGAAGATTTATGTATGTATTCATTTGTTTCTGTTCTTAACAATTATATTACTGTTATTTCATTTTTATTTACTTTTGGAATAGCAATGCATTCACATGTTTGACAATTCAATAAGTATGAAAGAGGCTGTAGAACTTCTGTCCAACAGAAATACAATGTGATTTAACGTTTTTCTGGTAGCCACATTAACAAAAGAAAATGAAACAAATGAAATTAATTTTAGTACTGTATTTTATTTAACCAACATATTAAAAATATCATCTCAACATCTAATTAGCATAAAAACATATTAATGAGGTACTTTACATTTTTTTGTACTAAGTCATCAAATTGGTGCAAAGTATATTTCATGCTTACAGCACATTGCAGTTTGGAGTAGGCACATTTCAAGTGCTCAGTATCCATGTGTGGCTACGTGGCTACTGTATGAAACAGTGCAGTTGTGTAGTAATAAATTTCCCTCATTCCTGCCCTGAAGCTACTCCGTTCCCCTCCCTAGAGGTAGCCAGATCGTTAATACAGATACAAACAATTACAAACATGTATATGCAAATAATAGGACAGTGATCACACTGCTATGCGTCTTCCTTTTTTCACTTAATAATAAATCTTGGAGATGTTTTATACCATTACATGGGAAGCAATCTCAATTGTTTTCTTTTTTTTTTTTAATTGCCACAGAGTACTTCATTTTATTTACGTCAAAATTATTTGTTGAGTCCTTCTTGGTGGACATTTAGGAAATTTCCAATATTTGGTGCTTATAAATTTGAGCTAAGTTTTCAGAGACAAAGAGCAACAGCAGCTAACTCAGTGAGAATGGGGGGGAAGGAAGGACATGCTAGAGAACGTAAGTGCCATGAAAGAAGTCGTGGAGCACAGGACACATGTAGTTTGGGTAGTTTCTTACAGCTTAAGATGGCTGGAGAGTGGAGTACGTACCAACAGACAACCAGGGGAGGAGGCTGGAAGGGCAGGAAGAGACCAGATTGCAAACGGTCTTGTAATTGTCATATTTAAGAGTTTGGACTTTAACCCTAAGGGAGAGCCATCAAAAGATTTTAAGAAGCAGGAAGTATAAAAAATGATTGAGTTAATAAATAAATGGGGAGAGGAGGGACAAATCTTCCATACTATTGAATTCTGATTAATATTAAAATAAATGTAGACAGCATGAAGAAAACAGAAAATCACCATTAGAATACTATAGTAATAATTGCCGCAGGCAAGATCTACAGATGAATATTAAAATTAGTGGGTGCACCTTTAAGGAGAAATAGGATATTTGCATGGCCTGAAAGTTTCTGCCCCCAAATATTTATCAATTGCTGTGATGGTTTTAAAATATGTCCAAATGTTCTCTGATACTCCCCCTCTAGGAAGTGGAGCTTAATTCCACTGGACTTAGTGACTCATTTCTAATGAATAGGGTATGGAAAAGGAAAGGGAAAAATAGTAAATTTACAGTGGAGAAACCTGGCAGACACCACCTTAACCAAGTGGTCAAGGTTAACATCATCTGTGATAAGCCATGTTGATAGAGTACACGTGTACCCTGCCAGACGTGATGACAAGGGCATTTCACATCCATGATGCTCTTCCCAAACACCCATTAACCCCTGTCTAATCATGAACAAGCCTCAGACAAATCCAAATTGGGGGATAATCTAAAAAATACCTGGCCAGTAATTTTCAAGAGTATCAAGGTCATGAAAAACAAAGAAAGGGTCAGAAACTGTCGTAGACCAGGAGAGACTAAACAGAAGTGATGACTAAATGTAATTGTGGTATCTGGACTGGGTCCTGGAACAGAAAAAGGACATTTTGAAGAAAAACTGAGGAAATTGGAATAAAGTCTGTAGTTAATATTATTGTACCAATGTCAAGTTCTTAGTTTTCATAAATGTACCATAGTTATTCAAGATGTTAACATTAGAAGCAACTGGGTGAACGTATGTCATGACACTCTGTGCTGTCTTTGCAACTATCCTGTAAACATAAAATCATTTTAAAATAAAAAGTTTTTAAAAATCAGTGGAGCGACATGATCAGACACAGTTTAGAAGCATCCCAGTGGTTACCCCAGGGAAGAAGGCTGGAAGGAGGAAAGACCAGAGCAAGAAGGTTGCTACAAAAAGTCCCAAAGAGATGGTGGAGGGCTGGGTGGAAGCAGGGGCAGCAGGAATCTGGGGCTACCGACCTGATGGCTGCTGGAGAGACTTCTGGAAGGAAACTCAGTCGGACCTGGTGATGGTTTGGATGAGAAAGTGAGGGAGTGGGAGGATCCAAGATAACACCCTGTTTGCAGCCCTCTGTGGGTAATGGTGTCATTCACTGAGATGGAGGAAACAGGAGGAAGAACAGGGTTCAGGAAAACATCAGCTCAGTCTTAGACCTGTTGAGACTGGAGTGCATTTGAGGACTCCATTGTCTAGTATGCAACAGGATGTATGGGCCTGCAGGTCAGCAGGTAGACCTGGCTAAGATAGTTGTGGAGAGTCATGGGTAAAGGGTGGCCGAGGCCAGTGAAATGATGAAATGGCCCAAGGAGGGTGGATAGAGAGGAGGAAGGGCCTAGAACATAAGAATTTAGGAGCTAGACCCAGGACATAGCAAGGAGTCTGGATCAAGTCCAGAGAGGTGGTAGCAACACAATGCTGTCATTAAGAGCTGGGCTCTGGAGGCAGGCTGCTGGGACCGGAATATTGGCTTTGCCACCTACCCATTGTGTGACATGGTGCAAGTTATTTAACTTAATATGGCTGTTGTCAAGATTATATGAGACATGATCTGAAAAGTTCTTACTTTAATACTTTTAATAATACTGGCTTCATAATACTTAAAGAATATTGGTTAATCAGAGCCAAAGGACATCTAGAGAGTGGTACTTGGAAACTATGGGAAGAGAGTAGTTCCAAAAGGAGAATATACATTTCATGCCCATTAAGGTGGCTGTTGTCAAAAAAGTGAAAAATAATAAGTGTTGGTGAGGATGTAGAGAACTTGAACTTTCGTACATTGCTGGTGAGAATGTAAAAAGGTGCAGCCACTGTGGAAAACAGTTTGGTGGTTTCTCAAAAAGTGAAACATAGAATTAGCATATGATCCAGTAATTCCACTCCTAGATATATATCCGAAAGAATCGAAAGCAGGGATTCAAACAGATACTTATACACTGGTGTTCGTAGCAGCATTATTCATAATGGCCAAAAGGTGGAAACAATCCAAACGTCCATCAACAGATGAATGGGATAAACAAGATGTGGTATATCCATACAATAGAATATTATTCAACTTAAAAAGGAATGAAGTTTTAATATATGCTGCAGCATGGAAGAACCTTGAAGACCTTGTCCAATGTGAAATAAGTCAGACACAAAAGGACAAATAGTGTGTTTTTCCTCTTACATGAAGTCCCCAGAATAGGCAAATTCATATAGACAGAAAGTAAAAGAGAGGTTGCTAGAGGCTGGGAGGAGGGGCAAATGGAGAGTTGTTGTTTAATGGACACAAGAGTTTCTGTTTGCGATGGTGAAAAAGTTCTGGAAATGAATAGTGGCAATGGTTACACGACATTAATGCCCCTGAATTGTACTCTTAGTAATGGTTAAAATGGTAAATTTTATGTTTTGTATATTTTACCCCAATTTTTTTTTTAAAAGGAAGGCATGGTTAATGGTATAGAGAAATAAAATAGGATAATTGCTGAAATATTAACTTTTGAATTTTGTGGCACAGGGACCATTGGTGATATTTCCAGAGCTCTTGCAGTGGAGCAGAGAGGTCAAAAGATTACAGTAGATCAAAGGATGATTGGAAAGTCTCTACACCAGGGGCTGGCATACTACTGCCAAATCTGGCCTGCTGCCTGTTTTTATAAATAAAGTTTTATTGGAACACAGCCACGCCCATTCATGGGCGTGAAGTCCATGGTTGTTTGTGCTGTAATGGCAGAGTTGGGTAGTTGCCACAGAGACCATATGGTCTGTAAAACTGAAAATATTTATCATCCAGCCCTTTACAGAAAGTTTCCCAGCCCCTGGCTAGACAACATCCCTGGTCTTTTAAGAACTTTGGCTTTCTTAAATAATTCCTGTATTTCTGGTGAGGTTATTGAGTGGATAACAGTGCCCCTTCAGTTAGGTAGCAGAACAGACCCAAAGCTGAACAATACCAATGAATAAGGAGGAAGAGGAAGGTGGGGACAGGGAAGAAATTCATTCCTTCTCTTCAACATACCATCTTTCTCTAACAGCCCTGGAAAAAGGGATTGAAAGTCCCTCACCCTAATCACCCTACTCAAAAAAAAAAAAAAAAACTCCCCACTAATAAATTGTCATGTGACCTGTGATAATAAACTTTCTGAGATGGCTGCAAACTGCAGTTAGGTTTAAAGTTTCCTCATTAATGCAGGAAAATGCCTATAACCTGAGGCTTTTCAAGTGTTTATTAATTTACTTTCTGGGACTGAGTGCTGATAATTTATTTCAGATCAAAGAGAAACCCCCTGTCTTTAGTACTGTGTGCCAGGAACTATGTCAAGTTTTGTGCCTAGGTGACCTCATTGATAGTGGTGATAACCTTTGGATGGCATTGCCCCATTTCACAGTGGGGGCAGCTGGGGCTCGCTGGGGTTAAATACTCACCCAGACACCCTCAGGGAACTAGAAGGAGAACTAGGGTTTGAACTGACACCTGCCTGACTCCAGGACTCCAGGCTGTTTCCACCGCACCATGCGGTCATCCTATCCTATCCTCTCTGGCCACCAGCAGCCTGGCAGTGGTTCCTTGTGCCCATTCTAGGATAAATCCAATACTCGGTGGGTTCTCAACCCATTAAGCCATGATCCCTGCTATTTCAGAATACAAGTTGACCACTTAAGTTGTGTCCAAGTGGACTGTGGGGTTTAGCAAGACCCTTCCCCAGCCTGCTCCCCTGCTCCCTGCACGCAAGCCGCACTGTGATGGTCAATCTGAGTCTACCCAGAGGTAGCTCTTATTTCTTTAAAACCATCCTGCATTTTGATGCACTGCCAGCACTAACACCGGGGATTCACTTGTTCCCACTTATTTTCACACGGTCTGCAATAATTACTCAAGCTCTGGGTTAGGCACAGTGACCCAGGGATACAGCAAGAGGGGGATATAGCGGCTTCCCCAGTTCCCATCCACTTATGTCCATACATACAACTAGTACACAAATACACAGCACCCTTGTGACTTCTGTCCCCTCTGGGCTTGATAATGTAGCCTTCGACTACCTAGATTTCTGCAACCATTAAATCAGATCTGAAAGGGAACTCAGAGGTCATCTGCCCAACCGTGGATTATACCAGTGAGAAAATCAACCACAGCCCAGAGAGGGAAAATTGCCCAGGCACACACAGCTTGTCAGCCCCCAATCCTGGCCTAGGAGGGCCCTGGGTCTCCCAGCTCCTAGCCTGAAGCTCATCCTGCAGCAGTTCCCTGCCTCCTGCCTGCCTCAGTGGATGAGGTAGGGGCTGTCCCCCTGCATGTGGAGAGCTTGCCTGCGAGCCCTTTTCATGAATGAGACCAGATGCAGAACTCCACATTGATCACTTCTGTCCCTCCCCTTTCTGCTTTCTGTTAAAGGCAGCCCCCCAGCTCCCAGCTGGCTCCTGTCCCCTCCCCCAGCCGGGAGAAGTTATTACATGAAGAGATCAGCTTACCAGTTTTTCTTCAGAGCAGAGGCTGAGCTCGGAGCGCCGGGTAGTACAGTGAGGGAGAGCCCGGGGAACCAGCGCGGTGCCTAGCGGAACTCCAGGGCTGCAGTCCCGAGACACAAGTGCATCTGCTAGCTGTTAGCACTTGGCAGACGGAGTGCTCCTCTAGGGTAGTTCTAACTTTGGGTAATAATGTTTGTCAGCTACCTGATATTAACATTGCTCCACGTTCAAACAGCAATGTTAGCAAGACCTGGGGGAGAGGTAAGCCAAATAAAATATCTTGTCAGAAGTTGTATTTTTGTCAGCATTATATTTCCTCTTCTATCTACCAAGAGAGATCAGGGAATAGGTTTTTATGGTGTGCAAGGAGTATTGGTTTATATTACTTTTCTAGGCTTGTCTTGCCTTTTCTTGTATGAAGACTTCTTTTCTTCCTAAAGAATCTTGTAATTTCTAAAATATCATTCTGAGCCTGTCTGTTCAGTTGTCACACTGGGAAGTCGGTGGGCCTTGGTGACAGATGCCTGTAGCATGCCCATTTGTCCTGCCGTTGCAGGGGGAAAAAAATGTCGCATGTCAGATTCCAGTAGGGACTATTACCTTTTGGGGATTTTTCTCCAATGTGGCAGAGAGAATATGCATGCTAAGGGAGTCGCTTTTCCTTCTTGCTTTTGTACCATTTCTCCTTTTTTGCTTTCATGTACTTGGAAAAATCTGTACTTAACTTTCTATGGTAGGTTTGAAGAGGGATAGTGATATGCAACAGGGCTAGGAGTGTGCCAAGATTGACCATAGGTGGGAGGCATGTTTTAAGCCCATGAAGATGATTTATTCTTATGGATTTGGCTCATGTGACTGCTGGGTACATTTTTGAACATCATTAATACCTCTCAGAGCCAGGTTTTGATGCAGGCAAAGAGACTGGAGGGATGATCATCTGACCGGAGAGGGAAGCATCTTTGTGATCCACCCTCACCTGCAAACGAGCCTGCAGCAAATTTCCTCCTCCACTCCTCTCACTCAGGACCCTGGTGCCTGAGTAATGAAAGGACAGCCTTTCTCCTGCATCCATCTGCCTTTTTGAAAAGCCAAGTGAAAAGTGTATCTCCTAAAAAAGGCCATGAGGCCACATCACAGCTTTGCCTTTTGTTAGCCTTGTCAGGGACCAAGCAGGCTCTGAAAGCCTAATGTAATTACTTTCCCTTTTCTAAGAAGAGTGGAAGTGAGAGTGCTCCCAAGCCCACGCTGCAAGGCTAGCTACAGTTTCAGCAGGCTTGTTGCTCTGTTCAGAATAGACATGCAGCCCAGAGCTGTGCAGCAACGGGTTATTTGTTGCATGCTTTTCGCCTATTAGTTACCCGTGTCCTCTGCTCTGTAGGTGTTTTCTGGGTCTGTGGGGGGATCAAGCTCTTGAATGGGAGCCGGGGGAACTGAATGGGTGAGTGATGCTGGAAGCTGAAAGCAGACCATTGCCCTCTAGTTGTAGTTGAAGTTCGCAACTTCCCTGTTGATTTTTACTGTGTAGGGTAAATGACAAATGGGCTGGCCTAACTCAGCCTGGAGCACTTAAGCAGGCGAGAGGAGAGCTCATATGGAAAATATTTCTATCACTGCTGCATGCACATATGGTCTGGGGAGACCTCCGTACCAAGCAAATCACTGCGCTCCAGCAGCCCCTCAGTGGCATGCCAATTACCCTTATTAACAGCAAGGTGGAGGGTGGGCTTCAGTTACCTGCACGCAGCTGGCTCGTGGGGAAGGCCACTCCGGAATGCGTGTGCCCTGAGCCTTGTGTCACATGTGGAGAGACGAACAGCTCTGCTTCACCTGACAATCGGCAAAGCAGATGAGAAATGAAAGGGATTACCCAAATCCAAGTCTTGATGCTGTTCAGACAGCACTTGGCACTTGGGAGAGGAAGGCAGAGCTTTTGTCTCTTGAGTTAAAGTGTGTGTACTTAACGTGAATAGCATGAAAACCCAATCGGAGGTGGAGAGATGCCTGCCCTCCTGCCCCTTTGTTCTACTCATCTGTGCTAAATAAAGATCCTCCTGTGCTTTCTCTTTTCTTTCTTGCTTTCACTCAGTGTGTGTGTGTGTGTGTGTGTGTGTGTGCGCGTTTCTGTGCCCTTGGCCCCGTAATGCCTGTGGTCCTAGGAAATTGTACAATTAGGGTTCCTTTTCCCTTGTTGGAAATGAAATGATGAGAAAGGAACGTGAGTATGAGTAGCCCCCCTCCCTCCGTAAAAAGAATGTCGTTTATATAGAGCTTTGAAGAATGTGGCATTTATTTATAAGAGCCTCTTTTTCTTTTTTTATTGTCGTGTTACTTACAAAACTTACCCATAAACATGTGGCGTCGTCCCTAAGTCACTAAGGTTTTCTTTTTCTCTGCCAGCTGGTTTTCTTGCAGGTTTTAATTATCTTGCCTTTGGATGTTCCTAAAAACACATGAGGAAAAGGAAGAAAGGGGAAGAAAGCGTCCGTACACCTAGGGGTGCTTGGTAGGCTGTGTTCTCAGCATGGGGCTGGAAGCCAAGCGGCAAACTTGTGGGTAGCAGTTTACAGAGTGTGTTTTCTAGGGTGTGAGGTCCAGCCAGATAAGCAGGGCTGGCAGGTGGTGGGAGGAGGGGTGTGAAGTGAAGCAAGCCTCGTTTGGCGTCCTGTGGCTGGCACTGTCAGCACGGGGGACTGTCGTCCAAGGACAGAACAACCTGATGTGGTGTCAGTGCCTAGGTTGGAGGACAGACACAAAGAAGAACTGTTCCTTGTTTCATTTTCTGGTGGCCAGAGCATTCAACCAAGAACATCGAAGTCACTGGAATGCCTTCGCCCTTGTCAACGTTAGGGTAGCAACCATGTACATTTGTGCAGATTAGTACATCCCCTAAAAGACTGTAAAGGACTTTTAAAAGTTAGGCCGGACTTTGGTGCATTTGTCAGCATGGGGAGTGTGCCGGGATCCAGTTTATTTGTAGGATGTAGCAGTATGGTATTGGGGGAGTGGGGGTGGGGTTTGGGAGTGGGAGGCTTACCTTTTGCTTCCTGCACTTGGACTTAACCTTTGATCTTAGATAAGACCAAAGAGACACTGTTATATGTACGGAGGGGAAGGCAACTAGAAATCTATTAGGTTCCCTATTTGTGGAGAGATAAATTCCTAGAAGTGGGTCAAAAAGATATTTAATTTTGAAGGCACAATATGGCAAAACCTGTCAAAATTAAAAATAAGTATCTTGGCTGCTAATGGATACAGGTTTTATTTTTGTGGTGATGAAAATGTTTTGGAATTAGTTTTGATGGTTGCACGATTTTGTGACTTTACTGAAAACCACTGAACATATCCTTTAAAAGAACAAATTTTATGGTGTCTAAGTTATAGCTCAATTTTTACATTACAAATGAATAAGTAATAAATATCTTTTTGACCCAGCCTTTTCATTGCTAAGACTTTATCACGTAGATCTACCCTGAGTATGTAAAATGCTCTGTAAGCCACTCGTCATAATTATGCTTGTTCCCAAGTTAATGTCCTAGTGACAAGGGACACCATGCAGGTGTTCAAAAAAAAATGAGGTAGCACTGTATGTGCTATGAAATGAGCACCAGGATATATTGTTAGGTAAGTAAAGCAAGTAGCAGAACCGTGTGTATAAAATGCTACTGTCATGTCAAATGTGTTAACATACTTGTCTATCCTCTCTGGAAGGATATAAAAGAAGATGGGCGGGGGCACTAGGGTATCTAGGGGAGGAGGTTAAGTTTCACTATACACCTTTGGTGCCTTTTAAGTTGTGTACAGTAAGCATACCTTATCTAGGAAAAATAATAAATCACTTTGTAACAGATAAGTGATATAATAGATAACGTCCTAGCAGGAGTCCATGCATAGCATGTGCTGAGGTGAATGTACACGATGAGTTAATAGCTATAACAATAAAGTGCAGCTCGGTGGAGTGATTCCTTAGGGGCTAAAATGAAGTTCTGTAGGTGGTTCATTCACTCATTTAACACCTACTTATGCCCCCTCTGGGTTTTTTTTTTTTTTTTTTAATTTTAAAAATGAGGATAGTAATAGTAACTACCTGAAGGGTGGTTGGAAGGATTAAATGCAGTATTAGGTGTAGAGCTCTTAGTGTGCAATATTATGTGGAGGCTCAAGCACATGGTAAACAGCAGTTATCGACTATTACTGCAATTACCACTGCAAATGCTACCAGGGTGTGCCAACCCTGTGCCGAAAAAAGAAAGGTGAAAAATGAAATCTTTGTCTTTGATGAGCTTACACTCTAAAATGGGCACAGAATGCAGACAGTTAATGATCATGCAATAGAAACTCTTTAATTATAAGAGCAGAAGCAAAGGAGTACTGGAAAGTGAAGAAAGATTCCACAAACAGTGTCACATTTGAACTGAGACTTGAAGGGTTGTGTGTTGGGGGTCTTCAAGACAACCCCAGGTTCGGTGCTCCGCAGTGACTCAGCGACTCAGCATGTACTGGCTCTCACAGCTGTGATTTATAACAGTGAAAGGATACGGAGCAAAATCACAAAGGGAAAAGAGTTGCGGGGTAGAGTCTGGGGAAAACCAGATAGAAGCTCCCAAGGCCCTTCTCCCGGGGAAGGCACATGGACGCACTTAACTCCCCTAGCAATGAGTTATGACAACACACGTGAAATGTGGACAACCGGGTGGTTCGTTAGAATCTCAG